>NW_027223764.1:32821893-34021893 GCF_028538775.1 Myotis yumanensis | reverse complement strand
TAGTCAGCAAATGGCTACAACTATTTGCAGTTAAAATGATCCTTGAGTATAGCTTACAACACCCATAAGAGACCACATCCGGTGGTTTTGTTTTTTGTTTTCAAATGCATGACAGTCCTTTAGCCGGTTTTTATTCCCGTTTTGGAACCGTCACTGTTCCTTCCCTTTGAGCCATTGACGAAGTGGTTGGCTTCTCCCAGGGGGCCTTGTGCCACCAAAACTAAGTTGTCGTGTCTCCTTTTGTGCCCAGTTCACAAGTTAAATGCATGTTTGATGTGACTCCACTGTATTGACTTCCGATTTATTTTTAAAGAGAGGAAATGATAGCTGCATTGTCTGTCACTTTAAACTTCAAAGTTTAATTTCAAAACCTCCTCTGGGAGATGGCTTATTTCTGTCCTTGATTTGGCCTCTGATCTTCTCCCTGCAGGTTTCTCGTGAGCTTCATGGTGGATGCGAGAGGCGGCTCCATGAGAGGAAGCCGTCACCACGGGATGAGAATCATCATCCCTCCACGCAAGTGCACGGCCCCCACCCGAATCACCTGCCGTTTGGTAAAGAGACATAAACTGGCCACCCCACCCCCCATGGTGGAAGGAGAGGGACTAGCCAGTAGGCTGGTAGAAATGGGTCCTGCAGGGGCCCAATTTTTAGGGTAAGTTATTGTGTCAATTTTAACCTTGGCCCTCATAACCACATCTTTGATTTTTCTTTACCCTTAACTTGAGGAGTTAGCTATTAAAATGGCTTAGTTGGCAGGGATTGAGTGCACCTTTTGTGTAGTGTCAGAGGTCACAAAGCTGTGTTAAGTCTGAGCTCATAGGCTGATCCTCCCCTAACTCAGTTTGCTGGTCAAAGCTTTTACTAACCGAGAAGCATGTTCTCTGCTCAGTGAGTGCACGGAACCCAACGCCACCCTTAGGGTCAAGGCACCATTCTTAGGGAAAATAAATATGGGTGCTGGAATTTTATCACCACGTTGAATAAATGGCTACTTTGGGTACATGTTCTTTTATGAAGATCACTGCTAGGGGAAACAATCCATTGTGATATGGTATTTTACAAAAACACTAAATTGATTTCATTATCTGAGGTGGCACTTGGGTGCAAATCAGGCAGGCTCTGTCGTGACGGACAGTTTGTTCACGGTTTCCCCTTCTCGTTTCTCTTCCTGCTGCATGGATCTTATTCAGTAAACTGCATCTTCCCACCCATCCTCCCCCTGTAACTGAGGGTGAGAGCTTGGTTAGCCGAATCCTGCAGCTTGGGCCTCAAGGAACAAAATTTATTGGGTAGGCTCTTCATAGACAAGATACAGAATGTCTACAATTCTTTTTCCATTTTCAATTTTTTTCTGTCACACCCATAGTCTTATTCTTAAGTTCATTTTTATTTTTTTAACTGTTAATGCTTTCAGTTGATGTGTGTCACTGAAAGGAAAAAACAAATCATAGTGGCTTGACTTAATGTAGCAACGCTACCTATCTTGTGCTTTTCAAGCATGTGGAATTCACTGCAAGCATTCTGCTTTCATAATTTTTTGTGCTTTTGCAAGCCTTTCTTTAATTTGAAATGTTTTGACTGAATATGATAGCTTTTCAGATAGACGGGCAGTCTAATTTCAATCCAGTGTAGGAGAAGGTATTTACAGGCTTTAAATCAACATTTGCTATTAGTGGGAGATGTATGTGTGTATATATATGTATATGTATATATATGTATGTGTGTGGAGTTACATTTAAAAAAAATTCTGAGTAATTTTCATGGGCTTTGCGAAGGAAAAGTGATCAATAAGTAAACTGATATCGAAAAATGTTGGGAATACGAGATATGGAAAGAAAACCAAATAGGCAGCAGATAGAATATTCTACTGTAGTTACCACATTGTTTTGTTTTGTTTTGTTTAGCTGATGTGTTGGTATGTGTCATTTGTTTGCTCGTCTGTTCGGTGTATGTGCCTTGGCAGTCTGCATGAGGAAACCTGTCATGAAAAGTTACGCTTGGCTTTCACCTGGTCAGAGGTCCTTGTCATACCTTCTCTCCAGTGATGTTGAGTGTTATACACACAGTCACATTCCCTAAATATTCACAGAGACAGTATCTGATACATTAACCTGCAAAGATTGTATATCGTTCTGAAAGAAATTAATATTTAATCATCAGCTGTGGTTAAAAATAAAAACTATGGTAAATAACTTAGAATTATTAACACTACTAGAGATAGTTGATTTTGCCTCTCCCTGTCAAAAAAATTAAAGGCATACATATCTTTTAAATCTTTAATTTGAATTAACTATACTTATTTTGCCAAAAGTATAATGATCACATTTGTCATCCCATTTTAAGTGAGTGCCAATAGTCATGTTTTTATTATGTTATTTGATCGTTGCAGCTACTGTCCCTTTTTATGTTCTAACCCAATGGAAGCCTTTACCTGCTGTTAACACACATGCATAAATACATAGGTGAAGAGGCGAGGTTACATACAACCTCTGTAGGAGAATAATGATACTGTCTACTTAAATGTCATAAAAGAAAGCTGCACAATCCAACTACATAAATTGTATGTGATTGTGGTCTGCTTACTTCCATTCGTTTTTTTGTAACATTTATCTTTTTTTAAAAATTTAACAAAATTATTCCCGTGCTTGATTGGCTATCTTCAATTTGCAGCCATTCTTTTGCAAAGGACACTGTCAAAAATTAACAGATTATATGGCAATTTCAAACCAACAAGTGCTTTTTCAGAAAATTTAAATATTCCTATGCAGGTTAAACTAGAGCTAGGAAATTAAGCTGCCCTCTACCATTTCACAAATTGAAAATCAGAGAAAGTGTCTTAACTACCTAGGCTGTGAAAGTCATGCAGACGGACTGTTGGAGGAGTGGGTTGTTACACTGATCGTTTTCTTGCTAAGGGGAAAAAAATCAGCAATCTTTAAAATAGGAAATTTACAGAATTCTTTTTTAAATAAATGACTGTGTCCTTTTAAATCATTAGCATTTTTTATAAAATATAATAATATACCTATTGTGTTTTAAAAAATGGACCAACTTTCTTTCTTATGGTCTATTTTTATAATCTTCAATTCCTTGAATCAAAATTTATTTTTATACGGGCTAAATATTTCCCCCTCCCCCATTAAATCAAAAGCCTAACCTATAGTAGGCCCTCAAGAATTGTTTGTGAATGAATGAATGATGGCATGTTTTCAAGCTTCTAATATATTATTTAATCAGCAAATGATTCTGCAGCTTTGAAATCATTCCCAACCTTAGTGGCACCTCTGATTTTCCAATGAATCCCGTTAATGAAACTTTTTTTTTAAGTATGATACTATAAGTATATTTCATTTGATACCAAAATAATGTGGATTTTTTTCCAGCCCTGTCATAGTGGAAATACCTCACTTTGGGTCTATGAGAGGAAAAGAGAGGGAACTCATTGTTCTTCGAAGTGAAAATGGAGAAACATGGAAGGAGCACCAATTTGACAGTAAAAATGAAGATTTAACTGAATTACTTAATGGCATGGATGAAGGTAATTATGATGACTCTTTGTTTCTGTAAATCTCTGCAGGAAAAATATCAAAGGAATAACTAGACTAAAAGAAACATTCTGGACTTCACACATTTGTATTTCAAGCTGGGAATGAGGTTCCTCAACGTTTGTGGCTGTTTTCTGTATGTAAGGCATGAAGTTCCATTTAATGTAACAAACGTTTTCCCTCATAATACTAGTGTACAAGTAACGGTTGTGATTCTTTCATCAAATACATCAATCTTTCCAAAACCCAAGAAAGTTTTCTAAGTCAAAGATGTATAAAGAGGGGGTGAAAAAATAGTGGAAGGTATGCAAAGTATGCAGAGCATTTGTAAGAAAATACGTTCACGTTTTATTTTTGGAATTATTACTTTCAGACCCTTTCTTCTATCAGTTTTCCCCCCAGATTCTTCCATTATTCTTCATGAATGTTTAATTTCTCTTGAGCTGTAATCCATTTTTTAAAAAATATGCTTCAGGCTAATTATTGGAGTCTTTGTTGCTGCAGGTCTTACTCTTTGACCTATAAGACTGACATATAACTGAGCATGTCCCTTCCTCATACACACCTCAGGTTGTCTAACCCTTAGAATCAAAGCCGTTTTTCTGAGGTGTGCAGACATTAGGAATGGACTTACTTTGAGAGTAGGTACTTGGTGCAGTTTTATAGACCAAGGTCACCATAAAATAAAGCCAGTCTTTATTTTATACTGACTTCCTAATCACTACAAATCCATCAGTTGTTTTGAATAACTGCTTTATTGGATATATAACTCACATGCCATAAAATGGACTCTCTGAGGGTTTAACTCACTTATTTCTGGAATGCTTCCAGAAAAGTCACTCCTTGTTTCAAAATGTGGACAGAGGGGCTCCACAGATTCAAGGGTGTCTGAGGGATGACCATGGACAAGTTCTTTGACCCCTGTGAGCCTTTGTTACTTCTGTAACATGGAGATTACCTTCCTTGCATTATAGGATTGTTGTTAAGAAAAAATAATTATGTGAAGACTAATGAAATACAGTCCCTGTCACATAGTAAGCCCTTGATAAATATCAGTTGTTGTCACTATTATATTATTCTGTAGGCTAAAAAATTGTCATGCCAAAGGTTTTGCATAAGATAGTTAATTATAGCCAACCAGGAATTTCAGGTGTCTTTACAGCAAGGGGAGGGAACTAATGATTGTTGAGTGTCTAGCGTTCATGAGGGACTAAAAAACGCCTGTATATATGAAAATGTTAAATGAAAGCATAGTCCTGAAAAATGGGAAGTTTTAATCCCACTTCAGAGGTAAAGGAACTGAAGTATAGACATGTCAAGTAACATATAAGGTTACCCCAACTAAGTAGCCTCACCAGGGTTGAAATCTAGTCCTACCTGTTTTCAAAGACATTTAACTATATCCCCCTTCTTTTAGAAAAGTGTGTCTTGTGGAGAAGAAAATAAACCTAAAGGGGAAAATTCCTACAAACCTGTAGATTTAAAGGTCCAGAGGGATAGTCATTTTAAATGTTATGTATTTAATGAGCATACATTAAATGTCTCTTCATAATACTGATATTTATATCACCATCTCCAACTTCAGATAATTTCTGATGGATAGGAACATGCAATGGCAAATAAGATTTTTCATTTTCATTACCTTATTTCAAAGCATGAAAAATAGTCATTCTCTTAGAAGGACATTTATAAGAATATATAATCAAGAGTTTTAAAAAAGAATAAATACTAAGAGAATGAATTGAATTAGCATTTTGAAAATAAAAATAATACAGATAATTCAGAATAAAAATCTGAGAGAATAAGGGAAATGGGTTTTCCATAGAAGATAGTTTGTTTTTGTTTTAAGGAAAATAAGATATAAAAATATTTTCATATATCCATATTTCTTAAATGCTAATGTAGATGACTAATCTTTAAAATGTAGCATCCACTACACAGAATTTTCTCCTTTTTAATGGGTAGCAACCTTGATACTGTGCGCTCCGAGAGCAGGGTACATGTCTTGGTCACCTTTGAGTCACCAGTGTCAGGCACAGAGCTGCTTTAGACTAACTCATGCAATCCCGGTGAGTGAGCAGAATGAGGAACCGCAATATTATAAGATGTAGCTTTATGGAGGAAAGTTCTCATTAGTTCATTTCCTCTATCCCAAACTTTGTTAGTGTTCATCTCCAGGAGAAAAACAGTTAAAGAGGAGCATTTACTTTGAGGAAAGTACTGGAGAGTAACTATATTCTAGCAGGAATATTGAATATTCAAAGACAGTGCTGTCTAATAGAACTTTCTACGGTGATGGGAATATAAACACTGCGCTTTCCAACAGCCATCACTAGTCACAGGTGACTCTTGAGTACTCATCATGTGGCTAGTGCAACTGAGGAAGGGAAGTTTTAATTTTGCTTAATTTTAAGTAATTTTAAATAGCCATGTGTGGCCAGTGGCTATCTCATTGGACACTGAAGTTCTAGCAAAAACCACCTAATATTCTAATAATATATTCTTCTTCATTTTTTAGTATAAATGATAGTATCTCCTATCAGGCAGAAATAGAATTTTTTTTTAAATTATGTGGAATGGAGTTCCATAATTTCATGCTGACATGACTTTATTTTGTTTTTAATAAACCAATTTTCAAATAGGAGTGAGTCATGTCTTTGCCTAGACAAGTGATTCACCATACTAAGGTGTTTTACAGAAATGAAGATATAGCCCTCTGTCCTGGATTCTGTGAGTTATCTTGGAAATAGTAGATAGAGTTTCTATGCTACATTTTTAAAGACCAGATAAACTTGGGTTCCATTTTAGACAATTAAAAGGAAATGTAAATACTTTCGGACTTAAAAATCAAGCACTGGAAAGCCAGAACAGCAAAAATGAGGACTGAATGTTGAAGGCACAGTGGTTTTCTTCATGTATTGAATTTTAAAATAATAATTATGAAGATCCACTACACACCTTTTATAACTGAACCTCCATTCTTCAGATTTCATACCCAGCTCAAGCCCCACTTACCGCCATTTTTCTTCTGTTCCCAAAGTTTCTTCGTTTTTATTGGGACAGCCCCCAACCCCTGTAAAAACAGGCAGAAAGAAAAATCAATCTAGCTCTAAAAGCATAAAAAGCAACCCTTCTTTTTCCTTTCAAGTCCAACTAGTCAAAGTTTTCTCAGGAGAAGTATAAGCATAGCTCGGGAGGTTTCATGTTACCTTCCACACTATGTCCCTCCCAAGTGGGCACCCTTTTCTAAATCACACAGACACCACTAGGGCCAGTGGAAGCCCTGGTCACAGTTGATGGTGGTGACACTCGTCCCATCACCACCACCCACTCAGGAAATAGCAAATAAATAGGTGGAGACTTCCAAAATCCTGACTTCTGACTCAACTCGAGTTGTTTTTCTACATTACTCCTTTGCCTTCGTATGTTTTCAAATGAAGGATGCCTATGAAACTACTTTGTGGGGAACAAAAATGCTACCTAAAGGTCAGCTGCTATGTAAATGTTCCATTACTAAACCAAGTAACCTTCTTAGTTCAAAAGGATGTTGTCATTGCAAAATAAGGTGCAAGCCTGTGAGACTAGAGCCTCCGTGGTTATGCTAATGAAGGGGGTGTGTCAGCAAGGCTCTATTCTAGTAAGAGGCTAGAATGACACAGGACAGTTGGTCTGGGTGTGAAGAGCCTGCTGTTACCACCAAGGTATCATGTGGCAGGAGCAACTTTTCTCTCCGGCAGCGGACACAGATCTTGTTCTAGCACTTGTCAATTCGTGTTTTCTCAGCAGAGAAAAAGATACCGCAAAACAGAGAATACTCATTCTGCTTCCCAAAAAAACTCTTTACAGTGTACCAGATTAAACCCACTTCATAAGTTTAATTAAAACCTTACTTTAATTAAACCCACAAAGTTCATTTACACATGTTTAAAATTGTGCCTCCAAAGCCAGACCCAAGGGGTGTTTTGTAGTTTGCAGTTATGCTGGACCTGGGAGTATTTGATTGGTGGAAGAATTCTTCCTCCATAGAGGTCTTCACTTAAAAATTGATGAGACACGCTGAGTCCTGCACTATCCAATACAGTAGCCACTAGCTACATGTGGTTATAGAGCACTTGAAATGGGGTTTCTACAAATTGAGATATGGATGCTATGAATGTAAAATACATGATATACCAAGATTTAGTACACCTCCAAAAGTAGACATATTGAGTGTCCCAAAAAATGTATACACACATTGAATAATTATAAAGCCAGTGTTTATTAAAATACATTTCATTTTCAGAATTGAGCTATCAGCTGTTACAGTATGTATACATTTTTGGGGGGACAGCCTGTATATCTCATTAAAAATGTTTATGTTGGTTACATGTTGAAATGGTAATATTTCAGAAATACTGGCCTACATATAACATGGTTAAAATTTCACCTGTACCTGTTAACTTTTTAGTGTTTCTATAAGAACATTTAGATATTTACATATGTGGCTTGCATTATATTTCTTTTGGGCAGCGCTTCTCTGCACAGTGTGTGGACTTTGTTTACATTACCATTAGGTTTTAAAATCAAAATCATTGCTACCTAAGTATCACAAGAATGCTTTGGGGATATATGAATTATGCTATGATTTTAAAATCTCAGTCACTGTATTGGAACAAAATGTTCCTAAACTCCAAACAATGTTATAATGCTAGGAAAATACTCTCCCCCTTGTTATGATTGCTTAAGTTTCAGATGAGAGCAAATGAGATTTGAAGATACTGCATTTTAGATTTAATAAATTATACTATTGGAATTGGAGTCAGGAAAGGAAAATTGAATCTTATAATGTTACATAACAGAAAATAAATTTTCTGTGATTTTTTTTTTATCTAACTATATCAACAATATTTTACAAACAGATTTCTCAGTTAAAAATTGCAACTTTGCTTCATTTCAGTGAAGCAAATTTACTTGTTTTTAATTTATCAGCCCTGAGACAAATAGTGATCTTAAAGTGTCCAGTTAGGTTGTAGAAGCAGTTGAGCAATGACAGGTGAAATCTGTAGCTTTATGTTGTTCACAGCACCATCTATTGGAGAAATCTATTAACACTTTTGAAACATTCTGGAGAAAAAGTAAAAAACTGAACTTAAATCAAGATTGTGGTAAGAGTGCAAAAAAAAAAAAAAAAAAGCATACCAAAAGCTATTAACTAAACCATAACGTAATATGGACTTGTCCCTCGTGTCTCCTCTTCCAGAAAGTCTTCCCTAAACCCCAGACTGAGTTAGATCCACCTGGTAATACACAGCACCCGGCCTGTCTTCTTCTGTAACAAGGAGCTTTGAACTTTGCTATCTTCCTTGGTGGACGGTAAAGTCCATGAGGGCAGGACTGGCTCTGACGTGTGGACAGCCTTTATGCTCAGTGCAGATAACAGCTCTTGGCACAGTGTTGTCAATTCATCATAATTTGTTGAATGAGTGGAGAAATGATTTGTCTCTAGGTGTATGCACCCACTTTTGGTGATATTCATTCTGAGACCCAGACCCAAGAGAAAAAGCAACTACTTAAAGGAAGGAATGTCACAACCAAATGGGGAGAGGAGGTCTAGGAGACAGGGGAATGGCACAATTAGTTTTCTAATTTTAAGGCATATGATTGTCAGAAATTATATGGATTGTTAAAACTGGAGAGAAAAACAAACAGGCATATCATTTTCCCACACATTCTGCGTCATTAGCACTTCATGCATGTGCACATATGAATAACAAAGAAGGTCCCACCTTGGGTAAAGATACAAAGTAATGCTGATCCAGACAGACATGAAGCAGATACCAGAATTGAATAAGAATATGAGTTAAACTACTGAAAGTGCTGTATGAGACCTCTCTGTACTGTCCTTGCAACTTTCCGTGAATCTCTAATTATTTTAAAAGTTGACAAAAATTGAAAAGATTCCTATCATCTTTACTTTGAGGAAGAAGGATCAAATTACATCTTGAGTTATTGTTTTTTCCCCTGTAACATCTTGGGCGGGCTTGGTACAAAAGTTGCATTCTTCAGATGGAGCTGAATTTTAATTCCAAAGAAATGTCTGTAATTTTCTGAAATATTTCATTGAATTTATTACAAGTTCCATATATTCTGTAGCTTGAGTTGGCTATTATAGATTTATCTTTTATTTCCTTCATTTCCCTCAATTTCTCTGATATTTCATTTTCTGTAATTGAAAATATTTTTTAAAAATGAAATGAAAATGATAGCAATTCAGATGTATACACTGTAGACATGCAAAACTAGTTAGCTTGCCCTTTCTAATTCTAACCTTCTAAGTTTCATCTTTTCCCCTGCCCTTCCATAGCAGATATTTCATTCTTAGAGGAGCAAACTGAGTAGAGCTTATGCCTAACCAGAAATTATTGAGACATTTAATCATGTGTATGTAAGAGTAAGGCAAAATTGATCCGATGATAATTCAAAAGCTTTAAGACTAACTCATTTAGTGGGAACATGAATTCAATTCTGTCATTCATGCTTCAGTGTATTATGATCTCCATAACTGTTCATATGTGAAAAGCATCTTATAATCCTTACTGCTCTGTTCTAAAACCTCAGTGGCAGAGAACACTGTCCCACCTTTTACAAATACGGGGACTAAATGAGTTACAAGGTGCTTAAGAAATTTATCATTAATCAGTGAGGCAAGAAAGCTGTAGAACATTGGCTTCTACGTGTTTTGTGGCAAAAAGTGCCACGGTAATAAGTAAAGTCTTTCTGTTCATAGAGTGGGCCAGTAACAAAGCATGTCACCTTTTGGACCAGGGTGTTTGCAAATCTACCCCTTATTCATCCACCCATTTATCAACATGTCTATATGACTTCACGCCTTCTCCCCAACCCTGTTTCTAGACCTAGTTTCTAATTTCAGCCCTAAAGCAGACCAGCAAAGTCAACTTGGGCAAGTCACTAAACCTTTTGCAAGTCAGACACCTACTCTACCATATGCTATATTAGCCTTCCTCCTAGCCAGAACTACCTACTTCAGAACTCACCTCTGTCTTTTCCCTTTAATCTTTTTTTTTTTTGCGGGGGGGGGGGGTGGGGGGGGGTGGGGGGGGTGAAAACTTTACTAGTAACAGATGAAAAAGAGGAAGGAGGATCCTTTCATATTCTATGGCTTTATGAATCAACCTAAAAGGTAGAAGCTCTGGATATGTATACCCCTTTATCCTTTAATTCTATCACTTTGGGGTGGTTTATTATATCTTTAAAAAAAAACATTTAAAAGTAATGGGTATTTATTATTGTCCTATAAGCTCCTCTTCTCGTATTGAACCATCCTTGAGTTTTTTATAGGATCTTGTTGTCATGTTTTTAATTTTTGAGTTCTGAATTTGCAAAGAGATGTGCAGGGTGAGAGTCTACAAGACCTTGCTTCCCTAATGTGCCAGTCAAGTCATAGTCACCGGGATTGAATGTTAAAAGCAGATTTTTGGGTTCCACCCCTGGCCAACCAAGTCAGAATCTCCACAAGAGAAACCTAGGAATCTGTGCTTTTAATATGTCCCCCGGGTGTTGCTTAGGACCTGGCCATTGGGGGTACACTGCACTAGGAGCTGGCTTCTCTGTGGGTATGAATGTGATTTAGGCATCGCATTTGTGCTGCAGATAATTGTGTAGGGTGTATATCTTCAGGTAAAGGGTGGGAGCAAAGCAAAGATTCTTGGTAATTCCTACTTCTGGCCTAAGTAATAGAGCATTTAAAAATCTGAATGGAAAGAACTTTGACGTTCCATTTTCACATGATCAGACTTTATGACTATTTGCCTGGAAATCTAACTTTTCTGATAATAAGCATCCCCCCTTATCCATGGTTTCGCTTTGCAGTGTCAGCTACCTGCAGTCAACTGCAATCCTAAAATATTAAGTGGGAAATTCCAGATATAAACAGTTCATAAGTTTTAAATTGCACGCCATTCTGTGTAGTGCAGAGGTCCTCAAACTACGGCCCGCGGGCCACATGCAAATACAAATATTGTATTTGTTCCCGTTTTGTTTTTTTACTTCAAAATAAGATATGTGCAGTGTGCATAGGAATTTGTTCATAGTTTTTTTTTAAACTATAGTCCGGCCCTCCAACAGTCTGCGGGACAGTGAACTGGCCCCCTGTTTAAAAAGTTTGAGGACCCCTGGTGTAGTGTGATGAAATCTCACCCTGTCCCACCATGAATGTGAATCATCCCTTTGTCCAGGGCATCCAAACTGTCCACCCGTTAGTCACTCAGTAGCCGCCTTGGTTATTAGATTGGTTACCAGAGAGAGACCACATTCACATAAGTTTTATTACAGTATGTTCTTAATTGTTCTACTTTATTATTAGTTATTATTGTTAATCTCTAATTATGTCTGATTTATAAATTAAACTTTATCATAGGTATGTATGAATAGGAAAAGGGTCATGAGGCATATCCCCCACAGATAAAGGGGGACCACAGTATACCTTTTTATATTATATCACAGAATTTTTAGAAGTTTTATATTCTCGTGAGTTTTTAATTCCGTTCGGGTAAACATCCAGTAAGTAAACTAATTTCTGAGTTATAAACACATGGACATAGATTTTATTGTGTTTTTAAAAAACAGGAAGACTAGAGCCACTTTTTCACATGATATTTTAATTTTAAAAAAACTATTAAAATAATAACCAGTCTCCACTACTACATCTATTTTAGAGCAATATTTTAAAGAATTATTCCAGATGTTTGGTATGAAAAGTGTGAGTCTCATTAATTCCCAATTGATTTCTCTGTTCAGTGGATATGAACTGAATACTTACTATGTGCCAGGCCTCAATATCAAATATCATTTAATTTAATGTAATTTAACTGAGTGTCAGAGCCTTTTCATTCCCTCTTGGCAACTGTTAGCCAGCTGGGTCTTTAGTTACCTGATTTCAAACTTTCAGCTAAGGTCATTTCACTATTGTGTTTCACTTTCCTTTTTTAAAGCAAGAAATAGAGAAAAAAATTTACTTGCGTTGAATTTACTTTAAAACATTAATAGTCTGTTGTTTGTATATATTATATTGTTATATTAATACTAACATGTTAGAATTATTACCCAAGTAATATTGCATGTCTATACATTCATTATAATATTATACTATTCCTCTTCTTTTTTCCCCTTCCCCAATTTTTACATAAATTATATGAATGTATACATTGACATGTAAAGATGTGATTAGTCAATTTTTATACTTTTTGTGACTGTAATACGCCTTGGAGAGAGAAGTACATATTACAACATACATGTCCACCTCATGTACTGACTTTTGAAAGAACATGCCTGTGGTTGGGTGGAATGGACTGGAGTAAGGTGATACAAGCGGCAGGAAGGTGGCTAGGAGGTGGTCTCAGTAATTAGGCAAAAGCCTGAACATGGGGGTGACAGGATAGGAAGCCATTTCTGAAACATCAAGAACCAACTGGACTTTGACCTTTAGATGTAAAGCACAGAGGAAAGTGAGTCAAAGCTATTAAACTAGAGGACTGAACAAACAGTAAACCCTTTGCGGGAGTTTGGACTATAGGGGAAGGAGCAGGGTTGGAGCTGGACAGAAAGCAAAAAGATGTGTTCATGTGTGGCTGGTTGAGTTTGATGTGGGAGGACCATTGGTGGTGGTGTTACTTATCATTTGGGTAATTTAAAAATATTTTCAAGAGGTTTTCAAACAAAATTCTAGAGCCTTTCAGACATACTTACGTCCTTATTCACTTTCTTATGGGGCCTTACTTTTTCTGACTCATTCTTTCTTTTGGCAACTTGAGGGGAAGATTATGTATAAATAATCACAGAATCAACTGTCCCTTTTTGAAGAGTAGAAGTTTGTCCATATATGGTAAAGTGCCCATTTTTGAAGATTTTGTTCTTCTTCTTTTCAAGTACTGTATGTGAATATTTTTATAATAGTTTTGCAAAGCTTGTTATAATTTTAGGATAACTGTAGTTTTCTCTTTATCATTAAAAAAACCCCTCTATTTAGATTACTGAATATAAGTAATTTTAACTATCAAAATTGCACATCCGTTTGCCTCAAGGTATTGTGGAAGCAGGCTTATTCTCATGGCTTTCTTCATTCATTTGTCTTTTCAGAACTTGATAGTCCAGAAGAGTTAGGGAAAAAGCGAATCTGCAGGATTATCACGAAGGATTTCCCCCAGTATTTTGCAGTAGTTTCACGGATTAAGCAGGAAAGCAACCAGATTGGTCCTGAAGGTGGAATTCTGAGCAGCACCACTGTGCCCCTGGTCCAGGCTTCTTTCCCTGAGGGCGCTTTGACCAAAAGAATCCGAGTGGGCCTCCAGGTAATGTTCACACAAGGTTCTCCTCCTGGGATCATATAGAGCAGCGGTTCTCAACCTGTGGGTCGCGATCCCTTTGGCGGTCGAACGACCCTTTCACAGGGGTCGCCTAAGACCATCCTGCAGATCAGATATTTACATTACGACTCATAACAGTAGCAACATTACAGTTATGAAGTAGCAACGAAAATAATTTTATGGTTGGGTCACAACATGAGGATCTGTATTTATTTATTTATTTATTTATTTATTTATTTATTTATTTTCAATAATGTTACATATTTTATTTTATTATTTTTCTTTACCACTATAGATTTATTTTCTTTTTCTTTTTCTTTTTTTTATTGCTTAAAGCATTACAAAGGGTATTACATATGTGTCCTTTTTTCCCCCCGACCCTTGACAAGCCCCTGCCCTCCCTTACCCCCCAGTGTCTTATGTCCATTAGTTATGGTTATATGGATGCATACAAGTCCTTCGGTTGATCTCTTACTCCCCTCCCTCCTGTCCCCCAACCCTCCCTGGCCTTACCACTGAAGTCCGACAATCGGTTTGAGGCAGCTCTGCCACTGTATTTATTATTGTTCAAAAGTTTGTAATGGTCTTAATTAGAGGATCTGTATTTAAAGGGCCAGAAGGTTGAGAACCACTGATATAGAGGGTGGGGAGCATGTGCCACTCTGGGAACAACTGTCATAACTCCCAGTGGATTCCCTCTCATATTGCTGATGAAAGCATGAGGCCATTTGGGAGAATCATTAACCCATTTCAAATGAAAAGCATTAATTAAAAATTAGCTTAGTGGCTTATGAAATAAGTTACATATTTTAGGGTTTTCCCATATAAAAGTATCACCTGGTTTCTGATGAGAGATCGCTTTTTTTAACCATAGGTTATTGGTCTCAGTATGTGGAGCACAGAAGCACCAAAGGGTACATGGACCATTAAAGAAACAACCCATATTTGACTTGGTTTATGACACCCCACATCATAAAAACCAGCAGTAGTGAAACTTGCAAGCTTTCAAATTTTGGTTTAAGTAAAATCGTAAATGCAGGGCTTTATCCAAACCAGTTGGAACTCGTTTGGGTTTGGAAAGCTGACTGGAAATCTTGGCAACGGAGGTCTTTCATGTATTTATACATTTCAGTTAGGCCGAACCAGTACTTAACCGGTATTTTTTTTTTCTTACTAAGGAAAATAGCTTAATTTGTGTTGTTAATTAATAGAGTATTTAAAATATTTAACTGACAGTTGCCTCTCATGCCCAAGGAGTTGGATTTTTAGAGCTGAGCACTCTAAGCCCTGGGAAGGCCTTCAGTAAACACCTAGCTAAAGAGACCACCTTCCATTCCACTGGCATGAAGTGCCCTTCAGCTCTCTCCCATATAAATATTCAGTAGCAAAGAGACCCAAAGGAAGAATTTCAGTTTGGAAGAATAGATCTGAAATCCTTTGCAATCATGATTTTTTTCCTTTTTGTTACCACTCTGAAAAACCTCAATTTTTACATGGGTGCAAGTTGCCTTTGTCATGTTTTCCTGAATGTCCCACATAGGTTTTTAAATATATTGGACACGGTATTTGTTGTCTGTTAGTTTAGATTAGGCTAGGATGCTTCTCTGCTGTGAGACTGGATTCCCTCTCTGTCACACAAGCCCACGCTGTCTGTTACGTTGGGGCAACATTAGGGCTGACGGGTTCCTGCTACAGTGTTGGGTTATTTGGGGTTGGTTTTGTTTGTTTGTTGTTGTTTTACGCCTCCTTGAAATAATGCGAATGCATGAAGAAAAAGACATTTATTGGTTGTGTGTTTTTGGTTATTTCCTCTTCACTTAAAAAGCCAACTTTCCAATGAGATTAAAAAAAAATGGCCACTTTCACTTAAGGTTCTTTTTTTGACTCTAGGCCCAGCCTGTTCCAGATGAAATTGTGAAAAAGATCCTTGGAAACAAAGCAACATTTAGCCCAATTGTCACTGTGGAACCAAGAAGAAGGAAATTCCATAAACCGATCACAATGACCATTCCGTTGCCCCCGCCCTCGGGAGAAGGCGTATCCAACGGGTACAAGGGGGACACCACACCCAATCTGCGCCTTCTCTGTAGCATTACAGGTTTGGTTATGTTGTTGCTGTACCTGCTGTTGATGCTAGCATTTGCAGTGATTCTGTAAGAAAACAAAGCCTTTGAAATACCCATGCCAACATTATAAGAGGAAAAAAAAGAATAAGACATTTTTACTTGTCCATCACCTCATTTCTATTATCCCTCCAATAATTTCTTTAAGATGTTGATATCATTTAAAATTAACATTTTTCCTACTACTAAATTTCATATTAACAATAGCGCCCTCTTAAGGTGATTGAGATATTATTGCATCTGCTGGGCCATCTAGGTGATCTCTCAGTGACCTAGACAGAGGTGGTGGACCTAGCAATACCCTTTAGACTGCAGGAAACTGAAGGACTTCGGGAGTACATGTTTTATGAGAAGCACCTGGAATCCAGAGCTCGATTCCTCATTTCATCAACCTAATGTGATTTTTAACTGAAAATCCCAAGATTAAGATAGACTGGGGTTTATTGTTTGTTTTGTTTTTAAGAATAATTTTAATGGCTGATTCACCCTTAGTCCCTGGTAAATTATATGATTCAGCTAGTACAAATAAGTTGCTTCTTAACTTTCTTGATGGTTACTGCCTTTTTAAACATTAAAAAAAAAAATAGATTGTCTATCTGAAACAATAAATCTTGGCACTTATAAAGTACACTTGTAAAATCCACTTATAGATTGGTTATCCCAATTTCAAGCCATTCATTAATACCCGGACAAACAGAAAAGTAATTTTTAAAAAATTGAATAATATCTTACAAGGAAGTCACAATAAGCCTGCAAATGGATAAAAGGAGAGTCGAGAAGAAAACCTTTAGTACATGTCATTAATTGAAAGTGTTGAAGTTTTGCAAGCTACTGGCAAACCGTGAAGAACAGGATAATGATGCAAATATTAGAAGGAGCATGTCTGTTAATAAAGTTGCCATATCTGCTGCTGTTCTCTTAGGGGGCACCTCACCGGCTCAGTGGGAAGACATCACAGGAACTACTCCTTTGACATTTACAAAGGATTGTGCCTCTTTTACAACCAATGTTTCAGCCAGGTATGGAAATAAAGGATTCCAAAAAGCAATAAGGAATTAATTTTTATTAGCTTTTGGAAAGTAACAATTGTTGTGCTCAATGCCAGTATGGTTATTTTTTACAGTTTTGATAGTTAAGTTGGATCTAACTTAGAAATTTAAAATTCACTGTGATAAGTCATTTAGCCCAGTTATCGTAGGAAGCTATAAGGTACTAGACTGGATTCTTCTAGGAAAATTTCTTAGCAACTTTAATTTATAAATACTGATAGTTTTCTCTCATAAAATTCATGCTCCTTCCAATTGTAAAGTTATAGATTAAAAACTCTTAAAATAGGAGTAGAAAGGAAGTGTCTTACAATATATGGGTATGTGTTAAAGGGAAACAAGAATTTTATGGGAAAGAAAGAGAACGAGAATCTTAGCATTTTCTCTGTTTGATAAGCAGCAAACATCCTGCTGTTTGTTTAGAGCAGCCGTGGGCAAACTACGGCCCGAGGGCCGGATCCGGCCTGTTTGAAATGAATTAAAAAAAAAAAAAGACCGTACCCTTTTATGTAATGATGTTTACTTTGAATTTATATTAGTTCACACAAACACTCCATCCATGCTTTTGTTCCGGCCCTCCAGTCCAGTTTAAGAACCCATTGTGGCCCTCGAGTCAAAAAGTTTGCCCACCCCTGGTTTAGATGCACAAGTCAATGTTTTAATTTAGTTCCCTTTATACTCTGATTTTTTAATGGTGAATTTTTTTAAGATTTGGCGTTTAAGTCACTTCATTTCCCTACTTACATTTTGTTCTGTTTTGGTTTGGCTTTGTTTCTATCAGATTTTGGCTTGCAGACTGCCATCAAGTTTTAGAAACTGTGGGGTTAGCCACGCAACTGTACAGAGAATTAATATGTGTTCCATATATGGCCAAGTTTGTTGTTTTTGCCAAAATGAATGATCCTGTAGAATCCTCCCTGCGGTGTTTCTGCATGACAGATGACAAAGTGGACAAAACTTTAGAGCAGCAAGAGAATTTTGAGGAAGTTGCAAGAAGCAAAGATATTGAGGTACCTTGTTCAGAACAAGTTCATTCAATTATATCCCCCAGATGTGATGTTTCATTTTGAGACCATAATAGTGCTCACTATAAATATCAAGTATATTATTGATTTTAGTTTTTGTTTTAAAAATACAATATAGATTCATTCTCAAATTATTTTAAATGTTGTCAAGGTTATCTTAGTTGGTTAAAAAAATAGCACTAATGAATCTGAGTCATGGTTTCCATTTTCCTGTAGCTACTTGAATTATCTTATTTTTATGGTCACTGTCTGTACACATTACCATGATTTTGCTTTTTCAAACCCAGATATCAGATAAGAGTAAAAAAAACTGGAACAAGTTTTCAAAGTCTATCTGAACAAGTGATTGATGTCAGATACTTTCTCAAACATGTTTAAAGTTGCTAGAATAGACATATATGATTTTGTCTTATACAAGTCCATAATACAGTTTCCAGTCACAATTATTGAATTGTGAGCCCAAACAGTTAATTTTGTGGCAAATAGGACTATAGAAGTAATGCCCCAATAAGGAAACAAATGTGACATAGAAACATGTCATTCAGTTAATGTTAATGTGACTTAAAAATCTCAAAATTCTTTTAATTAAAGTTAATATTAAATTATGTATTTCTTTTACTCTAAAAGGTTCTGGAAGGAAAACCTATTTATGTTGATTGTTATGGAAATCTGGCTCCACTGACCAAAGGAGGACAGCAACTTGTTTTTAACTTTTATGCTTTCAAAGAAAATAGACTGCCATTTTCCATCAAGGTAAGTCCTCATCAGCAGCGATTCTGTGAATGTCCTAATCACTTATTCTGTTTGAAATATTCCACCAAACTTGAAGTCATAGGAACAAGGTCAGATTTTGTCTTGGTTCTACCTGAGTGTACTTTCCAGATAGGAGAGCTTTATAATTAGTTTTAAAAGTCCTTACCTTTTCAACAGCTAAATAGTCAAGCAAATGTTTGTGAGACCAAACACTCTAGTATAATAAAATGCCTCATAGCTAGTTATTGCTCAGTAATCAAATAATGGATGAAAGTGAAAGTCAGAACTCAAGCTTCACCTTCATTTCTGACCTTTTTGGAGAAGCTTTTTCCTCAGCGAACAGAAGGATATAGGACGATGATTTTACTGTCATTATTATTTGCTGTTATTCGTGTTGCTAAGACTGAGGATTTGAGAAAAAGAAATTATGAGACAGGAAGAAAATGCATGGAACCCAGACACAACAATCCTGTTTAGACTTGGAATGGGACATCCTAAATCTTGCTGAGTTTAAATGTGACCACCTCGGTGGCCATGTAATTGTTATCATCTTTTCTCTTTATTTTCCTGCCTCTTGAAGGTCTCCATAAAATAAACATGCTTGACTCTTATAAAGACAGGATTCCTTAGAAAAGTCTATTTCTACAACTGTCAGCTACATAAATTCTTAAATTCTTCTAGATTAGAGACACCAGCCAAGAGCCCTGTGGTCGTCTGTCTTTTCTGAAAGAACCAAAGACAACAAAAGGACTGCCTCAAACAGCTGTCTGCAACTTAAATATCACTCTGCCAGCACATAAAAAGGTATCTTTTGGTATTGGTTTATTTTCACTTTCTTTCCCTGGTCTTGAAGAAGTGGGCCATTGGTATGCAATTAAGGAATGCTATGTAACATGATTAAAGCTCTTGAAACTCAAGTTCTATTGGTCTCTGTGTAGACGAAGTCTCGTTACTGTGGTGTCAGATTCTTATGGTTTGTATGATGGAGTCCTCTGTTTATTGCTTCTGCTTCTGCTGGTAGTTCATAGATTTTTATGATTAAAGGGCATCACACATTAATTTGCCATGGATATACTGTTCTTGATACATTTTGTTGGCTTTTTTTGATTTGCTTTACCTTCTAAATCAGCTTGCATTTTGTGCTCCTACTGAGTCCTTTTCATATCCTGATATTCTTTTCTGCTGTCCATTATAATATTCCTTGTCTCTGCAATGCATCTTGGAACGAAAAGGAGACAGAGTCAGATCAAGATGATGAGGTAATATGAACACTTCTGCTTTTACTCTATCAGAGATAGAATAGAAATTGAATCTGTATAAAAGAAGTTGCAGCAGGCCAAAGTATGGGAAACGTATTATTTTATTTAGCTTAAGTGAGTAAAGGGTATATATTTTTCTTAAAGAATAGTTCATTCTTCATCCACATATGCATAAGAGTATATTCAGTAAAATCATAATCCAAATAATAATTTAAAAAGTTGAACTCAAGTCCTTTAAACATTTTTAAATGTAATTGGCATGTATCAAAATCTACATTTTCACCTAGTATCAACTGTGTTATAACTTTTAAATCAAGATCATGGGTAATATATGAAATTTAATTATATGAATCAACCTATGTTTTACATAATATAAAATATGTGCTCAATGGCTATTGATAAATATTTTATATTCTACTTAAAGAAATGTATCTTGGCCATTTTTAAGGATATAGTTATTCAAGTTATCTTCAAATATTTCTCCAAGTTAGATGATAATAGGATTTTTAAAACTCACACCTCCATAATTATAGAATCAGCAGCCTTAAGACTCAGTAACATTCCTAATGAAACCATTAACCTGTTTTTAATCTTCTCATCTATACTTTCTGCCTATTAACACACTGAAACAACAGCAGTAATCAGAATAAGAAACTTTGTGTGCCTTTTTTCCTGGAATGTACTCACATTGTGATATATGTGTTTTAAGGCCTAATTAATTGGGGAAAATTTACTGTTCAGCATCAGAAGTCTCTGTAACTCTCGTCTTTTATCTGTAGTTCCCTGTAGTCTGCTGTGTTGGTGCTCATATATTTGCTAAATGATGGCTATTTGTTTGAGACATTGAGCGGGTTTTTAGAATCACATCTTAATAAGGAAATTCCATACGAAGAAAAAATAAGGATAAACAAGATATCAGCATAACATCCTACATAATGTTTCTAAACTATGAAATGTCACAAAAATGTTGGACACAGTCTTTGTTTTTCCTTTTCAGGCCGAGAAAGCAGATAAACGACAGAGCTTTGCGTCTTTAGCTTTACGTAAGCGCTACAGCTACTTGACTGAGCCTGGAATGAGTGAGTTTTCTAACACATTTATTAATTTATGCAGATTTTTATAAGAAGAGACATTTTTTCTATACAGTCAGAATTTGGGGGTCATTTGAAAACCCAATGGCAAAAGAAAAATTGCCTGCAAGAAAACTTTACCATGAAAATCTAAGTAACACCATGAAATCTAAGGAATATATTGTACATAGTTGAAGATATGAGGCACAAACACCCCTAGGTCATAGCTTCAAAATAGGTTTTTAAAAGCCATTAACCATTTTTATTACTTAAAATCACCTATCTTAAAAAACCATGGTTTCACTTTGATTGTTAACTATGCTAGGAGATCATGTTGAACCGATGCTGTTTTAAATCTATGCTCAAAAGAGAAAATATTTATTTCTATGTATGTGGGATGGGAGATAAAGATGAGAAAGTCACTTTAGTTGTCATCTCATTTTTCTTTATCTACATAGGTCATTATGTCTTAGACCTGCCTCTTTTTCTGCCCCCTTTGAAAGAATGGTATTTTCCTACCTTCTTGAGGTAGCTTGTGTTTACTGACTTTCTTTTCCCTCCTTCCCTGTCTTTCTCCCTCCCCAGCCCTTTATTGAATGTGTTCTAAAGGCTGGTCTTCACTAGACTGGTTAGACTCTTCTCTCAGTGATTGTTTTGGTTCATTGTTAACTGGTTTAAAAGTATCAAGGTATAGATTCATTCAATCATATTCATTTTCTCCCTCTCTCTTTGCCTCCCCGCCCCGCCCCTCATCCACATGGTTATCACCTGTGTTGATCACTGCAGCCCTTAATACAACCCCTCCACCAATAGGAACTAAGGGTGTGAGAACTGCACTGTGTTTGATTGATGTAGTGGTGCCACTTTAAACATTAGAGAAAGATTTATACAAAAAAAATTTCCAAATTAGTGAATAATTTCTAGCTGTTTCTCAACTCACATGACTTGAGTTTAGGGAGGACTGAAAATTTGTCAGTGAGAGCCACAACTTTGGTTTTTCCCACCTTCTCTGAAATTAACTCCCATTGTGCTACAATGCAGGAAAGATGTGTATGTAACTAGATGTTTTCAGTAACTAAATCTCCTGGGTGGATGTCTTTGTTGGAATACTGTTTTGCCCCCCCCTCGAACCCCCCCCCCCCTCCGCCCCCAGCTAAGACCCTCACTGCGTAGCTGGTTGGGACTCCCAGGCCATAGCCTTAAGCTCCATGGACCAGCTACTTTAGGACAGAAGTACTCTGGGCAGGCCAATCTGATTCTGGTCCCTAAGGTATTGGTTGTGGCAAATATGAGTTGTAAGGTCAGGTATATGCTAAGTCGATTGAATTTTTCCAATTTATGAAAGTATTGCTACTCTTTGGTTAGTGTCAATTAAGGTGTATGTAGGTTATCTTCCTTGAGTTTTGATAGAAGAACAAGGATGTTTTTCTCTCTTTTATGAAAGAGAGCAGAATCGTGGTGAACAGAGGAATGGAAAGGAGTATTAAGGAGCTAAGGAAACTAAGGAAAAGTCATGGCCCTGAATTGGTGTTAGAACTCCAAGTGAATGCAGCTTTTCTCTCACTACCTGTCCTTTCTAACTGTAAATCCCCCCCCCCCCCCCCCCCGCCAAAAAAAAATTCTGGTGTAATTCAGTGCCTGACATCCAGAAATTGCCTTTGTTATAAAGGGAACCACAAAATATGTGTCATTAAAGCACAACATGTAATTGAACAGTAAGTTGGCTGCTTGTGCGAGGTATAAAACCATAGAGGTTGTTCAGAAGACTTCTTTGTTTGATGAGCCAGCCTTCAGTGGTAAAGGAGAGATGCTTCACCAGTTTTTGGTAGTTACAAAGATAAATTCTCTTGAGCCATGACATTGGACTGAGCCCAGATCACTGAATTGAAGGAATCACCAAACTCTTCATTTGTAGTGTGGTATTTCTAACAGAGTTAAGCAATATTATATTGAGAATTATGGCTAGGAGGGGTAATGAGTGGGTGAGTTTCTCCTTCGTTCTTCCACTTTTCCTTAGAATAATATGCCAGTCTAGAAAAGGATATGTTCTGAATGTTTGAATTTAAATGTACACTAGGAATGAAAACCTTCACCCTTGTGGGAGTAGCTGCTAATTCAAGGACTGGATTGTAGCAATGGCACGAGCACAGCCTGAAGAGGAGCGTAAAGATGAAGCAGATTCTCATTTCCTCTTCGCGGTTCACTCTTGTTCTGAACCAGTGCAGTCACTCTGACATACACATTACCCTTGGCAGGCATTCCAAATCACTGACCATCTTGGTTTGTCAGAATTGTAGAAGTAGAGAGGACTAAGTGTGTGTTTGCTCTCCCCTGGCGAGTGTGCTTACCTCATTTGTGTGTTTCTTGTCCAGTTGCCAGCAGAATGCTGGTAGTAAATCCATCTTTGCTAGTGGTAGGTCTGCCTCATGGCTGCTCCAGTGTTTGGGGTATCCATGAGTCCCATGAATATTCCGGGAAGGGATCTTTGCCATTGACATCCATATACAAAAAAATACTGTATTCCACTGTAGATAGTTAAATATGGGGTGTTAAAAATATGAATGTGCTTTTTTAGATTTTCCCCATGATACCTTTTGAGAATTAAAAGTATGACATATTATGAAAAAAAAACATGAGATAAAATGTGTGCTTTTATCCATAATGACAACACCAAACATGGATATGTTTAGTTGCAGATGTATTTTTACTATGCAGTATTAAATATTTTCCTAAAATCTCAAAAGGTACCAAGACTTTACATCTCATGGAAAAAGTGTACTCTTCTTTCTCAATGCTCTTGTGAAAGTATTTTTAAAGTTTATATATTGTGCATACTATGGCATAAAAATTGTATTCATTGGCTTGTTTGCCATGATATATTGCGCATGATAAAATGTTTTGTTGCTTTGCTTGCTTATGGTAACCATGAACCATATTTTGGTTTTTTTTCTTCTCCCTTTTATGTGTGTGTGTGTACACATGCATCTTAAAATCATTTCATATCACATTTTTTTTTCCTCACCAAAAGGAATATACTGCATGGAAAAGATAAATGCAAACATTCCTTTTCTTTGTTTTGTTTTTCTTTTAAAATTCTGACCCAGAGAATTTCTTGCTCTTATTGGCTTTTTATGGGTGTGAAGCGTAACCGAATTGTGCATGGAAGATGCAGATTTAAAATCCAGTGGCTTCACAGTTTGCACATCAGTTGCCTGTCACTTAAAAGTTATTTTGGATTCTGCATGAAATAGGCTTGAGTGGTTTTCTAAAAAAAAGACTTTTAGATATTTTACATATAGCTGCACACATTGATATGGTTCAAGGCGAGGAAACATTAGAAATTACTAAAATGAGAGTTTTATGGTTGCACAAAACAAACATTAGCCTATACAGGCAAAACAGAATGGCTACTGATATTTCAAAACCAGCACATAAGAAAGTCAATAGGAAGTAAGGGAACAGTTTTCCATTGTGGTTATTTTTCATCATTAATTCTTTCCTCGTGTTTCCTAATTTTCATTGTTGGCCTATTTGGTTGCGACGTGCTTTTTCTGTCTTTCATTTCACATTGCTCTGTTTTTTATTTATTTAGTGTTTTGTGTGTCTTTTACTTTGGATTAGTTATGTCTGTAGAAATTTTTCCCCTCTTTTGCTTAATTGTTCCTTTTGCCTCTTCCATTCTAAATCATGCAAACAATTGTACTTGCTTTTGTAATATTTCAAAGTTTACTGACCAATTTTTTTCTCTGGTCTCTCTGTTTCTCAACCATTTTTGTTGATTTTTGTGTTTGATTTCATTTTAAAATTTAAGAAACAGTTGAACGGAGTGCAGGAGCAACAAGATCCCTCCCCACTTCTTACTCATACAAGCCATTCTTTTCTACAAGACCATACCAGTCCTGGACCACAGCTCCGATCACAGTGCCCGGGCCAGCCAAGTCAGGCTTCACTTCCTTATCAAGTTCTTCCTCAAATACGCCATCAGCTTCTCCGTTAAAATCAATTTGGTCCGTTTCGACTCCTTCTCCAATCAAATCCACATTAGGCGCATCAACTACATCTTCAGTTAAATCCATTAGTGATGTGGCATCTCCAATTAGATCCTTTCGGACAATTTCTTCGCCAATAAAAACAGTGGTGTCACAATCTCCATACAATATCCAAGTGTCTTCTGGTACCCTGGGTAGAGCGCCCACAGTCACGGAGGCCTCGCCTTTAAAGGGGCTGCCGTCCAGTTCTATGTTTTCCTCTCGAACCTCTCCAGTGACTACAGCAGGGTCTCTTTTGGAGAGGTCATCAATTACTATGACACCCCCGGCTTCCCCCAAGTCAAACATTAATATGTATTCCTCAAGTTTGCCATTTAAGTCAATCATTACATCAGCAGCGCCGCTAATATCTTCGCCTTTAAAGTCAGTGGTGTCTCCAGCTAAATCAGCAGTTGATATCATTTCATCGGCGAAAGTTACGATGGCCCCTTCTCTCTCATCGCCTGTGAAGCAGATGCCTGGACATGCAGAGGTAGCATTAGTCAATGGATCTATTTCCCCTCTGAAGTATCCATCATCTTCAACTTTAATTAATGGATGCAAAGCCACTGCCACGTTACAGGAAAAAATTTCTACAGCTACAAACTCTGTAAGCGCTGTGGTTAATGCCGCCACAGAAACAGTTGAGAAAGTGTTTTCTACGACAGCGATGCCATTTTCCCCACTCAGGTCATATGTTTCTTCAGCACCATCAGCTTTTCAGTCTCTCAGAACTCCTTCCGCAAGTGCACTCTATGCATCCCTTGGGTCGTCAATATCTGCAACTACCTCATCTGTAACTTCATCGGTAATAACAGTGCCAGTATACTCTGTAGTCAATGTTTTGCCAGAACCAGCATTAAAGAAACTCCCAGACTCTAATTCACTTGCAAAATCAGCAGCAGCCTTGCTGTCCCCCATTAAAACATTGACTACGGAGACACGTCCTCAGCCCCATTTCAATCGAACTTCATCCCCAGTCAAGTCATCTTTGTTCCTTGCACCCTCTGCCCTTAAGTTGTCTGCACCATCTTCTTTATCTTCCAGTCAGGAGATATTAAAAGATGTGGCTGAAATGAAAGAGGACCTCATGCGGATGACAGCAATACTACAAACAGATGTGCCTGAGGAGAAGCCATTCCAGCATGAACTCCCCAAAGAAGGGAGAGTGGAGGACGAAGAACCTTTCAAAATTGTTGAGAAAGTAAAGGAAGACCTGGTGAAAGTTAGCGAAATCCTTAAAAAAGATGTGTGTGTCGATAATAAAGGACCACCCAAATCACCAAAGAGTGACAAAGGACACTCTCCCGAAGACGACTGGGTAGAATTCAGTTCCGAAGAAATAAGAGAAGCGAGACAGCAAGCTGCTGCGAGCCGTTCTCCCACTCTGCCCGAGCGAGTGCAAGTCAAAGCAAAAGCTGCCTCCGATAAGGATTACAGCTTGACCAAGGTGATTGATTACCTAGCGAATGATATTGGGAGTAGTTCACTGACAAACTTAAAGTACAAGTTTGAGGATGCAAAGAAAGATGGTGAAGAGAGACAGAAAAGAATTTTGAAACCAGCAATTGCTTTGCAGGAACACAAACTCAAAATGCCTCCCGCCTCCATGAGGCCTTCCACCTCCGAGAAGGAATTGTGTAAAATGGCCGATTCCTTTTTTGGAACAGATGCTATTTTAGAGTCTCCAGATGACTTTTCTCAGCACGACCAAGATAAAAGTCCCTTGTCTGACAGTGGCTTTGAAACGAGAAGCGAAAAAACACCTTCAGCCCCACAGAGCGCTGAAAGCACTGGTCCCAAGCCGCTTTTTCACGAGGTCCCCATCCCTCCTGTCATCACAGAAACGAGAACCGAAGTGGTTCATGTTATCAGGAGCTATGAGCCCTCGGCCGGAGAGGCTTCCCAGTCCCAACCAGAGGAACCCGCGTCACCCAAACCGTCACCCACGTTTATGGAATTAGAACCCAAGCCCAGCACTTCCAGTATTAAAGAAAAAGTTAAAGCATTTCAAATGAAAGCCAGTAGTGATGAAGATGACCACAGTCGAGCTTTGAGCAAAGGCATGCGTGTCAAAGAAGAGACACACATAACCACTACTACCAGGACGGTTTATCATTCTCCACCAGGCAGCGAAGGCGCCTCTGAAAGAATTGAAGAAACCATGTCGGTCCATGACATCATGAAGGCCTTTCAGTCCGGGCGGGACCCTTCCAAAGAACTGGCAGGTCTGTTTGAACATAAGTCGGCAGTGGCCCCAGATGTTCACAAGTCTGCTGCTGAAACCTCAGCCCAGCACGCAGAGAAGGACAACCAAATGAAACCCAAACTGGAGCGTATAATAGAAGTCCACATCGAAAAAGGTAACCAAGCTGAGCCTACTGAAGTCATTATTAGAGAAACCAAAAAGCATCCAGAAAAGGAAATGTATGTGTATCAGAAAGACTTATCCCGGGGAGATGTTAACCTAAAAGATTTTCTGCCAGAAAAACACGATGCTTTTCCTTGTTCAGAGGAACAGGGTCAGCAAGAAGAGGAAGAACTCACTGCAGAAGAGTCCTTGCCTTCTTATCTGGAGTCTTCCAGAGTAAACACTCCTGTGTCCCAAGAAGAAGATAGTCGCCCTAGTTCTGCTCAACTCATATCTGATGACTCTTATAAAACATTGAAACTTTTGAGTCAACACTCAATAGAATACCATGACGATGAGTTGTCAGAACTAAGAGGGGAGTCTTACAGGTTTGCTGAGAAAATGCTTCTGTCAGAAAAGCTAGATGTGTCTCATTCCGATACTGAGGAATCGGTGACAGACCATGCAGGACCCTCTAGCTCAGAGTTACAGGGGTCTGATAAGCGGTCCAGAGAAAAAGTAGTCACTGCCCCCAAAAAAGAAATTCTCTCCAAAATCTATAAAGATGTGTCTGAAAATGGTGTAGGTAAAGTGTCTAAAGATGAGCATTTTGATAAAGTGACAGTGTTGCACTATTCTGGCGATGGTAGTAGTCCAAAGCATGCCATGTGGATGCGCTTTACTGAGGACAGATTAGACAGAGGTAGAGAGAAGTTGATGTATGAAGATAGGGTGGACAGGACTGTGAAGGAAGCTGAAGAAAAACTGACTGAAGTGTCACAGTTTTTTCGTGACAAAACCGAAAAGCTCAATGATGAACTGCAGTCCCCAGAGAAAAAGGCACGCCCCAGAAATGGCAAGGAATACTCTTCTCAAAGCTCTACCAGTAGCAGCCCTGAGAAAGTAACGCTGACAGAACTGTTGGCATCCAGCGATGAGTGGGTTAAGGCGAGGCAGCATGCCCGTGATGGACAAAGCCTCCCCAGAGCCAGTGAGAGGAAAGCGTCCAGTCTGCCCAGCAGCCCGGAGAAGAAGGTTCTGACCCAACAGACTGAGGACAGCAAGTCCACGGAGGAAGCCCAAGGAAGCGTGCCACAGAGCAAAGCACCAGAAGGGCCCCAGTCTGGGTTTCAGCTCAAACAATCTAAACTGAGCTCCATTAGATTAAAATTTGAACAAGGTGCACAGGCCAGAAGTAAGGACGTGACTCAAGAGGACAAGAAGCCAGATGGCCAATCCAGAATCCCAGTTAAAAAAATGCAGGAGAGCAAGCTACCCGTCTACCAACTTTTTGCTAGAGAAAAACAGCAGAAGGCCATAGACCTCTCAGATGAAAGAGTACCTGTCCAAAAAGATTTTATGGTATTAAAAGCTAAAGATGAGCCCGAGCAAAGCAGTGAAATTGTTGTAAATGATTCTGGCTCTGATGATGTGAAAAAACAGAGAACTGAAATGTCAAGTAAAACGATGCCTGACTACTTTTCTGAACAACAGGCTAAAGACTTGACATGTCATGTAACCTCAGATTTAGCAACTAAGGGACCCTGGGACAAAAAGGTCTTTAGAACGTGGGAAAGTTCTGGAGCTGCTAACAATAAGTCGCAGAAAGAAAAGCTTTCGCATGTACTTGTTCATGATGTAAGAGAGAATCACATTGGTCACCCTGAGAGTAAAATTGTTGATCCCAGGAGTGAATTTGTGTCTGTGACTGAGAGAGAACACAAATTGTTAACAAATGGCTCTCTCTCAGAAGTTAAGGAAATGACTGTAAAATCTCCCTCCAAAAAGGTCTTGTACAGGGAATATGTTGTGAAAGAAGGGGACCGTCCTGGCGGGGCTCTCGATCAACCTTCCAGGAGAAGTGAGAGCTCGGCGGTGTCGCACATCCCAGTCAGGATGGCCGATGAGCGGAGAATGCCGTCTTCTAATGTTCCCGTTGGTTTTTGTGAGCAGTCGCCATTTCCAAAGCATGTATCACAAAAGTCACCCCAGTCAAGTCACAAAGAGACAGTGGAGACACAGCACTTTAATTCTCTAGAAGATGAAAAAGTTACCTATTCAGAAATCAGCAAAGTTTCCAAACAAAAGAGTTATGTAGGCTTATGCCCCTCTCTCGATGAAACTGAAAGCTCCCCCACCAAATCTCCTGATTCTTTAGACTTTAGCCCAGGAAAAGAATCTCCCTCTAGCGAAGTATTCGACCACAGTCCTATTGATGGATTGGAAAAAGTTGCACCACTAGCCCCGCCAGAGGGAGGGAAAGAGATAAAAACTTTACCTGTTTATGTCAGTTTTGTACAGGTGGGGAAGCAGTATGAAAAGGAGATACAACAAGGAAGTGTGAAAAAAATCATCAGTCAGGAATGTAAGACAGTACAAGAGACCAGGGGGACCTTTTATACAACCAGACAGCAAAAGCAGCCTCCTTCTCCCCAAGGTAGTCCGGAAGATGATACTCTAGAGCAAGTTTCCTTTCTAGACAGCTCTGGGAAAAGCCCTTTAACCCCAGAAACACCCAGTTCAGAGGAAGTGAGTTATGAATTTACGTCTAAGACACCAGACTCACTCATAGCTTATATACCAGGTAAACCGAGCCCAATTCCCGAGGTTTCTGAGGAATCGGAGGAGGAGGAGCAGGGCAAGTCGTCCTCCTTAAAGCAGACTACAGTGGAGGAGGTAATAGGCGCACACGAATTGCCTAGCAGTGTGAGCAAAGACTCTAACCAAAGACCCAAAACCAACAGAGTTGCCTATATCGAGTTTCCCCCTCCTCCACCGCTGGATGCAGACCAGATGGAGTCGGAGAAGGATCTTTCTCTGCCTGAAAGAGAGGCTGGCATGATTGAAGTCAGTCTGCAAGATGAGCATGACAAGTACCAGCTGGCTGAGCCAGTCATCCGAGTGCAGCCACCCTCCCCAGTTCCTCCTGGGGCAGACGTCAGTGATTCGAGCGATGATGAATCGCTTTATCAACCAGTTCCAGTTAAAAAATACACCTTCAAATTAAAGGAAGCAGACAGTGATCAAAAAGAAATGACAAAACCCAAAGCTTCTGCTGAAAAGGCTTCCAACCAGAAAGAATTAGAAACTAATGGATCTGGAAAAGATCATGAATTTGGCCTTGATTCGCCTCAGAATGAAACTGCCCAGAATGGGAACAATGACCAGTCCATCACAGAGTGTTCCATTGCTACCACGGCCGAGTTTTCTCATGATACAGATGCCACAGAGATTGACTCTCTTGATGGCTATGACCTGCAAGATGAAGATGATGGCTTGACGGAGAGTGATTCCAAACTCCCAAGTCAGACCATGGAAATTAAGAAAGACATCTGGAACACAGAGGGCATTCTGAAGCCAGCTGATCGCTCCTTTAGCCAAAGTAAACTTGAAGTCATCGAGGAGGAGGGAAGGGTGGGACCAGATGAAGATAAGCCATCTTCCAAAAGCTCTTCGTCGGAAAAGACTCCTGATAAGACTGATCAGAAGTCAGGGGCCCAGTTTTTCACCCTAGAAGGCAGACATCCTGACAGATCAGTGTTTCCTGATACTTATTTCAGTTACAAAGTAGATGAAGAATTTGCCACTCCTTTTAAAACAGTAGCTACCAAAGGCCTAGATTTTGACCCTTGGTCTAATAACCGAGGGGATGATGAAGTTTTTGACAGTAAATCCCGGGAAGATGAAACTAAGCCATTTGGTCTGGCTGTGGAAGACCGCTCTCCGGCAACAACCCCTGATACAACGCCAGCCAGAACGCCAACCGATGAAAGTACCCCAACTAGTGAGCCTAACCCCTTCCCATTTCATGAAGGAAAAATGTTTGAGATGACTCGCAGTGGTGCAATTGACATGAGCAAGAGGGATTTTGTTGAAGAGAGGCTCCAATTTTTCCAGATTGGTGAGCATACTTCTGAAGGGAAGTCAGGGGACCAGGGGGAAGGGGATAAAAGTATGGTCACTGCCACACCACAGCCACAGTCAGGGGACACCACTGTAGAAACCAATCTAGAGAGAAATGTAGAGACACCTGCGGTCGAACCTAAACCCAGCATCCCGACCAGCGGAGAGTGTCAGGAAGGCACACCCAGTGGTGCCTCCCTGGAGAAGTCAGCAGCAGCCACTAACACCTTGAAAGTTGACCCCAAGTTGCGCACGCCTATAAAAATGGGGATCTCTGCGTCCACCATGACCATGAAGAAAGAAGGCCCTGGAGAAGTCACAGATAAGATAGAAGCTGTGATGACCAGTTGTCAGGGATTAGAAAATGAAACTATAACAGTGGTTTCAAATTCAGCCGATAGCCACAAGGGTGCTAGGCCCCAAGAAAAACACGATTTTCAAAAAGATAACTTTAATAACAACAACAATTTGGATCCTTCCACTATACAGACAGATAACATTACAAGTAACGTAGTTCTGACAGAACACGCCGCACCCACTCGTACCACAGAGAAAGCTAATCCAGTGAAAAGCTCATCAGGAAAAAAGACAGGGGTGCCACAGGGACACTGTGTGAGAGAGAAGCAGAAAGTGCTTGGAGAGCAGCAAAAGACACAGGCACCGGTAGGGATTAGGCGCAAATCCAAACTTCCCATAAAGGCCACTTCAGCAAAAGATACCTTCCCACCAAATCATATGCCAAACATGAAAGGGAGTAAAATGAAGCAGGTTAGTCCATCTGAGAAAACCAAAACCCTTACCTCTTCTTCATGTCTAGACGTAAAGTCCAGAATTCCAGTAAAAAACACACACAGGGATAACACAGCTTCAGTTAGAAAAGCATGCACCCCACAAAAGCAAGGGCAGCCAGAGAAAGACAAGGCCAAACACCTGCCATCCAAGTTGCCAGTAAAGGTAAGATCCACCTGTGTCACCACCTCCAATGCTACCACCACAGTTCAAGTCAGGAAAAGTCAGCTTAAGGAAGTTTGTAAACATTCCATTGAATATTTTAAGGGAATTAGTGGTGAGACCTTAAAGCTTGTGGACCGCCTCTCTGAAGAAGAAAAAAAGATGCAGTCCGAGGTGTCGGATGAGGAAGACAGTACCTCAAGAAACACGTCGTTGTCCGAGAGTTCCCGGGGTGGCCAGCCTTCAGTTACACCGAAGTCTGCTAGAGATAAGAAAACAGAGGCAGCACCTTTAAAATCAAAGAGTGAAAAGGCCGGCAGTGAGAAAAGGAGCAGTAGGAGGACTGGTGAGAATGAAGGCAGTCAGGTTTCTCGAGCACTCTTTGCTCACATCCTGGAGAACGAGCCTAGTTTGTAAACACTTTCCAACTCGTAGACCCTAGTGCATGAACTGTTGTGATTGCCTGTGGAGTGACTTAACCGTAGTTTCTCATTCTGTCATTGTCATCTGTATGTGCTGTTTATATATACTCCTCTTTCTTCCTTCTAACCAAACTACACCATAGATAGCTAGGGAAGCATGCTGAAGATATTGGTGTCATTCATGATGAGCAAATTTTTTTTTAATGTGCTAACGGATATGATTCTGTGAAAGTAAAAGCACAGAAGTTGAAACCCCATCATGGTGTTTTCACAAACACAACACTTCTGTAATGTTGTAAAGTAGCTAGCCTGTCAGCATGTTCAATTCCATTACATTGAGCATCCATGTAGTCTGACATTTGGCCTGATGCAGGTGAAAACCAAGTGAGTCCTGTGGAAAGAGGTGTTCATGTAGGTGATTAGGACACATTTAAGTGTACAGTGTTAGCATTAGTCTCTCTGTAAAATCTGAGTACTGCTCAAAGCAATTTTCCAGTATCCTGTTTTTCTTGATGATTATTTTAATTAAGAAATTGTAAATCGTAGGTCCACAGAGTCCATGTGAACGGACAGATATCAGGATGGCAATAGTAGCCGATCACCTGGGACTTAGTTGGACAGGTAAGTGTGTATAAACCTGAATGAAACAGATAGTTTCTTAAATTCTTTGTCTTATTCACAGGCGGTTCATTATAAAAAAAAACAAGCAATGAGTAAAAAATATAATAATTCTACCTACCCAGAAATAATTACTGATAGTACTGTATACTGTGTTTTTCAAGGCTTTTCCTATGCATATTCACTGAAGAATATAAATTTAAATCTTAATTTCACCTTGGTTGTAAGCACTCTCTCACAATGCCATTTCTGGTAATATAGGATAACCTTTTATCTAATAGGAAATTTATTTTGTGGCATAAGAGAAAACGTAGCTAAGGCCTATGACTTTTAAGTAATTTAAAAATTTTAAACATGCCAGGGTGGGAAACCTCTGGCCCATGGGCTGTATAAGGCCTGCGAAATCATTTGGTCTGGCCCTGCCAAAGCATTAGGGGTGAGTTAATTAAGTGTTTGACCAAATACAGCAGGCTAATTTTTAAATTGATAATTTTGTATAGCTTGAGAATGATGTTATAAATATCCAAATGGCCCTTGGCAGAAAAAGATTCCCCACCCCTGGTTTATGCCCTTAGAGCAGCTCTCTCAGGCAACAGTTAAATTAATCCATGCCTAGGTTTAAAAAATTTTAATCAGTCATGAGTCATCTTCACAATTTTTATGATATACACATTATCTATATGTTTATTTAGCTGATAGTTGTAAATTGACTCCATTTTACGCTCAAATATTTATTTTAAGGAAAACTTATATCACTTTGATAATGGAAAACAAGGATCATTTTCAATAATTACATAAGCAAGAAAACAAAGGAATGATGGTAAATTTAAATATTTAATTAAAATTTTAAAAAATAGTGAAATGAATGGAACTATTTGTTTATGCAGAAAAGGAATATTCTGTAGGTTGAATGTATTTGTTTAAATTCATAGCCATAAAACATAATAGTTTTAAAATGTCAATTATTGTCATAGCTAAAGTCATCTTGCATACCATCAGTGACATACATCTAGACTCAGGGAAATAATTATCTATGCTGTTAAAAGGGAGAGTATGAAAGTAGTTCATATAAATAATTTTTCTTTGACTGCCATAAGTCCCTCCCCCTCCTACATATTGAACCACCCTCTCTCTTTCCACCCAGTCCTTGCTCTCAGACATACAGCTAATACCCAGGAGGCTGGTGATGGTCTGAGTAATCCCTTGCAGGTTGAGAGTTAATAGCAATCCGTTGTATGTAAACATTTGCTAACATAAAATTAAAGATAGTATTTATATTTTACCATAGGACACTATAATCTGAAAATAAAGTGGAGCCATTGTTGATTTCGCAGTATTGTATGCCCATAACTATTAGATTATTTCCCATAAGCAAATCCAGTTCTCTGTCAGAGTAAATTTTTGGAGAAAATGTGATGTAAGAATAGACAGACATAAAGCCATAAAACGCTAAAGTTCTTAGTGACAATGTGTCTTAGCCTGCATCGAGTCTAGACAAACGATACAGCTCAGTTATGAGAGCTTGTTGGGCAGTAAGTAAGTTGTCTTAAAACACAGAGAGATGAAGAACTTAAAAACAAATTTAACTTTTTAAATTCGAATTCCTATATGATGATAAAGATTATTAGGAAAATTAGCATTTAGAAGAACAAAATTTAAATCTGTCCATTAGAATCACTGTTAAGTAATCTTAATGAACTTTGATTTTTTTTTATAAAATGCTCTTTTAAATGTTATATTAACTATGCTACTTACTGCTTTTTTATTTGCAAGTACATAGTTTCTACAAAATTAAATATTCTCTGACCTTGATTTTAATGGCTAAAAAATAACAACCAATAGAGATACTTTATACAATGATGTTCTAACTAGTGGGTCACTAGTGAGTCGTGGAATCAATTCATGCTTTGGTTATGTTTTTAAATGGAATAGAATGGTAAAGAACACATCTGTGTATTATATGTGTTAAGGCTAGTTTTGCTCCATAAAGATCAGTTTCATTTATAGCAACACCAAGATATACAATATATTTCTTATTGTAGGTTCTGATCAAAATAGTTTGCAAGCCCCTGCATTGCATTACATTAATTAACTCTTTTGTTCAACACTTGGATTGTTTTCAATTTTTCAGTAGTGCAAGCCTACAATGAACATTCTATGTATGTAAATCATTATGTACAACCCTAAGTATTGTCAAGATCGATCTCTAAAAAGTAAAATCACGTGATCAAAGGATATGGACTTCTTTTGAGCCTCCGAATGCATTTTGACCAATTGCTGGAAATATGATGGTCTAACCACTATGCATATACCTGAAACTAACACAAAATAATACTGAATGTAAAAATATATATCCTTTTGATTAAATAAAAAATAGCCAATATAAAAAAATTTAAGCAGGATAGAATCTTGACCAATTCCTTTTCCATGGAAGAATATTTTTACCATTCCTTACTTTTTATAATTATTTAAGGTACTACATGCCTAATAAATCTTTTTTTAATTATACAAAAAAATAAGTAAGTCTTCTCACCTTTGACTTCTACATTTCCCTCTACTAAAGCAGCCACTACTACTCATACATATCTTCCCAAAGACACTCTCAGCATAAACAAGACTGAGTGTATACATCTAGATGGATAGAAAGTTATCTCCCTTTATTTTGTATACATGTGGCAGCATATCGTACACGGTGATCTGTCCTGGAGTCATCCCTTAGCCTCCAAAGTGAAGTTCATGTAACTTGATGACATATAGAGTAGAATGTTAAGTGAGTAAAAGATGTACCTCATGAAGACTGCCTAGGGAAAACACCAGCATCTCTTGTGCCGTATATTTATGAACTGTATATCCCTTGTACGAAGTTTGCTCGAATTGAAAGAATAATTTGGCTGAATTAAAAGAATCCAGCAAATCTTTCTGCAGATCAATAAACTATATAATCTAATTATAACTAAGAGTTCAATCACAGCCTATGTAGGATCACTACTTTCCTGAGAAATCAAATATATAATGATTATTGTCCAAAGCTGTACTTAGGTTTTACTGTAAAATTATTTTCTTTTCTTTTTAAATGAAATATATGTGATAAAAGTAGAATACAAAATCTAAGTAACTCTTTTTCTTTTCTACAGAACTGGCAAGGGAACTGAATTTTTCAGTGGATGAAATCAATCAAATACGTGTGGAAAATCCAAATTCTTTAATTTCTCAAAGCTTCATGTTATTAAAAAAATGGGTTACCAGAGATGGAAAAAATGCTACAAGTATGCTAAAATTATACTACTTTAACTTTCGTAACTGCATAAATCCAATATTTTCTATAAGTCTACTGTTAATAACATCAGAGTAATCAAAAAGTGGTAGCAGGTCTTTTGAAATTATTAGTTTAGTGCAAATATTCTAACCTATCTTTAGGAAGCTTTCAGAAAGCAAATAGTAGGGAATTTTTTTTGCGTTTTTGTCTGAAGTTCTCTCTGTGACCATTAACAGTGAAAATGTAATTCTGACTGTTAAATCGTGGGGTGGTAGGCAAACACTTATGAAGTTACTGCTATGGTCAGAGATGGATGTGCAGGGAAGTAGAGAGAGAAAAATAGGATCAAATTAGGGGGTCAAATCATTGTACACAGTTTGGTCTGTGGTGGCAGAGAATTCCCTAATATTGTTGGGTTTTGTTTTATTGTGGGTGGCATAGGGGGGTGCTATACTATGACAAGTGCCAACCCACAACAATGTGCAATAAGTTATTGTAAGGTCAGCCTGATTTTAGTAAGTCATTAAATTGCTAAGCATCAGATATGAGGGCGACCTATTTTGACAGTCTGAAAGGAGAGGAACATGTTTAAAATTGTATGATATCCCCTTATAACTAAAAGGAAAGTAGCTATTTGGGGGCTCATCTGCTGTGCATCTTACAATGGAATGAATGTTGCTGTCTTCAAGCACAGTTTTATCAGGTGATTCTTAAGACCCTTACAAATCTTCTCAGGAGTGGCCAGTTTTCTGAGCCCTCTGGTTTTCAGAGCTGCAATAAAGAAGAGCTAAAATACTAGCAGGGTAGCAAAAACTGTCTTTGTGTGGATATTGTGATGACTGAAAGAAATAATTTCCTTGGACTTTCAACCTTTTTTTTTTTTCCCTCCTTTTCAGCTGATGCCTTAACTTCGGTCTTGACAAAAATTAATCGAATAGATATAGTGACTCTGCTAGAAGGACCAATATTTGATTATGGAAATATTTCAGGCACCAGAAGTTTTGCAGATGAGAACAATGTTTTCCATGACCCTGTTGATGGTAATTGAATCCAGTGTTCATATTTATTTAATCATTTGATAAAATTTGAAAGTGCAGTAAAACAAGGAAGTCAGTTAAACCAGCTAAATGATGATTTGCTTGACTTAATTTCTCATTTTCACAGCATTTTTTCTGCCAGAGTCTACAAATATGTACTCTGGTAGACCAAATGATAAATATCTGTTATGTAAAATATGAACAATGAGATATAAAAGCATATGTTATCCGAAGGAATTCTATTTCAAATATTTTATGTGACCAAATGGGAAAAAGTTTAATATCTAGACACTACACAGTTTTTGTCATTTTCACATTAACCTTAAAAACTAGTGAATTAGCTTATTGTATATAGACAAAACCAAATTGCAAGCTGTTTTACCAAGTAAGTAAGGTATTGGGTCAAGCTTAAGCATATAGTATACAAATTGTTAAGTAAAATGCTGAATTACTGTTTTGGGACCCAGTATTTAAGTATGTACTGAAAAAGTCTAATGTGTCACTCAAAAAGTATTTTAGTTATTTAGCATTATTTTATCGTTGTGTGCTATTTATTTGTTGGGGGGGAAAAACCCTACTTGATATATAGTTTATAAAAGGCAGCATAATTTATATTCAGTTAGCATATATGTCTCTAATAACATAATTTGTCTTTTACATTAGCTTCATTTATAGATATTGTAATTTTTCCTTCATTATGTAAATTTGGGCTTTTTTCATCAAAGTATTAAGAAAAGCATAACATATCTTATGTTTTTCAAGATGCTCATCTTCCTTCACAAATGGAATTTATTCCTAGAATGAATTTTGAGTAAAAATGTTGATGATGGTGTGGAGGCAGGAAGAAGGACCAGGGATATTTTTCCACTATTCCATGTTTTGGAAAATATGATGATTCTTTTTCCAGTTTTAAACTGGAAAAGTTAGATTAACAAGAATCAATAACTTCTAATTCTGCATGTTATGTGATAAAAGTTCTCAAAGTCAACAGAAAATTTAAAGCATACCATAACATAAGAATGATGGGTAATAATGTCAAAAGTGGTTTCTCTTTAAGTTTATAAACACCAGAGAATCTTGGGGAAAAGCTCTCTTTAAAGCCTTATCTTATATGTGAAACCATGTATTGGTACTAAAGACGTATCATGTTATATCAATTGATGAATTATTGCCAAATTATAGAATCTTTTAATATTCTTTGTTGGGAAAATTCTTAAGCACAGTAGCTCTTATACACAAGATCACCAGGAAACTATGGACGTATTCAATGGAATTGAAAACTACATTTAATTTTAACATTTTAAAATCAGAATAGGGAAATTTAGGGATATGTGTATTAAATAAATATCACTTGTGCGGATTATAAACCTCAGCTAATCTTAGCCAGCTTTTCAACAAGATTCTGGTCTACAGGTGACCATAATAGGAAAATATTCACTTACCTATAGTGATCTGAATTCACAATAAAAGTTAAGTTGGTATTTACCTTGGACTGATGGAAAAATGAGGCTTTAGTTTTGTAGACTAATAATTCAGAAAATGTGCTGGGTTGCGTTGTGTGTTGTTTTTTTCCTGTCTCTCCTCTTTGTTGAAATTCTGTAAAACTTCCTTTCCTCACCATGACCAGACCAGTGTTGACTTTTCTCTCTGCTCAAAGAGAAAAATACTCCCTTAGCCCATGCAGCACAGCTTAAAACATGAGACCTGCTCCCTCCGTCCCCTCTATGTAGTCTGGTTAATAAACCTCCGTGTTTCATAGCCTTGTCGTGGATATTCAGACCTCTTTGCAGATGGTTTTCCTCCTGTCTCTGTTGTACCATTTCCTTTTTCTCTTTATTTGATTCATGGTTCTGAGTGGACCCATCTCACCAAGTTTACCAAAATGTCCATATACACCATAGCCCTTTCATCTCTGACACATTATGACACTTGAAAATTTACATGGAGTCTTTTCTACTTTATCTGCTTTTTAAATCCTTTTCCTAACATGGTTTTAGATTTTTTTCTCCAAAATCTAATAATCATTTCTTTCCAAATATTAAATTCATTTTTCTTTGCTGTAAATTTCATGTGAAATAACTAAAAATTAGAGTTGGGTATAATCGCTCATTTGCACTGTTCTTAACACATTTCGGACCGCTCAGGAGTTTTCTCGTGTTTCTCGCGCCATCTGTTAAGGACCGATCACGAGTTTTCTCGTTTTTCACACCCATGGAAAAAGGAGCGAATCTAGATACTTATGTACATTTTGTTTGGTCCCTCTTCATAGAGGAAAATGTTTTACACAGTACCATACGTTAAAAAAGTACTAGGAACTTTAATTGTTTAATTGTTTTTGTAAATAAAAATGTTACCATTATTGAAAAACACCTAAAGTGCATTATGATGATTTAAATAACGTGCAGTTTGCCCAAAAACGTGCGGTCCCTGGCGTATGTCTTAGAGATTTCTATGCGGTACGCAATGTGTTAAAATAAGTTGTAAGTAATTATAAAAATTGGTTTCTTGTGGCTTGCTGTATTTAATCCACCAAAATATGGATTTTACATGCTAAAAGTTGAATGATAATAAATTTGGCCATGGAATAAATGTATCTTATATGGTGGCAAATAACTTTATATTAGATTACATTAATCTGTGTATTTAAGTTATTGTATTAAAATTACCAAAATTGATAAACAGTCTATATCTTAATTAATATCCTATCTTATTATAGTTTGCACTAGCCTTTTATTTCATTGTATTACATTTAATTGAACTAAACCAATAAATTTATCATTCTGTAATTCATCATACATTTTCATACCTGATATAATTTAAGTCATTCCATGTGTTTTTGTTTGATGTGTTTGTAATTCATTCCAGTCAGTCCAAATGTACTGTCTTCCATAGGTTATCCTTCCCTTCAAGTGGAACTGGAAACTCCCACAGGGTTGCACTACACACCACCCACCCCTTTCCAGCAAGATGATTATTTTAGTGATACCTCTAGCACAGAATCTCCCTTTAGAACCCCCAGTAGACTGAGTGATGGGCTAGTGCCTTCCCGGGGAAACGTAGAGCATTCAGCAGATGGACCTCCAGTTGTAACTGCAGAAGACACTTCCTTAGAAGACAGCAGACTTGAAGACTCAATGCCTATAACAGAAATGCCCGAAGCAGTCGATGTAGATGAGAGCCAGTTGGAGAATGCTTATCTGAGTGAGTATCCTCGATACCTTGGAAGTATGGCTGGGGTCCCAAAAGATGTTAAACCAGCAGAGCCACTGAAACATACTAGAAAAGTAAGAGTCAGCTCTGAGCAGCAAGAGAAAGGAAAATCTGGTCCTGATGAGGAGATGACAGAAGAAAAACTCAAATCTCTATTTGAGGACATTCAACTTGAAGAAGGAGTAGAGTCTGAGGAGATGACAGAAGAAAAAGTAGAGGCTATTCTTAAACGTGTTCAGCAAGCAGAACTGGAAATGTCTTCAATTACAGGTTGGCAGAATGAGACCAGTGGAAACCTAGAGTCCCCGGCTCAAGCTCGAAGAATAACTGGTGGGTTACTAGATCGACTGGATGACAGGTATGGCTGCTTCAGAAAAAGGAAAATGAAACAGGTTACATATTAGTAGTTTGTTTTAAATATGTGCTTTTCAGCAATTCCTCTTTTTCTACATGACCATTCCAGTTTGGGGATAATACATGCTTTAAAGGTTGGTTCATTTGCTAATCTGGAGAGGGAAAATTACATTAAGCGCAAATATAATTCTTAAAACTATTGACAGCCTGAGGGAAATGCAGAAAGTTTGAAATACATGCCAAAGATTGATGTACATTTTACTTTAGAAGACTACTCTTTTCACATAGCCAGTAAATAATGCTCATTCAAAAGAATATAATAAATAAATTCCAAGTTTTTTAAAGAAATATAAACGTAAGTAGGCTTATTATACAAATTTTAAAAATACAGACTTATAAAAAATCAATGCAACCCCACAATCTAGCAATAACCACCATTAAAATTTTGGTGGATTTTTTTTTTTTTGCATACATATTTTAAAATGTCTTAACAGAAAACGCAAAGAAAAAGAAAAGTCATCTGTCTTTCTACCATACTAAGAAAACACATTTTTATATAATATCCTTCCTTTTTTCTACACGAGTGTTTTACGTGATTTGAAATATAGTATATGTACCTTTTTTTTTTTTTAGAGAGAGAGAGAGGAATGGAGAGGGAAACATTGATGAAAGAGAAACATCAATCGACTGCCTCCTGCACATGCCCCAATGGGGACTAAGCCCGCAACTGGGGCATGTGCCATGACCAGGAATAGAACCAGTGACCTCTTGGTTCATGGGTTGGTGCTCAACCACTGAGCCACACTGGCTAGGCAGTATATGTAATTCTTTAGCCCAAGTAATTTTGCCATGATTGAAATTTGTTTATATCCAATGTAATTCCCTAATTATGAATCTGATTCTTTTTATAGTGGCCTTACTCTAGAAAGGTGGGAGTTTAATGTCCTCCAGACATTGATTCAAATCTCACCATCATTAGGTGTGCACTTTGTGACTTTGGATGAATTTCTAAGCTCTAAGAATGTCACTTCAATCAGCTTTAAAAATAAGAATGACTACTTTCCTCAAACAGGTTTATATATTGGAAAAGAAAGCTTGTAGCATGCATACCAAATGACCGATACAAATAGTCTGTTAGTAATATTTTTTATGTACACATCAGACATTTTACTTCAATGGCAACTAATGATAAACTTAAGTTGGATGCAAAAAAAAAAAACAGATTATTTCATAACCAAATTTAATATTTTCATCTTACTAAGCTTCTTGCTCCATAAAATTCCCAAAGGTGAAGTTTACAAAACTTTTTTTGCAGAATGGTAGCATCAGTGAGTTCTGTGTTCACCCTGCCAAAGAGCCAAGACAATAAAGAACACTACTTCTGATGTCTATATTCAGATACAGTCATATAGTTTATGGTTGTAGTTATGTTATAGAACAGTGGTTCTCAACCTCCTCATGTTGTGGTGACCCCCAATTTCATTGTTACAAATTGAACATAATTAAAGCATAGTGATTAATCACAAAAACAATATGTAATTATATATGTGCTTTCTGATGGTCTTGGGCGACCCCTGTGAAAGGGTCGTTCGACCCCCCAAAGAGGTCGCGACCCACAGGTTGAGAACCGCTGTTATAGGATCATCACAATGTGCTGGAACTGTTTGTCCTTACACAAACAGAATAGGGTGTGCTATTGATATTTTTGATGACTGTGTTTAGATAATCAATTTGATTACAAGTGTACACACACACATACTTACATATATATACATAATAATATGTTATACATATAAAACATTGCAATAGTTATTGCCTTCAGAAGTCTACGGGTAATAAGCAAAGACACTAAACACAATACACAAGCTACAAAAAGTCTATACTGAAATGACTAAAAATTAGAAATCACTTTTTTTAAGTACTGGAAGAGAAAGATATTTAATAGTTGAAAGAAAAATAGTTCTCACAGGAAGTAAAAGCAGTGGGTGAGCACCAGTCAGTGTCAGCAGAGGTCAGGGGCATAGAAAGATGGGAGCGAGGAAGAGAATTATAGCTGGAAACATGGTAGCAGGAATCATAATTGGAAACACAAAGACTGGAATTTGGGGTTCTAGGGGATGCCAGAGCTCTCATCACAGGAATTCATTTTGTGCCTTATCAGCAGGTTTTTCACTGGCAGTATAAAAGCATTTTGATATATCCTCCTCTTTTAAATTAGTGGGTCTGGAACTCTGAGCGGTCCATGAACTGCTCAGGATTGCTTTTTAAGATATAGAATCCAAGCGTCTATAGAAGTGCAATAAAAAAAAACACACAAACAATGACAGCATAGCTAGCCAGCTTGGGAGCTGCCTAGAGCCTACGTAGCACCTTCTCACCCCCACACCCAGGACTGCCCCTCACAGTTTGAAATCCAGTGAGCAGAGTTCTCAGGCCTTTCTATTTTATGCCTTCAAATGTATTTCAAAACATAGTAGTTAAAAATTTAGACCCATTTCCAGACATGTGTTACCATTGTAAATTTCTACGTTTTACCTTTTGCAGCCCAGACCAATGTAGAGATTCCATTACCTCATATCTCAAAGGAGAACCTGGGAAATTTGAAGCAAATGGGAACCATGCAGAAGTCACTACAGACGCAAAGACGAAATCTTACTTTCCAGAATCCCAAAATGATGTAGGCAAACAGAGTACTAAGGAAACTCTGAGACCAAAACCTCACGGATACGGTCGTGTTGAGGAACCAGCATCATCACTAGCAGCATATCAGAAATCTCTCGAAGAAACCAGCAAGTTTGTAATGGAGGAGCCTAAACCCTGTGTGCCTGTCGGAATGAAAAAGATGAGTAGGACTTCTCCTGCAGATGGCAAGCCAAGGCTTAACCTCCACGAAGAAGAGGGGTCCAGTGGGTCTGAGCCAAAGGTACGTTGCCTTTATTCAGAATGCTGTCCTTTAAACTGAAGGTATTGATGATTCACTTCCTCTGATTAATGTTGTAGCATTGACCCAAGGTTCTTTACTATTTCCAAATTATAAATGTGTGACCAAAAATTATAACACTCATGTTGGGGGTAAAGGAAGTTCATAAGCTATTTGATCATATCATCGTTCGTCATTCATAGGGTAGGAAAAAGAAATAACCATCTCTTTGGCCATTTTTCAGATTTTAGAGATATTGAGTAACCAGCTTAAGGTCCAGTATTATTTTGTCTGGGATTTAAGTTTCCTAACTCCCAATCCAATCTTCTTTCCTATGCAATGAGGGTAATTGTTCTGACCCTTTCTGGTTCTTTTGCATAATTTAAAGTTTATAACACACAACCCATCTAAAAGTTCTACCCTGTAAGGTCAGTTGTCTGAAAGTGTGCTTTAAAAATTGAAGAAACATAGTTCCCAAGCCTAAAATGATGTGTGTATATACCACTATTGGTTGACAGCATTTAGAAATTTAAAGTAAGAAGTGTCATTTTAATAATTTTTATATCTAAGTTGATAATTATCTTAATATTTGTTTTTAATAATTTTAAAACCTACTGCCACAGAATTATTTGCTTGCTCTTTGTACTTGTATGTTTTGGTGATACTATTCAATAGTTTTTTATTCATTGAGGTTTTATCATTTTTAGATATTTTAAAAAATTAAATTGAAATTATGATTCAAAGATGGATATGAGAAAATAGAGCTGATTTTTTGTTGTTGTTCTTAAATGTTATGTCTTTTCATGAACTATGTAGTAGACATAGATTAAGAGTTATACATCTTTGGAATAGTAGCACTTCTCATTTTCCTTAAAACATCTAGTTTTCTTTTGTCAAATAATGAGTCCATGATTAATATGAGGTTTAAAAATGTATAAATTCCCAATCACTCAGGAGCTAATTGTCAGCTTATTGACTAATATCTCTCCTTTTCCCTTCTGCAGACTATCTTTTGACCATTTTCCTGCTTGTTAAGAAGGAAAGGGAAAGGAAGTAAAATTGTCAGGTCTTTTTTCCACTTCTTTCCTGACAAGTGGGGTTTTGAATATCAATTTCTTTTAGTTAACTCTTAGTTTATGTAAGCAGTATGATTTTGAGTAAAATATTCCCTTTTAAAATGAGCCCACAGTTAGAAACATTAACATTATGGCATTTTAACTATGAACATTTATTGTGCAAAAGCCTATTAAAATCAATAGAAAGTACTAAAATCAAAGTATAAATAAGCACCTCTATGTGTATACATGTGCATACAGATTGGCTATTGGAGAACCAAGGAGAAGGCATAAAGTCTTAACCCTGGAAGGAATCTCAGCTGAGTTCATCAGTAATGGAAAATAATCATACTAGGAAATGTTTGCAACATTTTTAATAAATGAGTTTATGCCTTTGGTATTGGTCACAGGTCCTACTCCAATGCGTAAAGGCTTTATGAGCATAAAAATTCATAATGGAGTTCAAGCTTCTGGTAGATATGAGCCTGACCTCACAAGAAATCCAAAGATGTTCGGATGGGTCTTTTGTGACTAGAACATAGGACAATAGCAACCAAGAGATCATCTGATGTATGATTTCAGAAACAGCCCCCTTTTTGTTCCCTAAATAATCAGGTCAAAAGTCCGGGTGCAGCTCTTACACGAATGACTACCTGCTGTTACAAGGTAAAATTCTGTTCTTTTCCACCTCTTTCCATGCAGCAACCCATGGCAAGGAGTACTAAGAGAATTCCATTTGGCCTCTTAGTTAACTCTGTTTACCAATTCCTAGCGAATTCTCCAAAAGGAATCCTGATGAGGTCCTACTACTACATTCTGTTATTCTTCATCTTAATATTAGCATAGACTCCAGGAAGAGAATGGAAACTAAAACATTGGCCAAATGACCACTTTTTATTTATGTGAGGGGCTGGTCTTAGATGATGCTTGATAGGATTATGATATAATGTGACATCTAGATTTGTTACTAATGTTTGCATTAGTATCTGTTCTTCTGCTTTTAAATTTACCCAAGGGAAAACTGTTCCCCAGTTTACAATTCCGTGTATGGTTAATCCTGTCTGAATTCTCCCTTTGCCTCATCTAACCTACTTATCCTTGAATGCTGATTAGTACTTCTTTTCTTTCACAATATGAATTCCTCTTACCTCTTTCTGCCTTTTGGAACTATTGCAGGGCCTTCTTTCATAATATTAGGTCATTTTAAATGTCCTGAATTTATGGTCCTTTTCTAATGAACTTTAAAAAGTAGTAGGAAACTTAGCAACCAATATCTTTGCAAAGAGTAAGAAACTCAAAAACTGTTTCAATTTGACACTATATATTATTCAGTAGGATGTTTTGTTCACATGAACTTTCCCACAAAGTCAAGATTGATATTATATTTTTATATATTTGTTAAGTTTACCTTTGGTGAATATGGCCTACTGATTTATCTATTTGACTAACGTTTCATTAATCATTTTAGCTAGCACTTATACCTCCCATAACAATTTTACTTATTTTGATTTTTCTAACTACAACTGCTAACTCCAGTACTATCAAATTTGAGGTAATTAGTAAACTTAGAAAATAAAATTTCAGAATTCCATCATTAAAATGTAGAAATAAAATCATTCAGTAAATATTTTTCACTATGACATTTAATTAGAAGCCAAAGATATTTTTCCCTTTGAAATAGGAACTGTTTGCCACTTGGCAGTTTTTTTCATATTCCTATCCTTATTGCCTAAAAAGTAGCATTTGTTTAGTTACTGTATTCTGTTTATACCATGATCTTGTCTGTCAGATGTTTTTTTTTTATTCTAATTTCATATCAGTTCGTTAAAGAAGACCGCATATTTTGACATGTTTTACATTATTCCTTCATTTATTTGAATAAACTCTTACTAGGTACCAATTATGCTTATATAAATTCTTATAAATTTGTCAAATCTGATCAAAATTTCATAAAAATCAAATACCATGTCTTTTTCTGTAGATTAACTGAAACATGGCCTGAACTATAAGATTATACATTTAATTCAAATGTATATAGACTTAAAACTAGTTAAAAATTAATATTAATGTTTCCTCAAACTAATAATTAGTAGCATGTACTTTCTGATGCCAAAAAGTCTCTAAAATTGTTATTTTTAATATTTTATCATTTGTTTACCTTGGTCTTATATATATATATATATATATATATATATATATATATATATGCAGGTAAAGACCAAAGTAATTAGATTCACACACTTATGCATAAATACATACATACAGAGTAGTTTCACTTAGAATCCTGCTCAAAATTTTCTTTCACTTAAATTTTTAAAAACATTTTCACAAAAATACATCATGATTTTCCTTAGAGGAGGGAAAACCAGCAAGTAAAAGTAATTCTTTTTTGATTTCCCTTCTCAGAATGTCTTTTATTTTAAATGTGATGGTAAAATTATGCTAAAAATACATTTATCAGGACTTGAAAAACAGTGAGAGTGATTCAAGCTCAGAGGAGGAACAGAGAGTCACTACCCGAGTTATTCGCCGGCGTTTGATTATAAAGGTATCCTGTAGCCAAATCATCATGGGTCATTGCTGTATTATTAGAAAGTCCTTTCTTGTGGTTTTGAAAATTCAGCATGCTTGATAACTAAATGGCCCGCTATATGTTTGTCTGCACATTTGGAAGCTTATAAAAACAAAAACAAAAGGGAAAACGTCATGTTGCTTGGTAGTGAGACGTGTGTTTGACCTGACAGTTGTAATTAATTTTATCTGAGAATTCTTGGGGAATTGTATCCTGCTTTCCCTGAAGAAGTGTTATATGTGTGAACAAAGATTCTATCTTGGTGAGAGAACAGTCCCTGTCAAATGAAATGTTCAATGAAATCTCAGAGGCCGTAATGAGGGATGAGCTAAGAGGACTGAAAGGCTTCCTTCTCAGTCTCAAATTCCTTCTGCCTTCACAGTTTTTTAAGTGAAAACTAGTTTGTTTGTTTTTTATCAATGACTAGGACTTTGATGTTATAGCCTGGATATATGACAAAAGGGAAATTAAGCAAAAACTTCTGAAATAGTTTTTTTAATTAAATTTATTCAGGTGACATTGGTTAATTGTATTGGTGATAGGCACACAATGCAATATACAGATGATGTATCATAGAATTATACACTTGAAGCCTGTATAATTGTATGAACCAACATCACCCCAATAAATGAAACAGATTTTTAACTTGACAAAAATACAGCCTGATTTTTTTTTTTTTTTGCATGTTAAATTACAGGAAGCAATCTTTACTAGAAGTGAAAAACACAATCTCACCTGTTACAGCACAGTTGAATAAGTTGATTTCCCCCATAAAGGCCTTTTGAAGCACTGACCTTATGCGTGGGAAGGTCCAGCAGAATGTGTCTCAGTCTGCTGCTTGTCTTTATTACTGTCTTTAGCGAGATCTTTCTTGATGTTAAAATGATTGAGTGCAGAGAACTAGGAAGCTGTTTTCAATACCCAGGCTTCCAAATGTGATCCAAATGACTTGAGGCTCTTTGGTTGGCAGCTCTAGAAAGAAAGGAAGGGAAATGTCTATTGAAAACCATTTGTCAAACTTACCCATTTCTAAAGTGTCAGGAGACTCAACAAAGAGCAGAGATGTTGGCTTAGGTATCCAAAAATTCTTAATCCTGCTGCTTGTACTTTTCATGTAGATCAGATTAAAGAAGAGGAGAAATCTGCTTAGTATAGTTTTTCAAAGACTTTGGAAGCATTAGAGAAGAAAATAAGGCCTTGTCTAAATTTTACATTATCCCCCAATCAACCTTGAGCTCAATAGGGGGCTATCAAAAAGCATGACTCCTTTGAAAATTCCGTATAGGCAAGCCAAATTCCTTATTGGGATCTAGCATATTTGTAAGTATTCAACTTGCTATCCATAAATCCTCACAATCACTTCCCACACCTTTCTGGAATTGGAGGAAAGAAATAATTCAGTTTTCTGAAGGAGGTAAAGCCATACTCTTTGCTCAGGCTTTGCTATTCTCATAATGTCTTCAAGAAATGGTATTTTAAAGTGAAACGTCTAGAAAAAGTGCACCAAACATAGTGTAACTTGCTTCTTCTTATGCTTAACATGTGACATTCATGTTGCATCCAAACCCACCTATTCCTTTAGAATAGCTGCCATGATAGAAGCTGGCTCTCCTTTATATAAGAATGAGCAAAAATAGGTTTACATTTGTAATACAAGAAAAAAATCTGTCACATATACTTACTGCTATACACATAAGTTTGCCTACCCCGTTTAGGACAGAAGAAAAATAAGTTATCCTGCAAAAAAATTGGGAGGGTGGAGAGTAAAGAAATATTACTCTGAAGAATACAAAAACATCAAACCCTGCTCCCTATGTCAGTGAGTTATCTCTTTTGTTCTCCTAGCATTCTACACATGCATTTTCAAGTTAGCTTTTATTGGACTTATTATGTATTTGAGCTTAATATATAGTTAATTCTATAATTAATTCTATAAAATATATTAACTTTTTTATTAAGTTTAAAAGACCAAAATACACTATGATGTTGTAGTAGGCTCCATAAAATAGAGGAGTTAGTGTTCTCCCCAAATCCCTATTTCTTGAAGTCAGTGTAATTTTAGGGAGGTTGGGTGGAGTCATCAGAGAATGGGTTTTATATCAAGAGAAAGCATGGTATAAACAATATAATCACTCAAGTTTTGAGAAATGTCCTTTGTATATGACAGAAATCAAAAGCTAAAAAATGGCTATAACTATAATTGGAAACTATGGGTATAACAAAAAAATATGTTACATAGAGAAGAATCTTTCAAGTTAATATTTTTCTGTTCAGATTTTTGGAGCAGTTGAAAAGGGTCAGACTTCTATTGTTTTTCTCTTTACTCCTTTGTTAGTATCTTTCTAACGTAAAAGAGCTTGAGACCACAGTAGTACATGGTAAATGTGGCGTGGGAACCATCTTAGCAAAAACATAACATGAGAATGTTAGGCCCTAAAGGGATCATCAATACTAAAACCACTTCTTTTGCTAGATGACAAAACAGGATTGGAGACCAGTTGATTTATACAGAATCACAGCAGGGCAGAAGCAGTTCTGGGACCAGAACCTAATCTCTAGCCCTCCAGTGAAGCTTCTCCTACCACAATACTATATTCTTTCTCTTCCAGAACAAATAAAAAATAAGTTTTCCTAGACTAAATTAGGCCTTTCTAGTGGCATGGGAGAGGGCAGCATTGGACTACCTTTCCTGAAAACTATGGAGCTGGAATGCTAGGAATTTGACCTACTTCATGGAGGCTATCCACCTGGGACTAAGTCAGCATATTTCGATTGTTTGCCACTTAAGTGTCAATGGTGTGCTCAGGATTCCATTACCAGAAGTCTGGGCAAATTTGTGTTCTTAGCAGTTCAACCTGTAATAATAAGTGGGTTGAAAGTATAATTTTATAATTTAAATTTAATATTTTTAAGTTGCTAAGGAATGAGTCAAATTAAACTCCCATTTATTTGGGGATCTTTTACATTTTATAAACATATTTATTTCTTTGTAATCTGACAATATCACAACGGTTTCAAATGCTTGAAAGCAATTTAAGTAAATTAATCAGTCCTATAAGCTTGTTTTACATTATTTGCTTAAAATTCAGTGATTAGAAAGGTAAAAGGTTTAAACTAACTCACAGCCCAACTATGGTAAAGTTTAGGAAGATTCAAATAACTGAAATTTCACTACATAGTTCAGCTGTATTTTCATGTCTACTTTTGAAAATTTTTTTACCGATTTTCAGATTGAGTTTATATGTATGTTTTTTCCCAAACCCTCAAAAGTACATTAAGTTTGATTTCCCCATTCCATTGTCCAGCAGTAGCTACTGTTCATTAGCTTTAGATTTTTATGTACAACCTTTGCAAGTGGATTTCTTAGAATATAAAAATGAGTTATACTGTATATATTGCTTAGTAACTTGCCAAGTTATGTGCGCACCATATGTATGATATCTACCCCCATTTTTTGGAAAGTTGAAGTTGTAATATTGTGTACATCAAAGCAAATTGGTACATTGTATATAGTTAATTGTTCTTTCATTTCAAAAAATTCAAGGAGGAATAAAAATTATAAAAAGTTTTGGCAGGGTTTTAAAGGGAAGTAGTTAGTCTTCAGTAAGGTGACCACCAGGGTGATGGCCACCAGGGTTGACATACATATAATATAGATAGATAGATAGATGATAGATAGATAGATAGATAGATAGATAGATAGATAGATACTGTATTTTTCCTTAGAAATAGGAAAGAGAAACTGTATGTGTTAGGGGAGGGTATTGCCAAAAATAATACCATCAATAACGGAGGGGGGAATTTTGTTTACTTAACAGTACAAACTGTTTCCAAGAACTTTAGAAACTAATTAGGGGTTATATTTTCTCATTAAGGAGAAGCCCCAAAGACCTCTCCTTGGTAACACTTGATTTCCAATATATTTGACAAAATTTTAAATGGATGATTTTTTAATGTATTTTTTGACTCCTTACTATCGTTCCTATCTTATCTAATCTACTTTAGTGAGTTTTTACATACTCAATTTTTTTTGATCTTATTAAAGCATAATTGACTATACTTTATGGACATTTAAGATTAAGAGATATACCTATACCTTTAATTTTACGTCAATAGTAAGAATTTTCAGTGGGAAACAATGAAAATCCTGCATACCAGAGTAGATCTCAACAGCCTATATGGTTTGTTACTTATAAGTAGGGCTTTGCTTTCTTCTAAGACTATTAATATAAATCAGTATACTTATATGTATTCACTACATGCTTATAAATATAACTACTTCACATTTCTTTCAGAGACTGTCCAAACAGTTTAAAAATGAATTGGCATCTTTCCCCACAAAAGGGTCCATTCATGATATGTCCAATAGGATTCTGTTTTACTGTATTTTCCTGGGATTCTCTAACACTCTAAGAACTAGACATTTCCAAAAGTTAGCTCAAAAATATTCCATTTATTCATATTTAAACTATAGTGACATCTTTCATGACCTTTTATTAGCCTTTTCTACTATCTTTATGCTTTTACTTTTAAAATAGCTTTTTTTAATGACACCAACAATATTAAATATAAATAACACTCCCATAAAGATGTCTTGCAGATTTTAGTGCATTTAGTCATGAGTCCTCTACATTTCTCCAATCTCCTTCTCTCTTTTAAGTGTGTTAATTGAAATTAATCGTAAGCGAGATTCAAGGTGAACTAAATATGAGTAGCAAGAAACATCTTTTATTTTCCTCCCACCTCTAGACCACAGTGAGGCAAGATGAGTCGCATGTCCCACACGCTGTCACGACCTATGATCCCACAATCTATAAGAACACAAAGTCACTTTGTAAAAAGAAAGAATGAAAACAGAATATTGTTAGCAAAGCACAATAGTGTTTCGTCTTTACGCTTTTCATCATTTTAAACCAGAGCTGCCTTTCTACCTGTTACAACATAAAGCACTCATCAAGTTCTCCCACCATTGGCTGGCACTGACAAAATTATCAGAGCTACCTCTTCCGTGACAGTACCACTGAAAGGGCTAGAATCCTGGCTCTCCCAGAGATGCAACAGTCTTTGTGACCTGCTACTTTTGCTAAGAAGGCAGTAGTGCACAGTTAGCTAGAGTACACTGTAGTGTAGCAATATCCAGGTCACCTTTTCAACAAAAAGTTTAACTAATAGGTCAGTATGGCTCTAGAATAGGTTTGCACTTCAGATGTTTGTCCTTGTTCCCCAAAACTGTAAGTGGCGCTAACCTAAAGTTGAATACGAGTGCCAAAAATAATGTATTGCAAATACAGTCCTATGTTTGCTTTGAGTGGTTCTTCTTCTGATGCAATCATAGAACTAATGGAGAGATATTAAGGAGCCATCTAAATCTACCAAGCTTCCTATATGCAGGATAGTAAGAGCCCATCTTGGAGATTGAAGAATTTATTTTATTTTTTTAAACTCACTAGAGGAAGGTCTTTTGACAGTTTTCCCCTTCTTAACCAGGTAACAGTCACTAACTGAAAGATACTATTTTAAATTCCTTTCGTACTGAGTTTTTTTTTGGTCTGTGGCAATGAAGACTAGATAATCAGTCATTACATAGGAGCTCCACTTGAAAATAGTAGTATTCTGAAACCAAGTACTTTATCAGACAGCTATTCTCATTTATTTTAAGACCTATGAAAGGTTCTGTATTAAAAAAAAAAATTTTCGCTGAACTTTCTCACAGTGCTTCCAAAAAATGTATATATTGCTCTTAGTAAATGAAATTTTAAGTTAAACTAACAATGGGTGATAAATTTCCCAATTAAGGTACTATCTTAATTCACATTAGACATACTGTCATTCATAAAAATGGATTGTACTGAAAGTGAGATGATCTAATTAGAGCCCTAATCATTGGCTAAACTTTTTTCAACCAGTGAAACCTTTTGCTTTGTAAAGCAATGTGTACGTGTTCATTCTATAGTTATGTATTTGTAAATTCTTCCTTCTTGGAGCTTGTTGCTAATCATCGTCCTCGTACATACTTGAGGTTTAGTGCTTTGAATGTTGTTGACTGCTAAGTAATTATCAGTGGAGTCAGCCTTTTCCCCCTACCCTGGAAGAGCCAGTAGAACGTATGCCTTCTTTTTCTAACATTCCATAGTGCATGTGTGTGGTGTATGGAGTGGTGGGGAGATCTCTCCACCTGGTATGTTGCTAATCTCTATGCCACATCCTCTAGGGAGAGGAAGCAAAACACATTCCTGGTGAATCTGTCACGGAAGAACACTTTACTGATGAAGAAGGCAACCTCGTCACCAGAAAAGTAATCACCACTGGGATTTCATACTTCTCTTGGAATTTAGATGTTCTGTTTGCTTGCTGTAGTGTCCCCTCTTGAAACAGAAAGCAGGAAACATCTCTACTTTTCACTATTGCTTCCTACAGATCACTCGGAAAGTGATAAGACGAATGGTTATCCCACAAGAGAGGAAACATGATGTGGTAAAGGAGGGGGATGCCCCAGAGAAAGTAGAGGATGAAAGCTTTGTGAGCGCTCTCGTGTATGCGGCTAACAGGCTGGCGTGGGCAGTGTGGCAGCTTGAAGCGTTTGCTGCTCCTGATATGTTGTGCATTTGATCAGGGTCAAAGAAAAAGCTTTTCTTCCTAACATTCTTTAACATTATATTCTTTTACTATCTTCAGAGAGTTCACAGAGATATGTTCATTTATGGAGGTTAGAACATGCCAGTTCAAGATTCCTAGAAAAAATTCAAGTCCTCTACCACCACCAAACCTGCTGGCGGGGCCCCACCCATGCCCAGTGCCTGTCTGGGCACGGATGGAGAGCATTCGTTTCCAGCAGATGCACAGGATTTAAATGTTAGAATGGCAAAAAGCTCAGTTCAAGATCCATTTATCAAATATATTTTCCCTGTACAGTATGTTCTACGGAGAAATCTGAATTCCTCCATTCTTAACCCAAAAATTCTCCTCTGCGTTTCCAAGGTGCCAATTCAGGAACTAAACTCATTACTGAGCCTTGTAACTCAGCAGATGGATCTCCATCTCCCAGAGAAAACACTGCTAGTTATTTCTTCCTTCCTTTTCTTAGAACTTTAACCTTTTCATTTTAAAAATAGAAACTTTAATAGCCTGTGTTTACATAAGAAAAAGTGAACTGAGAATTTCTCAGGACTAAATCTGTGGAAAGGCTGATGTGTTGTCCATTAATTATAAACAGGATAAAGGCTGAGTATTTGTACAAAAACTTTGCTCTCAGAGAAGTGTGTCTCACTGCTCAGTGAAGAAGGGTCTTGTTTTATGGAAAATGGATGTCTGCCTGGTCTGGAGTGAGAGGAGGGGTTGGTAATTCCACAAATAATAATAATTTTAAAAAGTCCCTTAGATCCACAGCTTTTCCATGGTGTTTGTTGTGATTAGTGGTTTGCCGAGAACTTTCAGTCTCATTATGACAGCTTAAAATTCTGCTGGCTTAAAAATGCGTAAGTTGTAATTAATATATTTTATGTTTGGGGTTTGAGTGCCTTGAGAGCTTCCGCGATGATTTCTTCTCGCTTCCGACCGGAAACGGACAGGCTGCTCCTTTTTCGATTCCTCACTAACCTGAAGTACCGTGAAGTACAGTGGCGCTGTCTTCATTCTGGTGGTGCTCTCTAGCTTGCCTGGATGATGCTAAGCTGTGTGGTTAAAGCCCGGTGGATTGTATTTTTGGACATGAAGTGGCAGAGTGCTTTAAACTGTATTTCACTTATCCTAATCCAGCCTCAAGGAACCAGAGTTGGAACTGCTTCATAACTAAAACTCCTTTGCCGTGAAATCCTAACATGTACTTTTCTTTTAAAGCAGGGAGAAGGTTATAAGGTGAAGACAAAGAAAGAAATCCGGCATGTGGAGAAGAAGAGCCACTCATAACAGTGAAAGGTCAGTCAGCTATGTGCGCTCATATCAACAACAGTAGCACTTAACTCCCTGTGGCACTCAGGAAGTGATTGAGAGCGCCCCTTCCTCTCTCTTTCACTGTGTTCCAGCTTTGCATATGCAGTATGAAGTTTTCATAGTTAGTTTTTTATGTATGCTCACACACACACACACACACACACACACACTAAACTTGACTCTAGTTCACAATCCAGAAACTTCCTCATGAATTAGTCAGGAATTTCAATGTAAATGATGTTTGCAGAAGCAAGCATAAACAGTGATTTTTGAGTCTCCTCGAAAAGCGAAGGCTCAGTATCAAATGCAGGAGCAGTATCCAAGCTAACAGGAAGATAATTTGGCAACGAGTAATTCTTACAAATACACTGTAAGAATTGTATTGATCCAGCCTTTCCCCACTTTAGCGGAACAGCACTGAGAATATAATTTTGGTTAAAATATAGTAGTTGCTAAGTTTAAATTAAGTGAATGAAATCCCTATATAGATATGATTTCATATTTTATGTAAGCCAAAGCAAATTAAATAGGAAATTAATTAATGGCACCGCTCTGTTTTTTAAGTTAAAATGTTTAAAGTTGTCTGAACTTTTCTTCATAAACAAGAGTGTTTTCCTTTAGCACTGTTTTCTAAATTTGACTTCATCCTATTTATTTCTACATAGCTACCATTAGAAGGCAATTTGGGGTGAAAAAGCAATATAGCTTTGAAAATGTCCCCGTAAGTCTGCAAGGTAAAGCAGGGTGGTTTCTTTAAGGCTATTCACCAACAGTTCTCTTAGCTCCACTGGTCAAAGTAACAGAGAGCAAACAGGTTCCAGTTTCAGCTTTCATACCTCTGCTGCTCCCCAAGTCCCAGAACCCTGAGAAAATATCTAGTCTCATTGCCCCTAATGCTTTCTTTATGAGAGGTAACTATAACTAAAGCCCAAATAAATTCTTAATTCTTCCTCCACTAAAACACCTTATCATTTTTTATTTATTCACTTAAATGCTTATTTCACTTCCTCTGTGAGGCTTTCCACAGGGGCACTGAGACGTCATCGCTAGACAAATCCTGACAAGGTGCTTGCTCTCCCTGAGCTTACACTTTAGATATTTAATGGGAACCAATCATAACTAAGAACTGCGGGGTGCCCTGGAAAAATATTTACTATGCATACTCTTCCAAGTGTTTCACTTGTGCTCTTAATTCTCACAACCAACCCATTTAACAGGTGAGAAAACAGGCCCAAAATTTTGCCCAATGTCTCATAAACAAAAAATGGCAAAAAACAGGATACACAAACCCAACAAGTGGTTGCCAAGTTTAAGTTAAATGAATGAGCCCACACTGTCAAACCTGTGAACCGAAACTTGACCTGGATCTGAGGTGACAGGGAAGCTTTCCTTTGGGAAAGGGATGTTTGAGTTTTAAAGAATGAACAGGACTCAGCGGATGAGGGGTGGGAAATTTGCTATGCGTAGGCACAAGCAAAGGCATTCTGCAGAGGCAAGAAGGAGGAAACAGGGAAAGAGAAACTGTGAGAACGGGTCAGTGTAAGTGGCAGAAGAGTTTGCCATTGTGTCTGGAAAGGTGGGAAAGATCCGAATAGGCCTTGTGTGTTTCTTTGTTAAGATTCTGGTCTTTACCCCAAAAACAGTGGGAAACCATTGAAGGTTCTTAGGCAAGGGTGGGCTATGATGCAGGTTGTGTTCTGCATCACTCACTCTAGCTGCAGGGCAGGGAGTCAATCAGAAGTGGCAATGATGGATGACAAGAAAACCTGTGAAGAGACTATGGTAGATCCTGGCTTGGGCAGTGAGGATGGTAAAAAAATGAATCGAGAGATAGCAACATGACTTGGTTTTTATTGGCTGATAAGGGTAAGAGGTTGGATAATTAAGGATGACATCAGTGTAACAATATCTAGAATGAACCTACCTATTATGCATGTCATACAGCTAAACTTGATGAAGACATTATGTAGCAAATTACTAAAACACCGAACATCAGTTTGCTGTCTTGAATTGGTCTATTTAAGCAATTCTACTAGTAAGTGATAAGTGAAGTGAAAATAGAAACTAGGTCAGTCAGCTTCAGTATGACCCTTATAGTGTGTCCCTTAAAGTTTAACATCTCATTCAGTCATAGACTCAGACACCAGATGGAAAAGAACCAGAAGTGGCCCTAGCTGGTTTGGCTCAATGAATAGAGTGTCGGCCTATGGAATGAAGGGTCCCAGGTTTGATGCCGGTCAAGGGCACATTCCCAGGTTGTGGACTTGATCCCCAGTGGGGGGCATGCAGGAGGCAGCCAATCAATGATTCTCTCTCCCTTTCCCTTCTCTGAAATCAATAAAAATATGTTTAAAAAAAAAAAGAACCAGAAGTGTCACCTACACTAGCTGGGCCATTTTTATAGAGTAACAAATACCTAATATCCATGAATAAATGATGCCAAAAACTATATGACAGTGCTATGCATCCAAGGTCCTTTAGAGAGTATTAGCAGAGAAGCAACTTGCTCAATAAATATACAAGAGGCTTCAAAATTATAATACACATTGTGAAGAAGTTGTCAGGGCCTGGGCTAACTTGCTATACCCCTCAAAGGAGAGAGAAACTCAGTAGGAGAATTTATATGAATATGGGAATAACTTCAGGGTAGAGCAAACTCAGTGTCAGATGGAAAGAATGGCAATTTGACTGCAAGCCCCAGTCTACTCTCCAGGGTGGTATTTACCTTCCGTAGTGAACCTGGGAAATGAGTCCAAGAATACTGCCTAGAATTCCAGGACACTGAACGTGTGCTCTGGAAAAACCAATCTGCAAACAGATTGAGAAATTTTATAGCCCTGCTGGCTGCCTTTTAAAAAAAACAGAACTAAGCAAGCAGAAGACTTTTCAAATTTCAATGAGTCTCAGACAGTGACATCAAATTTTTATTTCCCATTGTACAGCCAGTTTAATTTTGAGTTATCTGAACCCTGCACCTGCTTTTCTTCAATACTGAGCCACAACCATCCTATTTTTAATGTAAGGGAAAAGCCAATGGCTTAAAATCACTATAAAGATTTGTATGTAGTATATAGTGATTTATAGTTTATAGTGCTTTCTAAGTGGCAAGTAGTATATAGTGATTTATAGTGCTTTTCCATTTTCTTCTTGTGTAGTCTTTCAAACAAGCCTTGAAGCAGGTCAGACCAATTTTGTTTACTTCCTTTTAGAGATGAAGATACCGAGGCTCAGAGATGTCAGGTGACGTTTCTGCTGTCACACAGCTCATGATTGATACTCTTGCCTAGTAGTGCCCTTTCTGTTACACCAACCTGACTTTCTAAAATGATTTATGAATAATAGTCATTCTATCAAGTGATTACTGTATGACAAGTACTAGGTAAGGTTATTATATATCCCCCATTCATATAATCCCCAAAATAATACTATAGGGTAAGTACTACGATCCTTTTTTATAAATGAGGAAACTGAAGTTTTAAAATTTAAATGACTTACCTAAGGTCCTACAGCTAATGAGCAAAAGCTATGAAATTTGAACTTATCCAGAACCTAGTTATTAACTATTACTTATATTAATAGTTTAACAGTATTCAATGACTTAAAGACCTAAAAGCAAACTTTGAATCAAAGTTTGTACAAAGGCAACCTGTAGTAAATTTCTTCATACTCTACATAGTAAAAACTGTTTGGCGGCGGGGGGGGGGGGGGGGGGTGTTTTTTAAGTAAAGCAAACTTTCATTTTTAAGGTAGCCATGATCTATAAAACATTTACTTCAAATGTACCATTAGAGGGCTGATTAGTGAGTCGGTGGCAAGGGAAGGTCCCCAGAAAGAAGTTGTAAAAACTGCAGGATAGCTATATTCCAAGCCTCTGGGGGAAATGCTCAGGATCTCACAGTCATATGGAAGCCAAGAGCGGCAACAGTGCCCAAGCTTGCCAGGGCCATAATTTATCTGAGTCAAAAAGTTGACTAATTATATTTATTCCTTAAAAAGATATTTGACCTTTCACTTGGTGAAGAATGAAAAGGGTAGATATGAAATCATGAAGAAACCTCCATGCTGCCTGTCCTTCTGGAACTCTTATCTTGCAAGGAGGAACGAGTTGGGACAAATGTTGTTCAAGGGCTAAAAATACAAAACCCAGGATCCAAGGAGAAGGAAAGAGAGAAAGGACTAACGTTAACGAATGCTCTGTGTTCTCAGTGGGCTCTAGGGAAGGCCTATCAGAAAAGGCTTTCCTGAGGCCACAGGAGAGCTAAGTCTTTAAAGATGAGTAAGCGTTAACCTGCAAAGGTGGGTCTCATTAGAGAAAGCAGTCTGCACTTTCAAGGAGATGGCACTTGAAACAAACTTGAAGGGTAGAGAGAGTTAGATATAGATGAAGATTAGGGAAGGGAAGTATAAGTGGATGCAAAGTCATGAGCAAAGGAAAAGTTGGAGACCAATGTGTTGATGACAGACATGTAATCTTAATCCTCTAGATCAGGGGTGGGGAACCTTTTATCTGCCAAGAGCCATTTGGATATTTATAATATCATTCGAGGGCAATACAAAATTACCAACTTAAAAAAACAGCCTTGGCAGGGCCAGACATTCCTCACCCCTGCTCTAGATCCTCCTGCTGTGTGTGGTCTATGGACTAGCAGTATCATCGAGTCCTGTTAGAAACAGAATCTTTGAGTTTACCCCAAACTACTGAATCAGAATCCGCATTTGAAGATCCCTAGGTGATACATATGCACATCAAACTGTGAGAATTGCTGCTCCAGACATACACTGAGTGGCCAGATTATTATGACCACCACATCAGTACTTCATTGACACTTCCAAAAATACTGAATATTGAAAACTTCCTAAGCAAATACTCCCAAGGTTTTATTATTATTATTTGCATAACTAATTCACTTCATTGTACTGATGGGGTGGTCATAATAATCTGGCCACTCAGTGTATAACTGGCTGTCAAACTTGATTGACCACTGGAATCCTCCAGGAAGCTTTTTTTTTTTTTTAAGTCTTGTGGGGGGTTTTTTGTTTTTTGGATATTGGGTTCTGCCCCCAAGAAATTCTAAATAAACTGGAATGGCGTATGGCCTGGACATTGGGATTTTTTTTTTAAGTCTCTGCAGATGATTCTAATGTGCACCCAAGTGTGAGAACCGATGGAGAGTAGTGGGCATTAAGCCTGAAAAGTTTCATTGGGCTACAGAGAGCTTCAGACATTGATTTTTTTTTTTTTTTAAGCTAGACAGACCTTAGGAGCTAAAAACCACTGGTATGTACACCTGTAAGGAAAGGTTGATTCTAACTCAAGCATGTGATTTGGAAAGGGCAACATTCATCTATATAATATAAACTGCCATGAAAATCCACTCAATAGCTGTTTTTCTACATTTTAAAGTGTTTCCTAAAAGAAAAAGTACAGTGAAATGATTAACTTTTTGAGTTGGTTTCTACTACCTTTGTGTTTGAAAGGTCTGCAAAAACCAAAGACAGATTCCTAAATGCAAATGCTTCTACCTGGAATCTATTATCTAAACCCAGAAAGGGAAGATGACTTGTTCTTTTTTTTTTTTTTTGAAATGTCATCTTAATGGCTCCTGCCCTCGACACTTCCCATCAGGTGTCGCTCTTATCACAGTTTATACAGGATGTTGATGTTTTATAAGAAGCACTCAGCCAAGGCTCAATGCTTTTTGTGCAACTTGGCATAAAGTCTTTTATCCAATGATGACCTTCCTGCACCCTGTGTGATTGCAGCCAACACACTCTGGTGTGAGAACAAGAGAGATTTATAAGGGGAACTAATTCCCAACTTTTTTTAAACTATCACTCAAATCATACCTGAATATAAATGGGAATAATTAATAGCATTTTTAAAATTATAGAAACATATTCACTATTTCTAGAGAGATAATGGTTGTTTGCATTGGGTGATAAAAGAGAAAGACCTTACTCCTTATGGCAGATTTATCCTTGGAAGTTGGATTCGGTTTTGGAAGAGATGAAGCAAAAATAAAGTTCAATTGAGTTGCCCATCTACATACATTTACTAAACACTATCAAACTATATATTTACAATAGGTGAATTGTATGGTATGTAAATTATGTATCCTTTAAGCTGTTAAAAGCTGAGGTCTCTGGGAGGGGTTTGATTAGAGAAAATTGCTGAAAATTCTCCCTAAGAAAACAGCCTGATAGCACTAGGGTAACACTATAGGACCATCTAAGAAGCCTGGTGCCTGGAAGATTAGGAATAATATAAAAACAGAGGTGAGAAAATCCTGATCTTCTTACTCTGATTTGCACACCTTCTGGGATGGAGCCTGTCCAAATGAGTCACTTTCCTTCCCTGGAGCTTCTTCAGAGCCATGGGAGGGGGCGGGTGTTGAAATCACCCCAGAAGGAATTGATACTTTGATGTTCTTGGCTCTCAGCATTGATGACCTGGGGCATGGAGGTCGGTAGCACTTTTAATACAAAAAAGGAAGCCTGAACCGCAGTAGAGCAGACAAAGGAAGTGCTATACCAATATGTTTACATAAGCCAAGATATCCTGGGTGACCCATCTAAAGGGGAAGAAACTTGTCCAGGATAAGTAAACAACATCAAGGTCACTGGGAAGACTTTTGGGCCTTAACAGAAATAATCCTAAAGGTTATCCTAGACCTGCTTACATGTTGGTGAGCAGGGTTGTTCCTGCCTTTCTCAGTTTTCTGTAGGGGCTGTGTCTTGTTCTTGGGCAGGCATTCAAGTTTGTCACCTTCACACTGACAAAGGACTAGATGTGGGAATAATTTTATTTTATGGAGAAAAAGTTCATACCAAGAACAATACATACTGCACCAAAGTATGAAAACCTTTGCCAGAGAATGTTGATTTATGTTGACATATTAAGAGCGGCTATAAAATAGATACTTTATGCAGGTATTATCGAGTAAGACAAGACAATCTTACTGGAGCCTAAAAAAAAACACCCAGAACTCAAAATTAATTTATCCTGTCACGACTGATGTGGGGCAGGAAAGGGGAAAGTATTCTTTCCAATGGCTGAAGATAGTCTTCCATTTTAATGTGCATATGGAAAAACAATTTCATAGTAATGAAGCAATAACACTGTCCTCCCTTTTTGAAAGACTGGTTGCCTTTGTGCCCATGAAAACCTCATGCCCCTGCTAATTTGCTGTTGGTGGAAATCTCAGAGCACCCCTGTCAGCCTTTTCATTTTACAGATAAGCCAGAGGCCCCCCAGGGCTTCCCCAAGGGCCTGAGTGAATGACCCTCGCATCAAAGACCTAGAAGAAGTCTTTCTGACTCGACCTCTAAAACCACAAATAGAGCAAACAAAGTTGCATGAGGTCACGGGATCAGCAAGGGAGGTCATTGCCTTCAAAGAGCTTTCCAGCACACCTCAGGGCCTTGTCCTCTCAGGCATCTAGCAGATAGCCCGAGTCCAAAGTTTCATGCTAACCCGCCCCATTACGAGGCCCAGGACCCCCATTCTCTGAGCCTTTTCTGTTGAATGGCAAGGAAGGCTTAGACAAGTTCTCTATTTTTTTAAAAAAAGAAAGCAAGCTAACCTCACTACTTACTGTCTGTCTTTCCACAGGATCATGTGTTTTTACTGCCAGTATTGAGAAATTCATGGAAGACATGTCAGCAGGAAGTAAAGATTCGAGGAGAAGGGTGTGTGTGTGTTTGCTGCTTCCACACATTAATGGCATGACTCTTTTTTTTTTTCTTTACACAAAAAGAAAAGAGAAAAAGGAAACCACCCACATTTTAATTTAGCATGAGCCAACTTACAGAGCATGGAAATTCACTTTCATTCCCAGGATTGGCACGTGTGCAATTAGCAATGCAGTGTATATACAAGAAGCCATGCCGTTAACAGTTTATCTCAAGTGACTTGGTGTCATTTATAAAAGGAAGAAATTCCTGCCTCCAGAAGGAACAGAAGGAGATGGACTGATGAAATCACAGAGAAACACTAAAATTACTAAATCCACAACAGCTCGCCTTATTTTTCTTGGACCCAAACTGTCAGGGTATAAACACTATTTGTTTCTTTTTTAAAACATCTATAGTTTTGCTGTAAATAATAACAGTGTATAAATTCTAACAGAAAAATAGAATAAATGTTGATAAGGCACTGCCTCTTAGAACACAAACAGAATATTGCAAATGCATTTAACATCATAGAGGTCTCAAGGGACTTCACCCTAGAAGAGGAGGGATGGGTTCTGGGTGGGGGGGACCTTTACTGATTCTTGTATATTAGCAATTATAATGTTTGTATATGCAAAACTGCTAGCTTGATTTTAAAAAAAGCAAATCTTTAAAATCTGCTGCAAATTTAAATAATTCCCAAAATGAGGAATTCTGTAGTTCTGTGAAAAAAAAATTTTCTTCAGAATACTAATATTTTGATGCATGTGTATCACCTTATTTTGATTAAATCTTTTCCAATTTTGCAAACACCACCGTATACTGCAACACAGAAGATTTTATCTGTAAACAAAAAGCCCTTCATCTAATATTTGTTGCTATTGCCAATTTTCCAATTAAATGACCTAAAAATGGAAAAAAAAAAAAACCTATACAGTAGTTGCTTTAGGGGGAGGGGGTGCTCTCTGTTAGTGCTTAAAAGGGGGGTAATGCTTGCCGCTTTAGAGGTGGATGGTGCTCATAAGAGGCCCCAGTCAGGGGTGTTTAAAATGGACTGAACAGAAATGCTTAGCTAGTAGAATGGCAGCACGCTGTAAAATTATCACTGTATCGTGTACTGGCTATAAGATGTAGACACCTTTCAGTAAGCCAATCATTTGTAACCATTCTAGCAGTGTCATACTAGGTTAATAAGGCTGCAGTGTTTTAAAGGGCATTTTTATTTGGGTTTTGGTGAAATTCTTTAATTTGTTGATTATATTCATATGAAATCAGCATTCATGGACACATAGCTCTAATGACATATGTATGAAAAACCATACACTGGATGACCTAGTCGATTATTTAAGCATAAAATAAATTGTGTTAAACTCTTCACCTATCTGTGCTCTACCGTGTCCTTGTGTTCTCTGGCAGAAGATCATTGCCTAACTCCTTATCATTTGGCAGCACCGATCCTCCTCACCAATCCTATTGGTGCCTCTGTGGTCATTAAGGAGATAGTCCCCCTAACATTCCGTTCTGCCCTGCAAACTCCCAATCTACAAAAATTTGGAGCATTTCATAGAGGAGCCATGAATTAAAGATCAAAGACAATTGATCTTTGCCCACATCTGGGTTGGGCTGTCCCACCACCACCCCTCAAAAGTGGGAAGTTGGAGCTATTCGAACTGGCATGTCCAGAATGAACCACTCCACTTGCTGCTGTTTTAGCCCATAAAGCAATTGTTTGTTTTTTCCATTGACATTCATTGTCAGTGCTTAGAAGTTAGGAAATTTTGCACAGTAACCAGATTTCTAACTTCTCTTGAAAAGATTTGGCCTCACTGCCAGAAGGCACCTTCTGGGGCCATGTTGCCCTCTCCAGCCAGGTGTATGGTCTCCAGGCACCACAGTCTCATTATCTTTATTTTTATTTTTTTGATCCTCACCAGAGGATATTTTTCATTGATTTTTTAGAGAACAGTGGAACGGAGGAGAGACAAATATGGAATGTGCCCCTCCCCCTGCAGCAAAATTATCCTATGACATTCCTCCCACCCCAATCTACCCAGGCAGAAAGGTTTTTAAAAGAAACTTGCCCCAAAAGCCTCTCTGTTAAACGAGGATCAGAATTCGGGTGTCCTAACTTCCCATATAAGAGTTACGAATTGTGGAGGCACAGTCCTTGACAGAAAGGTGTTTATTCTGAACTAGAAGCTTGAAGTGTGCTTGTCTGGGTGTTAAATGGGTGTTATGTGTATATACCTGAAAACTTGACTTCAGGACTATCTGATGAGCTAAACTTAAGGTCAAGCAAAAGTTCATAAATTTAATCAGAGAAGTAGCCAAAATAGGATGATCAAGATTTTATTTGCATCTGTGTATATGTATATATGTGTATGCATGGATTGAATTGGGAGCATATGTTATATATTCCTAATACTGTCTTTGACCTGCTGGCTTATAAAATTTAAGCTTTTTCCTCAATTGAGGGGAAAAAATTTGATAAGATTCCTGATATTTGCTGGTTTTCAATTTTATATTCTTACCAAATTCCCGAGTTTGTTCAATTAAAATGTATTATCACTATTAAATTGCCAAGTTATGGCACTATACTATGCAGGGTTATTCTTCCATTCCTAAGAGGGACCTACTTCATTGAACACATAAGCAGCCAGCTTCTTTCCTCTATTAATAAATACTACCACAGTGTCCTGGTATTCCAACATGTTCATTTGGTATTCTCCTGGGTTCCATCAAGACAGGTTTTTCTCCAGGGCAAATAAAAAAAGTTGTTTGCTTGCCTTTATGAGCATCAGGTCACAGCAGGGATATGTGAGAAGCTCAGAAATATAAATTGCCGAGGTGATAATTCTCTGAAGAAGCCACTGATCCAAAAGCTAACTTCCTGAGTGAGTCTCGGTGTTCTTGATTCTGGCATTTTAAAAGGTGTGTAATTTCCTAGTCATATGGCACTGCTCCTTGCTCATGAATTTATGATCAAATAGTCCAGAAATAAACATGTCTAACATTGAGATTTGAACCAGACTTTACAAGAGTTCTTTTAGTAACAGAGACCAAAAAAAAATAAAGAAAGAAAAGACAGTGGCATAATTAATTTACGTGGTTACCTAGCTAACCATGCACCAATACAAAATAAATGAATAACAGAATGGACTCTGACTAACATCCTTAGTAGTAGGTCCTATAGCCTTTGGTTCTTTAACAATTAAATGCAGACCATTCAAAATAGACTAAAATGAAATTTGCCATTATATCTGCCACACTCAATGACCGACAGCCACGAGTAAAATGCACGACTAGGTGATCCTGCAGTGAAGAAATTTTACCCTTCATTCCTTGGTGCTTTCTGCATTAAGGAATAAATACATCAAGGGTTGCATTTCCAACAGGACATCCTGAGACTCCTAATTCCTCAAAGGAGTTCCAAAGCAAAGCTTCCTTTCTGTTCCTCAAAAATGCCAAGTTCCTCCTCATGTCATTCCCATCCCATTTGTATTTACCCTCTGCCAGGGAAACTCTCATCTCAACCTCCAAGTGTCACCCCTCAGGCCTTCCCTGTACACCCTCTCTAAAGTAGCCAGATCCCCTGATCCAGTCATTTCATCACGTCACCATATTTATTCCCTTTATATCATTTATCACTATAGTATATTTGTACACTACATTCTGTCCTCCTTATTCATTGCTACATCCAGAGCATCTAGGACAAGGCCTGATACCAGTAGGTACAAAATATATTTGATGAATAAGTACATTCATCACACATTTGTTGTCTAAGTAGACGTGGGGTAAGAGGGGAGCACAAACAAGTAGAGAATACATATCTGATGCTGTGAATGTCAAGGAAAAGCAGCAACATCTTCAGTGACTCATTGTGAAGTATCAAGAAGACGTCAGTTTGCCTTCGAGGGTTGCTGTGTTTCCACCCCCCCATGAAGACTTGTTGAGAAGAGCTTTATAAATCAACTCCTCCTCCACAGAATTCTATAAAAGCTTCATTACTGTCAGGAATCATCATGGTGTTTTTCCATCTTGTGCTGAGGACATGTGATGGGACGGTTGTTAAAGTTACCTGGTATGTGTCACAGCATCAGATCTTCAAACAACTCTTTGAATCACCCAAACACAGCACCGCCCTTACTGTACTAGTACCACAGTAAGGATGAAACAAGCATCTTGCCAATGGAACAATAACAGAAAACAGCTGCTCAGACAGCCTGAGTGGCTACATTGTATGGTGACTACAAACCTTCTTACCCTAGCAGGCCCAACCTGCAGCTAGAATCTAAAATTGCCTTTGGCTTTACAAGTATCAGGAATCAGCTGCTACAGAGCCTGGTGCAAAGCATTATAGAGTAGAGGGACTGTGGAAAACCTGAGAACACACGCCCCAACTAAAACCGCAGAGGTTAGTTAGTTCTAACAAAATATTAGGAATGCAGGCCCTGAATTGTCAGCACTTTTGATTTTTCTAGAACACTGGAAATCTGTATGATGGGATGGAAGTAGGATATGAGTATATATGCACATGGGTATATATAAAATTCCACTCGTAAGCTCTTTATTTCATTCAGACCAAGTAACTGTCAAATAGATAGATAAATAGATACCTACCATACATATAGCTATTTATCAAAAATAAAAAGGAATGCCCTAGCCGGCTTGGCTCAGTGGATAGAGTGTCGGCCTGTAGACTGAAGGGTCATGGGTTTGATTCCAGTCAAGGGCATATGCCTGGGTTGCGGGCTTGATCCCCAGTGGGGGGTGTGCAGGAGGTAGCTGATCAATGATTCTCTCTCATCACTGATGTTTCTATCTCTTTCTCCCTCTCCCTTCCTCTCTGAAATCAATAAAAATGTATTAAAAAATAAAAATAAATAAAAAGGAACAAGAACTGGGATCCATAGACTCCAAAAGTTTTAATCTCATCAGAAAACCAAGATATGTCAAGATATGTTCTTAAATAAATAGAACATAAAACAAGATATGTTCTTGAATAAATAGAACATAAAACAATATTAAAGAAGTGAATGTATATAAAGCACAAAACAGTCCTAACGCATAGCAAATGCTACATATGTTGGCTACTGTTGTTACAGTTATTGGTAGTATTACATTATCATTACAACCACAGTCTTAGGATTACTATTGACAAAGTAAACTGGAGAAGGCCTGTACACTTTGCTCATATTGGACACTCAATAAACACTAGCTAAATGAGTTGGTACTTGAAAAATGAGTCGGATTTTAACATGTGAAGAAAGGAGGCCAGGGCCAAAGGAACAAAGAGGCTAGAAGGACAAAGATATCCTGGAAGCATGAACAAAGTTTGCTTTGGTCAGAACTTAAGAAAGAAAGGAGGCAAGGATGGAAAGGGAAGCTCACCATGGAGAGCCTTGAATGCCACTCAAGACTCCATGTGGATCACAAGAAGCACTTGAGCTCAACAGAAAGCCTGGCTTGAGATTATATATATGGCTACTCAGCCAAAAGTGAGACTAGTTTCCAAAAGCAGCCCAAATTTTAGATATTTAGGACATGGAGAAAAGAGTTTCATGGGCATATATACTTGTATGTAATTTGCATCATGTGTACTAGTTATATGGCCATGGGCAATTTACTGAGCCTTTATATTCTTTACCTGGAAAATGGGGGTGAGTTTTTTGTTTTTAATTTTTTTAAAATATTTATTGATTTCAGAGAGCAAAGGAAAGAGAGAGAAAGAGAGAGAGAGAGAGAGAGAGAGAGAGAAACATCATTGATGAGAGAGAATCATTGATCGGCTGCCTCAAGCACGTCCCCTACTGGGGATCAAGCCCGCAACTCAGGCATGTGCCCTTGGCTGGAATCGAACCTGGGACCCTTCAGTCTGCAGGCCAATGCTCTATCCACTGAGCCAAACCAGCTAGGGCAGGGGGTGATAGTTTTTGTCAACCACAAATGGTGGAAATGAACTCATCCACATAAAGCACTTCAAGAAGTATCTGGCGCAGAGTAAAGTCTCCTTCCATGTTACCTGTGTTTTATTGTTGTGGTGGTGTATTAAGATGAAAGGTAAAACAGAGGAAAATGCTTGGCTTGGGCCTCTGTGTTTGTGAGTAGTGATGTAGGTAGGTGGCCTATGACAGTCTTTCATGCTCTAGGAAGCTACCTGCTGCTGCCCCAGAGGCCAGGGGACATCCACTCTGAGGCTCTGTAGTTCAGCCCCACCCCCATTACCCTCCAAGGCCTCAGGGCTCCAGTATGCCCCTCTCCCTCTCTTGCCCCTGAACTAATGGTCCTTCATGCCCAGCCAAGAGACAAAAAGTGAGCATCCTGCTAGAAAATCCCCCTCTGTCTCTACCATGCTGCTTGGCCTTCTCCAAAGTTAGTCACTAACTTCTTTTCTAACACAGGAAGGTCCCCTCTTGACACAATAACCTCCAATCTCATTCTTGTTTCTCCAAATCCACTTCCTCTGCTCCAGGAGAAAAGCATCTTTGGTTGTTGTTCACAGAGGCATAAAATGTGTATGTATCTGGGATGAGGGGTGGAGGTAGTGCCATGGGAAACTTGTATCCAGAACCTATTTTTTTTTAGTTGGAGCCACAGTTATATCAACCGATTAAAATAAAAAGATTTTGATTCTTGGGTGATTTATCTATCTCTTCATCATCCAAAATAATATTAACGTTCAGAACTTGCTAGTCATAAATGAAAGTGAATTCCCTGCAAAAATCAAATAGGATATTAGAATGGAGTGCTGCCTCTTCCATGTACAGTGTGGGCAGGTGTCCAAACCAGGAGCATACTGACTTACAGGTATGCATGAGAGACCATGCCGTACTAAAGATCAGTGACCACAGGCAGCAAAGTTGGGGCTGTGGTAGGGACTTGCGAGGGTTGTTCTCATGAGGACACTGGGAGGCTTTTGAAAGCAATAACCTAGAGACAGAGCTGAGTTTGGTAACCAGGGAATTAGGACAGGAGCTAAGTCAGGAAACTGAAGGCAGGGTTGTTGTCCAGTGCTTTCTCTGGTGCTTAAGACTATTTCTATTGTACCACCTTCAATGTGGCAGTTTTCACTCCAGGGGCATTGGAAAGGCACCGCTTAGCTCAGATACCCTCTGTGATCTTGAGCAATTCTCTTTCCATGTGTGGATGGAATACTAACCCTGCCTTGCAAGGGTATTTGAGTATTCAAGATCATAAATGTAAAAGCATTTGTCCAGTAATGGCAACTACTATTATCTTAATCACAGACAGAATTTTGACCAAGAATTAAAGCATCATGGCCCTAGTTCAACACTGTACAGACACAGCAAACGTATCATTTTAAAGGTTCCTTGTGCTGCAGCAGGAATGCAGCCTGGTTGGATAGTAACGAAAGGAAGGGCTCTGTGAGAGGCAGGAGTCAAAAACATTCCCTCTCTTTAAATGTGCCCCCATTATGATTGTTCTGAAAACATTTTGTCCTAAAGACGTATGTTTCACATTGTTTATAGAGAAATTAAATTGGTTTTTAAAAGAGAGGTCTTTCCATTCTTGATAAGATGAAACTGAACATGTCTACCTTTACCTCCTCCCCCAAAGAGGGAGAAAAAAAGAAATTTACTTTTGTCTTAGAAAATGCATAATGCTTAAGATACCTCATTACTAAGTACATTTTCTTGAATTCTAAAAATGAGCTCTGTGGGCAGGTATAAAATCAGAGGTATACTTATTGCCTGTACTGTAGGGAAGAAACATTTTAAGTACCTTTGTATCCCTTTATTTGTCTAAAATCCTAAACGTCCTGTTGTCATGGAAACACATTCCCTGAGCATCATATATTAGGTATGTTTGTATTCTGTCTAAAGAGATTTCCAGTATTTGTCACACTTGCCAAACACCTATACAAGAAAGCTGATTATGCAGGGTTCAGTTATAATACCAGCATCTGGTATAATTAATCCACTAGACTGAACTGAAATGGAGTTGAAAGAAGGTATTGATAGCTACAGCATGATACGGCGGCGGTGGCGGCGGCGGCGGCGGAAGCGGAGGAGGAGGAGGAGGAGGAGGAGGAGGAGGAGGAGGAGGAGGAGGAGGAGGAGAATGATAAGTGTAAAATCAAAGAGGGAGACTTGGGTAAGAAGCACCACAAAATAAGACTGAATTTTTTCTCTCTCCACTTTTCTAATGCTGATAAGGAAGGGTTATCAGTCGGGGTTCTTAGTTGAAAACAAAGGAAATCTACCTGGCTAACTTGAGCAAGAAGGAGTTTACTGAAAAAAAATGTCAAACAGCTCACAGAATCATGGGAAATGCTGGAGCTCTGGAAAACTGGTAAAAACCAAGAGAAGCTGGGAGGCTAGAATTGGAGCCAAGGTCATGTCACAAGAAAAGCCTGGTTAGGAAGTCCTTACAATGCCAGGGACACTCAATGCCACCACTGCTGGCAGTGGTGTGAACACCAACCAGTCCTTGCTTCACTGTGACACTCAATCTAGATACACCATTCTGGGTGGAATGGTCTTACAGGCTGAGCTCAAGTGGCATCCCTAGTGGCCAGGGGTCAAAAGGACCCAACCTTTTCAATTTCCACAGTTGGAAATGGAACCCCTACCTCCGACCAGACTCACCAAACAGAAGGAGGCTTAGATGTTGGGCAATCTGCCAAATACAAAGGTTCAAGTGCTTTGGTGGGATGAGTCTTAGCCTGAGTCATCAAAAAACCTATGTTCTAGTCCAAGGTTTTGCCTCCCAGAGGTGAAATGACCACAGGAATCCCACCTAACCACCTTGGTGCACAGAGAAGCTAGAGTGACAAAAGATTTTATATTACATATGAAAGCAGAAACGTGTTTGGATTTACTATTTATAAGGCTTTTAAGCATTTATTAAAAGCAGTATAAACAGTTTTAATGAATGGTGGGAATTACCCCCAAAATAGGGAACTATATCTCAAAAAAGGCACAGGAAAGTAGAAGCTACGGTGACAAGCCCAGCCCATTGGCCCTGTATGGTAGATGCAGGAAGGGTGAGCTGTAAAGGCCTGATCTGATGACTTGTTTTCCTGCCCAGTCATACATTCCTCCTTCTAGTGGTAACGTAGTGGTTTCTCTTTAGGAAACTAACCCTACATCATTCAGAGTCTCCTTGGTTTGGGATGGACATTCCCTAACCATCCATCATATGGGCATATGAGCCCAGCCTGGTCAATCACAGGATTCCATTCCCTTGGCTACAGCAATTGATTTGGTGATGAGTCCATAATCCAAACCAGACCAGAGAAACACTATCTAGATTTTTTTTATGTTGTTTTGGTTCTGTATGAGTTGGGTTGGGTTTGTTTTGTTGTGTTTTTAGAACTTTAGAGTTCCTTACCCCTGGAATTACTAAGCTTGTAGGAGATATGCCTAGGGATGCTGGGGACCACCAGATGCAGACCTGCCTGGGATTAAGGCCAACACAGAAGAAAGCAGAACTGAGAGATAGAGAGGTGAGCAGAGGAGAGAAGAGCAAGACTAGGTTCTAATGACATCATTCCAGCACCTGAAGCCAGACATAACCATATACTTTTTAGTAAAATCAGCCAGTATATCCTCTTTATTTTTATTTAAGCTTTTAGGGTGGTTTTCTGTGTCTTCTAATGTAAACAGCCCTGGTTGAAACAGCAGGTGGAGAAATATGTGAGGCAAACCAGTTCCAGTGCAGCCTTATTCCCAACCCCATCAGTTGACCAGTAGTTTAGGAACCTTCTCATCCACGTCCCTCAAGGGACTAACTCATTGAGGAGAAACTATGAGGAAACTTGCAGAATTTTAGCAGCTTGGCCCTGAGCCAGAACCATACTGTTGCTGGTGGATAAAAGTTTCTGGGAACCAGCCATGGAGAACAGAGATACAACACAATTTCTAGAAATCCTGGAGCAAGGACTTCTGACTGCTGCTATTCTGCAGGAATTCAAAGACCAGGCCACCCTTTTCTGCCAGAATAAGGGCAATTACCATAAGAAAGAGAATTCCTAACCCCTGCCACTCTGCAATTAAAGTGGATATTAGGGCTTCTATGAATGGTTGTGCAAGCCAGGCGGTGCTCAATTCCAGGGCACCAAACACATTGCAGTTTTGTGAACAGCACCCCCTGAGGTTGTGCCCTATTCAACCTGCACAGCCATATGCAATCATCCTGGCAGACACTCACTCATTAGTGGGAACATTAGCATCCCTGGATCATATGCACAGAAAGAGTATGCATCTGTGTAAACCACAGAGCAGGGTGAGAGGAAAGAAAAGAAGCCATCTGCAGCAGCTCAGACAACAAGAACTTATAGCATTTCAGTTCTTCAAAAATGAGCCAGCTAAGTGGCCTGTGTGAAACCACCTCTTCCCACTCCTCTGAGCTGAGTATGAGGCAGGATCTATGGCCAAGATAACTCAACAGTCCATCCTGGTCTATGCTCCTTTTCCCAAGGGGACAGAGTTAAGCAAACACTGAATGAAATAGTTGTTTCTCAAGAAGGCACATGGATTTTAAACAAATGTTACTGAGCCCATTTATAGTAAATATAAAATAGGTAGACCTAATTTAAATGTGGGCCACAGTCAGAGTTTTGGGCCTTTTTTTAAATCCTCAGGAATCCATGGTGCCCCTTCCTCTTCCGGATATGGGACATAGTGAAATCAGGTTGAGACAACCTGCTCCTATGTAAGCTCAGATAAGAACAGCCCCACATCTTTCCAAGGCCTGATACTGAGTCCACCTTTCATGGTGAGAACAGTATATCCAATGAGACCTCGATACACATCTTTGTTCTTCATCAATTCCATGTGGGAAGTTAAAGAAATTGTCTCTAGCTCCCCAAAGGAGACCAAAGTCACAAAGACCAAGCAATCAACTTTAAACCACAATAAGAGCAGAATTCTGGTAAGAATGCTATGCTTTTCTTTTTCACTCAGAAAAACTAAAATCAAAACATTTTTCTTAATGTCTTTTGTGAAGCCTCAAAAGATTAAGAAGTCATTTTCTCCCTAACTGTCATCACCATAGGCAGTCTATTTGCACTCCTGGTACAATTCGATGGGAGTTTTCTTTTTTAAAACCAGTGAGAACATCTACTTGTAGCAAATGATCCCTTCGCCTCACTTGCATCTTTTCTAAGTCAAAGAAGCTTTCACCTTGGATGATCCAGCCCTTAGAATTCTGGACTACGTGTTTCTAAGGAGGTACTGTTCCCAAATGAGAACTGCATTTCCAAATGGCAGAGGTCCTTGTCTTCTCTCTGTCTCACTTAGCATGATGAGCTTTTCCAGCCCAACATCAAATATTCTGCTACTTTACATTTGAATAAGTCAAAGCTCTTGGTTCCCTTTAGTATTTCAAAGGTAGGGATTTTGATTAGAAGATCATAGTAAGACCAGATACATTTATTAAGCACCTAAGATGTGCTTTACAGATACTATCTTCAATCTTAGAATAACCCAATAAGGCAGGTAAGATAAGCCACATGGATAATTATTTGGTATTACAGATGAGATTTAAACCCATATCTACCTAAGACTAAAGCCTGGAATCTTAGGCCATTTACTTGCTAGGTCAAGTCAACCACAGAAAAGAAAGGCATCTTTAGCCCTGGCCAGGTAGCTCAGTTGGTTAGAGCATTGCCCCGATACACCAAGGTTGTGGGTTCGATCTCTGGTCAGGGAGCATACAAGAAGCAACCAATGAATGCATAAATAAGTGGAACAACAACTCAATGTTTCTTTCTTTCTCTCTCTCTCAAAAAGTAAATGAAATAAAAAAGTTAAAAAGGAAAAGCATCCTTAGCTCATGGAAAACTGGAACTTTAACCACTTGGCATCACACAAAGCACAGTTCCTATGGTGACTTGTTTGGAGATTCTGATTATACCAAAGAAATGGTGACCATTAGATATATGATGATTATGCATTAAGGCAGTGTTTCTCAACCTTCTGGCCCTTTAAATACAGTTCCTCATGTTGTGACCCAACAATAAAATTATTTTCGTTGCTACTTCATAACTGTAATGTTGCTACTGTTATGAATCGTAATGTAAATATCTGATATGCAGGATGGTCTTAGGCGACCCCTGTGAAAGGGTCTTTTGACCGCCAAAGGGGTCGCGACCCACAGGTTGAGAACCACTGCACTAAGGGATGCGGCTTCACTGGTTTGGTCAGCAAGCCCTGGTGACACTGTTCACAGCAAGGACAGAGAAGAAGGTGACAGCCTATAAACAGATCAACACAGCAACAGGAAAAAGCAGATGCCAGTTTCATGATGGAATCCAGAGGCTGAAGGCAGCCAAGTATACAATATGCAACATAAAACATTAAGTCAAAGAATGAAGCACCTAAGTGGATGCTTGTACGGCCAAATATTTCCTACCCAGAAATAAGAAGCAAGATTTAGATAGCTATAACTGCCTGCCAATGACAAAGCACCTTCTAGAAACCATACTTGTAAGTCTATCATTGTAAGCATGTATAAGTTAATGGGAAATAAAGAATCCTTTATACCTCCAGTTCAAACAAGTTAACATCAGTTTACCAAAAATATCTGGCCAGTTATGGTTCTCATAAAACTTTTAATATAGTGCTAGGAGATAATTAGGTGGGTAGAATAACTGGCATTTTATTACACTGCAGGCAGATTAGTTGAAGTATATTCAAATTTAAGTTGGGCAAAAACTAGACTAAACTGGATTTTAGTTTTTAAACAGTCTTATAGATTTTGGAATACAAACACCATGTCCAATTCTAAATATGAGCTATACAATATTAAGACTTGAGAAAGACGGGTGTCCTAAAATAAAATTAAATCTTGTTCTGTAAAAACATTCAGCTGATTTTATCATCACATAAAAGACAAGGTCTCAGTGAAATAATGAATCTTCTATTTGGGGAAGAAAGCAAAATAAATTATAAGACTATCAAACATATGCTTTTACAAACCACAGGGAAAATATGATCTAGTAAGAGAGATGCATGGGCCTGTAAAGAGTTGAGGAATGGGTGCTCAGGGGATTCATGAACACTCTGAAGTCTTTTGTGTGTTTGTGTATAAGTACAGTTGGTGGTAGAAAAGGGAAGGGAGTTCATAACATCAGATTCTCAAAGGAGTGACCCAAACAAGGGTTATGATTGACTGTAGTAAAGTCTGAAAAAAATTTAAAATCTTGTCAATTACTGGAAGCTACGACTATCTCTGATTAGAGTCCAAAACAAGAGCCAACTAAAATATAAGTACAAAATCTATGAACGCCAACATTCATACGAACAAAAGACCCTTCTGGGGCAATAAAAGAGTCAACTGTATCTGTGGTCCTCAGCAGCATCCAGAGAGCCAATAGTCTATCAGGTCATTGTTTCTCTCTATCCCCCTACAAAGGACCAAGCCCAAAATGTGTAAGATATTTGCTTTGTTTTTCCAACTGCAGGGCCCTAGCTGTTTACAGCAGGTGGAGCCAGTCCAAGCAGCATGCTGGAAAGGGATGGGCTGAGTATTTCATTTTTATAGACCAACTGGCTTCTCAATAATTTATCAACTGTGTGATGGAGAAAAGTAGCAATAAAACATGATTGTACAACTCCACCTTCTTCCAGGATCAAGGAAAGAACTAAAGATAGCTAAAAAAGAAATGACAACACAGTTTTGTGAGCTAAGAATAGGTTCTCCAAAATCGAATGCTGCCCATTTCTTGAATTAAATGTCCTTGAGGATGCTGACTTTGAAACACAGGGGAAATTGCAGCAGAGAGTGTAGCAGAATTGAGCATGTCTGGGAAGTCTATTGAGTAAAATCTTCCTGAGGTAGTCTCTGATAAGAGTCCCTTGTGGGACATTTTATCTGCTATTTCCTGTGAACATATAGAGCTGCATCACATTTTGAGCCCCTTATTCCAAGAAGGATATACCTATTTGTTTGGGTTTCTTGTTTGTTTTCCTTGCTCAAGGAGACAAAAAAGAAATCATGAACATAAGGAGGATGGGGTTTATTTACTAATGGCTATAAGAAAGAAATCCTTAAAAATAGACTGTAAAATAAGAAAATTATGTATCACCAAATGGACCTCACCAGAATCTATTTCTAGGATTGCTCCCATTTACACATTTGTGGCATTTTGTCCCTAAGAATATATCTCATTATAAGATTTTGTTTTTCTTTTTCAGCAAAAATTTGTGGCACTGGGTTCCCTCAACTGTTACATTAAATGGTTAGCTGTGGTCTCTAAACAGCCTCCACACTGCTCCTGAAAATTCAGAAGCCCATCAGAATTCCAGCCTGCACTGAATAACCAGGCTGGAGAATGACTCTCTTTCCTACCTTATCAAAGTTCCAAAAAAGTCCAATGTACACAGGTGGCTATAACATATTCAAAGAACAGCAACAAAGCTAACATTTACATAGAGCTTGATACATAGAGCTTACTATGGGTGCCAGGCACTATTCTAAGCACTTTATCTCTCAAAAATCCTATCTATATAGTGGGTACTGTAATTCCCCATTTTACAGATAAGAAAATTGAGCCATGAGAAGCTTTAATAACTTTACGGAGGTCATACACTTAGGAAGCGGTGTAACTGTGATTTCATTCTATTAATAATCCAATGGTGTACAAGTCATTTTTTAAATATACTTTGAACAAGAAATATGAACCTCAAATAGATCAAATGACTAACCCAAATTCACACAAATAATAAGCGACAGAATTCCAAAATGACATTACAAAAAAAAAAAAAAAGGAAATTACAGGCCAATATCCCTGCTGAAAATCAATGCAAAAATCCTCAACAAAACAAGAGCAAACCAGAGGAACCAAGATGGCGGCATAGGTAAACTTGCTGCCTGAACTTGCTGCCTCGCACAACCACATCAAAACTACAACTAAAAGACAAAACGGATATCATCTAGAACCACAGGAAGGCTGGCTGAGTGGAAGTCCAACAATTAGAGGGAAAGAGAAAAGCGCATCTAGACTGGTAGGAGGTGCAGAGGTGCGGAAGAGCAGAGGTACGGAGGCGCCCGAAACGAGCTGACAACTGGGTACACTGTGGTCTTTTTCAATCAGGAGGGAGATACAAACTCCTGATTGCTCTGAACTCCAGTTCCAGGCGGCGAGACTCTGGGGACCCAGACTCATATGGGGAGAAACTGGATTGTCTGGCATACGGCCAGAACATGAGAGCAGCTTTCTCTCAGAGGTGCTTGCAGCATTCATTATTCCTGCATGGGGCTGTGGAACAGAGACCCAGGGACCTATCCGAAACAGGGCCCACGGGCAACCATTGCTGTTTGCACTGCCCAGTGATTCCCTGAGAACCCGCCCCACCCAATTTACAACCCCACCCAAGCTGTGTGCAGAGGCTTTTGCATAGGAATGGCCTGGCCTTTTGCAATCTAAAACCTAACAAACTGCAGCTTGGTCAAAGAACTCCAGAGCTTCCAAAAGAAGGCCTAAGGCTCGTCAGCAGCTTGCATTGCTTCACAGCTGCACATCATCTGGGCACCTCCAAACTCCAAACAAAGAGAAGGAATCTGCAGATCTCTCTGGGTGGCCTCAGGCAGTGGCTGACTTTGCACCTCCAAGAGCATCCACCTCAGGTGACTGGAGAGGCTGAGCCACTGGGCTCTATAGGACACCTAGCACACAAAACCACTCTACCAACACAGGGAAGCAGCCAAAATGTGGAGACAAAGAAATATGTCACAAATGAAAGAAATGGAGGAAAGCAAACTACTGGATATAGAGTTCAAAACCATGGTTATAAGGTTACTCAAGAATCTTCTAGAAACCTCCAAGAAATTTAGTGAGACCCTCAAGGATATGAAAAAGGACCAACTAGAAATTAACCATACAGTGACTGAAATAAAGAATAATATACAGAGATCCAACAGCAGACTAGAGGATCCCAAGAATCAAGTCAAAGATTTGAAATACGAAGAAGCAAAAAACACCCAACTGGAAAAGCAAAAAGAAAAAAGAATCCAAAAATATGAAGATAGTGTAAGGAGCCTCTGGGACAACTTCAAGTGTACCAATATCCGAATTATGGGGGTGCCAGAAGAAGAGAGAGAGCAAGATATTGAAAACCTATTTGAAGAAATAATGACAGAAAACTTCCCCCACCTGGTGAAAGAAATGGACTTACAGGTCCAAGAAGCGCAGAGAACCCCAAACAAAAGGAATCCAAAGAGGACCACACCAAGACACATCATAATTAAAATGCCAAGGGCAAAAGATAAAGAGAATCTTAAAAGCAGCAAGAGAAAAACAGTTACCTACAAGGGAGTACCCATACGACTGTCAACTGATTTCTCAACAGAAACTATGCAGGCCAGAAGGGAGTGGCAAGAAATATTCAAAGTAATGAATAGCAAGAACCTACAACCAAGATTACTCTACCCAGCAAAGCTATCATTTAGAATTGAAGGTCAGATAAAGAGCTTCACAGATAAGAACAAGCTAAAGGAGTTCATCACTGCCAAACCAGTATTATATGAAATGTTGAGGGGTATTCTTTAAGAAGAGGAAGAAGAAGAAAAAGGTAAAGATAAAAATTATGAACAACAAAGTGACAACAAATACATATCAACAAGTGAATCTAAAAATCAAGTGAATAAAAAATATAATGAACAGAATAAACTGTTGAATATAATAGAATCAGTGGCATAGAAAGGGAGTGGACTGACAATTCTCGGGCGGAAGGGGGTGTAGGGGGTATGGGAAGAGACTGGACAAAAATCGAACACCTATGGACAAGGACAAGGACAAGGGGGGTAAGGACATGGGGTGGGGTGGGAACCGGGTGGAGGGGAGCTATGGGGAGAAAAAAGAGGAACAACTGTAATAATCTGAACAAAGGCTTATTTAAAAAAAAAAAAAAGAGCAAACCAAATTCAGTAGTACATTAAAAAGATCATACACCATGATCAAGTGAGATTAATTCCTGGAATACCAGGTTGACTTGATACACACAAATCAAACAACATAACAGACCACAAAACAAAATGAAGAATAAAAATCATCTATAATAATAAAAGCGTAATATGCTAATTAGGCTGGACAGCTGAACGACCTTCTGGACGTCCTTCCAGATGACCTTGCGGATGAAGCCGGGGCTGCAAGGGCCAAGGCAAGCTGCCGCAGCTGTGAGGACCAAGCCCCGTGCACAAATTTCGTGCATCGGGCCTCTAGTCTATATATATATAAAACCCTAATATGAAAAAGGACCGAACAGCAGAACCAAACAACTGGACAACTGGTCACTATGACATGTGCTGACCACCAGGGGGCGTGCACGGAACATGACGGGCATTGGCAGCAGGCAGCAGAGCGCAGAACATGGTGGGCGTTGGCCATGGGGGGATGGTGGAGCAGGTGAGCAGGAGCACCAGACCAAGGCGGGGTGCCGGTCGCTATCATCAGGGCAAGCCTCTGGTGGTTACTGAAAATTCTTTGCTCCCGCATGCTGCAATCCCACCTGGCGCTCCCACCTGCTGCCAGCACCAGCCCTGCTCGCACCCACAGCCGGCGCCAGAGCTGATGCTCACACCTGCTGCCGGCGCCTGGTGCCAGTCCCGATCTCTCGGCGCCGTCAGTGGGTGCGAGCGGTGGCTGCTGGCCCCGATTGCCCCTGAGAGCTTCTCCAGCTCCCCCTGCTCCTGAGGGGCAATTGGGACAGCAGCTGTCGCTCCCACTCGCTGACGGGGCAGGCCCTGCTTGCACCCACTGCTGGCGCTGGCCCCAGTGGCTCTGCACCATCAGCGGGTGCGAGCGGGGCCAGCGCCATCAGTGCATGGGAGCGGCGGCAGTGGGAGTGGGGTCTGTGGTGGGAGGGGCTGGGCAGGGGGGCAGAGGATGGGCCGAGACCTGCCCCTGTGCCCACCACAGCCTCATGACCCACAGTTCCTTTCAAGGTGCACACATTCGTGCACTGGGCCCCTAGTATGATCATATCAATAGATGCAGAAAAAGCATTAGATAAAATACAGCATCCATTTATGATACAAACTCTCAGCAAAGTGAGGATAGACAGAATATACCTCAACATAATAAAGGCCATGTTTGACAAACACACAGCTAACATTATACTCAACAATGAAAAGCCAAAACTGTTTTCCTTAAGATCAGGAACCAGACAAAGATGTCTGCTTTCACAACTTTTATTCAACAAAGTATTAGAAGTCCTAGCCACAGAAATCAGATAAGGAAAGTAATAAAAGGCATCCAAATTGGAAAGGAAGAAGTAAAATTGTCATTATTTACAGATAACATGATACTATATATAAAGAACCCTAAAAATTCCACCAAAAAACTATTACAATTGATAAATGGATTCAGTAAAGTAGCTGGATACAAAAGTAATATTCAGAAATTGGTTGTATTATTAAACACCAATAGCAAACTATCAGAAAAGAGAAACAAACAAAAAAAAACCACGCCTAGGAATAAATTTAACCAAGGAGGTAAAAGACCTATAACTCAGAACACTATAAGACATTGAAGAAAATAATTGGAAAAAAACACACAAAAATAAATAGAAGCATATACTGTGCTCATAGATAGGAAGAATTAGTATTGTTTAAATGCCCATACTGCCAATGTACTCAAAGCAATCTCTACCAAAATACCAATGGCATTTTTCACAGAACGAGAACAAATACTCCTAAAATTTATATGGAACCACTAAAGATTCCAAATAGCCACAGCAATCTTGAGAAAGAAGAACAAAGTTAGAAGTATCATGCTACCCAATGTCAAACTATACTAAAAGGTCATAATAATCAAAACAGCATAGTACTGGCATAAAAAACAGACACTTAGATCAAAAGAACAGAATAGAAAGCCCAGAAATAAATCCATTCCTATATTGTCAATCTGTGACAAAGGAGGCAAAAATATACAATGTGGTAAAGACAGTCTCTTCAATAAATGATGGTGGAAAAACTGGACAGATACATGCAAAAGAATGAAATTAGACCATTTTTTTACACCATACATAAGAATAAAATAAAAATGGATTAAAAACTCAAATCTAAGACCTGAAACCATAAAACTCCTAGAAACAAACATAGGCAGTAAACTATATACCATGGCCCTTAGTAATATTTTTTATCTCCTTGAGCAAGGAAAACCAAAACAACAAACAAATAGGATTACATCAAGCTCAAAGTTTTAGCACAGAACCCTAGCTGGTTTGGCCCCCGGGTTTGATTTCAGTCAAGGGCACATACGTCAGATGTAGGCTCAATCCTCGGCCCTAGTTGGGGTGCATGCAGGAGGCGACCATTGATGTGTCTCTCTCACATTGATGTTTCTCTCTCTCTCTGTCTCTCCCCCTTACTTCTGCTCTCTCTAAAAAGCAATGGGAAAAATATCCTCCAGTGGGGATTAACAAAAAAATGTTTGAGCACAGCAAAGTAAACCATAAAAAAACGAAAACAACCTTCTGAATAGAAGAAGATATTTGCCATGATACATCTGATAAGGGGTTAATATCCAAAATTTAAACACTCCAATTAAAAAATGGGCAGAGGGCCTGAATACACACATCTCCAAAAAGGACAGATAGCCAATACACATATGAAACGATGCTCAACATCGCTAATCGTCAGAGAAATGCAAATTAAATCCACAATGAGATATTGCCTCACATTTCTCAGAATGGCAATAATCAATGTACCAACAAACAACAAGTGTTGGCAAGGATGTAGAGAAAAGGGAACCCTCATGCACTATTGGTGGGATTACAAATTGGTGCAGCCACTATGGAAAACAGTATAAAGAGTCTTAAAAAAAACAATTAAAAATAGCTCTTCCTGAAAACAGCCTGTGGTTACTTCTGAAAATGATTCACTTGACCAGAATATCCCCCAAATTCATGCAAATCAAGAAGTTTAAATCTTTGTGTTCACTTTACGAACACTCATGGAACTGCCCAGGCCATCAAGGGTATGCATATCCGAAAATCCACCAAGTGTCTGAAGGATGTCACTTACAGAAGCAATGTGTGCCCATTCTGCCATTACTATGGTGGAATTGGTAGGTGTCCCAAGGTCAAATAGTGGGGCTGGACAAAGAGTCAATGGCCCAAAGAGTGCTGAATTTTTGCTGCACTTGCTTAAAAATGTGGAGTAATGCTTAACTGAAGGATTTAGATGTATATTCTCTGGTCATTGAGCACATCCAGGAGTGAAAAAAAACTCCCAAGATCCAGCACAGAAGTTAGAGAGCTCATGGGTGGACTAACCCATACATGAGCTCTCCCTGCCACACTAAGATGATCCTTACTGACAAAGAGCAGATGGTTCCTAAACCAGAAGAGGAGGTTGCACAAAAGAAAATAATATCCCAGAAGAAATTTAAGAAAACAAAAATTTGGGAGTAAATTCAGCATAAAATAAATGCTGATAAAAGTTTTTAAAAATTAAACTTATGACTCAGCAATAAATCCAAAACACTAATTTGAAAAGATATATGTGTCCTTACATTCATTTAGGCATTACGTACAATAGCCATGATACAGAAGCAACCTAAGTATTCATAAATAAACAATTGGATAAAGTAGTACCTATATTCAATGGAATATTACTCAGCCATAAAAAAGAAAAAAATATTGCCATTTGTTCAACATGGATGGGCCTCGAGGGTATTATGCTAAAAGAAATGTGAAACAAAGAAAGACAAATACCATATGATTTCGCTTATATGTGGAATCTGAAAAATAAAATAAACAAACAGAAACAAACTCATAGACACACAGAACGAACTCATAGTTGCCAGATGGGAGGGGACTGGGTGAAAAAGGTGAAGAGATTAAGAAGTACAAACTGGCATTTACAGAACAGCCATGTGGATGTAAAGTACATAGAGAACATAGTCAGTAATACTATAATAGCTGTGTACGGTGGCAAGTGGTTCCTAGACTTATCAGGAGGTGACTTCCTAAGTTATATAAATGTCTAACCACTATGCCACACCTGAACCTAATATAATATTTAATATCACCTGTAATTTAAAAATAAAAAATTTTAAATAGAATAAAGTGAAGATTTTAAAAATAAGCAGCAGTGCCAGAATGAACCCCACGCCAGTCAGTGCTCTTTCCTTGTGCCTTTGTGCAGCTTTAGAAGCATTGAAATCAGTTATGAAACTTCTCACTTTGGTTCTTATTGACTTAGAGGACATCGAAGGCCATACATTCCACAGAAAATAAGGGATCTAGAAATAATCCCTTATTTCTAATAATGTCAGGAGTGAAAATGCTCTCTAGATTTCTTGCTCTCTCCATATGTGAAAGGTTGATACAGAAGATTAATGTGCCGGATTACTTCAAGCTTCACTGGCAAGAGCAAACAGGTTTAAAGGGCTGTATACACTCAAAATACCAACAGCACAGAAAAGCAGTTGAAAATACATATCAATGTCGTGGCAAGAACAAAGGAATTTCAGCTTACTTCACTTAAATTCAGTTAAGGGTGAGATATATTGGCTCGTTGTTTCTAATAAATGAACTGTTTACCTTGGCAAACACCGGAGAAGAACTTGCTTTCTGAAGCACAATGTCATTTGTAAAAAAAAAATGTACTCTCTCTGCATAATAAGGGTATTTGCACTGACTTCAAATGTTTATCATCTTAGAAAACAAAATGTTTTTTGAAAAGTTTTTAGGCTTAAAGTTAGAATTAAAGGAATCCGTGGACAAAGAACTTGCTCTTGGCAGTTCTTTGTGAAGAAGCCACATTTTGCTGTCAGCAGCTCTCCAGTTTACCTACTGTCCCTGCCTCCGGGTGTGTTCCTGGGACTTAGGTGCTAGTCCAAGGATATTCACCATCGTTCCACAGCTATTAACAGTGCCTCCCTGCAAAGTCTAATGTTGTACAACATGAGATTCACTTTTCTCCCTTACGTAGACAGGATGTATTTTTTCTAGGGCAGGGGTGGGCAAACTTTTTGACTCGAGGGCCACAATGGGTTCTTAAACTGGACCGGAGGGCCGGAACAAAAGCATGGATGGAGTGTTTGTGTGAACTAATATAAATTCAAAGTAAACATCATTACATAAAAGGGTATGGTCTTTTTTTTTTTTTTAGTTTTATTCATTTCAAATGGGCCGGATTCGGCCCGCGGGCTGTAGTTTGCCCACGGCTGTTCTAGGGGATAGGTGTGAACCAAAAGAGTGGAAGATATTGCTAAATATCTCCCCAATATCCATTCATCCTTTCTATATTTTTGAAATATAGTGCCCCTGCTCAATAGAGATTACATAGCACATCCTTCCTTGTAACTTGACCATGGCATGCAACTGACCTAAGTACTGGCCTATAGGATGTAAGCAGGAGTGTTGCATTTAACTTCTTAAGACTTCTTCACATTTTAAAAGTTAGTCACTGGCCTTCATTCCTCTTATCCCCGTCCACGGTTGCTGGTAAGGCACCTTCACATATGTGGTGAGGATAAAGCCTCAGAAAATGGCAGAACAACAAAATAGAAGGAGCCTGGGTCTCTGGGTGTCCTCAAGGAACAAAACTGCCTACAAGCCCAGGACCATCTGCCTACCAGTATCACTGTGAGAGAAAAACTTTAATTCTGATTGAACCTCTGTTACTTCGATTCTGAAAAGGAGTCAAACCAATATCTTCAATAGTATAGGCAAGAAGGGAAAGAAAACACAAGAAGTCACACACACACTCACACACACCTCCTCCTCTTGTGTCTCGATTTCTTCATCTATAAAATGAAATAATATCTCTGTTTCAAGTTATTATGAGGATTAAATTAAATAATGTATTTAATGCAGTAAGTAAATATCATAAGGTTTCAAACATGATAACTTAAAAACAAAATTAAAGTCTTCTCACTTGAGGCATTAAGGCTTTTTTTCCCCCTCATATATCCAAGAAAAAAATGTATTTATCAAAGGATTCTGGGAAGATGGTGGATGTTGTCACCCCACCTAGACAACAACTGCACTGGCAGAAGGTGTCTGATATAACCATCTTGGAACTCTGGAGTCTATTGAAGGCTTGCAACTTCCAGGGGGAAGCTTGGTCTGTAAATTGTGGTTAATTTTGGTCAATTTTCGCTTTTAGCACAGTAGCAACTACCCATGTTCTACCCCATGGCAGGAACTAGAATGGATATACAAGACCCTGTTTTCCAATACCAGGGATCTGGGCTCTCATCACTGATTGCTGCTTCTGATAACTAAGGAACAGACAAAAAAAAGTAAGCAACTATTGTTATTGCACCTCTCCCCACTGTTGCAAGCCTCTCTTCCTCCAACTGACATCACTGCCAGGGGATTTAAAGGTTGGCACACTCACAAATAGTAGAAAGCAGGAGTGGCTATACTAATATCAAACAAAATAGATTTTAAATAAAAAAGATCACAGGAGATAAAAACATTAGATAGTACTAAAAGATTCAATACAACAATAAGATATAACAATTACAACGCCTAATAAAATCCATCAAAATATATAAAGCAAAAATTGACAGTATTGCCTTAGCCAGTTTGGTTCAGTGGATTGAGCATTGACCTGAGGACTAAAAGGTCTCAGGTTTGATTCAGGTCAAAGGCATGTGCCTTGGTTGCAGGCTTGATCCCTGGCCCTGGTCAGGGCACATGCAAGAGGTAACCAGTCAATGTGTCTTTCTCACATTAATGTTTCTGTGTGTCTCTCCCCCTCTCTTCCACTCTCTCTAAAAAAAATTTTTTTTTAAGTCAGTGGAAAAATGTCCTTGGGTGAGAATTAACAACAACACAAAAACACTGACAGTATTGGAGAAAAACAGTTATATAATAATAGTTATAGACATCAATACCCAATCTCAATAATGAATTGAACAACCAGACAGATGATAAGGAAACAGAATACTTAAATAACACAATAAGCTACTTGATCTAACAGATGTACACAGAACTCTTTACCCCAAAACAACAGGAAATACATTCTTCTCCAGTGCACGGGATAGCACTATATGTTAGGCCACAGATTAAGTCTCAATAAATTTTAAAAGATAAGACATCATACAAAATATCTACTCCAACTAGAACAGGACGAAGTTAAAAATTAGTAACAGAAGTAAAATTGGAAAATTCACAACACACGCTTAAACAACCAATGGATCAAAGAACAAACAAGAAAGGAAATCAGAATATACTTAGAGATAAACATACTAAAATTTTGCAACTCAGCAAAAGCAATGCTAAGGGGAAATGGTTACATTAAAAAAGCTCTCTTATTACAATGAACAATCTCCAAATGACAACCTAAGTTCAAAAAGTAGCCAAAGAAAGGAAATAAAGATAAGAGCAGAGATAAATGAAGTAGAAAATACAAAATCAACAAAGAAAATCACAGAAATAAAAGCCATTATAAGAGAGTGCTATAAACAACTGTATAACAACAAATTGGATAGCCTAGAGCAGTGGTTGGCAAACTCATTAGTCAACAGAGCCAAATATCAACAGTACAACGATTGAAATTTCTTTTGAGAGCCAAATTTTTTAAACTTAAACTATATAGGTAGGTACATTGTTGTTAACTTAATTAGGGTACTCCTAAGGCTTAGGAAGAGCCACACTCAAGGGGCCAAAGAGCCACATGTGTCTTGCAAGCCGCAGTTTGCCGACCACGGGCCTAAATGAAATGAACAAATTTCTAGAAACACAAAACCTACCTAGATTAAATCACAAAGTAACAAAATATCTACATTGACCTATTACTAGTAAGTAGATTGAATCAATAATCAAAAATCTCCCAACAACAATAAAAGCCCTGAACCTGATGGCTTTACTGGTAAATTGTACCAAACATTTAAAGAACTAATACCAAACCTTTTCAAGCTTTTCTTTAAAAAAAAAAATGAAAAGGAACATGTCCTAACTCATTCTAGGAGGCATTACCCTGATACCAAAGCCCGACAATGATACTACAAACAAACAAAAAACCCTACTGACTAATATCCCTTAAGAACACTGGTTTGGCTCAGTGGATAGAGCATCAGCCTGCGGACTCAAGGGTCCCAGGTCGATTCCGGTCAAGGACATGTACCTTGGTTGCAGACACATCCCCAGTGGGGAGTGTGCAGGAGGCAGCTGATCGATGTTTCTCTCTCATCGATTTTTCTAACTCTCTATCCCTCTCCCTTCCTCTCTGTAAAAAATCAATAAAAAATATTAAAAAAAAAAAAAGAACACTGATGTAAAAACCCTCAAGAAGATACTGGAAAATCTAATTTAGCAGCACATGAAAAGAATTACACAACATAACCAATTGAGACTTATTTCTAGATTGTAAGGATGGTTCAACATATGAAAATTGAACAACATAACACCACATTAACAAAATAAAAAGAAAAAAACACATGATCACCTCTATTGCTGCAGAGAAAGCATTTAACAAAATTCAACAACATCTGTAATAATAAAAGCGTAATATGTTAATTAGACCGGATGTCCTTCTGGACCACCTTCCAGACGAAGCCAGGGCTGCAAGGGAAGCCTGGGTCCCAGGTACCAGAGGGAAGCTGGTGCCAGCAGCCAGGGGAAGGAAGGCCTACTCTTGAATAAATTTCGTGCATCGGGCCTCTACTATTATAATAAAAACACTAAAAAATAAGGTATAGAAAAAAAACTGCCTCAATATAACAAAAGCCATATTTGAAAACCTCACAGCAAACATTATATTTAATAGTGAAAGAAAAGCTCTCACCCTAACATCAGGAGCAAGGCAAGGTTTCACACTTTAGCTATTTCTATTCAACACAGTATTTAAAATTCTTGGCAGAATAATTAAGCAAGAAAAAGAAATAAAAAGCATCCAAATTGGCAATGAAGAAATAAAATGATCTCTCTTTGATGATGATATACTAGTAATCTTACATACCAACAATCCTAATAATTCCACAAAACACTTTTAGAACTAAATAAATGAATTCAGCAAAGTAGCAGGATACAAAGCTAACACAAAAAAATTAGGTATATTTCTATATGCCAACAATGAACAATCTGAAAAGATAATTGCAAAACTAAGTCCACTTCAATAACATCAAAAAGAATACTTATGAATTAATTTAACCAAAAATATAAAAGACTTGTACAATGAAAACTACAAAACACTGCTGAAATAAATTAAAACAAGTAAATGGAAACACATCCCATATTTATGGATTGGAAGAATTAATATTGTTAAGATTTTATACTACCCAAAGCAACCTATAGATTCAATGCAATCTCTATCAAGTCTCAATCACATTTCTTACACAAATAGAAAAACCCGTATTAAAATTCATATGAAATCTCGAAGGACAACTAATAGTAAAAACAATCTTGAAATAGAAGAACAATGCTGCAGAACTCACACCTCCTAATTTCAAAACTTAGTACAAAGCTACAGTAATCAAAACAGTGTTTCTAACAGCATTTTTTCATAAAACAAATATTCTAAAATTTATATGAAACCACAAAAGATACTGAAAGCCAAAGCAATCTTGAGAAAGAAATTTGGGGGGATCACACTCCTTAATTTCAAACTATATTACAAAGCTACAATAATTAAAATAGTATAATATTGGCATAAAAAGGAGACAGATGGATCAATGGAACAGAATAGAGAGCCAAGAAATGAACCCCACATATATAATCAATTTATTTATGACAAAGATCTGAAGAGTATACAATGGGGAAAGAAAGTCTCTTCAATAAATGGTGTTTAAAAAACTGGGCAGCCACATGCAAAAAAATGAAACTGGACCACTATGTTACATCATACACAAAAAGGAACTCAAAATATATTAAAAACTTGAATAGAAGACCTAAAACTAGGGGTCCTCAATCTATGGCTCGTGGGCCACATGCAAATACAAATATTGTATTTGTTCCCGTTTTGCTTTTTTACTTCAAAATAAGATATGTGCAGTGTGCATAGGAATTTGTTCATAGTTTTTTATTAAACTATAGTCCGGCCCTCCAACAGTCTGAGGGACAGTGAACTGGCCCCCTGTTTAAAAAGTTTGAGGACCCCTGCCTAAAACCATAAAACTCCTAGAAGAAAACATAGGCTTGGTAAGTGCCTTGAAATCAGTCTTGAGGATGATTTTTGGGTTCGACACCAAAAGAAAAGGCAACAAAAGCAAAAATAAACATCAAACTAAAAAGCTTCTGCACAGCAAAGAAAACCATCAACAAAATGAAAAGACAGCTTACTGAACAGGAAAAAATATTTGCAAATCATTCACCTGACAAGAAGTTACTATCCAAAAATATATAACAAATTCAGATGATTTATAGCAAAAGAATAGTCTGATGAAACTTGGGCAGAGGATCTAAATAGACATTTTCCTAAAGAAGACATACATATGGCTAACAGTGTTTCCAATGGCATGAAAGGATGCTGCTCATCATTAATCATCAGGGAAATGCAAATCAAAATCACAATGAGGTATCACCTCATACCTTTTAGAATGCCACTATCAAAAAGACAAAAAAAATAACAAGCGTCAGCAAGGATGTAGAGAAAAGGGAACCCTTGTGCATTGTACGTGGAAATGTAAGTTGGCTCAGCCACTATGGATAAATGTATGGAGGGTGCCCTCCAAAATAAAAATAGAACTACCATATGATCCAGCAATTCCATTTCTGGGTATTTATCTGAAGAAAACAAAAACACTAATTTGAAAAATATATATGCACTCCCATGTTATTGCAGCCTTATTTACAATAGCCAAGATACAACCTAAGGAAATAACCTACGCATCCATCAATAGATGAATGAATAAAGAAAATGTAGTATAGGGACTTCGGGTAAGATGGCAGAGAAGGTAAATGCTGTGCTAACATCCTCTGTGACCACATCAAGATTGCAACTAAATTATGGAACGACCTTCATTGAGGACCACCTTAGGAGTAGCTAACAGAATTCCTGTAACTAGGGATATAAAAAAGAAGCACGATGAGATTGGTGCGGGAGGGGGGGTGGGGAGGGGCAGAGAAGTGGAATAGACAGGTCCCACACCCACAGTGTGGCGGTTAAGAAATGGGAGGGATATCTTGGCTGTGGAACCCCCCCTGAGGGGCAATGTGTTCCAGCCCCATACCCAGCTCCCTCACCTGGGACACCAGTGCCTGGAAGAGGAGAGTTCCCATTACATCTGGCTTTGAAAACCAATAGGGGCTGCATCCAAGTGAGATGGAGGGCACCTGGAGTGCCAGGCATTCCTCTTGAGGAGCCCAGGCATGGAATTGCTCACTCACAGACTCACTCAATCTGGCTTCTAGCACAGCAACAGCCACTCAAAAAGATTCAGGGACATCCAGAGAGGAACTGAATTGACTAACTTCAGGACAATGGCGGGAGGGGCAGGGGTCAGGGCAGCTCTTTCCTGGGATGGAAGCACTGGCAGGCACCATTGTTTTTTGTTGAGCCCTCTCCCAACCCAGCTGCCAAGCTCAGGCAGTTGCCAATATGCTCTCCATTAACCCTGGATAACACCATTTGCCCTGCCCTGGTAATTCCCTGAGACACCACCCCAGCCAACTCACGTGCAGAGCACAAGCTGCTACCATGAGCTCTTCCACACAAATAGCCTGTCTTGGCTCACACTGCTGACTTTCCTAAAATCTCTCAAAGGTCAAGAAAACTCAAACAAGCAGCGTCTGGCCTCAGGGTGTCCTGTACCCCTTGCTAAGTGGCCCTAAGCCTTGCACAAGTGGCAACTGGTCTCAATTTGCATTGTATCTCCCAATCAGGATCACAGTGTTGTCTCTCCCAAACATCTCCAAGCCCAGCACAAGCAGCAACAAGCACATCACTTTGTAGCTTGCACCAGGCAGTGCCAATCAGGCACAAATGGTAGCTGAACTTGGCCTGAACTGGAACCCCTCCTCAGAGGATCCAGAACCAACACACCCAAAGGCTGGCTGCAGACCATATCAGAACATCACCCAACCAGCTCCATAAGGGATATACACAAAGGCAGACTCAGCTGCCACCAGAGCCTCACTAAACATGCTTGGTGGTTAGAGCGTTGGCCTGTGCACCAAAGGGTCGTGGGTTTGATTCCCAGTCAAGGGCACAATCCTAGGCCCTCACCCTACCCCCTGCCCTCTAAAATCAAACAATTTTTTAAAAAAAATTTAAGACCTAAAACTATAAAACTCTTAGAAGAAAATATAGGGCAAAAGCTTCACAATATGGACTTAGCAATAATTTTTCAGATATGACACCAAAAGCATAGGCCACAAAAGGAGAAATAGATATATTGAACTTCATGAAAATTTTCAAATTTTGTGCATCAAAAGACAATATGAACAGAATAAAAAGGCAACCCACAGAATAGTAGAAAATATTTTCAAATCATATATCTGCTAAGAGATTAATATCTAGAATATATAAACTACTCCTAAAACTCAACAACAAAACAACCCCATCCAAAAATGGGCAAAGGCCTTCAATAAACCTTTCTGAAAAGAAAATATGAAAATGTCCAATAATCACATGAAAAATGCTCAATAGCACTAATCATTAGGAAAATGCAAATCAAAGCTACAGTGAGATACCACATCACACCTATTACAAGAGCGGGGAGAAACAGAGGGAGAAAGAGAGAGAAAAGAAGGAGGAGGAGGAAAGGTGGAAGAGAAGACGTCGTAGTAGTAGTAGTAGTAGTAGTAGTAGTAGTGGTGTTGGTGAGGATGTGGAGAAATTGGAACCTTTCTGAATTCTTGGTGGGAATACAAAATGGTCCAGCCACTACGTAAACCAGTATGGAGGTTCCTCAAAAAATTAAAACTAGAATTACCATATGGCCCAACAATTCCAGTTTTGGACTTAAACCAAAAACAATGTAATATGTAAATGAAATACTGTTTAGCCCTTAAAAGGAAGGAATTCTGACATATGCTACAACATGGATGAATCTTGAGGACTCCATGCTAAGTGAAATAAACCAGTCACAAAAAGACAAATAATGCATGATTCCATTAATATGAGGTAATTAGATTAGTCAAAATCATACAGACAGAGGTATGGTGCTTCTCCGGGGCTGGTGAAAGTGGGGGAATGTTATTGTTTATTGTGTATAGAGTTTCAGTTTTACAAGATGACAGAATCATAGAGATGGACCGTGGCAATGCTTACACAACATTATGAATGCATTTAATACCACTGAACTGTACATTTAAAAATGCTTAAGATGGTGAATTTTATATCGTGTATTTTACCAAAATAAAACAATTGGGGAAAATATGTTTATCATCTATCCTTTTCTCTTAATTCTCACTGTTGTTGCTTAAGTCCAACCAGTGGTTATTAACAGACTATTCATAGACTGAAACCATGCTGGAGCTATATTTCTTGTTTAATTAGGTACCAATATAAAAGCCAGGAGTCTCCAGATACCATTTTCCACTACCAGGATGTCTTCGAGAAACAGACAATTCCAAGTGTGGGCAGGAAGTTTTAAAAGGTGAGCTGGGACATCATGTCATACAAGACAATAAAGAAGTTATCAAAGACTACTTAGGGTTGTGTCAAATGACAAGGAGCAAACTTAGAGGCTCAGACAGATCAAAAGTGAGATGATTTTATTATCAACAAAAAGAACTATAGTGGATTAAAAACCATCAAATATATTTAATTCTGTGAGTTCATTATCATAATAAAAAAATTAATTGATAGCCATGGAAGATGCCTGGAAACCAACTCATTGTTTTGAAAATGTGTAAGTTAAAGAATCAAGAAATTAGAACCTTCTGCATTCTTGGTGGGAACATAAAATGGTTCAGTCACTCTGGAAAATTGTATGAGGGTTCCTTAAAAATAGAACTACCATATGACCCAACAATTCCACTTGTGGATAAATGCCAAAAAGAACTGAAATTCATCCTGCATCTCCTAAGCAAAGTATACTGCTAAGTAACCAAATAATATCTGAGGGAAATTTTCTTTCTAGAAATATTCTAGCTAATAAATAAAGAGGTTTACACACAGAGACACACACCCAACATACATACATATGTGTAACCAATATAATAAAAAAAAACCCACGATTCTGAACCTCTAAAAAGTAGGTGAACCAAATAGTCAATATGAATGGCTGCTAATAATATACAAAAAAGAGACCATCATGTGTCTCCAAGCATATGGAAGAACACAATACCACCTGAGTAGGTTTGGGAAAAAAAATTGAGCTGAAATCTAATCAAGTTTCTATATCTGACTACCAATTTATAAAAAATACAGAGGAAAGGTGAAAATAAATGACACTTTACAGATGCAATCAGCAAAATGCAAACTCTGAGAAATTTTACTGAACAAACATCCCAGTTTCGTTAACAAAAAATTACAAGAAAATGATTCAATATAATAGTGCAGAATTATCTCCTAACACTCAACAGCACTGGGATTTAAAATACAGACTTTAAGCATCAGAGAGACTTACAGTCATATGCCATTTATCTGCTATTTGCATGGAGAAATTAATTTAACCTCTTTAAGCTTACGTTTCTTTACTTGTAAAATGGTAATACTGATAGTACCTGTCTCATAGGGTTGCTGTGAAGGGAGAATGCACATGAAATATTTAGCTCATTGCCTATCTTATGTTATATTCACAATAAAATAATAATTTATCGTTATTAAGAAATGTATGTTGAATGAAGGCTCATTCAACATACATTTCCTAATGACGCGAGAATTAATCTGCTAAAAATACTGAATGTGAATGAACTATTCTTAGCTAATAATGTCCACCATGTCATCACTCATTATTTATTGGGCAGTAGAGCTGTTGCAGGAGGTACAAGAATGAATAAGCTATGACCTCCACTTTTGTACCTTCGCCTTTTCAAAAAGAAATCATCCATGTCTTACCCCCAAGGAATACAACTAATGAAGGTGTCAAGGCCCACTCCCAGTCTGCTGGGAAGAACTTTTAGTAAGGAGGGCCACCAAATGGCTGCACTTTCATATAGAACCTGATTGCTCCCTGTCATGATCGTTTACTCTGCCTTATGGAAGAATTTCAAAATCACTTAACATTCTTACAGGTACTGGCTACTCCTACCTGGCTCTCTTCTACTCTAGCTACTCCCACCTCTTCCTCTTTTCCATCCACAAGGTTTTTTCTTTTACTCCATATACCTCCTGAGGATCAAAGGCCTAGAACATTCATCTGTATGACTTGGATGAGGAAGAGAATAAACGAGTTTGGCAGAATGTTAAGAGAACAAATACCTCCTCATTAGAGAAAAGACAACTGACCTACTTAAGAGTTGCAATACAAATGACTAATGTAGTACAGTTCCCACCTTATAAACACTTAACTTAAAAATGACTCAGACATACACTACTACCCTACCCCAGCCCCGACCCAGTAAGCTGCTGTTGCCATGGGAACCACTAGAGGCAGGGAGGGGAAAATAAACTAAAGGTTTTAGAGAATCAGGGGTTCAAAATAAAAGGAAAGAAACTGAGCCTGTCTTCCCAAGCATATCTCAAGTTTGTTTGTGGAATTCTGTTTTACTGAAATTCCATATTTATCGAGAGCCCTGGTTAGCAAGCAGAACTTTTTAAAAGGACAACTACTTCTAATGGGAGCTTTTGCAATAATACTCAATTAGGTTCGGGTTAACTTTTCAATAATGATGTAAGAGATTCATTTTTAAAATTTTTTTTAATTTAGTTTTTTATTGTTGATGCTATTGCAAATATCCCCTATCCCCCATGACCCCCCTTGGAGAGATTATCATCAGTGTTTTTATCAGTGACAGAGCTGGCCCTCACTTTGAGCATCCTTGGCACAGCATCCTCAGCCAGAGGCACTCACTCATAAGGATAATTCACAGCCACCACACATATGTAAGACAATGCCAGCCACTGCTAGCACATGTAATTCAACAGACAAGAAGCGCCCTGGAGCTATTGTTCTTTGGGGTCTCTAAGATAGATGACAGAAACCTGGGACAGTCCATAGCAAAGCCTGCCCCTTGGAGGAAGGCCAACACACAAAGAGAAGTTCATCTGAAATATGAATAAAGAAACTGAAGAGGGAAGAGAAGGGGTGAGGTGGAGTGAATGGGGGAGAAAGAGGGTGAACAGAAGAGAGAGGGTGAGCAGGTGAGAGGCAGTGAGTGGGGAGAGAGGGAGAAAGAAGAAGAAAGAGGGGGTGAGGAGGCTGAGGGGAATAAAGGGAAGTGGATTTAGATGAAGTCATTTGAGTTCCTACAAATTGTGTACTTCCTAGTTACCTAAGCTAATACAGTCTCATTATGCTTAATATAATCTGAATATTTTATATTTATTTTTTGTCCCTTACAAACAAGAGTCCCACCTAATATAGCTTCCGGCTCAGATTCACTGATTTATTTCCTGGCTTGTCTCCTCCCTGATCACTCAGCAGGCTTCCACCTGTGCTTCTAGGTGCAGCAGCCCTAACTAGTTGTGTGATCAGGGCCCTCATTTCCCTCACTGTGTTGTTGGATACACCTTGAACAGTACTAAATCTAATTGCAAATATTGTTGAACAGCTTTCTTAAACAGTTGGAGATACATTTGTAAGGGCCACAAAAGGTAGGTCGCAAATATTGACATTTGCAGAATAAATGAAGTTGAACAGTGAAATATTTTGTGTAACCAGTAGGCATTTGTTTATTTCAGGTTTTACTGGGGTTTTTTAAATATATTTTTATTGATTTCAGAGAGGATGGGAGAGGGAGAGAGAAATAGAAATATCAGTGATGAGAGAGAATCATTGATTGGCTGCCTCCTGCATGCCCCACACGGGATCAAGCCTGCAACCTGGGCCAGTTAAAGAATAAGTAACATGGATATAAAGCACAGCACAGGGGATATAGTCAATAGTATTGTAATAACTATGTATGGTGTCAGATGGGTACTGAACTTATAGGAGTGGTCACTTCATAAATTACATAAATGTCTAATCACTATGTTTTATGCCTGAAACTAATATGATATTGTCTATCAACTATAATTTTAAAAGAAAAATTTAAAAGTAATAAAAGCAAATAAATGAAGATCTATGTTAGTCCCTCCCTTCTTTCTCTGGCCTCTACCAGTCTAGAGCTGCTGCAACGTGCCCACTCTGCATTGCCCATACATAAACTCCCCTTTCAAGATCTGGCTTAATATTTGAGATTGGAAAGCCTTACCTTAAAGAAGCTGCACACCACAAGTATTCCTAGCAGCCCAAATTGAGATTTGATTATTGGAACTGCAGCTCAAAGGGTGTTTTTTCCCCCCAATAACCAATTTTATCTTTCATATATATTAACCAAGAAACTACTGAGCAAACAACATTTGAACAAAAGAACTGACTTTCCACCAGAAAGAGAAAAACGTATGGATAAGAATGGCGCATCATTATTCACACATTTTTTTTAACTGAAACACTTTTCCACCGCGCAGCACTTTTCTATGCTCATTTTCCTCCCCTGAAAGTCTGTATCAGTGTCTTCTGTCAACTTTGGTCAAGTGAGGGGCTGGCTCTCCTGAGGTTAAAACAGCCCAATTCTAGTTCTCAGTACAGTCCTCACCCATGAGAAAGAAATTAGACAAACCTTACCTTGAACTGGCATCCAAGGGCTGCTTCCTGAAATCTCCAGCAACTGGGATCAGACCAGCACAGGATGCCTCACCTAAGACAGCAGGTGAGGAGGAGGGGCCAGTTCCAGGCTTTGGCTGCCCTCACTCCCACCTGTGTGATTGCTTCACGAGCCAGCAAGGGCAGGCATTTGATTTCCAGAATGGTCTCCTTGTCTTAAATGAAAAAACAAGTCTGTTATTGTTCTGCAGCTCTGTCCCTAAGACACAGATCTTAATTTTTTAGTTTGGCAAAACATCAACTACAATGAAGTACTTCAGCTACAATGACGTCAGGGAAAAGAGCCCAAAAATGCCATACCTAGAACCTTGTTGGATCTTTCTGATCACAGCTTAAAGAGATAACCCAGGAGGTCTCCTTAACCAGACTCACTTGGGATCATTTAACTTTAAGAAGTAATTCAATGGATAACAAGTTTTGTCTTGTTTTTAAACAACATACAGTCATCAAGAAAGAATTATCACCTGGAGTGCTTGTTAACGGAAGATTCTTTCAGATTCCTTGGGTTCTTTTTCGGTCTGGTAAATTCACTGATCTAAAGCAGGGGTCCTCAAACTACGGCCCGCAGGCCACATGCAAATACAAATATTGTATTTGTTCCCGTTTTGTTTTTTTACTTCAAAATAAGATATATGCAGTATGCATAGGAATTTGTTCATAGTTTTTTTTAAAACTATAGTCCGGCCTTCCAATGGTCTGAGGGACAGTGAACTGGCCCCCTGTTTGAAAAGTTTGAGGACCCCTGATCTAAAGCCACAAAAACTGTGTTTTAACTGAAAGAAATGCCAAAATGTGACATTGGGACTTTAGCACATAGTGAGGAGAGGTTTTAGTGGCAGCCCCTGCCCTCACACCTAGACAGGTTTTCAATTCAATTTATGTAAGGTTAGCCCTGCTTGTTGAGAGCGTTAATTACACAGCTGCCAATGATATGGACCCCTATTGGCTATGTGTAGAAGCGACGAGAGAACAAGAGAGATCCTGGGTCAGTTTTAAACAATAGAAAACCAAAAATTAATTTTGCATCAGTAGGATAAAAATGTGTCTTTCCCAAGCAAAGCAGATGCCCCAGCGGTGCCTGGCCTGCAGTTGCTAGAGGATCTGCTGCTTGTGTCTGGGCCATGTGTGTGGGTGTTAAAGAATCCATATGGTAAGATGCTCATTCCCTGCATTCTAGGCAAACAGCAGGTGGACTGCGTTCCTACTGTCTTTTAACAGGCAAAGCCACTATAAATTCCAGAATTTGGCAAGTAATGTAAGTCCATGGCAAAGGTGGAAGGGCATTGAGGGAGAAATAGACACTTCCACACGATAAAAAATACTATAATGGGGCAATCTCCAAGTAGATAATGTCAAATGTCTTTGTGTTCCTGACTTGAGTTAACTGACTTGTACCTTATATCAAGAGCCATGTAGTTTCTTTATCACATAGAGATTGTACCTCTCTGTTGTTAAAGTTGAGCCAGGAGGCTCAGTGGTATAAGCCAAGTCCCTGTAGACAAGAAGTTGAAGGAGAAAGCCTGTCTCAGTCAACACCTGAAAATTATAGACAAGGTGGGATGGTGAAAAAGTAAGCTGCATTACATGTGAACTGACTTTGGCCTGAGAGGCAGAAGATTATAGCATGGGTTTGAATAAAAAGCTAATATCAAAGGGGTTTTGACCCACTGCCCATTTGGAATCCTGGAATGAGACATCCATGCACGGTACTCTGCCAACCTCTGGCAAGGGGTTAGGGTGGATGGGTTGAGCAAAAGTAGGAGAGGCTCCCTAAGGTCTGTGCATGATGTGCAAAGGATCTAGAAAGTTCCTGTGGCCCTAGTGATGATCTTGGGATCTGGGGAGAGACTGGGAGAACCACTGGACTTTGCAGAGGTCTGGAGGTGGAGAAAGGAGGCCTGCAAGGTCAAGACCTTCAATGGCTGGAGGTCAAGTCAAGTCACCAAGAGACAACAGTGGGTAACACTGCTCACCAAAAGATCAAATGGAACTAGTTTTCCTGAAATGGATGCTGGTGCAGACTAAACAATCCAGTCAGGGCAAGACAAGTTAAGATGCCTCATAAGCTTTTTCCCTACACAGGGAAACCATCTGGGAGATAATAGAAATTATATATATTGATCTCTTCCCCACACCACTTCCTGGCACAGGACTCCTAAAACACTTGTAGTTTCCTAAGTGATAAGAGAACTAGGAGCAACTTTTAATCTAACATTTGGTCTTTGACCCTTGGGATTTCCTAGGTGATAGCAGTACCTTTTGTTCCAAAGAGGTGACTCTGGGTGGGCTTCTAGATGGGAATTGGTCCCCAGAAAGACTTAGCTATGATTAGAAGAGTGGACTTTTAAGCTCCACCCCTCCCATTCTCCAGAATGGGGAGAGGGACTGAAAATGGAGGTAATGATGGATCATGCCTGTGTGATGAAGCCTCCATAAAATCCCAGCAGAAGAGGTTTGGAGAGTTGGTGAACCCAGGAGGTGTCTGGAAAAGGTATGAAGCTCTACACCCCTTCCCACATACCTTGTACTACACATCTTTTCCATGTGAACATTCATCATATCCTTTATCATATCTTACCTAATAATAGGCAAACAAGCAAATTGACTGTGCTTTCGCTATGCCTTAAGCCATGCCCATCAGCCAATCAGAGCGACTATATACAAATTAACCCAACCAAGATGGCAGCCGGCAGCCACAGAGCTGGAGGGAGCAGGAGGCTTGCTTGCTCCAGTGATGGAGGAAGCCAGCCTGCCGCCAGCTCTGAGCTCCACTCAAAAGTAACACATTTTCAATTATAGAAGGTAAATAAACCCCAGATACCTGCTTTCAGCAGGCCATGGCCACACAGCTGGAGTGAGCAGGAGGCTTGCTTGCCCCTGCGATGGAAGAAGCCAAGCTTCCCAGCGGCTGCTGTCTCCTCTCAAGGCAACAAAGTTTCAATTATAGAAGGCAAATAAACCCCAGATACCTGCTTCCAGTCACCGTGGCCATGGAGCTGGAGCAAATAAAAAAAAAAGGAAAGGCTGGGAGCTTCAGTCGCCAGGAGGCTTGGTCAGTCTGAAAACAGCCATCAGCCCTCACCCAGGCTGACCAGACACCCCAGCGGGACCCCCACCCTGATCCGGGACACCCTTCAGGGTAAACCAGCCAGCCCCCACCCGTGCACCAGGCCTCTATCCTATATAATAAAAGGGTAATATGCAAATTGACCCTAACAGCAGAACGACTGGGAATGACTGGTCACTATGACACACACTGACCACCAGGGGGCAGACACTCAATGCAGGAGCTGCCCCCTGGTGGTCAGTGTGCTCCCACAGGAGGAGCTCTGCTCAGCCACAAGCCAGGCTGATGGCTGCCAGTACAGCGGTGGTGGTGGGAGCCTCTCCTGCCTCCTCAGCAGCGCTAAGGATGTCTGACTGCCAGCTTGGGCCCGATCCCCCAGGGAGCAGGCCTAAGCCAGCAGGTGGACATCCTCTGAGGGGTCCCAGACTGCAAGAGGGCGTAGGCCAGGCTTAGGGACCCCCCTGAGTGCACAAATTTTGTGCACCGGACCTCTAGTTCTTTTATAATAATCTAGTAAACAGTAAGTAAACTATTTTCCTGAGTTCTATGAGCTGCTCTAGCAAATTAATGGAACCTAGGGAGGGGGTGGTGAGAACCTCTGATTTATAGCTGAGAGGTCAGAAGCACAGGTGACAACATGGACTTTTGACTGGCATCTGAAGTTGAGGGGAGGGGTCTTGTGGGACTGAGCCCTTAACTTGTGGAATATTCAGGTAGATAGTGTCAGAATTGAGTTCAATTGCAGGACATCCAGCTAGTGTCACAGAGAAGTGCTTGGTGGTGAAAAGCCCCTACATATCTGTTGTCAGAAGTGTTGTGTGATAGTAGTGTAAGAGTAAAAGATACATAGGAGGAAGACTGAGGCTCTCTTTGTACCATCTTTGAGGGAATCATAAGGGAAGAGAACAGCATTATGAAGATGGACTTTAGATTGACTAAATACTTCTTGAAAGTCTTTTAAAACAAAAGGTAGCATAGTTTCTTCCACCCACAAAAGCAGCACTCTGCTGTCCAGCAGGGGGTTGTAAGAAAGATCTCTCGGAGGCAGTAAAGAAACTATATTTCTTTTGCACATCTGGTATCACAACTAACATTTATTGAGTGTTCACTATATGCCAGGTATTAGGCAAAATGTTTTACAACCCTATTTCATTTAATTCTCACTGTGAAATACTAGTATTACCCTCCTTTTACAATTGAAGAAATTGAGACACAGACTTGCTCTGTGGACTGTGGGCCGCTGGGGTGGGTGAAGGATCTCAAGATGGCTGGGCGAAAACTTGCTCTAAAAACCACTGACTGGGTAGCTTTTGGGGAAATCATACCCCAAAACCAGAAGACCATTGCTAACACCCTGAGGAATCAGACCCTCACCTCCAGGTTGGCTACTCTATCTAAGAAACCACCTGCTATTGACTGGGCTTACTTCAAGGCCAATGTAGGGAAGGCCGGCTTAGTAGATGACTTTGAGAAGAAGTTTAATGCCCTGAAGGTTCCTGTGCCAGAGGATAAATACAGTACCATGGTGGATGCTGAAGAAAAAGAAGATGTGAAAAGTTGTGCTGAGTTTGTGTCTCTCTCAAAGACCAGGATTGAGCAATATGAGAAAGAGCTGGAAAAGATGAAGAACGTAATTCCATTTGACCAGATGACCATCGAGGATTTGAATGAAGTCTTCCCAGAAACCAAATCAGACAAAAAGAAGTATTCCTATTGACCTCACAAGCCAATTGAGAATTTATAAACTTGAGTCTGAGAGGAAGCTCTGGTTCTTGTATTATAAATTCTGGATATTAAAAATAATCAGATAGTGGGGGAAAAAAGAAATTGAGGCACAGAAAAATGAAGTAACTTTCTCAAAGTCAGTGATGGGGTGAGGATTGGATCTCAAGCACTGAGATGTAGAACCCATACTCTTATCCTCTATGCTACATGTTCTTAAAACCTTCTTTTTGTGTTATATACAGGGTGTCCCCCCAAAAATGTATACATACTTTAACAGCTGATAGCTCAATTTTGACAATGAAGTGCATTTTAATAAACTCTGCCTTTATAATTATGCATAATGTGTATATACATTTTTGGTGGACACTCTATATTTCAAAGAGTTTCCTACATAGGTCTCTATCACTTGACCAAGAATGTTTTTTGAAATTTTATTTGATTATTAAAGAGAAAAGCTACCAGGAAATTGAGTGTGGAACTTTTATATAAATACTAGAGGCCTGATGCACGAAATTAATGCAAGGGGCTCAGCCCTCACAGCCCTGCTGGCTTCGTCCGGAAGGTCGTCTGGAAGGTCATTCTGCTGTTTGGTCTAATTAGCATATCAGCTCTTTATTATATAGGATAAATTGTGTGTATTTTTGTATACACAGAATTATCTGGAGTGATATTCACCCAAAGATTGAGAATTGCTGGCCCTGGGTAGTAGGATTTGGAATGATTTTTACAATTTTCTTTATTCTTTCCTGTTTAATTAAAATTTTTATAAGATTATGAATTTACTTTATAAGCAGAAAAATACAGTGAGTTTGCATTAGTCAGGACAGAATTGGCTTCAAGCAATAACAAACCCCAAAATCTCAGCCTTAACACATGCAGTTTTTTATTTTGTTTTTTTCTGCTCTGGCCTTGCATCTTTACAAGGAAGCTTTCTTTTGAATGGTAACTCAACAACTGAATCTACTTCTATCTTATAGTTACACTATTTCAACCTTTGGTTTCTAGGGTCACAGAAGTAGGTGATAAAAGAGAATGAAAAATTGACAGCTGCTGTAAAATGCCTCCATGGCCCCACTTTAACTTTAAGGGGTGGGAAATGTGGTTCATTATGCATCCCAGAGAGAACTGGACATAGGCAAACACAAGTAACCACTCTAGCACATGTGATTTCTATTTTAAAGACTATAAAAAAAATTAAAAAGAGCATGTTTTCCAGAGTCAAGCTGCCTGAGTTCATATCCCAGCTTAGACACTTATTGACTATGTGACTTTGAGCAAGTTATTCAACCTCACTGTGCCTCAGTTTACTCATCCTCCAATGAGATTAAAGGGTTGCTGTGCAGATTGCATGAGATTATATGTTGACAAGCACAATAGATTGTTCATAGAGATGACTATGATAACTCCTCCTATCCTTATAACCTTGCCCATTTGCAATGTGATTTTTTTTTCCTCCCATAAAAAGGTAGAGTTTACCTCTCTATTCTTGTGTCTGGGTTGTACTGTGATTTGTTTTGACCAATAGAAGGTGGTGAAAGTACTATGTGGGACTTCCAAGCCTAGAACTCAGTCAGCCTTGCAGCTGCTGCTGTCACCTCTTGGAATTCTGCCATGAAACTCCCACATGAAGAAGCCCAGTCTAGCCTAGTGGAGAATGAGAGGTCAATGGAGGAGAAATAAGCTGTCCCAGTTGAGGCCCCTTAGACCAATCAGCCAGCAACTACCACAATTGCCAGACATATGGGAGGGGACAAGTTAGGCCATCAGAGCTGCCAGATAATTTGCAGCCACATGCATGACCACAGGCAAGAAAAGCAGGAAGACCATCCAGTTGAGTCCAGCCCAAATTGCTGACTCATAGAATCATGAGTAAATAAAATGGTTGTTGTTTTAAACCACTGAGTTAGCACAGTATCTATCTTAGTTTCATTACACTGCTTAGCACAATGTCTAGCATATAAGAATCTATATATATAAAAGCCTAAGTGACGACCCGACAGAAGCTATGACACGCACTGACCACCAGGGAGCAGATACTCAATGCAGGAGCTGCCCCCTGGTGGTCAGTGCACTCCCACAGCCAACCTCCCATGGTCCCTCCCCTTGGCTAGTCGGCCCTGATTGGCCCTGATTGCCAGCCAGGCCGAGAGACCCCACCCATGCACGAATTCGTGCACCAGGCCTCTAGTCCTATATAATAAACAGCTAATATGCAAATTGTTCCCTCAGGAGTTCGACCACTCACTATCATGTGCGCTGACCACCAGGGGGCAGCAGGGAATGAAGGAATGCCCTGGCCGGCCCTGATCGCTGGCCAGGCCTAGGGACCCTACTCATGCACAAATTTCATGCACTGGGCCTCTAGTTATTTAATAAATGTCAAGTGGTGTCATTGCTATTATTTTCATCTCATTTAAAGTTGATAATATTTACATAAGGCAGACAGGGCAAGCATTTCTAATCTTATCTATTCATTTATTTATTTTTAACTGAATTTTTGGGGTGACATGGTAAATAAAATTATGTAAGTTTCAGGTATATAATTCTATAATTCATCATTTGTATATTGTATTGTATGTTCACCACCCCAATCTAATCTCCTTTCATAGGTGATAAAATGAAGGCCTAGAGCTGGTAAATGATTTATCTGATATCACAGAGTCCTTAAGGAATCAACTGAGCATTTAAGACTTGTCTTTGTGAATCATTCTCCAGTGCAGACATATTCTCCACAAATGAATCCCTTCATGAATAGAAACAATGAACCACAGTCAAATATTTGCTTCTACAGTTTTCAAATTACTAATCTCCCATAAAAGTGCAAAATCAGCCTCCCAGTACCCAAGTCTTTCTTGTTGATGATCTTCAGTACCTGCAGTGTCAGGTTGAACTTATGAACTTGAGAAAAAATAAGTAAAGCAATTTATTTTTTTTAATGGCAAAAAAATAGTTTCCTTGGAGCAGATTTTAAAAAGATGTTCTTCTCTTTGAAATCACAAATAAGATTTTCAGGGTATCCCCGTGTTTGACTATTTGGCAAAATGATTTCCAGCACTTAACGTCACCAATGCCACCTTACAAAGCAAGCTAACCACCAGTTCACTCCAGGAGGGGTGGGCCTGTATCACCTGAAAGGAATATTCTTACATAAATAACTGGGCACATTAAGTTGTTTACTGCTTTGGATTATATAGCTAACAAGCACATGCCATATGACTGCAAGCCACCTGTGCTAGCCTGTGGCTACAAGCCACCTGTGACACTTGATTAAAAGCCACCTATGTTGGCACATGCCACTTGGCTACATATAACAAAGCCCCATGCCCTTTTGGGTATGCAGATCTTCCACCTTCCTACTGCCCAAGACTCTGCTTCTGTCCATAGGTTCTCTTGATAAATTCTTTTTTCTTTTTTTAGAGAAAGAGAAAAGAAGGTGAGGAGAAAAAGAGAAAAACATTGATTTGCTGTTCCACTTATTTATGGATTCACTGGTTGCTTCTTATATATGCCCTGACTGGGGATCAAACCTGCCACCTTGGCATATCGAGAGGACTCTCTAACCAACTGAGCTACCTAGCCAGGGCCTCTCTGAATAAATTCTTGATGTAATTCTGGAATTGTCTGCCTCTTTCTTCAGTATCTGGGCCCTGGAAAAAAATTCCCAAAAGACTCAGCAGTAACCAAAATTCCCTGAGAATGAGTCCCATCATTTTAGTGATAGACCCCACTGACCCTTGAATCACAGATATTTACAAGTTCCAAAAGCCACCAGTTCCACACAAACTCCTACAGGCATTTGGGGGGGTGGGGGTGGGTAGGGGCGGGAATATATGTATCTCAGTGATTTTTAAAAGGTTCTTGCTCTCTTAGAGGTGAAGGATGAGTTCTATCCCATTGAGCCAACAGAGATCTGTTTCTTCTGCATGTAAACATTTTTAATCTTACCTCCCCTGAAGTGGGCCTGCAAACAAAAACCAATTCACCTCTTTTCTTCATTCCATCATAAACAAGTCATCAGCAAGTCCAGCTTGATTTTGCCTTCAAATTCTACTTCTCACCAGCTCTCCTGTTACAGCCCCTAGTCTAAGCTATCAGTATCTCTCACTTGAACAAAAATAGCAGCCTCCTAACTGGTCTCCCTGTTTCCATCTCTGAACAACACCGTCCAACAGAACTTTCTGCAATGCTGAGAATGTTCTGCATCTACACCAGTGGTTCTCAACCTGTGGGTTGCGACCCCTTTGGGGGTCGAACGACCCTTTCACAGGGGTCGCCTAAGACCTTCGGAAAACATATAATTACATATTGTTTTTGTGATTAATCACTATGCTTTAATTATGTTCAATTTGTAACAATGAAAATACATCCTGCATATCAGATATTTACATTACGATTCATAACAGTAGCAAAATCACAGTGATGAAGTAGCAACGAAAATAATTTTATGGTTGGGGGTCACCACAACATGAGGAACTGTATTAAAGGGTCGCAGCATTAGAAAGGTTGAGAACCACTGATCTACACTGTCTAATAGGGTTGCCTATTTGAAATGTAGCTATTTGAAATGTGTCTGGTGTAACTGAGGAAGTAAAATTTTAGTTATTTTTCATCAACTTAAATTTGAATACCCCCATGAGGCTAGTGACTACTATATTGAAAAGCACAGATAAAAAAACAAAACAGTCTAATCACATGATTTATCTGTTTAAAATCCTCCACTGCAATTAAAATGAAATATGAAATCCCTGCTTGGCCCACAAGGTCCGGTGCCTCATGGTCTGGCCCCCTAACTACCTTCTCCCCCTAGCTCAGGACACTCCAGCCTCAAAAACCTTCTTCATGTCTCTCAAACACGTCAAGTTCACTTTCTCTGGCATTTTCTGTTCCTTCTTCCATGGATTCTCATATAATGGACTCCTTTTCATTAAGTTTTCTGCTCAAATGTACCTCTTCAGAGAGCCTTCTCTAACCATCATCCATAAAGTTTGCCCTAAATCCTATCACAGTGAACACATTATAAATCACGTTTATAGCATGTATTATAAACAGAAGCTATCTCATGTGTGTATTCGTTCCCATGTATTTGTTTACAGTTTGATTGAGTCCTCCACCAGAGAAAAAGGCCACAGAATGTAGGAATGTGGTTTATTTATCACTATCCTAGTATCTTGAGTGAATCAGGGATCCCTTGAGGTGAGAGTTCAGTGGCAATACCAGTGGTACAACATTTTTTTGAATAGGAGGGTAGTGCCTGTTTTTCTATGATTTAGCATTTACTGAGCACAGGCAACATGTCCTGAAAGAAAATGAACCAGGCTATGGATGATGGGTTTAGAATTACTCTTGGAAGGTACAAACTGTAGAAATCATTTAACCTTTCTTTCTCTTTCTCCAGCAGATTCAGTTTCTTCTTGCTAGTGTCAAAAGAAATAACTTCCAGTGAGTGTGAAGGAAATGATGACGGGTCTTTGAAATTCTCTCATCTCTCTGAACACAGTGAATGTGAATTTTTAAAATCGCGTAAAGATTTTTCATAAAGCTTGTTTTTTCAATCACCAGCCTCTGGGAGGAACTGTGGATTGACTACTTGCTGGGAAAGGTCATCAAGAAGATGTGACTGCTGGGTAGACCCATGAGTTGGACCCCAGGCAACTGGAGGCTCCACAGCCCCTCCCCTGTGCTTGGAATGTGCATCTGTTTGCCTTCCCCACACTAAGCTGCCCAAGGACACATCCTTGAGATAGAAATGTAGTGATGAGACTATCTGGACTGGGTATGTGACTAAATCCTGTTAAGGGCCCCTGTGTACGTGACTGACCCCAGCTAAGGCCTCTATATAAACTTTAAAGATTTGGTCAGTGAATGCGGAAAACTACTCATCTTGCCGCTCTTGGGCCTCTCCCTGCCCCCTCCTATGAGGGCTGGTTTCAGATTACACCTGGGGAGCTCCAGGCCAAGGTTGTGACCCAGCAGGGCTGCCTGAGATAAGGACACCAGAAACTGCCCTGGCTTTCCAGTCAAGCACATGTTGCTTAGTAATGATGAGGAAGTGAGACCCAAAGCTGCATTTTAGCCCCAACCTCAGCAATGACTCAGCTTGAAACTCAGATGTCCTGAAGGATCATCTTTCTTGACCTAACAAACCCAAACTAAAGATGAAGCCAAATAAAACCTAGGCATTTATGATTTTAATCATGTTCTTTCATGTGTCAGTACCTTTAAGGTAGGCTCACACAGAGTGGCCATGAAGCAGGTAAACAGCAAAATCCCTGACTTGCGTAGGCAGTGAGAAATGTCTGAGAGAGTGTCACAGTCAGGACTCCTGTGCAGAGATGGAGACATTTCAAGTCAAAACTTCATTCATTCATTCATTTCCTTCAATAAATGTTTAGGAAGCTCCTGCTATGTGCAATAGAGGAGGCCTGGGGAAACAGAGACAAATACCATGAGGTCTACAGTTTTTGACCTGGGACAATTCCCCACCACCTTTCTAATAACACAGAAACCACAGGGTTGGCCAATCACAGCGCTCCACCCCCTGGCCTCTGCAGAAGCCTTTCCTCCTCAGGCATTTTCCTCTGGGACTAACAGGAAAGACTGTCATTTGCCTCTAGGGACACCATCCTGGAAACCTAATACCACCTCGGCCAAATTATCCATCATGTGGAGGGAAAATGTCTGCAGTAGGAGTGAAGGGAGCCACCATACAGAGCGAAGCAGAGAGAAGGCAGAGAAAGAAGAGGAAAAGATGATGAAGGCAAGGAAAGAGAAGAGGGAGGGGGAAGGGGGTGTAAGAAGGGTAAAAGGGAGACCATTTGGCATTGTTTGCTGTCTGACCCAGTCCTGTCAAACACCAGTATCACGCCACCCTTTTTAAAAAATCAATTTCATGATCCTCAGGCAATAAAGATTGCTCTCCTCCCATGCATACTTTTTCTTTTTGCTTACACTGATTTAAGCTACATGCAATTGAGAATTTAGATGAAATCAAAGAATTTGAGGTCAATTTAGTAGCAGAACAATCACATAAATAATTGCAAAAAAATATGTGATATAGGCATAACTATAATACATAGTCATGGCACAAAAGAGAGAAGAATCAACTCAGCTTGTGTGGTTCCTCGCCCACCAGCCATGGCTTGGTTTATTCATTTTTAGGGCATGTGGCCTTGCACTCAGTAAATGATAAATCATAGGGGAAAAAAGCATGCAGTTGCCCTCTTACTCAAAAAAAGCTTTGTGACACCAGAGTTAAGACTGGAAAGTCATGAATCTGCCAAGCTGAAAAATTAGGGAGAATGCAAATGGAATGATATTAATAAAATAAATAGACCTGTGTTTCATTCAACAGATGTGATTGGTATACTTGTTGTGGTAGATTAAAGACATCCACAAATTCTTTGCTATTCCTGCTAATGAGAGGTGGGGGTGGGACTCCTCTCCCTGGGACTGGCCTTACTGACTTGCCTGAAGAGTAGAAATGATCCTCTGGGAGTCATAGGTCATAAATGGTTGTTGTTTTATGCCACCAAGTTTTCAGTTAATTTGTTATGTAGCAATATATAACAAAAATACTTGACATAGGAGGAGAGTGGATTTCATGTGTTGCAGTTAAGGCTAGGACAAGGCTAGGAGGGCCATGTAAAGAACTTGAATTTTATCTTGTGGGGCCATTAAATATATGCATTGTAAAACAATCATTTTGATGGTATTATGGAGACTGAATTGAAGGGGAACCAATCTACAACTAGGATACCTAGATTACTGCAGTAATTTAGGCAAGAGAGGATGAGGACCTGCCCTAGAACAACAGCAATGGGGATTGAGAGGAAAGAGCAGTTACAGGATACAAGGTGCAGGCAGAAATGGGGTACTAGTTACTGACTGGATGAGAAGTATAAAGGAGAGAGAGACAAGGCTTGGATTATTGAAGTGGCCATTAACCCCATAGGATGAAATGATTTGGCAGGAGTGAGAGTTCAGTGTTTGGCACAATGAACTTGACAATACTGAATGGATATATATATCTACTAGACACTTAACTTGAAACCACAATTAAATGATTACTCATACAATGTTTGGTTTAGCATCTCTCTCTCCCAGCTAGATTTTGAGCACAGACTATTTTTGTCTTATTGACACTAAATAACCAACACCTGACAGTGTGTCTACCATAGCTGACTTTCAATAAATGTTTGTTCATTTAATGAATAAATGGAATGAAGTCCAGCCAGGGACTCGACCACCGTGGGTCTCAATTTTAGCTAAATATTGGAATTATCTGTATAGTTTTCAAAATCAATGATGCCTGGGTGTCCCCTCTTCCCCTAGAGATTCTGATTAAATTGGTCTTAGCTATAGCCTTGACATTAGCCTTGAGTTTTAGAATCCATATCTGGTTTTGATGAGCAGGTCTAGGCATGATCTGTATACAAACAGCTAAGACCTTAAAGTTGTTCCTGTCCCAACAAAAAGGTAAGGTGGAATAAAACTCTTCCTAACATAAAATTATGGACTATAGAACTCTTCCCAATATGAAATGATTTTCCACAGTTTCTGTCCACAAAACATAAAGCAGAGGAGCCCTTACCAGGGATCCAGGAGGCAGCAGCACACATTTTGTCATGTGTCCATTAAAGGATCTAAACCTCCTTAAGTTTCAAAATTACAAAGAATTGTGCACTGGACAATAGAAACAGCATTAGCCAGATCTATAGAAATCATAGAAATATGGTTTGAGACTTCAAACAACACCATAAAAGAAAAAGAAAGAGAACCCACAGACTGAGAGAAAATATTTGCAAAACTCGATAAGGGGCTAGTATCCAGAATACATAAACAAATTTTACAACTCAGTATTTAAAAAAAACAACCTAATTAAAAGTAGGCAAACAGTTTTACTATCATCTATATGGTGATGACTCTTTCATCTGTATATCCAGCCTGGATCTCTCTTTTGAGCTCTGGCCTCCTATGTTGAACCTTGCAGGGCATCTGCAGTAGGATGACCTGTGGGACAATAAATCCTACAAACCCCAAACTGAATTAATTATGGGTCCCCACAAAATTGTCTAAGTCATAATCTTGAGAGTTATCTTCTGCCTTTTTCGTCTCCTATATCTAATCACTGAGTTCTAGTTAATTACTCTTAAGATGATATAATTCTACCCAATGCCCCTGCCTTAATGCAAAAGTTCACCTTTTGTCCTTTTTCTCCTAGTTAACTTCTATTGGTTGATCTCTAAGGTTTTGCTCAGTAGTCATGTCTTCACAAAAGCTTTCCTGAATGTCCCTACCCTACTCCACAAGGTTGAGGAGGTCTCCCTTCTCTGTTTTTCTAGCTACAGTGTGTTATCCTCTATAGCCCTCTTCATATCCTCATAACATAGACTGCTTTTTAAATCCGTCTCCCCTACTAGACTAAAAACTCACTGAAGACAGAGAATTTATTCTATTGTGGGCCTGTATTACATATAGCACCGCAGACCTAGCATATAGTCACTGCTGAACTCAATTTTAAGGAAGACTGGAAATAAAGACCACATTAGTACATGTGAGAGCTTACACATGAAAATTTTCCCAAAGTGTATTCCAAGAAAAACTATTTCCTTGGAGGTGGAGGGAATAAAGCTTCTAAGGTCAAATAAGTTTGGGAAACAGAACATACTATACCTTCCTCTTGAAGATTTGTGAAGATTCACAATGTTTTCTAGCTTATCAACTACTATGAGAAGTCCAGCAACACAGAAGTCTTTTTACATTTTGCTATCTGGTTTCCCAAGCATATTGAGCATGGATGGGGTAATTTGTTGATATTCTGTGGAACTGGTGGTCTGCAGATTTCTTTTAGGGTGGCAGACCTGTTCATCTCTCCCTTTTTTTTTTAAGAAACTACTCCCCTCCTCCTAAATTGGGATGAGCAAACTTTTTCTCTAAAGAGTCAGATAACAAATATTTTAGACTTTTCTGATTACATACATTCTTGTCACATATTCTTTTTTGTTTGCTGGTTTTTGTTTTTGCTTAAAAATGCAAAAAACATTCTTTGCTGAATGGTTGCATAAAAAAATATGTTCCAGAGGGTCATAGCTGCCAACATCTGCCCGGGATCCACATGGTTATCATAGGGGCTACCGCCTTCTTGGCACAGTTGTTTGGTCTAGGGGTGAGTACATAACCCAGTTGGGACAATTAGAATATTTTCCTAGGAAATTAGAATACAGCTAAGAGATATCTGATTGCTCTTTTACTATGAAGAGAGGGAAACCTAAGAATAATTAGAAATAACTTTATCTGGTCTGACATGGGAAAGCCAGACCTTGAAAAGAGATAAGAATGAATGAAGCAACTGAGAAGGAGAAATAAAGAGGATTGCCTGGATATTCCACAGTATCCAGTATTTGTGTCCTGTGTTGCCTGCATTTCATTGTATTGTGCCCTTAGATAGCCTCATAACAAATTCTGTTCTTTCATTTTAAGCTAGAAAGAGGTGGTTTCTGTCACATGCAACCAAAAGAGATCTAACAAATATACTTTGAGAAATTTGAGAAAAGAAAATAGGCAATAGATTTCAAGAGATATTTCTCCAAAGAAGATATGCAAATGGTCAATAAAGCCCCAAAGATGCTCAACATCATTAGTCATTAAGGAAATGCAAATCAAACCACAATATGATAGTACTTCACAAACACTAGAAAGGCTATAATTTAAAACACACACACACAAAATAACAAATGCTGACAAAAAATGTTGAGAAATGAGAATACTCAGATATTGCTAGTGGCAATGTAAAACAGTACAAGTCACTTTTGAAAACAGTTTCACAAAATGTTAAACATGAGCTTCCATATGACTCAGCAATTCCATTCCTAGATATCAACAGAAGAGACACGAATGTCCATACAAAGACTTGTACTTAAATTTGTTCATAGTAGCATTATTCTTAATAGGCAAAAAAGTGGAAACAACCCACATAGCCCTCAACCGGTGAATGGGTATATAAAATGTAATATATATCTGTACAATGGAATAATATTCAGCAATAAAAAGGAAGAGAGTAGATTTTTAAGACAATGAAAATACCCCATATTATAACATATTGATGGCTATACATTATCATACATTTGTTCAAACTCTAGAATGTAAAAACCAAAAGTGAACCCTAAGGTTAACCCTTGGACTTAGTGATTATGTGTCGATGTAGATTCATCCTTGGTAACAAATGTACCATTCTGGTTAGTGATGTTGGTAATGGTAGAGGTTGTGCATTTGTGGGGACAAGAGGTATATGAGAAATCCCTATTTTCTTCTCAATTATGTTGTGAACCTAAACTGCTCTAAAAAATAGTCTTTTAAAAATATATTGTTGATTAGGAGCAGATCCAGAACGATGCATTCTACATGATTCCTTTTTTTTTTTTAAGTTCAGAAACTGTCTAATCTATGCTATTACTAAGGATATTGGTTTCTTGTAAGGAAAGGGTCAAGTTAAGACTGGGACATGAGGGGGTTTCTAGGGTCTAAGTAATTAATGGTCTATTTCTTGATGTGTCTGGTGGTTTTATGGAAGTGTTCACTGTAAAGATATTTTACTGTGCTTAAAATATGCAGTTTTAAAATGCACACTTTTCTGTATATAGGTTCTACTTTTCAATAAAAGTAAAAAATTTATTTTAAAAAGTATAAAAAGGAACTACTAATACATGCTACATTATAAATCAACCTTAAAAACATTATACTCATTGAAAGAAGCCAGACATAAAACACCCCATATTTTATGATTCCATATTTATGAAATGTCTTGAAAAGGCAAATCTATGGAAACAGAAAGTAAATTAGTGGTTACCTAGGCCTGGGGATGGGAATGGGAGTGACTGCAAATGGGCATGAGGATTCTGTCTGGACTGATGGAAATGTTCTAAAATTAGGTTGTGGGATAGTTTCACAACGTTGAGAATATACTAAAAAAATGAACTGTACTCTTTAAATGAGAGAGTTTTAGGGGATGTTAGTTATACTTCAATAAAGCTGTCAAAAATGTAGGTGAAATGGACAAATTCCTTCAAAAACACAACTTATCAAAGCTAATACAAAAAGAAATAAGAAATCTAAATGAAATTACATACCAATGACATTGCATTCTTAAATAAAAACCTTCCTAGTAAAGAAAACAAAATAGCTTCAATGGTGAATTCTTTTGAACATTTAATGAAAACAATAATGCCAATCTTACAAAAAACAAGCAAAACAAAAAAAAACTCTCCCAGAGACCAGAAAAAAGGAGGGAATAGTTTCCAACTCATTTATAAGTTCAGCATAACCGACTTTCCTTCTATTCCTAGATCACTATAGTTCATAAAAAAATGTTAATTATGAAAAATTTTCTGTCTCTATTGAGATGATTACAGTATATGTTTTTTTCTCCTTTAGTTAAAAAGGATGATATATTATGACCAAGTGGAACTTATGCCAGAAATGTAATCTTGAAATAAGCATGAAAAGCACAAATTATATAAGACTGTTAAACTTAAATAAAATTAAGAATTTCTATATAAAAAAGATAAGAAATAACAAGTGCTGACAAGGATGCAGAGAAAAAGGAACGCTTGTGCACTATCAATGGCAATAAAAATTAGTGCAGCCACTATGAAAAATAATATGGAGGTTCCTCAAAAAATAAAAAATAGAATTATCATATGATCTAAAATTTTCAATTTTGGGTATTTATCAAAAGAACACAAACTTGAAAAGATATATGAACCCATCACCCCACCACCACCACCACCACCATGTTCATTGTAGCATTTTTTACAATAGACTAGGTCTGGAAACAACTTAAGTGTCTACAATGGATAAATAAAAAAATATATGGTATACATATTCAATGAGATATTATTCAGCCATCTAAAAAATCCTGTCATTTGGGTCAACCTCAAGGTCATTATGCTAAGTGAAATAAGTCAGAAAGAAAGATAAATTCTATATGATTTTACTTACAGGTGGAATCTAAATTTTAAAAAGAAATTAAAAACAAAAACAAGCTCATAGATACAGCAAACTGATTGGTGGTTGACAGAGGACTGTGGTGGAAATGGGTGAAGGGAGTAAAAAAGTACATTAAATTAATTATTAATTTATTAGTTATTAATTATTAAATAAATAATTCATGATGATGTAATGAACAGCATAGTGACTATAGTTAATAATACTGCATTGCATATTTGAAAGTTGCTAAGAAAAAATCTTAAAAGTTCTCATCACAAGGAAAAAACTTATAACTATGTATGGTGACAGATGTTATCTAGCCTTATTGTGGTAATCATTTCACAATATATTCAAATATCAAGTCATATTATACACATGAAATTAATATAATGTTATATGTCAATTATACCTCAATAAAAACACACACAAAGAATGGAAAGCTATACTAAGGGTGAAAAAACTAGCCCTACTGGAAATCAGTATACCTACATTAATAGGAAACATATAAAAATTTTAAAGATTGCTAGAAATAGATACTGTGCAATGAAAAAAAGTTCAATTAATTAGTAAGATATAATAGTCTCAATACTGTATGCATCTAACATTATAGCTCCAAAATATGTAAAGCAAGAAATGAACACAACTTACAAAAGGATAAACACAACATTATGTTGAGCAGTTTTGACCTGGCAAACTCAACCTTGCCCAGTGATCAAAGTTAACATCACCAGTGATGTCACATTGCTATTCTGAACTCCTGATATGATGTGATGAGATGGGCATTTCAGCTTTGTGGCCTTCCCCGCCAAATCCATAACTACAATCTCACCATGAGAAAAACATCAGACAATCCCAAACTGAGAGACATTCCACAAAATATGTCAAAGTCATCCAAAACATAGAAAGACTAAAAAAACTGCCCTAGCTGATTTGGCTCCATGGATACAGTGTCAGCCTGTGGACTGAATGGTCCTGAGTTCAATTCTGGTCAAGGGCACATGCCTGGGTTATAGGCTCGATCCCCAGCAGGGGGTGTACAGGAGGCAGCCAATCAATGATTCTTTCTCATCAGTGATGTTTCTATCTCTCTCCCCCTCACCCATCCTCTCTGAAATCAATAAAAATATATTAAAAATAAATAAATAAAAAGAAAGACTAAAAAACTGTCACAGAACAGAGGGTACTAGGAGACAGGATGACTAAATGCAATGTAGAATCCTGGATTGGATTCAGAAATAGAAAGAAATGGCATTAGTGGGGAAACTAGTTAAATTCAAATAAAGTCTGGAGTTTAATTCATTGTAATGTATCAATGTTGGTTTCCTAGCTGTGACAAATGTATTATGGTAATGTCAGATGTTAATATTAGGGAAAACTGGGTGAGAGATATATGAAAACTCTGTGTAAAAACTACCTTTGTAACTTTACTGTATATCTAAAACTATTCTAAAATGAAGTTTCTTTAAAAAAAAAAAAAAGAATTGCTGTTCATTAAAAACACCAAGATAAGGAAAGACAAACTCCTGGGAGAAAATATTTGTAATAAATACATCTAATAAATAACTCATTGTAAAAAATATGTATATAAATATATATATATACAAATATATATTTATATTGTATACATATACATATACATACCAGTATAACATCTAGTGGTATACCAAGGATAGGGCAGTAGGAAAGTCTGTCCTGGGTATAAAAATAAAAGGGTGGAGAATGTCAAAGCAATAATAAAACTGACTAAAAATGAGTCTGCACTTTATTACCATGAGCTAGAAATTCTAAACAATATCATAATAAAATACTCATCTAGAAAAAACTATATTTTGTTGGTGTAAGTTAAAGTATGATCCACAGACTTGGAGTAACTGAGCTCTTTCCAAGAATATATGGGGTAAAAATATTTTCATAACAATATATAAAACATGACTGGCTTTCTCACTGTGTTTGGTTATGTGCACTGATGGTCCTGAAACAATGGCGAGTCAACAGCTTGAGTCAGGCAGTGGCACTAATTATACAAGTACATGTTGTATTCTTCACTACCACACACCAAGTTAACAATAACAAAAACCTTAGGAATATCCCTAATGAAACAGTAAATATTTGATTAAATCTTGACCGTTGCGCACCCATCTTTTTATGTGTGTAATGAAATGGAAAATAAAGCACTTCTGCTGTCTCAAGAAGCCCTTTAGAATTACTGAATTGTGAGCTGATCTAGCCATTATTTTAATGGAACACCATTTTCACTGGAAAAACAACTGATAGTTATTCAGCTCTGGTTATTTAGCAGACATGTTCTCAAAAGTGAACAAAGTGAGCCTGGCATTTCAAAGAAAACAGCTTAAGTATTTGCTGCCTCAAATTTGAGCTATTAAACCAGAACTGAATGTTAGAAGCTACTGTGAGCTTACAGACTTTTCTGATGAGATCAGTGATGATATTAACAACTGCAATGTTTCTGCTATTATAAACTGAAATGTGTCAACACTTAGAAAAGCTGAACTAACTCAGGGAAGTAATATTTTCCAAATCAACAATGCATGATGCTACAAAGTCATGCATGAGTTTCATTCAGAATGTAAGATAGGCCAAACAATTTTAATGCAACAGTATGAAAAGTTTATGGTGGTTTCAGAACACATTTTAACTAAACTGTAAAAAACTACTTCTCTGTCAAGTTTTGTTGAAATACCTACAACTATTTAAAGAGGCTATTAAAATACCTCTCTTTTCCATCTACATATTTGTGTGAGGCCAGACTCTTTTCACATACTTTAACTAGAGCAAGATATTGCAACAGATTGAATGCAGAAAGTCGTATGAATCTCCAGCTGCATAAACATAAAACAATGTCACTAAATTATCACTAAATTTTGTTTTGTTTAGAACATTAATTATTTTTATAAATGTCTATTATATATGTTAATATGCAGTGAGTTTAAGTATTTTTAAGATGGAAATTTAATTTAAAATATATATATTTTTCCTCAGTTTTAATTTCTAATAGGTAAGTATTACTAGATATAATATATAAACAAAAGCAAAGAGCTCAGATGCAATGAAGTCCTGAGAATAAAATGTTTGGGCACTGCTGTTATAAGTTTTAGTAACAAATGTACATATTAAACTAGCACCTCTTTATTATTTTCTCTGTAATTAGCATTTTTATCTATATGGACGTTAAGAACTTCACTTCTGCAATGAGCTCACTACACACAGACTCAGCCATATGCATTTAGTTCAGAGAGGAAGTTCTTAACAATTCAGAATCGTTTAAGCTTGCTTCATGAAAAATTCTGTGTCCATCTCCACTATATTACATATTCCTACATTTAAATGGTGAATTCAAAATAAAACAATGGAACAGTGATGTAAAGACACACACACACACACACACACACACACGTTACTTCAACTCCATAATTCTATGTGACCATTTAGAGCATTTGTGTTTTAAATTAAAAACAATGAAACTATGTGAACTGTGAAGTGTAATTTTTTGGTAAGTGAAATATTTTGCTGAATTTTAATAATGTCTATAAAACTGAAATGTAGTATTTTTAAATTGATTGTTATTTTTCACCTAAAGAACAAATCAAGAAAATAATTCTTTTTACTAATTATTACATTATTATTGGAAATAATTTTGTCATGTAGAGGTGGGCTGTGTTAACAAGTGATCCTCTGGTGGTGTCATATACACTAGGTATTCATTACTAACACTACACTGAATAATGAGCTATAGAATACTTTCCTCCCAAGTTCAGCATCAAGGGCTTTTTTTTTAAGTATGACCCTAGCACCTTTATTCATATGTCCTCTTTTGTGTCTGATTTTTATTCCATTCAAAATTACGACTGAGATTCATTCATCTTATTAGATGTATCAGTAGTTCAATCTTCCCAATTTGGTGTCATTTTTCACAAGCCTGATCATGTCAACTCCTAAGTGAAGCCCTAATGATTCCTGATGCAATTAAGTCCTCCATCTGTGGTCTCATGGCATTTTCTAGGTATGTCACTCCACCAGAGTACTTATCACAGTGAAGTTAGTCTATCATCTCTTTTAGCCAGAGAGCTGGGGAGCCCAACTCCTCGTCTAGGGCCTGACATATAATAGGGTCTTATTTATTGTATTAGTCAGGGTACTCCAGAGAAACAGAACCAATAGGAATATATCTTATATATACCTGGAGACACAGGAAAGCTAAAGATGTAGTTCCAGTCTGAGTCGGGAAGCTTCTAAGAAGGAGCAGGAGAACCAATGGAATAGTTCTAGTCCAAATCACAGCAAGCTTAAAACCCAGGAGGGGCCAATGTTTCAATGTAAGTCCTAGGTCAGAAGAAAACTTATGTCCCAGCTTGAAAAGCAATCAAGTAGGAGGAGTTCCCTCTTACTCAGCCTTTTTCTTCTATTCGGGCCTGCAACTGATTGGATGGAGTCTGCTGATGTCAGGGAGAATAATCTGCTTTACTCAGTCTACCAATTCCAATGTTAAACCCAATGAAAAGTACCCTCACAGAAAACCCAGAATAATGTTGAACAAGTATCTGGGCACCCCGTGGCTAAATCAAGTTGACACATAAAATTAACCATCACATTTATTAATGTTTCTCTGTCTGTATTTGGCTTTGCCATCCACATACATGTAAAGATCATACTTATAAAGCAGAAAGAAATCGAGTTAGTGATGGGGTGCAGAGGATTCAAGCTTTACGTGCCATTTAAGAGTTAATTTCTTATCTGAGGAGCTAGGGATAAGTAAGATTCTGATGGGAAGAGATGGGTAGTGGGGGCAGGATCTTACAGACAGAGGAAGCTTCTTCACAGAAGGCTTTTCCCAGTTTGGATTCAGATCACATTTCTAAAGCAAAGACCTTGGCTAAAGAAGGCTCCTGAAATTGTGGCTCATTACTAAACACACAACGTGCTCCCAACCTGGGAGAAATCCAAAAAATTTTCCAGTGCTGGAATATCCACTGTTGTTATCCTCAGGATCAGTCTTGGCTCAGAGTTAGTTACCATAGAGACCATCTAAATCTTATGCTTTTCCTTAGTGATGTCCAAGAAAACCCAGACAGATACCTATTCAGAAGATATTCTAATATATGGCTTTCCACCAACATAGATGACTAGGTCCTTTGTAGAAAACAAGAGCAATGATGTTTATGCAAGAATGTGGAGGCAAGCTTCTAAAAAAAAAAGCATATTTGGATGAGTAACTATAATCATTATTTATATTTTATTTCACTTTTCTGATTTCTAAGTAAAACATGCTTATTTTAGAAAATTTGAAAAATACAATAAAAAGGGAAGAGAAAAAAGGAAACAAAAATCAAACGTTTTTACCTTTTATGGTGGGAAAGAGTATAAAGTAAAACAAGCAAGCCTTTTTTTCTTCCCCTTCAATCTCACCAACCCCATCCCTGAGATAAACACCTTTATCTGTCTGGTCTGGATTGGGCCCTGCTAATTGCTTTCTTGCTAATTCATTTATTGATTCAGCAAAGATTTTCTCAGTGGACACCTTGGGCCAACCTCTATTCTAAACATAGCTGTTTTGTTGGTAAATGAATCTGATATGATCCCTTTTCCCATGGGTTACATGGTAGTAAAAGGAGATCCACAGTGAATCAGTAAACAAATGAATAAATAGAACAATCCAATGAGTAGTAAGTGCTATGCAGAAAATAAGATGGCAATATTAAATCTGAGACTAAACTCTGAAGATAAAATCAGCCCAGGGAAGACTGAGGGAAGATATTGCAAGTACAGAGAAGAACAGAGAAAAGGCATGGTGGAAGTGAGAGAGAGAGAGTTAGGAGATGAGGTTGGAGAGGGAAGCCTCGAATACCTCATGGAGGGCTTGTGGGGAGGGCTTCTGAATGTCAAAAGAGGCTGGCCTTTTAAGTCAAAAGGAAGCCACTGGAGAATTTTAAGTGGGGAGTGATAGGCTCTGAACTATATTTTTTAAAATTTCGCTCTGTGGAGAATATATTTAAAGCAAAAATTCCCAACATGAAGTCCACAGACTCTCCCCAAAAAGTCCATAGCCAGAATTCAGGGAGTTCAGAATTAAGAGCGAAAATTATCTGGCCCAGCTCTTAAAGAAGTAAAAATCTCAAAATTGTTCTATTTTGTCTATCCTCCAATTTCTCTTCCCGAAACATCAAAACAATCCTTTCTAGATGCCAAAGTGCCATGTGGCAGGAGTCTCAACTTGACAAGAAGGTTCTTCCTTTTGCTCTTAAGACAGTGTTTTAAATCTAAACCTTCCTGGAGGCCTACTAACTTCAGAGACTTAGATTCAAACCTGGCCCAATATAAAGTGAGCAGATTGAGAGTGACTTCGGGGTTAGGGTGGGAGAGTCCCCACTCCTTGAACCCAGTACTTCCATAGCCCCCCTCCCCCAACTCATCTCAGATTCTGGTTCCCTGCTGCCTACTGATAAAGGGAAACAGATGTAAATTAAATTAAAAAGCAAACAAACAACAACAAGAAGAAGAAAAAATACACACACCTTGTAATGCAGCAGGAAAATGGTCATGGGAAACACACCTGCAGCAAAAGAAGAAACCAAATGCTTCTTAAAACTGTTTGCTTAGAGGTAGTTCCCAAACATGGGCACTAAATAAAAATACAAATTCTTGTGTTCCACCCCAGACACACTGCCTGGGTTTCTGAAGGTGCACCCTCTGGAGATTATAATGATCAGCCAGTTTGAAAAATACTATAACTAACTGTGGGGGGAAATCCAGAAAACCCCATGGAGCACAATGCTTAGCACCCCCAGACTCAGAAAGCACCAACTTACCCCTTTAACTGCCACACATGGTTTTTGGCTGAAATAATGATAAGCATTTCCACTGGCAGATTGTTAGAAAGGTGACTAGCATATTAATAAACTAAACAATTTATATTCAATAAAACCACGGAGACTACTGACATTGAAAGAGAGAATGACTTAATGTGTCTTCCATTGTACCCTTCAAGATGTAAAATTATTTCTTTTCATGCTGCCAGAACAAATGGACTCCATTTAGTATGGCCGGGGACCATACAATTTATTAAATGACACTTGGAAGCCCTCATCAAAGTGATTAATATGTGTGCACTCAGAGCTCTGAGTACAGTCATTTTTCAGATAGTCTATTGTTCCTACATTTAGAGAACCAACTTGTGTGTGTGAGAGAGAGCTTTGTAGGAGGTCTGTTTTTCACAAGAAATCACAGACTATGAGGGAATTACAGTTGGTGACCTCACCCAGTCTCACGGCTTTAAATGTTATCTATACACTGCTAGCTTCAAGTTTGTATGTCTAGCCCGACCTCTCCCCTGAACCTCAGATTCTTACATCCAACTGTTTACTTGACATCTGCACTTTCTTTAATATGCATCTAAAACTTTGCAGGACTAAAACTGAACTTTGGATCTTCTCCTGCATCCCTCATTCTTTTTCCATCTCAGTTGATAACAATTCCTTTTTTCCAGTTCACAGTCATCCTTGAGTCTTATTTTTCTCCCATTCCACATCCAAAACTATTAACCAACCCTTTCTACTTCCCCTTAATAATATATCCAGAACTGACCACTTCTCAGAACCTTCATTTTAACTATCACAAGCCACCATCCACTCACCCCTAGATAAGTAACTTCTAGCTGGTCCTCTGCTTCTACAACTACCCCTCTTCCATCAACTTTTAACACAGCAGCAGAAGGGTTCTTTTTTTGTTTGTTTAACTTTTATTATGGAAAGTTTAAACAAATACAGAAGAAGGGAGAATAACATAATGAAGCCCTGTATCTATTCATCACCCAACTTCAACAATTTTCAATGCATGGCTATTCCTGTTTCATCTATATGCCAATCTACTTTCTCCCCACTGTAAGGGAATCACTGTTCAAACCCTCCAATGACTTCCTATCTCGTTCTAAATAAAATCCAAAATCCTTTCAGAGGCATACAAGTGTTCCCAGCCTCGCTCGCTCGTTTCTCTGCCCTCACCGTACTCTCTTGCTCCCTCTCTGTCCCATTAGCTCCTTGCTATTTCTCAAACACATCAGGATATTCCTGTCTCAGGGCCTTTGCACTGGATCCCTTTGCCAGGAAGGCACAGGATATTCCCCAGATAGCCACCCTCGCCCCTCCCCCCCACCCCACCCCCCCCACCCCCAGGAAATGTATGTTCCCTCTCTTCCTTCAGGTCTTTTCTTATAGTTTCCCTATAGTCTGGTTTTGCTGACTGCCCACACATGGCAAGATTCAAATACTCCTCTGGCCTTTGAGATCCTATAAACTGGCTGCTGTGAGTTGTAGTTTAAAAGTCTGCACTGTTCACCCCTCAGCTACTCATTTTTCTATAACTGTGTATGCAAACTTCCATTCAGTGAGTTTTACCTAATGAGATGCAACTATCCTCTTTAAAAAGGCATTCTCATCCTTTCTCTTGGATGACTGATATTCTCCCCATTGACTTAGACTGCTGATCAACATATACACTTATTTAAAGAATAAATATGTCCAATCCTTCCTGAAGGTCAAAGCAACTTGTTGGTAGACCATAGTAAGAACTTTGAGTTTTATTCTTAGTGCTGCAGTACAACATGGTAAGAATTCAATAAAGGCTGTTATTAAAATTGATTTTAACAAATAAAATTTGGTTGTACAGTAAGATCTCAACATAATGGATTAATTCAAGTGAGGGGGTGTCCTTTAAAGCAGAAAGTCCGTTATATAATAAAGGAGGTTTTCCAAATGTCTATGTTAAAAAATTGACACATTAGCTAGTTTACCTGTTTCTACTTATGTAGACACATTTGCGTCATTAAAGTTAAGTATGGCTCTGGCCGGTTTGGTTCAGTGGATAGAGCATCGACCTGTGGTCTGAAGGGTCCCAGGTTCGATTCCGGGCAGGGGCATGTGCCTTGGTTGCGGGCATATCCCCAGTGGGAGGTGTGCAGGAGGCGGCTGATCAATGTTTCTCTCTCATCGATGTTTCTGACTCTCTGTCCCTCTCCCTTCCCCTCTGTAAAAAATCAATAAAATATATTTTTTTAAAAAGTTAAGTATGTATGAGAAGTTTAATTTCACAAAAAAGTTTTCTATATGTGTTACAGGGATTTTAAATGAATACTGAATAGGTCTAGTAAATGCCTGCATTCACCAGTCACCACATGTAAACAAATGCGCAGGGGAGGGCGTGGGTAGTCACACCACTCCCCAACAGAACCCATTACCCCATGCTATGCAGCGTGATCATATGCTAATCAATCACTGAACATTGTCTACTGTGGTGACTCTTGGGTTTAAATATGTAGACCATAGCTGTAGATATGTAACATTTATGTTGGCGAAATTACTACAGTGTTTTTTCCAACAAACGGCCTCTTCGCTAAAATTTGTTAAAAATAAGTGATTTAATAACAAAAAATAACCTGTTAATTTAATTATAAGCAAATCTTGGTTAAAAGTATTTAAAATTAACAGGGTGTTAATTTTCACATATAACATACAGACGGGAAAATCTGTCCATTAAATCCGAAGTCCGTTAAGTCGAGGCCCACAAAATCCAGGGTGTACTGTGAATATATTTAATGACACTGCATTACACACTTTCAAATGGTAAGAATGGTAAGTTTTATGCTGTTTGAATTTTACCCCCCAAAAAAGCTTCCCAGGGGTCCCGAATCAGGCACCGCAGGAATTCGGGTTTGGCGGGCAGTGTGCGGCCTCAGGGATGCCCTGGACTCTGACCTCAGCCCTGCGTGTTTATTTACTCTGATAGATTCACTCACGTGGGGACTCACCGCTGTCTGACCTCAGCACCCAGAGGAAGCAGCGGCAGGTCAGCTCTGAGGCACTAGAATCTGCAGGGGGCGCAAGGCCTTCTTCGGTGCCTGCCGTCCTCTGGGCGCAGGGCCTTCTGGGAGCGGTCGCCTAGCTCGCCACGGCGCCTGCGCGCTCTCTGCCCTGCCTCGCTCACTGGTACCCCCCGCGCTGGATGTAGGTTCATGGGTCAATGCTCAATCACTGAGCCACACTGGCCAGGCTGGAGTTAATATGTTTAATAAAATGTGTATCATGAGAGGATTTCAGCAGAGCATATGACAAGGAGTATCATAATATTTATTATTTTGACAAAATGGTAAAATGTGGTTTGGATTGTGGTACACGGCAGCGACTATATAAATCCTTGGTCAAAAAATACTCAGTTAGTGGATGGTTATTAGTTAACACTGACCACTTGCTATGGGCTAGTGCCCGTGGCTGGCAAACTGCAGCTCGCGAGCCACATGCGGCTCTTTGGCCCCTTGAGTGTGGCTCATCCTAAGCCTTAGGAGTACCCTAATTAAGTTAATAACAATGTACCTACCTATATAGTTTAAGTTCAAAAAATTTGGCTCTCAAAAGAAATTTCAATCTTTGTACTGTTGATATTTGGCTCTGTTGACTAATGAGTTTGCCGACCACTGGTAGTCACCAGACTAAATGCTTTACCTGCTTTAACTTCATCTAATCCTCACTGCAACTCTACAGGAATGTTAGCATTCCTTCTCTGTTTTACGAAGGACAAAGCTGGGGCACACACTAGTAAAACAACCCCACAGCCATACACCCAGTAGTAGACAGAGATGGAACTAGAACTCCAGTAAATTCACATCAGTGCACCATTCTTAACCACCACGCATACTGCCTCACAGTAACCTGACCGGAGTACTCCATCCCCAACCACTATCAATTTTTATTAATAATTGGAATGAAGATGTAGATGGCATGCCTATCGAATTTAAACATAATCTAAATTCGATTTAGATTTAAAACATAATCTAGATTCGAGAAAGGAGGCTCTAAAAGATTGGAGGTCAAAGTCAGGATTCAAAATTATTTCAACAAGCTTGTTTGGTGCTAGAACATATAACTGACATTTGCAACTTAATGCAGGGTTTCTCAATGTCACTGCTATTAACATTTTGGGCCACATAACTCTTTGTCGTAAGGAGCTGGCATGTGCTTTCTAAGATGTTTAACAGCATCCCTAGCTTCTGCCTACTAGATAGTAGTTACGACTCCCAGTTGTGATGACAAAAAATATCTCCGAATATTGCCACATGTTACCTGGGAAGTAAAATCACCTTCGGTTGAGAAACAAAGATTTAGTCTTTTGCCACATTTAAAAAAATTAATTCTCATAATTCGGGTAAGAGGTAGGTAGAGTTGAAATGGAAACAAAAGTTATCTGGTTCTGGATGTCATGCTCTCATCAAAATGCAATTAATGAGAAATGAATGCAAATTCCTGCACTTAGAGCCATACAACAGCAAAAACATAAACCCATGATGAAGAATTATGAAAGTTATCACATGTGGGAGAAAACATGTTTTTAAATGAGTAAAGACTCATCTAAATAATGGTAGCAAACATTTGTTGAGGGCTTACAATTTTTCAGATTCTGCTGTGTGCTGTGTATACAAGCTCAATCATCACAGGGATCCCCGTGAAACAGATACTATTATCTATATTTTAGAATATGAGACATTTAAATTTAAGTAGCATATCATACTGGCAGAGGTAACATGACACCTCTATGATTTCAATTCAAGCAGTCTAATTCAAGTCAGTGCTTTTAACTATTAAATAATACGTCACTACAAATACACACACAGGGATCATCAGTATAATGTGGCTAAGAGAAAAATACTAGGTTATAATTGATGTCCAAAACAAGGGAGCTTAGATTAAAAATGGTGGCAGAGTAAGTGGATGCTGCACGGACATGCTCCCAGGAACAAACTGGAATTACAACTAAAATACAGAAAAACTTCTTGAATAGTCCATGGAAAACTCGTAGGAGAGGACCGAAAGTATGGTTAGGTCATTCATAACACACAGATGTCAGCTGGGATTGCACAGGCTCTTAAGAATCTGATCAGATTAGTTTGAATATATAGTCCACATCCCATGGAAGGTTAAAACCCTCCATAAAAGTTTTGTGGATTCCAATGTCTCCAGGCTCCTGTTGTGCCACAACCTGTTTCTACAACAACCCAGATGAGGAACTGAATCCCTTTTTAAGTTCACAAGTCCTACAACCTGTTAAAGAACACAATTCAACCTAGTGAATCTGCACATTTAATTGGCTTTATTAAGTGATTTATGACCTGGGCAGCATCCCATTCGCCAAGTTGAAGGACATTCTGATGGGCTGTACAAAATGGAAGGTTTTTATAGGAAGAAGGGTTTGGAAGGGGAGTTATTAGCAAAAGAAAACAAAGGATTCTTTTTAGACCAAGACATCTTTTTTGAGGAAGGAGGGTAGTAAAGGATCACAAGGGTTTTATCACTCCAATTCCTTTGGTATGGAGCAGATGGAGAGGACTCATGTGACAGATTACTGGTTCTTGACCAGAAAATTTCAGATTAGTTAAAATTGTATTTCTGTTAAAGGTTAAAACTACAATTAAATCAGGTATTAAACCTATGTTTGGCATCGTGGCCTTTAGCACACGTGACACTTTGGGCCTGTGGTTTTCTCTTTAGCACATCTAAATCAAAGCTTTCCAGGATACAGTAAACGTCTTTGAAGTCTGTTACTGAGTACATATGGCAGCAGATTCTAAAATCATGTATTAGATGTGTCGGATCTCTTCAGGCCTAGACCTCTTCGGGGGAGTATGTTTCCTCTCCAAGCTCTCATTCTCACCCTCTCTCTTCTGAACTACAGATAATCCTTCCTTTATTATTCAGAGCAATTCACTTTTCTGAGAGTGCAAGGGTCTCTTGTTTTTCAACTAGAAACTTTGTCTTCATTATATTTGCAATTTTTTCTTTGTTCTTCTTTGGCGGCTAGACCAGTAGTTGTCAATCAAAGGCAATTTTGCCCCCAGGGGACATTTGTAGACAATCTTGTTTGTCACTACTGGGGGTAAAGGGGTGCTGTGTTACTGGCATTTAGTTCATAAAGGCCAGGGATATGCTGCTAAACTAACTGCAATGCACTGGACAGTCCCTATAACAATGAATAATCTGATCCAAAATGTTAATAATTTCAAGATTGAGCAGCCCTGGGCCATTGAAGAACAGTAGCTCCTCCAGAGGAATTCAAAGATGACCATGAAAGAACTTAAAATTGTATCCAATGAGTTATGGCTCGACTGTTTAACATGGAGAAGGAGGCAACAGGAGAACTGCTTTTTAAAATTTGAAGAGAGACAAGGGCCAGACAGATCACTAAGAGAGAGGGTGGTACTTACAGAGTGGCAAGTTTCAAAGGCCATCTGAAAATGAAACGGGCTTCCCTAACCTTTCCATTGTGTATGAAGGACAGGGTGGCCCTTTGGCAAGGATATATAAAGGAGAGTCAAGTCATAAGTTGAGCCATATCAAATTTCTATTCTTTTTTGTCAGAAATGGTCATTATCAGCAATTTCATAGGGCTCAATTTAATGTTATTTAAGATTTCTTCACTCTGGGATTCAGTAAGCTTCAATGATACCTATAGCTTTTCTCAACTCAGAGCTGGCCAGGATGCTCAATATTTCACAAGCTGAACAAGGATCCACAACAAATGGATCATTTGAAGATGACATCTTAGAGTCTTGGGCTTGTCTTTCCTTCGTGTGTATTTATATTGAAATTGTTGAATAATTTTAGCATCTTAGAGAATTCTTTTCCTTCGGTGGGCACCTGCCTGAGATAGCACTCAAAAAACTCTCCCAGCTCAGGCTTCTGGTTCTAAGCAAGGAGCTTGGTTCATAGCATGTGTGATGCTAATAGACTGAATCTTGTACCTCCCTTCCACTTTTCTTCTGGGCTCCTAAGTTCCTACATATTCTTAAGTCTCTAATATGGTTATAAAGGTTGTAATAACATCCAGCTCACTGAAATAAAAATTGAAGTTTTCCCCACCTCACCCATGTTTTAATTATGAAAAAATTTAAATATGCAGAGAAGTTGAAAGAGTAATACAATAATCAGACATATACTTACCATTTTATTCAGCATTTTAAAAAACATGTTGTTGTTAAACATGTATTATATGCACTTTTTTACATATATTTTGCTAAACGATTTGAAAAGAAGTTGCAGACAATGTATCCGTTTACTTCTTAATACTTCAGAGCACAGCTGCTAAAAAATAAGAAATTATCCTAAATAACCGCAATGTTAATATCATATGTAAAAAAAAATTAGCACAATACCCTAGTGTCAAACAACACCCAGTAAAATTAAAAATCTTTCTAATAATTCTAAAAAGTCTTCCATAGCTGGGGTGTTTTTTTTTTTTCAACTTAGGATTCAACCAAGTCCATCCATTGCATTTGGCTCTTGCATATCTTTTGATCTAGTCTAGAATATTGTTCCAATTCTTCGATGGTGTTGAGTATTTTATAAGATCAGGCACTTGTGTTGTAGAATGTTCTACCTTCTCAATTTGATTTATTGTTTCTTGATAGTGTTTTCAGCTTGATCCTTTATCACCTGTATTTGTTATAAACTGGAAATTAGATCTAAAGGCCTCGTTCAATTTGGGCTAAACATTTGTGGCATATATGTGATAAGAAGAAAATTCTGAGATGTCCTAAATTGAATTACAGTGGCTGGAAAATGAGAGAAAGAGACAGAACTGCTAGTCTGATAATGGCAGCTGACCAATGAAAGAAAGACTTCTCACATCCCTGTGTTGCCTGTTGGAAATTCAGATTAATTTCCAGGTGGCTACTTCTGCAGATTATTTTAGCCAGGCACCATCTAACTCTAGGAGCCTCCACTTGTTTATGTGTTGGGCTTTCCTGACTGCTGCCTCAGCTAATCCACAGAAGCCAATAGAACTAGCTCCTTCTTCTCCTTTGCACATACTGGATGTATAAAATTGCTTGGGAGACCCTGGGATGGCTGACATGCTGTCTTTCTACCTAGCCATGCTGCTGGTAGTTTAGGCTCCATGCCCCAAGACCAGTCTTTTGGCTAGCATTTTTTAAAAATATATTTTTACTGATTTCAGAGAGGAAGGAGGACGGGGGAGAGAGAGAGAGAGATAGGAACATCAATGATGAGAGAGAATCATTGATCGGCTGCCTCCCTGTACACCCCACACTGGGGATGGAGCCTGCAACCCAGGCATGTGCCCTGGCCAGGAATCAAACCATGACCTCCTGGTTCATAGGTCAACACTCAACCACTGAGCCATGCAGGCTGGATTTGGATAGCATTTTTTACTCAATAAAACTTCTTTACAAAAAATACTTTAGGAAGTTGAAAATGTTTAGGTTAATATACATATTTATTTCATAGGTGGCATTCATTATACCTGTCATATCACATCCTATCAATATGCACACAATTTCTGTCTATATCACTAATTGTATTTCTAAATTTGTTGACTATGTTATGGTAGTAACTGCCAAGTTGCTTTAGATACATTTCCCCTTTATCTGGGGTAAATGCTTTGGCACCAAGAGAGTATTTTGCTTTTCAACAGCCTTCCACCAAATTATTTAGCACCTACTGATGACCGACCCTTGCCTACATCAATTATTTCATGGGGACAGGGATGAAGAATTCTGACATTCTAACTATATCATCTCATCTACATTTGTTAGCTGATGTTCCTTTGCTAAGGGGCATTGATCCCATTAACTGGGGCTAAACTACATTCCCTCCTAAAAAGGTACAGTAAATACTTAATTCTTCCCCTTTAGTTAAAAAAAAAAAAAAGTTCTTTTAATGGTTGTTACCAAAAAGACAATTTCTACTCTTTGAAATAGAGTAAAAATTCTCAAAAGCAAAAGCAAAAAACTGTTTCTAAAAAAAGGAGAGGAAAACAGAACTTTAATTACCATCAACAAAATGAAATTTATTTCTGTAATTATTATGTCACTACATAGGAATTAAACTGAAAATTCACCATCTTTAACAGTAGTTTCAAAAGGCAATAATTAAGTGGCTAAAAACTCATTATCATATATTAATAACCATTACAAACATTATTTTAAGAATCATATTATAATATCCTTCATTAAAGGAATGAAAAATTAATTGGAAGAAGTGGAGGTTTATTTGCAAAAATGTGAAGTTATTAGACAAAAATTATATTTATTGCCCTTTTATAGTCCAATAAGTTATCTTACTTAAAAAGCCAAATTGCAAACTGTTGTGTGAGAAAATAATATACATATATGAAGATTAAAAAGTGAATTATTACTTCTTTAATAATTAATTGATCACTTCACATAATTTTTTCAAAAATTTAAGTAGGGAAGAATATACTGTCTCTAAAAGTTATTTGGAGTACATTCCAGGGAATGTTATTGGACCTGAAATTATATATCTTTTATAATAATTTTTTTAAAACCTACATACTCGTAAACCAATTTCCTAGTACCATTTGGTATCTTTTCCTGTACTGCCCCATTCCTTCCCAAATTACAGAAATATAAACAAACTGTCATAATAAATTTGCTACTCTAAAAAAATACTATACCCAGCCCTAATCAGTTTGGCTCAGTGGATAGAGTGTCGGCCTACGGACTGAAAGGTCCCGGGATCAAATCTGGTCAAGGGCATGTCCCTTGGTTGTTGGCCAGCTCCCCAATAGGGGGTGTGCAGGAGGCAGCTGATCTATGTTTTTCATTGATGTTTCTAACTTTCTATCCCTCTCCCTTCCTCTCTGTAAAATCAATATAAAATATATTTTAAAAAATAAAATAATACTGTACCGATATTGCCAACATTATGTATGTTTTATCATCTTTCCCCCTGTGAGGGATAGGGAACTCAAGGCCTTTAAAATTTTTCATTAGTAGTTTCTTACACAAAAGAAATATATTCCTAAGTGGTTAATATTCCTGAGAATCTTAGTAAAATTTCTTTTAAAATTGATGACCTTTGGGAGAAGGTAAAGAAAAGAGAAACTAAAGTGCTCACAGTGAACAACCTGGAAAATCAAAGAATAACAGCAATTCACCAGATGTTTTAAGCACCTCTAGAGAATTCCCTTTCAGTTTTAACCTCAAAAGCTAATATCAAAGGCATGTTTGATTCTACCTCATTCTTTTTGACAAACATGTAAAAATTGATCAATGCATATGCACATCAAGAAAATGAGTTGAGGAGAGACCAAGATGGCGGCGTAGGTAAACACCGGAGACCGCTGCCGCAAACAACCATTTCAAAAATACAACTAAAAGACTGAACGGACATCACCCAGAACCACAGGAAAGCTGGCTGAAGAGAGACTCTACAACTAGAAGGAAAGAGAACAGCAAACCGAGGCTCAGAGGAGGCGCAGTGTGGAAAATACAAAGGTACCGAGGTGCGCGCGAAAGCGGGCTGGTGGCTGAGGGCGCGGTTGTCGTTTTCGGTCGGGAGTGAGTCTCAGACTCTGGGCTCCAGATCCGGGCGAGTCTCTAGGGACCCAGACTCAAACGGGAGAAGCGGGATTATCCCGCATCAGTTGGAACCTGAGGGCAGCTTTCTCTCCGAGGTTTGCAGCGGCTGCCGGGGTTCTGAGAAGCAGAGCCTCTGGGAACAGGACTGAGAGCGGCCATAACTGCTCCCTCCGCCCGCCCTGTGGATCCCGCCCCGCCCAAACCCTGCGCACAGCCATTTGCCAATCGCCTCAGGCAAAGGCTGGATTAGCGCCTCCCCAGAAGGCAGACGTTTTCCACACAGCTGTTTCCTGCAGCCAGTCGGCCTGGTGGTCAAATCCCTCTAGTGTTAACTACAACAATTAAGGCTTGGCTAGAACAAGACTGCGCACAAAGACCACAAGGGGGTGCACCAAGAAAGCATAAAAGATGCGGAGACAAAAAAACATGACAGAAATGGAGGATATGGAGCTAAGAATCGCAATTTTGAGGGCTTGCCATAAATTTGTGCAGAGCCTCACGAAAACTAATGAGACCCTCGATGCTACGATAAAGAAATTAGAAAGTAAGCATACACGGACTGAAATAAAGAATATTATACCCAATAGCAGACCAGAGGAGCACAAGAATCAAACCAAAGATTTGACAAAAAACACCCAACTGGAAAAGCAAAATGAAAAAAGAATCCGAAAGTGTGAAGATAGTGTAAGGAGCCTCTGGGACAGTTTCAAGCGTACCAACATCAGAATAATAGGGGTGCCAGAAGATGAAAGACAGCAAGATATTGAAAACCTATTTCAAGAAATAATGGCAGAAAACTTCCCCCACCTGGTGAAAGAAATGGACTTACAGGTCCAAGAAGCGCAGAGAACCCCAAACAAAAGGAATCCAAAGAGGACCACACCAAGACACATCATAATTAAAATGCCAAGAGCAAAAGACAAAGAGAGAATCTTAAAAGCAGCAAGAGAAAGAGACTCAATTACCTACAAGGGAATACCCATACGACTGTCAGCTGATTTCTCAACAGAAACTTTGCAGGCCAGAAGGGAATGGCAAGAAATATTCAAAGTGCTGAATACCAAGAACCTACAACCAAGATTACTTTATCCAGCAAAGCTATCATTCAGAACTGAAGGTCAGATAAAGAGCTTCACAGACAAGGAAAAGCTAAAGGAGTTCATCACCACTAAACCAGTATTATACGAAATACTGAAAGGTATCCTTTAAGAAGAGGAAGAAGAAAAAGGTAAAGATACAAATTGTGAACAACAAACATGCATCTATCAACAAGTGAATCTAAGAATCAAGTGAATAAATAATCTGATGTACAGAATGAACTGGTGATTATAATGAATCAGGGACATAGAAAGGGAATGGACTGACTATTTTTGGGGGGGTAAGGGGAATGGGAGATTCGGGAAGAGACTGGACAAAAATCGTGCACCTATGGATGAGGACAGTGGGTGGGGAGTGAGGGCGGAGGGTGGGGCGGGGAACTGGAAGGAGGGGAGTTATGGGGGGGGGGGGAGAGGAACAAATGTAATCTGAACAATAAAAATTTAATTAAAAAAAAAAAAAAAAAAAGAAAAGAAAATGAGTTGAACTCCAGCTCAGGAACATCTATGGCACACAATCTCTCCTGGAGTACCTGGTAACTCACCAGGCTCCCGTAGTTTTCCACTGTGGTTTTTCATTGCTACTTGAAGGGAAGGTGGAGATATCTTTTACTCCTCTATCAGTTCTGCTTATAACGCTTGTTTTGAACATAAGAATTTATTCCAATGCAATTGATTTATTAGGGAATGATTTAAGCCTAATGCCAATGTTGTGTTTGTTTATGTGCAATTGTGTCTGTGAAACCGCTAGGTGAACATAGAAAACTGCCTTCAACTGAATTGAGCTTTGAAATAGATCCAACATCAGTTTAAGTGGAGGCCATACTTCTCAAGGACCATTCCCAGCCAATGATTGAGTGCGGCAGACATCGAACGCAGGCCATTCCTAGGACACATTGCCTTGGCTTAAGAATTTCCCGTCCTTTGCCCTGCCGGATCAACCCTGGTGCCTCCCGGTGTAACGTGGCGTGGTGTGGTGTGGAGTGGAGTGGACGGCGTGCCTCCTCTTGGGAACTGTTAAGGACCTTACTTGTGGATTTGAAGACTCATTGCCCTAGAACCTCACCCTCATTCTCTTCTGAAATATGGTCTACAAACAACAGCAACAGTCCTGCCAAAGAGATGAAAATCCAATAATTCGAAATTAAGGCAGACTGGATCACAAATACGGTCTGCTTTAAAATCAGGACTGTGATTTACAACACGGAGGAACAGTGTAACGCAGGGAAATTCAACACTCTCCTAAATACCTGGCAGGACTAAGGCGAACCAGGCTGAAGAGTAGAAGAACCGAAAGACCATCACTACTGCAAATTTTTTCTTTTTTTTTTCTTTTTTCGCCTTTTTACTAAGAAACCAATTTTTTTTTCTTTTTCTTCTTTTTCCATCACCTGATTTTACCCTTTCAATTACTACATTTTTATTTTTAACCAGTATTATTACTGCTACCATTTTACCATTTTTTAAAGTGCCATTTTATTTTCTCTTTATTTTCTTTTGGGATTAGTGTTCTTCATTCTATTTTCATCATTCCTTTAGCATTAATTTTCCCTATCTCAATTTCACCTCTTTGCTAAAACCCTCTTCCTCACTTTTCCCCTTTTGGTGTCCTGTTTCTCTTACCCTATTCCTGCTTTAGATTTCCCCAATTCCGTCTTTTTACCCCCTGTCTAATTCCACCCTACTTATATATCCTATTTCCAATCCACTGCTCTAAATCCTTATACACCTATTCTTTATCCTTCTTCACTTTCCAAACATTTTTTTCTCTTATCTTTCTATTGTTTATTTGATTGTTGAATATATTGGGGTTTTTTTTTATTTGTTTGTTTGTTTTGTTTTGTGTTTTTTTCTTTTTCTTTTTTAGGACTGGATGTGAGGTTGTTTTTCTTTTTCTTTTTCTTTTTTTTTTCTGCTGGTTTTTCCCTTCCTTCCCTCTCCCCCCGCCCCCGCACCCCCCCAGTTACTTTTGTGCTTCTGTTTTCCCTTGCCCCTCTTGATATTATTGGTGGTTTGTAGTTTGCATTCATCTCCAGGGATCTGTTGCTGGAATTTGTTGAGATTAGTGGCAGTTCTATTGGAGTTTGCTCCTCATACAAATAGTCTCTTCCTCGCTTCTACTTCATTCTCTCTTTTCGCTCTTTTTTTTTCTTTCCCCCCCTTTTTTCCCAATTCTATTTTTGCACTCCTTTTTTGTTTGTTTTTTTCTTATTTTTCTTTTCTTTTCTCTCTTTTATCTTCTTCTCTTCTTTCTTCCTTATCCCCTAATTCTCTTAATTCAGGTGGTCACCTTTATTTGGGGTTATTAATATCGTGAATATACTTGTGTTCAGTGCCTGGTACGTTGTGCCTTGTTGTGTTGTATTTTGTGCCTTTAAATCAATGCAGCAGATCCAAGCAACAGCAGCCCCCTGATCACCGCAGCCTCCTGATCACCACACCCTCTGTCTGAGGAACAGCAGCTGTACGTGAAGCCTCCCCCCACCAGCCAGAAGAGCCACCACAGCTGTGAACAGCACCCACCAGAGGCGCTGCTGCCAACTGGGAAGCAGCTGCTACTGCAACCGTCCGAGCAGCAACCACAACCCAAGGAGCCCCTGCCACCCAGGGAGCAGCCACTGAACGACTCAACATCTACATATGTCAGCGAGATCAAACATGGGTAGGCAAAGAAAGCCCAAAGGAAAGAAAAGGAGGACTCACCAGAAAAGCAGCTAAGTGATACAGAGGCATGCAACATGACAGAAAAAGAATTCAGAATAAGGGTCCTAGAGTGCATACACCGGACAGAGGAAAAAGTCAACAACTTATTCAAGAAGCAAGAAGAAACAGATGAAAAAATCAACTACTTATGCAAGAAGCAAGAAGAAACAGATGAAAAAATCAATAACTTATGTAAGACCCAACAAGAAATGAAGAGCAATATAGCTGCAATAAAAAACACCATTGAAAGCATCAACAGTAGACTAGGAGAAGCAGAGGACCGAATTAGTGAATTAGAAGACAAGGAAGCAAAACACACCCAAACTGTACTGCAATTGGAGAAAAAAATTAAAAGACAGGAGGAGAGCCTAAGGGAGCTTTGGGACAACATGAAGCGAAACAACATACGAATAATAGGGGTGCCAGAACAAAAGAAAGAGGAACAAGGATTAGAAAACCTATTCGAAGAAATAATAACAGAAAACTTCCCTGAGGTGGGGAAGAAAAAAGTCACACAGCACAGAGAGTCCCAAACAAGGTGAACCCGAAAAGACCCACTCCAAGACACATCATAATTACCATGGCAAGTGTTCAGGACAAAGAGAGAATCTTAAAGGCTGCAAGAGAGAGACGGAAAGTTACATACAAGGGATCTCCCATTAGACTATCAAATGATTTCTCAACAGAAACACATCAGGCCAGAAAAGAATGGACAGAAATTTACAAAGTGATGCAAAGCAAAGGACTGAATCCAAGAATACTCTATACAGCAAGGCTATCATTCAAATTTGAAGGGGAAATAAGAAGCTTCACAGACAAAAAAAGTCTAAGGGAGTTTATCACCACCAAGCCAGCAATGCAAGAAATGCTAAAGGGACTGGTGTAAAAAGAAGAAACAACAAGCTCAGAAAGAAAACAGCCACACACAAAAAAAGAAATGGCTACAAACAAGTACCTTACAATAATAACTTTAAACGTAAACGGACTAAATGCTCCAACCAAAAGACATCGAGTGGCTGAATGGATAAAAAAAATGACCCATATATTTGCTGTATACAAGAGACCCACCTCATTAGAAGGGACTCACACAGACTGAAAGTGAAGGGATGGAAAAATATCTTCCAGGCAAATGGAAAGGAAAAGAAAGCTGGGGAAGCAATAATTATATCGGACAAAATAGACCTCAAAGTGAAGGCCATAACCAGAGATAAGGAAGGCCACTTCATAATACTAAAGGGATCAATACAACAAGAAGATATAACCCTGGTAAACATTTATGCACCCAATGCAGAAGCATCCAAATACATAAAAACACTCCTGGAAGATATCAAAGGAGAGATCGACAACAATACAATCATAGTAGGGGACTTTAATACACCACTGACATCTCTGGATAAATCCTCTAGACCAGGGGTGGGCAAACTTTTTGACTCGAGGGCCACAATGGGTTCTTAAACTGGACCGGAAGGCCGGAACAAAAGCATGGATGGAGTGTTTGTGTGAACTAATATAAATTCAAAGTAAACATCATTACATAAAAGGGTACAGTCTTTTTTTTTTTAGTTTTATTCATTTCAAATGGGCCGGATCCGGCCCGCAGGCCGTAGTTTGCCCATGGCTGCTCTAGACAAACAATCAGCAAAGAAACAGCAACCCTAAATGACTCACTTGATCAGATGGACTTAATTGACATCTTCAGAACACTTCACCCCAAAGCCACGGAATATACATTCTACTCAAGGGCTCATAAGACACATTCAAAAATAGACCACATATTGGGTCACAAACAAAGTCTCCCCAAATTCAAGAAGATTGAAATCATACCAAGCATCTTCTCAGATCACGATGGCATAATATTAGAAATGAACTACAAAAAAAACAACCCAAAATACTCAAACACTTGGAAGCTGAATAGCATGTTATTAAATATTGATTGGGTTACCAATGAGATCAAAGAAGAAATTAAAAGCATCCTGGAAACTAATGACAATGAAAACACAACAATCCAAAACCTATGGGACACAATGAAAGCAGTTCTGAGAGGGAAGTTTATAGCTCTACAGGCCTATCTCAAAAAGCAAGAAAAAATGGTAGTAAATCATCTAACTCTACAACTCAAAGAATTAGAAAGAGAGCAACAAGAAAACCCCAGAGTGAGCAGAAGGAAGGAGATAATAAAGATTAGAGCAGAAATAAATGACATAGAGACCAAAAAGATAATACAGAAAATCAATGAAACCAAGAGCTGGTTCTTTGAAAGGATAAACAAGATTGACAAACCTCTAGCCAGGCTCACCAAGAAGCAAAGAGAGAGGACCCAAATAAACAAAATCAGAAACGATAGAGGCGAAATAACAACAGACCCCACAGAAATACAAATGATTGTTAAAAAATACTATGGACAGCTCTACTCCAACAAACTAGACAACCTGGAGGAAATGGACAAATTCCTAGAAAAATACAACATTCCAAAACTCAATCAGGAAGAATCTAAAAATCTCAATAGGCCAATAATTATGGAAGAAATTGAAGCAGTCATCAAAAAGCTTCCAGCAAACAAAAGCCCAGGACCAGACGGCTTCACTGGGGAGTTTTACCAAACATTCAAGGAAGAACTAAAACCTACTCTCCTCAGACTACTACAAAAAATTCAAGAGGAAGGAACACTTCCAAGCTCATTCTATGAAGCCAGCATCACCCTAATACCAAAACCAGGTAAAGACAACACAATGAAAGAGAATTACAGGCCAACATCCCTCATGAACATAGATGCCAAAATCCTCAACAAAATCTTAGCAAATCGTATCCAGCAGTACATCAGAAAGATCATACACCATGACCAAGTAGGATTTATCCCAGGGATGCAAGGATGGTACAATATACGCAAATCAATAAATGTGATACATCACATAAACAAATTGAAAGAAAAAAACCACATGGTCCTATCAATTGATGCAGAAAAAGCATTTGACAAAATCCAACACCCATTTTTGATAAAAACTCTCATCAAGGTGGGAATAGAAGGATCATACCTCAACATAATAAAAGCCATATATGACAGGCCCACAGCCAACATCATACTCAATGGACAAAAACTAACACCATTTCCCCTAAGAACAGGAACAAGACAGGGATGTCCACTCTCACCACTCCTGTTCAACATAGTCCTGGAAGTATTAGCCATTGCAATTAGACAAGAAGAAGAAATAAAAGGCATCCAAATTGGAAAAGAGGAAGTAAAACTGTCCTTATTTGCAGACGACATGATATTATACATACAAAACCCTAGAGACTCCGTCAAAAAACTACTAGACTTAATACATGAATTTGGCAAAGTAGCAGGATACAAAATTAATGCCAAGAAATCTGAGGCATTTCTATACACCAATAGTGAACTTTCAGAAAGAGAGATTAGAAAAACAATCCCATTTACCATCACACCAAAAAAATTAAGCTACCTAGGAATAAGCTTAACTAAAGAGGTAAAAGACCTCTACTCAGAAAACTACAGGACGTTGAAAAAAGAGATAGAGGAAGACATAAACAGATGGAAGAACATACCGTGTTCATGGATTGGTAGAATCAACATCATTAAAATGTCCATACTACCCAAAGCTATCTATAAATTCAACGCACTTCCCATTAAAATACCAACGGCATACTTCACAGATCTAGAACGAACTCTCCAAAAATTCATCTGGAATTAAAAAAGACCCCCGAATAGCTGCAGCAATACTGAGAAAGAGCAAAGTAGGTGGGATCTCAATACCAGATATCAAGCTGTATTAAAAAGCCACTGTTCTCAAAACTGCCTGGTACTGGCACAAGAACAGACATAGATCAATGGAATAGAATAGAGACCCCAGAAATCGGCCCAAAACAATATGCTCAATTAATATTTGACAAAGGAGGCAAGAACATACAATGGAGCCAAGATAGTCTCTTCAATAAATGGTGTTGGGAAAATTGGACAGATATATGCAAGAAAATGAAACTAGACCACCAACTTATACCATACACAAAAATGAACTCAAAATGGATAAAGGACTTAAATGTACGACAGGAAACCATAAAAATCCTAGAAGAATCCAAAGGCAACAAAATCTCAGACATATGCCAAAACAATTTCTTCACTGATACAGCTCCTAGGGCACTTGAAACTAAAGAGAAAATGAACAAATGGGACTACATCAAAATAAAAAGCTTCTGCACAGCAAAAGAAACCATCAACAAAACAACAAGAAAACCCACTGCGTGGGAAAACATATTTGCCAACGTCATATCTGATAAGGGACTAATCTCTAAAATTTATAGGGAACTCATACAACTTAACAAAAAGAAGATAAACAATCCAATCAAAAAATGGGCAAAGGATCTAAATAGACACCTTTCAAAAGAGGACATTCAGAAAGCCAAGAGACATATGAAAACATGCTCAAAGTCACTAATCATCCGAGAGATGCAAATCAAAACAACAATGAGGTACCATCTCACACCTGTCAGAATGGATATCATCAACAAATCAACAAACGACAAGTGCTGGAGAGGATGTGGAGAAAAAGGAACACTTGTGCACTGCTGATGGGAATGGAGACTGGTGCAGCCACTATGGAAGACAGTATGGAGTTTCCTCAAAAAACTGGAAATGGAACTCCCATTTGACCCCGTGATCCCACTTCTAGGAATAGATCCCAAGAAACCAGAAACACCAATCAGAAAGGATATATGCACCCATATGTTCATAGCAGCACAATTCACCATAGCTAAGATCTGGAAACAGCCTAAGTGCCCATCAGTAGATGAATGGATTAGAAAACTGTGGTACATCTACACGATGGAATACTATGCTGCTGTAAAAAAGAAGGAACTCTTACAATTTGCAACGGCATGGATGGAGCTGGAGAGCATTATGCTAAGTGAAATAAGCCAGTCAATGAAGGAAAAATACCACATGATCTCACTCATTCATGGGTAATAGAGACCATTATAAACTTTTTAACAATAATAGATACAGAGGCAGAGCTGCCTCATACACATTGTCAAACTGCAGTGGGAAGGCCGGGGAGGGTTGGGGGGCAGGAGGGAGGGGGGTAAGAGATCAACCGAAGGACTTGTATGCATGCATATAAGCATACCCAATGGACATAAGACACTGGGGGGTAGGAGAAGCCGGGGTATTGTCAAGGGCAGGGAAAAAAAAGGACACATATGTAATACCCTTTGTAATGCTTTAAGCAATTAAAAAAAAAAAAAAAAAAAGAATTCCCCATTGGCTTTGCTGAACGTTTCTTAAAACCATGCTGAGGTCAAAGACTCAGTAGGATATCCAACCTTCATCCCTCCCTTCCCTTCTCCACAGGGGCTGGACTTTGCATTGCAGTCTGATAGCTCATTTGTAAATGAACGTTTTATTTCTTCCTTTTCAATCCAAATGCCTTTTATTGCGTGTTCTTGCCTAATTGCTCTGCCTACAGCCTCTAATACAATGTTTCTGAGTCAATGTGAGTGAGTTTGTGGGTTGGCTGAAAAGCTCTGCTTCAGGCTTTAGTTTGGCTGTGCTTGTCTGGACTCAGCTGGATTCAGCTGGACTTGGCTATCTCCCAGTTCTAGAGAGATGCTCCAGACTCCAGGATGCAAGTTGGGTTTATGTCCACACCATATGCCTCCACAATTTGTTAGAACTTGCAGCTACCAATGATTGGTGGGTCACAGGAGAGTAAGAGGCTAAGCCGAAATCATGAAAACACCTTTAAAGACTCTGCTCATGTCAATAGGACAGCAAGTACACCCTGCTCATGGAGAAAGAACATTACAAAGAGGTGGATGTATATTTTTATTAGAGGGGAATGAGTACCTGGGACCAATAGGCCCAATAAAAAAAATCTAGGCATACAGGTGGAGTCAGGAATAGGTTAGAGAAAGCATGTTAGATCCATAGATCTCTTTTTCTGCTTATGTATTTTGTATGGGCAGATTTTTTTCAGAATTACTATTTAACAAATTAGTTCATTCATTCATTTGCTCATTTATTCATTCATTCAACAATGAATTTACAGGTTCTATCTGGTAGCTGCCTTCATACAGCTCTCACCTTACAGGTCCTAGGAATGACTCCCTTTTCCCTTCAGGTCTAGGAGTGGTAGGCTCCTGCATCACTCTGTGTGTGCTTCCTTACTCTGTTCACACTTCTGTAGTGTTTTATTAAACTCTCCTCAAATTATCTTCATTTGAGACTGTTTCTTGTTTCTTGCTGGAACAATGACTGATAAATCTGTTAATCATTTCAAAATAGTAATGCCATTGTAAGTACTAAAAATAAGACTTCTCAGTATGAAGTTTCACATTTATGGTACTTCTTTTTGTCCTAAAAATATACCCCTCCAGAAATATCCAGCCAAAATATTGTGATTTATAGTGTGTTACTTTTCTATTCCTGCCAAACCATATTATCACAAATTTAGCAGCTTAAAACAACACACATTATTATCTCATAGTTCTGTAGGTCAGAGTCCAGAAGTTCTCTGCTTCATGTTTCACACGGGCAAACTTAAGATGTTGGCCTGGCTGGACTCTTATCGGAAGGCTCTAGGGAAGACTCCATTTCCAAGTTCACTTAGGTTGTTGCATAAATTAGTTTCTTGTGACTGTAAGATTGAGGTCCCTATTTCTTTGCTGGCTATCAGCATAAGTTCACTGTTAGCTTCTAGAAACCTCTTCCTATTTCATGCACATGGGCCTCTCTATCCCAGTGCCAGCAACAGTATGTTGAATCCTTTTCATGCCTAGGCTCTCTCTGATGTCCCTTTCTGCCAGATCCCTTCTATTTTTTTAAAAAAATATATATTTTATTGATTTTTTACAGAGAGGAAGGGAGAGGGATAGAGAGTTAGAAACATCAATGAGAGAGAAACATCGATCAGCTGCCTCCTGCACATCCCCCACTGGGGATGTGCCCGCAACCCAGGTACATGCCCTTGACCGGAATCGAACCTGGGACCTTTCAGTCCGCAGGCCGACGCTCTATCCACTGAGCCAAACCGGTTAGGGCCAGATCCCTTTTATTTTTGGTCAGAGAAAGTTCTCTGCTCTAAGGACTGTGTGATTAGATTGGACCCACCCAGATAATACAGGATAATTTCCCTGTTATAAGATCCATAATCTGCATTACATATGCAAAGTTCCTTTTGCCATTTTAATGTAACATATTTACAGGTTCCAGGGATTAGAGTGAGGACATCTTGGAAGGGCTGTTGTTCTGCCTCCACATACAGTTTGGCTGTGCTTGTCTGGACTCACCTGGATTCACCCTGATTGGCTAGCTCCCAGCTCTGTACAGAGGCTCCAGACATCACGGTGCAAGTTGGGTGTAGGTCCATCCCCGCATGCCTCCACATTTTCTTTGAACCTGAAGCTGCCAAAGGCTGGTGGTAACTCTTCTCTCTGTGGTTGTGCCACTAACTTGATATATAATTAGGATTATTTCCATTAGTTTAAAGAAGTTTTTTTTTCCAAAATAATTTTAGACTTATAGAGGAGTTGCAAAGACAGTACAGAGGATGCCTATATTCCTTTGTTTGAGTTAGTTTTTCAATTGTAGGAATTCATTTTTTTTAATTAAAACATTTTGTTTTGTTTTTCTAAGTATGCAAAACATTGATGTGGTTCCAAATTCAAAGACTGTATAACCACCTACCTTCTGAGATTTGGCTTTCATACCACTTCACCCTCCTCTTCGTTTTCTTACCCTTATGAAACTATTCTCTTCCTCCCTCTAATCTGCAGACACTCCGAATTGCTGACACATCCCTCAGCCTTTCCTTTTTTTCCCCCCAATATTTTTTTAAAAATTGATTTTTAGAGAGAGAGGAAGGTAGAGGGAGAGAGAGAAACATCAATGCGAGAGCCAAACATCGACCTGCTGCCTTGCACATCCCCCACCAGGGTATGAATCGTGACCCAGGCCTGGGCCCTGACCGGGAATTGATCCAGTGACTTTTCAGTGCCATGGAACAATGCCCAGCCAACTGAGCCAGGGTGTCCCTCAGCCTTTCTTATCTGAGACAATTATTCTTCAAAAGCCCTTCCCTCTTTTCTCTTGTCTTCCATTATGAGAAGGAAAAAGAGAAACACTATGATGAAGTTCAGTGACATCTGCCCAAGTAGAGCAGAGGCTGGCAGAGCATCAGGGGGAACATTCAGGGAACATTTTTAATCACCAACCCATGCCTGACTCTCCTTAAAAATCATTGAATAACAATAAAGTTTATTAAAATTACTTAAACTGACCATATTCTCTATACTGTAAAATACCATTAATAACACAATCCACTATCAGCGTAATAACATTTTGAGGGAATAAAAAAAATACACCCACTTCTGTATTAAGTGAAGACATAGATTATAGGGTGCATCCCAATTCCAAAAGTATTAAAAATGCAATATAAAACCATATCTTCCCTGGCCAATGTGGTTCAGTGGTTGGGCATCGTCCCATGCACTAAAAATGTCGCTGGTTTGAATCCTTGTCAGGGCACATGGCCAGGTTGTGGGCTTGACCCTCAGTAGAGGGCATGCAGGAGAGATTAACCAGGGAATTTATATGCATATATGTATAGCCCACGGACACAGACAATAGTGCAGTGAAGGTCTGGGAGGGGCACATGGGGTGGGGGGAGGTGAAGGGTGTCAATGGGGAGGAAAAAGGGAAGACTTATAATACTTTCAACAATAAAGACAGGTTTTTTTTTAAAGTATCTGAATATACCTCTCACCTCCCTAGAAAGAAAAAGACAACTGTTCTGATTTATTTCCTATAGAATAAAATCCAAATTCCTTCCAGTGGTATAAAAAAACAACAACAACTTCAAATATGGTCTCCATTTACATCTCTAGTTACTTGCTGTTTATAGCTTATGCTCTGCCTCACTAAATTTCTCACTGGTTTTTGGTCTACATCATAAGCTATTTTTCTTAAAAATGCCCTTTCTTACCTTCTCCGCATAACTGTTACGTGTACACTTGCATATACATGTTCACCAAAACCAACATTAAACATTTTTAATAGTGCAAGTGTTGGTCATTATACATGTATAAAATATAAGCTGGAAGGATACACATCTATAATGAGGATGAGGGTAGGAATCAAACTGAGTTAAAAGGAACTTAACCATAAATATTCTGTCTTTTAGAAAAAAAGGAAAATCCCAAAAGAATATGACCAAGTGGCAAAACTTATTAATGTAGAGTGTTGAGAATGTGTTCTTGTGTGTATCTCTTTAAGTTTTCTCTGTAAAAAAAGAAAAGCACATGTTGGCAGGTTGCATTATTTTGAACCACAGTCTTCCAATTTATCAGTTGATGAGCTCAGGCAATTTTCCTAATTTCTTTTAGCCCGAGTTTCCTCATCTTAAAAATGGGGATAATAACAGTACCTATTCTAGTTGGATTTTTGAGAGGATTAAATAAGTTAATAAATATGAAGCAATAAAGCATTTAACCAGTGCCTGACACAGAATAAGCATCTAATAAACATTAGATATTATGTATTGAGACCTGCTTTGTGGCCTAGTTCATTGTCAGTTTTGTTAAATTGTGTGCCTGAATAAAATACTTGTTCTATAATTGTTTGGTGCAGATACACACACACACACACACACACTTAATTAAGTTTGTTAATTGTGTTCAAATCTTTCACATTCTTTTACAAAATTTTTCATTTGCAGTCTTTCAACAAAGAGACGTGCTATGATCACCTTATAATTCTATTAATTTTTAATAAATATATTAAGAGTATATTATTAGGCATATAAAAAATTTAATTGTTATATTTTTATAGTTATTTGTTCCTTTAATTATTAGGTGTCTACTTAAAAAAATCTTATAGAGATTTTGATTTCTTGAGGGGGCTCATTTTAATATGGTTTCTCCAGTTTTCTGTTTGCAAAGGTATTTGCAGATCTTTTCTCATTATTTTACTTTCAAAATTTTTAAGTTTTACTGTTTTATAGTTTTGTAAAAAAACATAGCTGAATTTTTTGTTCCCTTTTTCCCAGTCCCATTATTTCTGTGTTTTTATAGGTAGGTTCAAGTACAGTTATTATCCTTCCTGATATATTTGCACAAATTTCTATAATCTTGTATATGTGTGTGGTTTCTATGAATTCTGATTTTCTCTGATTGTCTTTTCTATTAAGAAATCTATTGTCACCCTATTTGTAGGTACTTGTCTTTTATAGGTAATCCTTGTTTTCTCTTTTCTCTCTAATTTTATATAAGACTAGGGGCCCAGTGCATGAATTTGTACACCTTGAAAGGAACTGTGGGCCTCAAGGCTGCGGTGGGCACAGGGGTGGGTCTCGGCCCATCCTCCGTGCCCCCGCCCAGCCCCTCCCACCATAGCCCCTGGTCCCCTCCTGCCTCCACTGCTCCCATGTGCTGATGGTGCCCACCCCACTTGCACCTGCTGGGGCTGGCACCAGCAGTGGGTGCGAGCGGAGGCTGCTGCCCCGATCTCCCCTCAGGAGCAGGGGGAGGTGGAGAAGCCCTGAGGGGCGATTGGGGACAGCAGCCGCTTGCACCTGCTGATGGTGCTGAGCTATTGGGACTGGTGCCAGGTGCCGGCTGCGGGTGTGAGCGGGGTCGGTGCCTGCAATGTGTGCAAGCAGGGCTGTTGCTGCCAGCGGGTGTGAGTGCAGCTTCTGGCACTGATCGTCCCTCAGGACCAGGGAGAGGTAGAGAAGCCCTGAGGGGTGATCAGGGCTGGAAGCCACCACTCGCACTCACTGATGGCACCAAACGATCGGGGCTGGCTCTGGGCGCTGGCAGGGGGTGCGGGCGTCGGGCGGGACCGCAGCACGTGGGAGTAAAGATTTTCAGTAACCACCAGAGACTCATCCCGATGACAGCAACTGGCACCTGGCCTTGGTCTGGTGCCCCCGCTCACCTGCTCCACCATCCCGCCAACATCTGATGCCTGCCATATTCCGCGCTCTGCCGCCTGCTGCCAACACCTGCCATGTTCCACGTGCGGCCACTGGTGGTCAGTGCACGTCATAGCAAATGGTTGTTTGGTTGTTCGGTTGTTCTGCCATTTGGTCCATTTGCATATTAGGGTTTTATATATATAAATTATATGTATGTATGTATGTATGTATTTATTGCACTTGTTCTTCAGAATTTCTACCAGTATATGTTTGAATTTCTCTGGATATAGCTCTTTTACTTACCCTATTTCATTCTCATTTTACCACCTAAATATTTTCCATCCATATTTTCTATCAGTTATGGGCAGTTCTCCGCCATTATCACTTTAATATTGCCTCTCCATCCTTCCTCTTGATCTTTAATTCCTGATTAGCTATTAGATGTATGTTGGACCTTGGTATTCTAGCCTATAAGTCTCTTATATGCTCTTATATCTTTGTATGTCTCTGTGCTGCATTCTAATTTCCTCTGATCTACCTTCTTCTTTCTAATTCTCTCTTCAGCTGTGTCCAGTTTGCTCATTGGTTTACTCCTTGAGGGTTTTTAACATTTAATCACTTAATAAAATGAAAAACTGCTCAGGTGCCACTTCAGGTGTTCCTAACTCCGTGGTCGGCAAACCAGGGCTCGCGAGCCACATGGGGCTCTTTGGTCCCTTGAGTGTGGCTCTTTCACAAAATACCACGTGCAGGCGCGAACGTACAGTGCGATTGAAACTTCATGGTCCATGCTCAGAAGTGGGTATTTTGTGGAAGAGCCAGTATTTTGTGAAAGAGCCACACTCAAGGGGCAAAAGAGCCGCATGTGGCTCGCGAGCCGCGGTTTGCCGAGCTGCAGTTTGCCGACCACTGTCCTAACTGAAAAAAGACAATGCTAACAAAATAAGAACAGTGATCAGATATGGCCTTTCCATGTTGTTTGGAACAAGACAGAAAAAAACACTCTGTAGTCACATAAATAACTAAAAGAACTCTTAACTGATAAGAATAACTACTGCTTCTATTCCAATAATAACTCCAGCTCTGCTTTAATACTCCTGCCGCTCAGATAAAAATTATCAAGATATTTAATCACCAAATTTCTTCTACTTCTTAACAACACCTGACCTAGAACTGACCCCTGCTTTCTTAAACCTGCTTAGAATCATCCAGTTCAAGCACAAATCCTATAATAAATCTCTCTCACGATTGTGCTAATGTACATTTTCCTTTGCTGTAGCAAGCTAGGTAAAGTTAGATTTTTGATTGCAGGTGTGGCCCTGGTCTTTGGTTAGTGAGTTTTAACTTACTCTATTCTTAAGTTCTTGATGTTCTATTTGGTTCTTTTGTAATTTTGATTGTTCTGCCTTCAATTCTGGCTGCTTTTTTTTTTTTTTTGGTGTTATTTTTTTTTCATATTATGTTTTCAATTCCTTCTTTTGTGGCTCTAGTTATTTTAAACATGCTTAATCTTATCAAATTCAATTATAGCCAATATTTGTCCTAACTAAAGTTCTAGTGATACTGTCCAGTTCTTTATTGTTTGCTAATTTTTGTTCAAGATGGATTATTTCTTTGTGTTTTGTAATTTTCCATTGTAATCCCATTTTCATTTTGACACTGCTTCCAGAGTGAATTTTTGCTTGCTTCTGCCGGTGCACTAGGGATAGTACTATCCCAACACCAACTACTTTTTGTTAGTTACTTTTTTTTTGGTTGGATTTTACAGAGTACAAACACCCTTTTTGAGTATGTTTGGTGACATTTGACAAATGTATACATTTGTGTAACCACCACAGTCAAGATATAGAAAAACTGCATTACCCCAAGAATTTCCATACCATCCCAACTTTTTTTTTAAAACATATTTTATTGATTTTTTACAGAGAGGAAGAGAGAGTGATAGAGAGTCAGAAACATCGATGAGAGAAAAACATCGATCAGCTGCCTCCTGCACACCTCCTACTGGGGATGTGCCGGCAACCAAGGTACATGCCCTTGGCCGGAATCGAACCTGGGACCCTTCAGTCCACAGGCTGATGCTCCATCCACTGAGCCAAACCGGCCTGGGCCCATCCCAACTTTTAAGATATGATGTCATCTTGGGGATTTCTGATCCATGTAGCTAGTATAAATTATATTTGTGAAACTCCTGACTCTGTGAGGCTTAAATCTAAATGATAACTTTTCCAAAAAGAATTTAAAAACACACATCTCTGAATGCAGTTTAAGATAAACAAACAAGCTTCCTTTTTATTTTCCTGTTTGCCAGTTGGAAGACTTCCCCCCTTAGTGCAGCCTTTCAGTATGTGTACATAGCTCTTTGATAGTCTGGCATTTTGTAAGTGTCTTAGTTACATCTTCCTGTCTTGTTTAAGCCCAAGGCCTCAAGTCCTATCCCTGAGGGGCTTAGAACTCAAATATCATGGTTAATAAGGCCCACGGGGCTGCTGCCCCAGTTCCAACTGACAGGTTATTACTCTGGATTATAATGCCCATCCTGCCCCTTCTTGATTCATACATCTTATAAAGTATAACATACACATAGAAAAGTACACAGATCATAAATATATAGCTCTAAACCTTTTCAGAACTGACCCAGACAAAGAAAATGAACATTACTAGAAATTTCCTATCTTTTCCAAACACTATCTCCTCTCAAGGAGAATCATTATTCTGACCTCTAACATTATGGATTAATTTTGCTGATTTTTGAACTTTATATAAATGCAATCATACAGCATATGTCTGGCTTCCTTTGCTTATTATTATGTTTTCGAAGCTTGCTCATGGTGCTCTGTGTTTGTTCATTCTCATTGCTGTATATTATTCCATTGCATGAATATAACAGAATTTATATAGTAGGTGAACATTTGGGTTGTTTCTAGTTTTCCTCTTTGCTTTAGGAGCCTGGGATTTCCCTGCATTTTCTTTCAAGCTCTGCTGTGTATTTAGTAGAATGTAAAAAGCATTTCCTGGTCAGAAATTCTGTATGATCTGTGTCAAGACAAGTTTTAGGTTTTGTAGGCTACTAAATTATACCAGACATGTAGGTCATATGTTTCAGTGTTTGTTGAAATTCTCACTGGATTCTCATCCGATTTACGTTAGCCTTTGATTTGTTTATTTAGACTACATTTGTAGAAGTGGTTTTGATTCAGTGAACTAATGATGAGTAAATGCAAACAGGAAGATAGAGATGAGACATGTAATTAATCCCATAGGCATGATCCTTTGCCTGGATGGGATGCTGCAGATGCAAGGCTGGTTTGACATTCATAGGTGTGAAATATTGAAAATGCATGTTAAAGAAATGGGGTGGTTGCATACAAGCAATGGTAGGAAGTGTGGATGTGGTTGTTTGGGTTCAGGATCTCCTGGCTAGTTGACGATGGGACTAGGAAATGGAACAGAGTCATCCTTGATGGTTCAGTGGGATGTAATCTATGTGTTGCCAGAAGAGCCACCCCGAAGTGGCCTTGCTTTGCCTGCAAAAGTAATTGTTCATTTAGATCGATCAGTGGTTCTCAACTGGGGGCAATTTTGTGCACAGAGGATATTGGTAGTGTCTGGAGACCTTTTTGGTTGGCATGTTGTTGGCATTTGGTGAGTAGAGGCTAGGGATACTGGTAAACAGCCTGAAGGACAGGACAGACCCCCTGCACCCTCCACCCTTTAAGAAAGAATTTTCCAGTCCCAAGTGTCAATAAAGCCAAGGATGAGAAATTCTATACTAGATCTAAGGACTGGACATAACCTCTAAATCAAAAGTGTATTTAAGTAAACATTATCAACTATCTTTCAAGAAATGATAGCAGCACAGTGGCACATTCTTCTGTGATTCTATCCAAATTCTGACAGTCTATGGTATCTACCACATACCTGGCTCACTCCAATTTTTTCCAAAACCGTAATGGTGGGTCCTGCAACCACCAAATCCAGTCGGAGTTTCAATAAAATTACTTGGATTTGACATTAATATAAAAAGATATGTACAGCGATTTATTTAGAACCATTAAAAATTAAACAACAAAATTTCCCTGTGATTCATGGCATTATTTTAATTTTACTATTGAAAGTTCCAAGGCTGTGGAGTACATCAGCTGCACAAATGGCATTAGACAAAGAAAAATGTTGGTGTTGTGTCTTGCAATTAGACTCTAAGATATCCTTTTCCTTTGTGTTACACTTTTATAGCTGAAATTTGGGGCAAAGGTAAATGCCATTGTTTTTCAAATGGCAGTGATTGTCTAAATGTGTCTCTTCTTCCTCCAGGCAGCACACACTACCATTTATTCTTCTGATTCATTTCCCCCAGAAAGCTGAGAAGGAGTTCTATAACGATATTATTGGTTTTTTTTTAAACTAGTGTTTCCATTGTAATGCTATTACTGAACCAATGTTGTGATAAATGGTCTGTTTATAAGGGGACTCACTTTTACAAGAAGTAGAAAATTAGACACGCTTTGGCTTTGCAATAACAATAAAAACCACAGTGAAAAAAAAAATATTCTCCAGTTTATTCCCATCTGTATCAGCAGGGAAGCTTGAGAAGATGGCTTTCCCCCTAAAGTCTCCTAAACACAATTACTGCCTAAAAGTACCAGGTCAAAATGCACTTTTCCTCCAAATCCCGTTCAGGTCCTATACATTCGTAAGCTCACTATAAAGTGGGCCCTTTAAGAAAACCAGGCACTTTAAACCCCACCCCTCTGCTGACTGGAAGCAGTAAGTCCGCCTTTCAGAGGCACTTGGTTGGTGATAAAGCTAAGACACAGCCAGCTCTCCCTCTGCTCTGCCTGGAAGGAATGTTTCTGTTGCAATAAACTCCAAACGTGGAAGCTTTCACATGCTATGGGTTAGGGAACAATAGAAACTTGTGAAGTATGGAAGCCAGATCGGCCCTTAAGATTCGGTCATGGTGCTGAATAAAGTGGAAAGAATGCTTTTAAATCCGTTTCCTCCTGTGGTGCTACTCCCTGCTAGCTTTGCTCTTCCATTTCACCCAGCAAGGGAGTTTTCCAGAAGCCCTTTGCAATTTAAGGAGCTGTACCAGATCCCCAAAAGGAAAAGTTGGGGAGAGAAATAAGTTCCAGTGAAAATTAAACTGGATCACTTCTAACAGAGTTATTTACATTGGCTATACGTTTCTGAAGAGCAAAGTCAACGACCTCCCCCTCCACCACACCAACAGTGACTAAGTTCAGAAGTCCTCTGGCACTAAAATAAAAAAAAAATAACTGGGAGAAATTTGGGGTGTAACCGGTTGGCATTTCTGAGTTCTCTGCTAGAAGCAGCCATCTTGGTAAAAGATGATGTCATTTGGAAGAATTGGAGTTTTAGTTTTTTCAGAGGTAACAGTTTCCATTGGCCACTGAATAACAGCTTAATCATTAGATCAAATTTAGGTTTAAAGCTAAGGAAGGAGTGGGAATTAAAATAATTCCTTTCCACACCTCTTTATCCTTCTTAATATATTATTAACTTTTCCAAAAGTTCAAAGGAATAGAAAAGAAATTGACACCCCCCCCCCCCCCCACCATTTTCTGTTTCCATGTGTTTGTGCTTCCCTTGACTAAGCTTGGATAATAAAACTAGTCTGGTCAGTTTCACTTTCTAATTTTTATACATAAGTGAAAGCTGTTTAGTGTCAACAGTGTAAAGTGTTTAGAATCATCTCACCTGCTGGGTCAATTTCCTACAAGTCTTTCTTTGGGAGGGGAGGGGAGATGAAAGTTTTTATTTTAAATTTCCTACGCTTCAAAATTAGAACCCTGAATTAGACCACATTAGAGTAATTAATCTGTTTTATTTTTCACTTACAAAAGTTTTGTAGGAGTGGCAGGACGAGTGAGGAAAGGTGATGGTTATGGTTCTGTTACATTCCTACTTAATCATCACTATTTGTATAGCAACAATGCTATGTCTGCAGCTGCTTTGGGAAATTGGCACTTAAAGAGATGACTTTCAATCCACAAAAAGTGTTTATCATTTTTTCTTTTCTTTTTGGATTAGATGTTAGTGTTCCAATTCTACTGTGAGGCATGTCCTGGTACTGTTTGCAAGACAAGAAAAGAAAAAGTTGCACCTCATTTATACAATGGAGCGCAGTGTGGTTTGGTAGATTATTAGGAGTGAGGAGGTGGTGTGTCTTCTGCAAATCTTCCTCCACGAGGTTAACCTGTGGCTGGCGGTGTTTCGCGCCGCTCTCCTCCTTGCAGGGGAACTCACTGTTCTTTCAGCGCGACTCAACGCCTCCCCGCCAGGCTCCCTAAGATAAAACTGAAAGGGCTGCGTGGAGGTTTCAAACAGACAGAGGGAGACACGAGCACACCCAGCCGGCGGAAGACGGGGCCGCGACGCGGCAGGGGCCGGCTGACCTCTCCACGTGTCCCCAGCACCTGCAAGGCTAGCGGGGCATTGGGTTTCCTTTTCCCAGGCGCGGGCGCGAGCCCGGAAGAGGCTGGGCGGCCTTGGGCTTAAATCGGGGGGCTCGGAGGCCCGCCCTCGGAACACGTGCGGCCGGCGAGCAGCTGGTGCGGAGGTCGGCTTGGCTTCCTCGCCGCGCCCGCGCCCGCGCGTCCCTGCCCCGCCGGCGGACGCCTGGAGGCGGGCCGTGGCGGCGGCGGCGGGCCGGTCCCGAGCTCTCGGCTAGCCGTGCGGGGCGGCCTCCCGAGCGCGCCGGGCCGGCGGCCGCGAGCCTCAGTGCAGTACTGCCCGAGCCCGGGCGGGGTCTCTGTTCTCTGGCGGAGGCGGTCCCTTGGCAGCGGGAAGCTCCCTCTCTTTCTCTCGCCGCCGCTCCGCGTCTGCGCCCTGGTGCCAGGCGCCCAGCTCGGCGCTCCCCTGCGCTCGCCCCGCGCCCACTCATTCGCAGCCCAGCCTTCGCCGCCGCCGCCGCCTCCCGCTCCTCCTACTTCCCCCAGCCGCCGCGGCCATGGCGGACAGCGCCAGCGAGAGCGACACGGACGGGGCGGGGGGCAACAGCGGCAGCTCGGCCGCCATGCAGTCGTCCTGCTCGTCGACCTCGGGCGGCGGCGGCGGCGGTGGCGGCGGCGGTGGCGGCGGTGGGAAGTCGGGGGGCATTGTCATCTCGCCGTTCCGCCTGGAGGAGCTCACCAACCGCCTGGCCTCGCTGCAGCAGGAGAACAAGGTGCTGAAGATCGAGCTGGAAACCTACAAACTCAAGTGCAAGGCGCTGCAGGAGGAGAACCGCGACCTGCGCAAAGCCAGCGTGACCATCGTGAGTGCCCCCCGGGGGCGCGCCGCAGCGCCAACCTCCGCCCGCCCCGGGAGAGGCAGTGCCAGGACCCGGGCAGCCCCCGGTTCTCCCCGAGGTTCCCGGGGGTCCCGCAGCGAGCACACTCTCGGTCGAGACCTGCCGGCCTCCGGAGGGTGGGGGAGAGGGAGGTGTCCCTTCGGGGCCACGCGGGTCTGTCTTCCCCCGGGGGCCAGGCGCGGCGCGGAGTACGGGAGAAGGCTGCTGGGACAACCCACTCACGTCCCTTTTTCACCCCTGGGGCGGAGGCCCCTCCCGGGCAGAGCTGGAGGCTAGCGGCGTGGCTGGGGGGGCGGGGTGGGACTTTTTCAGGACTAGCGTGCCTGAGGGGTGCTTCCAGAATCCGGGGAGCCCTGCGCTAGGGAAGAGGGAGGAAGCTGGGGCCTGTGTCGGGGGCCTGGCTTGGGGTGCGGGGGTGCGCAGCTGGGCTGGGCACTTGGCTGGCATCTGGACGGCGCTGGCTGGATCGCCGGGGAGGGGGCGGGAGAGAGTGGCCGGGAATCCGGGAAGTGGAGTTTTCTGGCCAGGATCGAGAGGGAAGGGCGGGTACCGGAGCTGATGCTCCTACCTCCGTTGGAAGTCCTTTCCTTGGTGGGGAGGGTGAGGACGGGGGGCGGCAGAGGCGGTGTACAGCCGCGTGAATGCAGCATCTTACCCTGGTCTGCACAGTGAAGGGTATGAAGCTTGGACAGGCTGAAACCAGCGTGAAAGGTAGCGACTCCCTTGCTGAGCAAGATGCACATACGTGTGTTTGTTTCATTGGTGGTGAAGTGCCTGGGGGGTATTTTGCCTTTGAGTCCAGATACTTGACAGGAGAACAGGCTGTCCGTTTAACACCTGGTCTCCGGCGGCTCCCCCGAAGGAGAGGGGTTAAGATTAGGGATATAGACCTCCCTCATAGGCGTCTAGAAAGTCCCCTATAGCTGTGATGAGACAAAACATAACTGGAAAAAGTACACCGAGGGCTCTCACCTAACATCCCTGTCTGCCAGCCACATCATTAACATGCAGAATCCCCATACAGACAACCCTATTGAGATCAAAACAGTTTCCCAGCCAGGAGCAGAGAAGGAAACGTTAAGAAATCAAGGGGGAAAATTGCCATCGCTGCTGCACAATAGCTGACTAGACCAAATCTTCAGATGGAGAATGATACGGATTTGGAGATGGATCAAAGATCACACTGTGGGAATGAAGTGGGGGCAAGTGTAGATGCCCACGTGCCAGGAAAGTCCTCAGTGGAGGAATGAGTGTGTACGTGTGAGTGTGTGTGTGCTCCCCCAACTCTAGGTCATGCATAGGAACTGGACGACGTTCTGAATTAGCCTAGAAAAGCGGGTTTCCACCAAACTTTCAGTGTGATTGGCAGCCTAGATAGAAATTGATTGTAGAAACACTTAGTATGGTCAAATCCAGTCCTCATGAATGGAATTGGAACTGTAAAATTCTTGAATTGCCCCTTTGGTAGGAAGGGGGAGAAATTTCCATAGGCAGCCACTTCCAAGCCTCCTCTGTAGCTTTCTTGGCCAAGAGAGATGTCTGCTGAGTGAGGGTTTGAGAAGAGGGCGAAGTTGGTGGAAGCAGTTTATTTAATGTTTGAGTTAGTAAATGAGAGGGTTAGTCTCTTGGAGAATGTGAACCACGGAAAGTAGTAAAACTTACATGAAACAGAATCTCTAGCCTCTTGCATACAGTGAGCAATTCAGGCTGTTTTTGTTAGTTTGGGAGGGAGAATGGGGGGTGGAGATGCTATGAAAGGGTTATCTGTTTGACACTTGACCATATTATAAGTAGGTCTGTAAGTTGTACACAAGCACATTGGTTTTGCAAGGACAAACATGTTCATTCCTGGTGTATAAAATCAGAGGCCCTCTGAACACTTGGCTTGAAGCGTGTGTGAGGTGGTGGCTTTATTTCTTAGCACTTACCCTCAACTAAAACTGACATCCAACCAGATGTACTTTGTGAAATGTTCTGTGGCCTTATGAGTAAAGTTTAAACATTATTTTAGATGACAGCTTACAAGTACTAGAAGCCTCTCAATTCTTCCTTAATCTCTGATGAATATATTTAGGGAGACAAATAAAAGTGCTTGTGGTTTACCTGGTTCTCGAGTACTTGGCAGGTGTTGTTAAGGCAAAATGCAGCGAAGAGGTTCCTTTAAGCTTTTGAAAGTTTTGTTAACTGAACTAGGGCCCAGAATGTGTGGCTGCATGAAATGGGTCTGTGGATGTAAGGAATCCCTGGTACAACACTGTGTTGTCTTTTTTGTCAAGGTTAAGCCGTACAACCCCTGGCGACTCTAACGTAAACATAGCCCCTGCTGGGAGCTGCCTGGGAAGTTTGTGACAAGACCTAAGATATTCAGTTAAGTGGAGGCCTTGCTAGATTTTTTCACTTAAAATAATTTTAGTTAATTTGAAGTGAAGATGGAACCATAATCCTATTACTTGCCTTCCTGGTTCTTTTTTTAAAAATATATATTTTATTGATTTTTTTACAGAGAGGAAGGGAGAGGGATAGAGAGTTAGAAACATTGATGAGAGAGAAACATCGAACAGCTGCCTCCTGCACACCCGCTACCGGGGATGTGCCCGCAACCAAGGTACATGCCCTTGACTGGTAACGAACCTGGGACCCTTCAGTCCGCAGGCCGACGCTCTATCCACTGAGCCAAACCAGTCAGGGCTGCCTTCCTGGTTCTTATTAGTTCCTCTAGTTACAATAGTAAGTAGCATGTTCATGAGCACAAAGATGTGTATGGATGGTCTTTTCTTTTCCCTGATCAGGAAGGTACATGGCTCATCAGCCTCACCCTGGAGAAGAGGGAGGCGCTTTCTTTTGTGTGTGTGTGTGTTTTAATGGACCTTATTTATTAGAGGAGCTTTGGTTTCCCAGCAGAATTGATTGGAAGGTACAGAGATTTCCCCTGTACTCCTCTCCCTTGCCTCCTCTCCCTCCCGCTATTTCCAACATCCCCCGCCAAAGTGGTACATTTGTTATAATCAGTGAACCAGCACTGACACATCGTAAGCACCCAAAGTCCGTAGTTTACCTTAGGGTTCACTCTTGGTGTTTGTTGTACATTCTGTGGGTTTGGCCAAATATATACTGACATGTATCCGCTAGTATTATACTAGGCAGATATGGTGCCCTAAAAATCCTCCATGCCCTGCCCTTCCATCCTTCCCTAACCCCTGGCAACTGCTGCTCTTTAGACTGTCCCCACAGTTTTGTCTTTCCAGAATGTCATAGAGTTAGAATCATACAGTATTGCAGCCTCTTCAGAATGGCTTCTTTCATCTAGTAACAGACATTTAGGTTTCCTTCATGTCTTTTTATGGCTTGATGGCTCATTTCTTTTTTGCACAGAATAATATTCCATTATCTCAATGTGCTACAGTTTATTTACCCACTTACCTGCTGAAGGACTTTGCTGCTTTCAAATTTTGGCAATGATGAATAAAGCTGCGATAAACACCAGTGTGTTGGTTTTTGTGTGGACAGGAATTTCAGCTCAGTTGGGTAAATAGCAAGGAGCACAGTTACTGGATTGTACGTAAGAGTCCTTTTAATTTTGTTAAAGTGCCAAACTGTCTTTCTGAAGTGGCTGTACTATTTTTGCATTCCCACCAGCAGCGAAAGAGTTCCTGTTGCTCCACATCCTTGACGGCATTTGAAATAGTCAGTGTTGTGCATTTTGAATATTGTAATAGATGTGTAGTGGTATCTCATTGTTGTGCCCTCATTTTTTTTTTTTTTTAAGCCCATAGGCCAATAGAAGCTTGTAACTAATGGGTCATTTCTGTCTCTTTTGTATGTAAGTGCTTATTCTGCTCAAGCTACCCGTTTAGTAAAGGACTGGTTTCATGGGCATGTGTTCTCAGCATTTAGAGGTGAACATCATCTGTGGGGAAGAATCGGATGGATGAGGCCCTTCATGCGTGTCCAGAAGGGCATCTGGGAGTTCGAGCTTGCCCCTAGTGTTTTGTCTGGGAATTAGAGGTGGAATGGAATGTTTTGAGTGATTCTCCTATTTCCCCTAGTAAATCAGGAGTGGAAACAGGCTGCTGATTATAGACCATAACTTCTTCTTTGTAGTGGAGAAAATAAACAAAAAAAAAAAGCTCAGTCACCCTGTTGAGTAGCCTATAGATGTTAGGCTAGATCTATGTGGTTTGTACTGTGGGGGAAAATTGGAGGTTATCTCATTCAGTGCAGTGACGTGTGTCTAGGAGTGGTGGTCTGTGAGAAGGTGAGGAAATGCAATTCTGGGCAGTAATTGGATGGCTTCCAAGTTCTGGACTAGTTGCTGGTATTCTCAGAGTATACCCAGGGCCTCACACCTGGTATGGCTAGTCCTCTCAAGCAGCGGTCACCAACCTTTTGGACCTCACGGAGCACCAGTAGTCCGCGGACCACCGGTTGGCGACGACTGCTCTAAAGAGTATGCTTTTCTAGAACGGTTCAGACCTTCAGCATGTGTTTGCTTTGAAAAGAAAAATCTATACTAATAAAAGGGTAATATGCTAATTAGACTGGGAGACCTTCCGGACAAAGCCATGGTGGCGGGGCAGAGGCAGTTAGGGGCGATCAGGCCAGGAGGGGAGGGCAGTTGTGGGTGATCAGGTTGGCGGGGGGGGCATTTGGGGGCGAGCAGGCCAGCAGGGGGGAGTTGGGGGTGAGCAGGCTGGCGGGGGGGGGGGGCAGTTGGGGGCAAGAAGGCCGGTGGGGGGAGCAGTTGGGGGTGAGCAGGACGGCAGGCAGAGTGGTTAGGGCCAATCAGGCAGGCAGGCGAGTGGTTAGGAGCCAGTGGTCCTGGATTGCGAGAGGGATGTCCGACTGCTGGTTTAGGATCGGGCCTAAACCGGCAGTCGGACATCCACCAAGGGGTCCCAGATTGGAGAGGGTGCAGGCCAGGCTGGGGGACACTCCCCACCCCCCACCCTGCATGAATTTCGTGCACTGGGCCACTAGTCCTATTATAAGTCACTAGTATTTAAATATCTTTCTAACCATAAAATTAGTCCTTCATTATAGAAGTTTGCGGAAATACAAAGGTATTTGAAAGTTACAATAGAAAAACATGTTGGTATGGCATGATTAGAAAAACCTGGCTATTTTGAATATCAACAGTGTAATGATTTCATTAACCAAAAAAAGCCCACCATATAGTTAATGTTTTGGATTTGGGATTACTTATTCTGGAAGCCCAATACACCATTTTCCATTTTTAAGACTTCATTTTGGCAGATTCTCTGAAGATAGGAGATCAACATTGCTCTTATACAAAGGTATATTGTGTATCTTTTTTCTTGTTTGAAAAAATCCTTAGATTTTTGTAGAAACACCCCGCTTTAGACACAACTTTGAAAAAAGTATGACCCGCTAGGTCTAATTGTATGCAAGTTCACTCTTCCTAAAGAGAGGCTATTCTTGGGTTTCTTCTGCAGTTAAAGTTCTTCACATTTGTAGGTTCCTTCTGTGTGTTTCATATAATCTATTTGTATTTGGTTGCCAAAAAACACAGAACCTTAGAGTAGGTGGTGACAGTCTTTTACAGTGTTCTCCTTATTTATTTTGCTGGGTGTGGGGAATAGTTCAAAGAATCACCAGTATCTGGTTTGTGGTAACTCTTGTTCAAGACCAGAGAGACTGGTCTAAAGCAAAAATCTGAAGCAGGCATTGCTCGCTTTAAAACTTTCAGGGGCTCCCCATGGCGCTCTGGATCCCAGTAACCATTCTGGAGGTGTACCTGACTCTGTATGAGCTGGCTGTGCTTACTTTACAGACGCACCCCTCACATTGGAAGCTCTCACTGGGCTTCACGGCTAGTTCCTGGAATTAATTGTAGCAGGTTTCTCTGGCTCCTCTAGGCTGTACCTCGTGCCCTTACTGTTCTTCCTACTTCTCCCCTCGCATTTATCTTGGAAAGCCAAGTAGACCAGCGGTTCTCAACCTGTGGGTCGCGACCCCTTTGGGGGTCGAACGACCCTTTCACAGGGGTCGCCTAAGACCATCGGAAAACACATATATAATTACATACTGTTTTTGTGATTAATCACTATGCTTTAATTATGTTCAATTTGTAACAATGAAAATACATCCTGCATATCAGATATTTATATTACGATTCATAACAGTAGCAAAATTACAGTTATGCAGTTATGAAGTAGCAACGAAAATAATTTTATGGTTGGGGGTCACCACAACATGAGGAACTGTATTAAAGGGTCGCGGCATTAGGAAGGTTGAGAACCGCTGAAGTAGACTGTACTGCTCCTCCCCCGCCCCCCCCCCCCCCCCCCCCGCCCCCGCCAGCAGTGTACACTAACACTGTCTCTTTGCCAGCCACACACTGGGTTTTGTGTCCATTCACTCCCATTCCTCAGTGCCTGGGTGTGGTAGAGTATTTGGGTTGACTCCAGAGGCATTGGGTGATGAGGTGTTTTTGTTCTTTTTTTACTGGGGTGAGGGTGCTGGTTCTGTCTCCTGACCTATGTTCATAAAGTCACTCCCATGCATGTGTCCTCAACTACAGCACGCAAGCACCATCTTCTCCATAACTGGTTGGTTGAATGGATTGGATGGATGAGTGGATACACTGTATACTTAGGGGGACCAGTGAAATCAGTGTATGCCCCAAGCCCCTGCCTTCTAACCATGGGTGATGTAGGCTACCTTGTAGCACATACCCAGGGGCTTGTCTAGATGCTGGTGATACATTTCACCTTTGGAAGGGGACAGTGTCTTCAGGTTCACCTTTCTAAGGGTTTCTGAGTAAAGCTTAGCAGGGGGGGAACGTCCGGCCCGAGGGCTATATAAGGCCCACAAAATCATTTGGTCTGGCCCTGCCAAGGCATTAGGGGCGAGTTAATTAAATGTTTGACCAAATACAGCAGGCTAATTTTGATAATTTTGTGTGGCCCGTGAATGATGTTATAAATATCCAAATGGCCCTTGGCAGAAAAAAGGTTCCCCACCCCTGGCTTAGGGGAAGAAGTGGCTCTGTTGAAAGTGTTAAGATTTGCCACTTCAGTTTTGCCATGGTGACAGATCACTCCAGGCATTTCTTATGATTTTTTTTTTTTTTTAATGTTGAAATGCCCCACAGCCGCCTCTGGGATACAATTATGAACTGTGATAGAGGGGATGTATCCGTGCAAGTACCTGAAGCTCCATTTGAGGGAGTATCTGCAAATAAGATCAGGAGGCTTGCCGACTCCTTGGAGATGTCCACCTGTGGCCTGCAGAGTGGAGTTTGGCAGATTGCTGTGGCGTCACATACAGTGTCCGTGCATGGTTTTGATTTTTTCTTCCTTAAATCAGGCCTCAATAGAGCTAACTGCAATTACAGCTAGAAATGCTAATCTGAGCTTTTAAACTCCCAACCTGGAGGAGCAGAGGAGTAACAATCATCTTCCTTGTTCCCTCCCATACTTTCCCCCTCTGTGGGCAAGGTGTTGCTCTTTGTTTTCAATTACAATGCAGTTGCTTTTAGATAGATTGCATCATTGTCAAAGCCCGGGAAGTGACTGTTCGCAGGTTCAGTGTGTTCCTGCTTGCTGGTGGTTGAAGTTTTCTTGACAGGGAAACTAATGCTCTGGAAAGTATTTCTAATCGTCAGGATCTTGGAGTGGTGTTTACTTGCAGATTCTTCTTAACTTCCCTAAGGTTGTCAACTTTTTTTTTTTTTTATGGCTGTCAAGCTCACAACTGTGAATTTTATCCCAGTGTTCATACCAGTACATTGCAAACTCACTTTGTATAGGTGTTCTTTTCTAGGGAGAAGAATGCTAAAACAGAGGGTTAATAGTTTGATTGATGGTTATCTAGGTTTAACTCACTCCTTCTTGTTGGTTCTTAGATCTTATGCATTGGCGGGGGGGTGGGAGGGGTGGGAGTTAAGTTTAGTGATTAAAATTTATTATAATACTCACATGGTTTAATGCTGGGAAATTTTCTGTGATTTTTTTTTTCTCCCCCTCCCCTTGCCTCCTCAGTAAGGCACAAATTGGTATGTGACAAATACAGCCTGAAATAAGCAGGATTCAACCTACAAGTACTTACGAAGGGCTGACTGTGTGCCAGATCCTCCGAAATATTTGGAAGGAATGTAAGGGCTTCTCCAGCAGCCTACCAAGGACTGCACTTGACTTTCATTCAGCTTGGCCCTGGCTGGGTGCTATAGGGAATACAGAATAGAGGGAACGGCCTCCCTTCTCCTCCAGCATTTTCCAGCCGTGAGAGTCACGAAGGACAGAGATAACCCACATATAAGTGGAAGCAAGAAAGGAAGTTCAGGTATGCTCCTGAAGGGGTGCCCAGGGAGGGCTATTACCTTCCACCTTCCGAAATGAGGCTCGTCTGCTTTATGAATATCTTCAAGGAAAACAATGTATCATATTCACTCAGTTTAATGAGCTTGTAGTTTATTTTGTGAGGCAGAGATAGGGAGAGCTGTTGCTCAATTTGTCTGTGTCGAGGTGGCCTGGGAGGCTTTTGTTTGTTTTTAATTTTCTTTTTTATGTGGTGAGGGATGAAAAGAAAGGCCATTGACGTTTTAATGTCATGATTTACATCTGCCTGCAGATTGAAATGATCTAGGTGGTTTTTCCTCTATTTCTGTCACACTCTGGGCCCCACCCACGTTCCTTTCACAGAATATTGTTGCATGGACCAGAATTTTCTTAAGTCTCCAATCTTCAGTCTGTGAAAGCAAAGACTTCTTATGTTAAAAATTGCCCATACTAATTTATGGGCAATTTTAAATGCCGTGTGTGTGTGTGTGTGTGTGTTTTGTTTTTTTGAAAGCAGTGTTGATTGACAGGATAATCTTCCGGGCATCTGTTCCAGATCAAATCAGCCTTAGGTGCCAGGTGTGTGGCCGGAGTGATCTGGTTAATGCCCTCCAGGGCATCTCAGGGCACTTGGGATCAAATGAGGCCACTCGTGCGGCGGAGCAGAGTTGAGATATTCAGCCAGACATAGGTCATAATTCAAAAAAGTTTTCCATAGAAGGAAAGAGGAAAGCGAAAGAATGAGAGCAACGTGGAGTATGGGTGAGCTAAAGTGAGTTCCTAGAAATCTTGTGCCCGCATTAAGCACTTCACGTGTTGCTGTCATGAGTGAACAGAGTCTTCAGTGTTATCTGCGTTCGGAGACTGAATTAGAAGGGCTAAAATAATCTTGAGAAAAATAATTTTTTTGGTGTGTAGGAAGAGCTTCTAGGCTCATGAAATTGTTTGCATGTAAGTGGTGGTTTTTTTTTTTTTTTCCAGTTGTCCTAAGTAAGATACCAACTCAAATAATAACTTCTATTCTATTGAGGTTTTTTGTTGTTGTTTTTTCGGTTCTTCGTTGGACAGGCCTTAATTTATCTAAACAAAGGCGTTTGCTGAGAGTCAAAACATTGTGTTGCTGCTTCATTTAGTAGCTCCTGATTATAGAAACACTAAAATTTGAGGGGAGAAATCGGCTAGATAATTTAAATATCCCGGCTAACCAAAGAGTACAATTTTTAAGTGTATACGCCATAACGTAGACGTTTGGATTTAGTTAGGTTCAAATCACTACTTGGTAAGGTGCCATGGGTTTTGGAAAGTATATGAACTATGTCACATCATTTTGAAACTTGAATGCATGTAGCTTATTATCGAGAAGTACCTTAGGTCCCAGAGAATAGGGTCAGTGACTTTTTTGGTTGTGATTTAAAAAATTGCGGTAAAGTATACACAAATAAAACGACCATTTTAATCATTTTTTAAGTATACAATTTAGTAGCCTTAAGTACATTCACAGTGTTGGGCAACCATCACCACTATCCAGTTCCAGAAGTTTTTCATCATCCCAACCAGAACCTCTGTCTTGATTCAACAGTATCTCTTCATTTCCCACTGCCTCCCGCCCCTGGTAACTCTATCCCTAGTGATTTAATGTTTTTCTTTTCTGCTCTACAGAAATAGCTACCTGCTTTTTAGTGCTCTGATGTTAAAAGTTAGGAATTTGTACCTAAAGCATTTTATTTTATTTTATTTTATTTTTTTAAAAAATATATTTTATTGATTTTTTACAGAGAGGAAGGGAGAGAGATAGAGAGTTAGAAACATCGATGAGAGAGAAACATCGATCAGCTGCCTCCTGCACATCTCCCACTGGGGATGTGCCCGCAACCAAGGTACATGCCCTTGACCGGAATCGAACCCGGGACCCTTCAGTCCGCAAGCCGACGCTCCATCCACTGAGCCAAACCGGCTTCGGCTACCTAAAGCATTTTAATTAAAGTGCTTTTGATATCTTGCTCCAGCTTAATTTTTTATTGCTTTTTGGCTATCACACATCTGGTTCTTTGCTGTCTTTAGCACACATGTATGGCACCCCAACCCTGGTTTCCTACCTTTTTTTTTTTTTCCTTTCTAATTTGCATTTAGAGTAAGCACCCAGATGTGCAGACCACTGAGAGGCACAATCCACAGTGAGGACTTGTCCTCCTGGAAAGAGAAAGGACTTTTGCCCTAACACCGAATATCTAATGGTTGCTTTTTTTTTTTTTTTTAAAGAAATGTGTTGTGAGCATTTAATTTCCTCTATAGCATTTTGAATATACCTTAATTTAAGAAAGTTTGGAGAAAAGAAAAGCTTGAAGAAGTGAAGAATACTTTTTATTTACCAGCATTGCTCCACTTCCACATTATTTTGTGTTGCTGTGATAACACCAGTGTTTACCCAGTGCCTCCTGTGGGATAGGTTCTATTGGGAGGGGCTTGCATATATCTTCTTATGTAATCTCACCACCATCCTGTGTTACTGATGTTATCCATTAATACAATCTTATAAATTTAGGCCCAGAGAGGTTATGTAACTTGTGGCTGGAATTTGAACCCAGGTCTGGCCTCAGTGCTTAAGCATGAGGCTACACAGCCTGTGAGAAGGTGGGATAGAAATTAATTTATGAGCAGTGTTATCTTTATCTTGTGGGCATTTTCCTCTTAGTTGCTTCTCCACTGTTCTATTCCTTTAGTTAGAGTCATGGCTGCCCTATTACCACAGCAAATTCTCAGGATGCCAGGCCCCAGGGAGGGTTTCCAGGGCAGCAGTCTCCCTGCCTCGGAAAAGAAACAATGATGGGCAGGGTGCCTTCAGTGCCTGGGGGACAGCCTGTGCGCCCCGAGCCGGCTCTGTCTCCCTCCAGTACTGGGCCTTGGTCTCTTCCACCCCTGCCCCTCCCTTCCCAGTGAAGCCCAGTAGGTTGCTCTCTCTGCTTATAGCATAGCCTCTGGGCTCCCATCCCAGTCTGGAACCAGTCTCTTTGGACTACTTATGTTATAACCTCTGTTTAAAAATAGTCCAACCTGCATAGTAATAGTGGATTTTTTTCAAAACACGTATTGATCACCTGCTGAATGCCAGACAGAATGCCACAGGTGAGAACTGGGATGAGACTGCCTGAGGAGCTGGGATCATAGTCAACGAGGGCTCTTTCTCTCCTGAGGTGGTTATCAACCTAACACCTGAAGGATAAGTTGAAGTTAATATAGAGCAGTGGTTCTCAACCTTCTGGCCCTTTAAATACAGTTCCTCATGTTGTGACCCAACCATAACATTATTTTCGTTGCTACTTCATAACTGTAATGTTGCTACTGTTATGAATCATAATGTAAATATCTGATATGCAGGATGGTCTTAGGCAACCCCCGTGAAAGGGTCGTTCGACCACCAAAGGGGTCGCGACCCACAGGTTGAGAACCGCTGACCTAGAGGAAGGTGGGGGTGGAAGTCGTGGCAGGAGGGGGCATGCCTCCCTGACTCAGGCAGGATCTGAATGTGGGAAAGAAATAAAATGGGGAGGAGACCAGGGACCAGGCTCCATCCAGGGGCTAACTACAGAGGAGGGGACAGGGGTTAGGGGAGCAATCGAGTGTAGAGGCACTTTAATGATCCACTCTGGCTGCTTACTGCAGATGTTTTCCTTCTAAACTATTTGAAGACAGAGATTTTGTCATATATCATCCATAAGATGATCTGTCTTATTCCATGATAATGTTGGCTACATACTGCAGTCTTGCTGTGTGCCTGGTAGAGATCTAAACACATTGTGTTTAGGGATTCATTTCTTTGTCACACAACCCTTTGCGGTCTCCACATCACAGATGAAGAAACGAGGCGTAGGAGTCTCAGCAGCCTGTCAGTCACAGGAAGTGTAGGGCAGGATTTGGATGTAGGCAGTGTTGATGGTACCTAGGCTGGTGACTGGAACCGGAAAAGCCTGCCATTGGAAGGGTCATTTGCATTTTTCCGAAGCCTTAACCCAGTAGCTGCTCAGTAAAGTTTGAAGAGTTTATTTTGGGAAGTTCCCAGGTTGACTATTTATAAACTCTTCTAACGGAGTATAACAGTCAGTAAAGTACACAAGCTTTGCACGTGCACATTTATTGAAAAGTGTGCCATAAATTGACAAATGAATGGAATCATCAACCCTGGTGATATACATGTCACCAGCAACCCCCCTCCCCCAAAGCTGCCCTGTGCTCTGTTTCAGGCATTATCTCCCCAAAAGTAACGTTGTTCTGAGTTCTATCACTATAGATTTCATTTTGCTTATTTTTGAACCTCATAGAAGTGGCTTTATTTTTGTGTGTGTGTAGATTCTTAGTTATCCTAGTTCATTTATTAATATTACACAGTACCCATGTTGTTGCATGTAGGAGTAGTTCTTTTTTATTGCTGTGCAGTATTTCACTGCACGGGAGTCTGTGGAGTTGTTCAGTTTTAGCCTCTGCCCCTGAGTAGCCCCACCCCCTCCCCTCAGTGTTGATTGTGGGCATTGGGACGGTGTGAGAGGAGTGTGGCACAGCAGCAGGCATGGGGCCTATAGAACACAGGCTCCAGGTAATTAAGTTCTGGCTACCTTACCAGCCAAGTTATATGGTAATCAGGGTCTTTAAGCCTCAGCAGACTTAACCTGTTAAAACGACAGTTTTGTCCTGGCCAAGTGGCTCACTTGGTTGGAGCGTTGAAAGGTTGCCGGTTTGATTCCCAGTCAGGCACATACCTAGGTTGTGGGTTCGATCCCTAGTTAGGATGGGTACCAGAAGCAACCGATCGATGTTTTTCTCTCACATTGATGTTTCTCTCTCCCTCTCTCTTCCCTCCCTCTCTGCCTTCTTCTATCTTTAAAATCAATAAACACATTAAAAAACAAACCACTACAGTCCTTAGGGTTAATACCAGTCTTGTATCTAACCCACACTTGTTATGAAATCAAATGAGAGAATACACATCAAAGTATTTTGGTTGAGAATTACTCTGTAGGAAATGATATTAAAGATGATCACTAACCAACCCTTTCTATTATTCTTCAAAGTGTATTTTAAAATCAAAACGATTCTTGATTATCCTATAAGATGTTGGCAGCAAAATAAGGTCTAGAAAGCTGAGAGGGGGCGGTGGAGGCAGCAAGCACCAAGTTCTCCGGAGACCTCAGGCTGGGCAGCTCCACAGCCCTGCTCAGGCCCTGCATTCTCTGGCACTTGGGGATGCCTGGGAACTGGGCCGATATCCTAGGGTTTGGTGAGTCAGGATCGAACCAGCCTGTGTGGCCCTGTAAAAGTAATAGGACAGCAGGAGGCAAACATGCTTCCTAAAAGATCCATTTTTTCCCCCTTGTGGGTCGGTTTCAGGGCTCTTTCCATTATTTCTTGAAAAAAAGAGCCAACGTGTGCCTTTTCCAGATTTCCTGTCTTTAGCACTGTGGGCAGCAGCCAGTCGAAGCCCGCTTCTCTGTCGTGTGACTTTTGACACTGTTTCATGGGGGTGTGGATTCCAGAGGGGGTGGACTTGGGTGGCCGAGAACACAAATACCTGCTTAACTGCTGGTCTAGAGAAACCAAAACGTGAACATCTTTGAGATTGGCTGACTTTTGCCCTCTCAGTACCCCAGTGACAGAAGGACAGTCCCACTTGTGAGCCAGGGACAGGTCTGTTTGCCAGTGGACTCCTCAAGTGACCGCTTTAAAAAAAATGTTTTTATTGATTTCAGTGAGAGGAAGGAAGGGAGAGATGGAAGCATCAATGATGAGAGGGAGTCATGGATTGGCTGCCTCCTGCACACCCCCTACTGGGGCTCGAGCCCACAACCCCAGCATGTGCCCTGACTGGGAATCGAACCGTCACCTCCTGGTTCATAGTTCGGTGCTCAACCACGGAGCCACACCAGCTGGGTGTGACCCCTTTTCTTCTTCTTGGCTCTGGACTTCTCTAGTGATGGGAATGGTAGCCTAGGGACTCGCTGAGGGTTGAAAGAACATGCTTCTCACTAGGAGTGTGTTGTGGTTTTGTTGTCCTGGTTTGAAGGCTTTTGGTTTGATGAGAGGCGGGGAAGGAAGACAGTTTGTATAATTCAGGGACTCAGCTGGCATTGTAAAGGTGAAGTAAGCTACCTTGAACCCAGGAATGCCCTTAGCTCTTTGGCTGCCATCTGCCCACCAGGGAGATGAGGCTCTAGCCAAGACTATGAGGAGTCTTTGGTTTCTTGCTGCCTCCCTCCAAATCTTCTTTGAATGCCTTCCCGTTAAACTCTTTTTGTTGTTGTTGTTGGTTCTTACTTGGCCCAGAGTCTTGCTGCTCTGGGTCATTGGTACCTGATGGGTGATGCGATCAGGCAATGCTTTTCCTAAGTCCAGTGTATTCGTTCTCTAGTTCACAAATTCCTCTGGGCTTCACTGCTCACCATTTTTGTTTTTAAGCTTTTAACTTTATGTGTTGCAGATTAGCATTCTCCATTAGGCTACCTGCATGAATTATTCTTCCTTTCAATTTATTCAGTTAACTTCTTTCTGTGTTTTTTTTTTTCCACCCCAGGGTTCTTTGAGAGAACTTGGTATAATGGAGAGAGACTTGGAAACCAGATAGGGTTGCCAGATTCAGTAAACAAAAACACAAACAAACCCATAGGATTTTAAAAAATCTCAGCTCTTCTCCTTCCTCACTCTGCAATCAAGTGACAATTTACTGACCCCAAGGCCACCATGCCTTCTTTTCTATACAAGGACCATGGTATCTCACTTCTCAGGTGCTGGGGAGAAAGGATGTGACTTATGAACGCCCTCAGGACGCATTCAGCATCCTTTTCCAATGATTATAGATTTACGTCTTGTCCATCTTCTTCCTTTCCTCTTTTTCATGAAACCAACCAAGTGTCCTCTCCTCAGTGCGGCTCTTTGGGGTCTGTCTTCTCAGGATGTCGCTGCTTCTTCTTCCTCAAGCTGCTCCCAGTTTGCTTTCATTTTTTCTGCCCTTCTACCACCAACTTCCTGATTTCCCCCTCTCCGAAGGCCGCCTTTGCCTGTATGCCTCAGGTGCCTTCCTGTATCTGGCCACATGCTGCCAGCCCTCTAGTTTCATTTCCCTTTTCCTTCTGAGCGTGAAATGGCACTGGAAGAATGGGGCTTTTAGTCTCTTGGCGTCTGTGGGGCCAGGCAGCAAACACGTACCCTTTTGGAGCCTTGGTTTTCTCCTCATTTCACCGATGAGGCCTGTTTAGAAGTCGGGGATTGCAAACTGGCAGCTGGCATTTGGCCGGCAGGTGAGTGGCTTAGCGCCTGACCTTTGAAAGACCTTTGAAAAGAGAGTCTCAGAAAAGGCACAGACAGACCCTCTGGTTTGTCTTGGGCATCACCTGTCCCTGTGGCTTCTCACCTGTGGCGGCTGTCACATGCTTACTCACTTCCTTCTCTGAGGGGCAATGAGTCTGAGGTCCCGGGAGCTGTGCCACAGGTAGTGACTAATGAAGCCAGTGTGCACGGTTTGAGTTAGCCCTTGAAACAAAAGCACGGGGCACAGTTTTGCAACCTTACAGGCCGAGGTAGAGACAGACGTTAACCTGCCCGGGTCATCCCACTGGTAGGTGCTGGGACCAGGATGTGGCAGCCTGGCTCTAGGAGCCCCTGCTCTTAGCCACTGTGTTGTATCTCTGTGACCACTTGTGGCTGCGAGGTTCTATGGAATTCCTTGTAGGAGTTCCGGATATAGCCCTGTTTTGTGGGTTTGTTTATAAAATGCATAGTCTAAGTCATTGCCCTGTGATGTGGGCATGTGCTCCTGAGTCTTGACTAGTGAGTACATCCTTATAATCAGTTTCCCTTCAGAAGGATTGTTCTTCTGTCCCTTATAGATGTTTCTGAGTGTTTTCTCTTCCTGTGGCTTTTCTCTAACCTTTATGGATGATGAAGTTTCCTTGCTGTTCATTTAACTCAGCAGTTTTGGGGCACCTACAAAGCACCAGCTATGTGCTTCAGATGCCCTTGTAGGAGCAAGGCAGGGTCTGAATAGTAACTGAGTGCCCTGCCCTGGACAAAGGGCACCCCGAGTCTAAAAAGACCTTGGGCTGCCCTGACCAGTTTGGCTCAGTGGCTAGAGCAGGGGTGGGCAAACTTTTTGACTCGAGGGCCACAGTGGGTTCTTAAACTGGACCCGAGGGCCGGAACAAAAGCATGGATGGAGTGTTTGTGTGAACTAATATAAATTCAAAGTAAGCATCATTACATAAAAGGGTACGGTCTTTTTTTTTTTTTTTTTTTTTAGTTTTATTCATTTCAAACGGGCCGGATTCGGCCCGTGGGCCGTAGTTTGTCCACGGCTGGGCTAGAGTGTCAGCCTGTGGACTAAAGAGTCCCAGGTTCGATTCCGGTCAAGGGCATGTACCTTGGTTTCGGGCACATCCCCAGTAGGGGGTGTGCAGGAGGCAGCTGTTCTATGTTTCTAACTCTCTATCCCTCTCCCTTCCTCTCTGTAAAAAATCAATAAAATATATATTAAAAAAAAAAGACCTTGGACCTGCTGTGAAGGAGCTCAGAGGCGGGTAGGAGAGACAGGTGGGAAAGCAGTGACCACGGTTGAAGGAAGATGGTAAGTTGACCAGTCAGGCTTCACACAGGAAAACAGAAATCATGTGGAGTGAGAGGGAGAACTTAATCCAGAGACTTGGTTGTCCCAGGGGTGGATTTGCTGAGAATACAACTCATTGGCAGTGCAGTGAGGCAGCCAGGTGGTTCAAAACAGCAGGACACCACTCCCACACCCCCTCTGACCAGCAAAGGGAGGAGGGCTGTTATCAGAGCCCAGGGGCAGGGTCATCCAGAGAAAGGTGGACCAATGGTGGGCCTTGACACAGGAATGCTGAGGAGGTGGAGAAGAAACGGTAGAAACACACCCGTCCTCCACCCTCCAGGCTCTTGCCAGTACCTCTCATTGGCCAGTCCAGTTGGAACTTAACTGACTTCTGAGAACTGGGAAATGCGACCTGCAGAGGTCACCCTACCTTGCAGCAGGGGAAGGTCAGTGGAGGGATCTCGGGCCAGAGAGACCCAGCACTGGCTCAGGAAGAAATGGCAATGAAATTACTATGCTTGGCTCGGGCGGTCATTGAACATTTCACAGATGACAGAATGTTGGAGGACTTGTAGGTTTTTATTCCCCCAAGAAGATGTGAATGAAGGCCATGCCAGGAAGAAGGAACTGCGTGGACAAAGGAATGGCAGCTTGAAACAGCAGGCTCCACCTCAGCAAGACATGCAGCTCCGAATGGCGGAATTGATACTATCCCTCTTTCTTCTGCCTCAGAAGCCCCTTTCCAAGGATACTTTCTCACCTGTCCACGTTGTCTTTTATGGCTGACTTGAATTTTCTCACAGGGCAAAGCCAGGTGGGGAGTCTGCCCCCTAAATCCTCAACGTGTCATTTAGCAGTGGGAAGCAGCGTGGGGTGCCTCGCCAGTCCCGGGAAGGAGTTCATGGCCAGTGACAGTTACATTTGGTGCCTGGGTCCCAGTGCAGCCAGGGCTCTGATGAGAATGCTCATGCCTTTGGGGGAGAAATAGCTGCTTACCTCAGTGCCTTGGTGACCTTGTCTCCCAGCCCCAAACGTCTGGCTCTTGATCATGCTGTCAGAATACGTGTCTCACATTCCTCTGCTGTGGAATTGGATTTTATGATGAGAGTTTTGTTTAAACTTTTTATTATGGAAATTTGCACACATACACAAAAGGTGAGTGAATGAATGTACAAACGACCCAGCTTTACCAATTATCAACACATGGTTAGTCTTAAAATTGTTTCACCCATAGTTCGTTTTGCATCTCTGATAAGGATTTTACAAGCACCGTTCCATAATCACATCTTAAAAAAATAGTAACATTTTCCCTAGTGAATTTGTGTTTGAAAGGTAACCAGCAAAGTTGTTCTAGAAACAAATAGGGGTTATCCTTGCTTCCCTCTCTGCTTTAAGCCTTTACCCCTGAGACTGCGGGCCCCTGATCTAAATCTCTTCTTTCCCCCTAGTGTGGTTTGGCATCTTTTACCTGCTGCCCTGTTCCTTGGTGCCAGTCCCCTGGGCATCCCAGGCATACTGGTTCTGCCCGCAGGGAGGTGTGCACACTGGCTCACCAGCCCCCGTGATACATAGGGGTATGAATCTCAGGTTGTGCATGTGGGGCAAGAATCGTGGCTTTTATAGTTAGGCCTCAAGGAAATCTGAAGTGAAGTGAGGAATCCTTTGCTTTTAGCTGAGAGGTGTCTGATTGTAACCAGACAAACAATGGGTCCATGAAGCAGAGACAGGGTTGAATCATATATGAGCGTTTATTCCAATACTGCCGGCCGATGGGAGAGCAGCAGGTCATGACGCCACAGAAATCTGCTCTGCACCCCACCATAAGCCAGTTGCTTATATAATAAAAGTACAAAGGAAAAGTAGGCAAAAGGGCAGTTTACAATATGCAAAAGGACTAGGAGTCTTCAAAGGGCTTAGTGATATGCAAGAGCTGGGGTTCCATGGGGGAAATAGCCACAGGGAGTGCCAGATGGGCAGTTACCAGGTAAGCAGGCTGGAGGTCTGCAAAGGCCTGTAGGTATGCAAAAAGGGCTGGGGATCTTCAAAGGGCTGGCGATTCTGGTTTCTGCAACATAGTTGTTCATCTTGCTATGATAACAGGCAGCTCCAAATGGGGAGGAAGGGCTGCATCTTCAGGTCAGCTCCAGCCAGGGTAGAAGTGCCTTCTTTAATCAAAATAAAGCAATCATGGTTAATAGAACATGATTAATAGTTCTTAAAATACTAGCTGGATCCCTAAATTCTATGGCTGCCCCTTTCATGATGGGCACCATGGAGGAAGTATGCCATAGAAGATGGGCTGGCACATAGGGCTTCTAGAAGGTCTGTTGTGTGTGAAGCCGTGCAGGTCTGGAAAACACCAGACAGGAAGCTGTGGGCAGTGTGCGGACGGACGTCTGCCGGACGGGCAGAAGAGGAGCATCTTTGCCCAGAACCCCCAGCTCTGAATTCTGTAGCTCGTGCAGCATCTATAGGATGGTTTCAACATTCCATTTGAGTGTGAAAGCAAGTCTGTGAGGTAGGTAGTGGGAGGCTTGCCTTACTAACGAAGCATCTGGGGCTCAAGTGAAATGCTATTAAATCATTGGCCCGGGAACAGTGTTGGTAGATGGGACAGGTGGGGTTGCAAGGTAGGTGGTCTGACTCCAGGCCAGGGCTCTTTCCACTCTGTCAGCTCCTTGGCAGAGAAGGAGAAAAGGGGTCTAGTAGTTCAACCCTTAGGAACAAAAGGCGGGGTGGGGGGGGGAGGTACTGAATGGAGCGTTGACGGTCATTCATGAAGGAGAATGAGGTGAAAGGTAGCAAGTCTCCTTTTACTAGAAGTTTTCCAAACACTGGCTGGACCCTGTGTGTGTTGTTCCAGTACATGAAGCCCATTCAGTGGAGGCTGGGCAGGAGGACCAAGCCCTTCACTTACAGGAGTCGAGGAAAATAAATGTGGACAGTCCGAGCTGTAGATGTTACCTCTGAGGGACGGTCCAGTTATTTTGCTCTCATTTGCCTGTGCCAGCCAGTGTTTAAAGTGGGCCGCTGAGTTGGGGACTTGCGACATTGGTTATTTTCTAAGCTGTTGCTCTTTGTGGGTATAATTTGACCTCTGACAATAGCCTTTCACCTTTCAGTCTGTGGTTCTGAGACTTTGCTGTCCATCAGAATCACCTGGAGAACTTCAAAAGTCATGATACCTGGGGCCACATCCGTCAGTGTCTGGTGCTAGGCGCCAGGCATGAGCATTTTTTTTTTTTTTTTTATATTCCCAGGTAATTTTTAAGTTGCCTTGACTCAGCCACAAAGTTTGGGAATAAGTGGGCTACACATTTGTGAGTACATATTATTTTCACATGAGGCTTGAGTAAAGTGCTGCCCTTTTGAAAATGTTCTTATTTTCCCGCGCTTTATTGAGATATAATTGACATAAAATATATATAAACAAAGTAATTGACATGTAAAGTTGTGTGAGTTTAAAGTGTACAATGTGTTGATTTGCTAGACTTGTGTGTATTGCAGAATGGTTACTTACCACCATAGCTTTAGGGAACACCTTCGTCACAACACATAATTCCCTAAAGTGTTCTTTCATTTTTTAATTAAATTTTTTGAATAGGAAAAACATGTCATGATATGTTCTCTTCCCTTTTACACAAAAGGTGGTGTAGATGATTCTTTATTCTGTGGTTTTATCTCTCCCACCTAATTATATTTTGGAGATTTTTTGAATAACAGTACATTGATTACTTCCTCATTCTTTTTAACAGTTGCATAGTAATCCATTGTGTGGCTGTCTCTAACCATTGGGCTTCTAAATTGTTTTCAGTCTTTGGTCTCATAAACAATGTTACAGTAAATTGAACATGGATCATTTTGTATGTGGGTGAGTATTATCTAAGGGGATACATTGCATTGGCTAACGATCTCTTAAACCAGTTCCTCAGTCCTCACTTCAATCCTGTGAGGTAGCCAGTAGTGTTATGATCTTCATTTTACAGATGAAGAAACTGAGGCTCAAAGAGGATTGGGTGATGTGCACAAAATCATACCCCAGAGAGTGGCACAACCAGAGTCCACTCTTAGGCAAGTTGACTCCAGAGAATTCCTTCACTTTGAGATACTGCCTTTCTGGGTAAATTCCTAGAAGAGACATTGCTGGGTCAGATGCGCTTTATATATGTAATTTGAATAGATGTTGCCAAATTGCCCTCCATAAGGCTTGTACTCACTTATACCTTCATTAGCAGGTACATATGGGAGAGAGTATGTGTGGCCCCATTTCACACTTTTATCAAACTTGGATTTTGTCAATTCGGTCATTGCAAAGTGGCACCTGGTCTTTGTATTTCTATGGGATGGGTGGATGGGTGAGTAAGCATCTTTTCATATGTTTTGCAAGAGCATTTGTATTTTCTTTTCTGTAAATACCTACTTCATAGTCTTTCTCATTTGTCTATTGGGATGTTGGTCACTCACCCATTTTTTTTCTTACCACTCTATATATTACAGAGACTTGTTCTTTTTTCAAATTTTGAGTTGCAAAAAAATTTCCCACTTGTCACTTATCTTTTGACTTGGCCCTAGGTGGTTTTTTAAGCCACAGTGAAGTTTCTTTATGCTTTCTTAATGTCATTTATAATCTACAGGAAATATTGACATGATGTTATGGTAAACCATACATTGTGTATACTCTTTTGGAAAAAAATGTAGGGCAGACTAATACTGTGTTTTTCTTTAAATGATATGCCGTGCCTTTAAGAGAATTTCAGAATAAATCATAGAAGATGCTAGATATTCTTTTGAATTACATGAAACTGCTTGAATTTATAGCTGAATATTAGAAGCACATCTCTTCGTGTCTTTTTCCTCCTCATCGTTCTCTACAGTATCTCTTTTCCTTCCTTCCTTCCTTCCTTCCTCCCTCCCTCCCTCCCTCCCTCCCTCCCAACCTACCTCCTCACCTCAGGATATTTTTCCGTTAATTTTTAGAGAGAGTGGAAGAGAGAGGGAAAGACAGAGAGAAACATCAGTGTGAGAGAAACACATCAATTGGTTGCCTCCTGCATGAGCCCCGACCCGGGCCCAGGTGGGGGAGGAACCTGCAACCCAGGTACGTGCCCTTGACCAGAAGCGAACCCGGGACCCTTTGGTCCACAGACCGACACTCGATCCACTGAGCCAAACCAGCTAGGACTATATTTCATGTAAGATCTTGAGTTAGGTTAAATCTCTTCTGACAAATTAATTAGTTACTGAATTGTTTGCATTTTGGATACTATTATCATAGCCTTTTCCTCTCTCTAGAACCTTCTTAAGTGGACTTAAGTGTAATTGGCATGATTTCTCCCTCCTGGCTGGTTTCCAACTCTGTTTATCTGGTGGTTTTATTTTACTCTACAGTATTTTCCATTTCCCCTGCTTAAAGATAGGTTTAAAGCTCTGGATCTTAAATTTAATCTTCTTCTGTATTGACCAGTTAGCCAAATGTTTGTTGATCTCAAACCTTTCTGAGGATATTCTATGTACCAGGTACTGTGGTAGGGTCCCTGCCTATTGGAGCTTATATTCTAACGTGGGAGGAGGTGGGGGATAGATATCAGACAACTAATTTCAGGTTACGGAATTGAAATTGTGAAAGCTGTTTCAAAGGATATGCAGATGGTCCTCGGAGGATATGAACAGGGGGAACTGAACTAGTTTGGGGCAGCCAGAGACGGTTTCCCAGCGGTGACATGTGGGCTGCCATCATTCTGAACAATGAACAGAAGTTAACCATGCAGAGGATTGGTAAAAGCATGTTCTGGGCCAAGGGAACAGGCCCTGCAAGGATCTTGAAAGCAACAGAAGCATGGTCAATTTGAGGAACTGAAAGACGAGTGTGGTCAGAGTATGATCTGGATGTGGCCTGAGGAAGGATCTGGAAGTAGGTGGGGCCAGTTTAGACAGGGTTTATAGTCTCTCTTATGCTACTGAGTTTGTGAGTAAGCCCCGAACCTTTAGTAAAATATGCAAGGCGTCCATTTGAAAGGAAGAGACCTTTTCTTTAGCTTTATCTCTTGCTATCGTCAAATTTCTGACCTGAGAGTACCCTAATGTCACTTATTGCTAGTCTTATCCATACTCCCCCCCCCCTCTTCGCCCCCCCCCCCCCCCCCCACACACACACACAAATGATAGACCAGGGAAATCAAATGACTTAAGTCCACTCTGGTAGCAGCATCAGAACTTGAACTTAGGTCTGATATGTAGATTGTTCTTAGTACTCTGCACCTTCCCTTCCCTGAGAAAATGTGTTCTGATGTGTGTTTTTTCCCCCTGGCTTGTATGAAAGGTATAAAAATTAAATCACTTAAGAATTTTGTTGAGTCACATTTATTAAACACAAAAAGGAAAACTGTCTTCTAGAATGTGGGATCTGCTAAGGCCACGGCCAGACCATGCTGCTAATCCTGTAGCTCTGTATACCCTTTTAGTATTTAGAGCCGTGGTTCTCAACCTTCCTAATGCCGCAACCCTTTAATACAGTTCCTCATGTTGTGGTGACCCCCAACCATAAAATTATTTTTGTTGCTACTTCATAACTGTAATTTTGCTACTGTAAACAATATGTAATTATATATGTGTTTTCCGATGGTCTTAGTCGACCCTTGTGAAAGGGTCGTTCGACCCCCAAAGGGGTCGCGACCCACAGGTTGAGAACCGCTGATTTATAGAGCATCTAATTCAAGGGGACATGCTGGCACATGTGCCTTTCAAATTAGGAATAGGTTTTTATTCCAGTGATTATGCCAGTCTAGAACTTTCTTCAGATGAATACACTTGGCCTGCAAATATGGCATTTTAATCCATTCCCTTTTAGTTTTTCTCTGGCATATGTTCTTGCCAATAGTTTTCATGTTTTAAAATCCAAATGTGGCAAAAAGATTTACTGTTTGTTAAGCCTCCTGAATTGGCTGGGGGATTGAAGAAGGAATGAAGATGGGAGGACTGTAGATACACAGTAAATTTATCCAAAATAGATTTCTCCTTTCCTGTTCTAGTGGGATTTTTTTTTTTTTTTTTTTTTGGCATCTCACTGATGTGTCGAGGAGTCCTTTCACCCATACCTGTAATGAGTCAAAGACACTAAACTTCCCCTTATTGGAGCCTGTGCATTTTTGTGTAGTCATCCCTGAAGTATTTCATGTGCACATTTCAGATCTTGGCTGCTTATGTTGGAGATGGAAAGGGAACCATAGGCTTAATTAATTTTCAGAGGAAAAAGTGGATTCACTGGTGATACCAATGAGGTGGGTCAGAGGAGAGGTTAAGGCGAGTGAGGAGGAACAATTGATATTAGAGTCGTAGATAGGCTGGGGTCAGATGTAGGAAAGTTCCCTTCTGCATGGGTCAGGCTCCTAGGGCAGTGAATGGAGAAGAATCAGGTTATCCAGGGTGTGATCTGGGTCTGCAGAGGGCACTGGGAGCCCGAACAGGGTTTGCTTACTTTGTAAGTAGGAGCTCTTTCCAGGTTTCCTGCCCAAGGCTGATACATCTCCATGCATAATGGTGGGTTTAAGTCGGTAGTAAGAAGATGAGCAGGAATATCCTCCTGGCATTTACCCCAGTATGTACTGTGTGTTCTTCCTTTACCCCTTTCCATCATTAAATATTATTAACTGCTCATCTCCTGTCCCCAGGGTTGAGCCCTCTGTTATTCACTTTGCAGAGATCATCTGAGACATATATTTCACTAATACAGAAAGGTTAGGTTAAATATTAAAACTGAAAAATATAAGTAGTTTTTTAATTTTATTTTAGGAAAGGTAGGTTTAAAAATTAAATAATTGACGCATTTGGAATTCAAGCCATATAAACATGAAAGGTAAGTTTTTCTTATCCTTGACCCCAGTTTATCTTCATGGACATAATCACTATTACTAGTGTCTTAGGAAATTTTTAAGTATTTTTCTGGATATATTTTATGCAGGTCCAAGGGTGGGCTTTTTTGTCCCCCTTAAGAAATACACAGAAATGGGAGCACATTGCATATGCTCTTCTGGGTCTTGGTTTTTTCACTTAACGCATCTCCTGGGTTCATTCCTTTCAGTGGGTATAGAACTGCCTCATTTTTCTGAAGGGCCCCCTATGAACTATTCCATGAAATACGGGCACAGTTTTTATTTAACTTCTCTATTGATTGTTTCTAGATTTTGCTTTCTCCAACTAAAGTCACATTAAAAATTCTTAAGAATGTTTAAAACTTAAATCTTAGCAATATTTTGTATTATCCTATATCAGTGATGGCGAACCTATGACACGTGTCTCAGAGGTGACACGCGAACTCATGTTTTTGGTTGATTTTTCTTTGTTAAATGGCATTTAAATATATAAAAAATATCAAAAATATAAGTCTTTGTTTTACTATGGTTGCAAATATCAAAACATTTCTATATGTGACACAGCACCAGAGTTAAGTTAGGGTTTTTCAAAATGCTGACACACTGAGCTCAAAAGGCTCGCCATCACTGTCCTATATAATAAAAGGGTAATATGCAAATTGACCAAACAGAGGAATGACCGGAACACCTGTGGCCCCTCACCCTGGCCGGGCCTGTCCTGGAGCAGGCCCCTAACCCCAACTGGGGGCGGGGCTGGCTGATAAACCGCCAACAGGGCCAGCCAGCCCGCCCCTGATGGCTCCTATCAGGCAGGTCAGCTCGACCCCACCAGTGCACGAATTCGTGCACTGGCCCTCTAGTCTATATGATAAATGTCTATGAGTGGAATTACATTGATGAGAGAGAAACATCATCAATCAGCTGCCTCCTGCATGCCCCCCACAGGGGATTGAACCTGCAACCTGAGCATGTGCCCTGACCGGGAATCAAACCAGCTGCCTCTTGGTTCCTGGGTCAGTGCTCAACCGCTGAGCTACACCAGCCGGGCAAGGAGTATGTGTTTTGTTTTTAAATGTTGTTGTTTATATTCACTTGGGCAGTATTAAGTCATTTTTAATTTATTATCTTCTTTCTCTTCTCCTGTAATTCTTCTTTTTATAAAACCTGGTGTCTGTTTTGGTAGAAACATCTTTAATTCTTTGAGTTTTAAAGGGAATCCTTTTATGATTTTCCTTAGAAGTAACTGCCAGGTTGTTATATCCCCCCCCCCCCCCCGGGAGTTAGTCAACTTTTTTATCATTGAATACTCTTCTTTTGCCTAAATAACTTAGAAGTCAGCAAGAGGACAGATATATATGACTTTTACTATCAAACTCTCCTTTCAGTAAGAATCGTCAAATTGGGAGGTATTGGGAGTGTTTTTGGAGCATCACTAAAGATCTGTCTTTCGCTAGCATGGATCACTTCCTCAAGTCACATAAGAAGGTAGTGGTCTTTATAAAATGATAGGAAATTTGTTCAGAGTTTGGGGCTCTCTGTTGAGGGTTTTGAAATCTGACCACACATTAAACTATCTGGTGTATGTTGTGTACACAGTGGAGAGTTCCATTTTCGTAAAGCAGGCTCTACCTTGATCACCATCAGTTCACATGATAGGAATCTTAGCCCATGTTCTCAAATAGGGGAGTTTTAGAGTAAAGTGGATTTCCTCGTTAAATACATAATGCAGGTAAGTCCAATAAAAGGAAGTAAACTTTTAATATTATGGGTCCAGTTGGACAGGATTTATAATTTGAGTAACCTTTTAATAAAAATTTCTAATTAGATTTTTCCCCCCCTATCATTAACTTGTGCTTACTTGGATTTAGTTGATAGAATAGGGAAGAGCAAAGAGAAGAAAAAGGAAAGCCTGGATTTCTAACTACAGAGTCTCCAGAGGGAGGAGATAGCTACCACTGCTTCTGCTGTCAGTCATGATAGTTGAGTCGCCCACTGCATCTGAGAACATATGAGTTTTGGGACCCTTTCATCTTTTACAAGATATTGATGCCGTCATCTCACTTGGAAGTCAAAAGGGAGACTTTATTTCCCTTCCTAGTTCCCTGTCCCCCCACTTCCAATGTCACATTTCATTGCTGAACTTCAGTGTTTTGCAGAACTGATACTGTTGTAAAGACATGTGCTTTTTAACTCAGACTAGGATTCTGAGGGCCATTGCTAGGACAGAGAAATGAGACCAGAGGTCACAGTGGGCAGTGTATCCAGCTGATTGGTTAACTTGATATGACTCTTCAGAATCCCTGTTACTCACTGTGTTTTGGAGGTAACAATAGATTCCTTATTTTCCTCTTTTTCATACCAAATTAAATATTTTTTCAATTAAAATGTAGACAGATCAGAACAATGAACATCTTTATATGCTCGCCTAAATTCACCAATGTTTAGCATCATACCACTCCCACAGCATACACCTCTTCCACCCGGCCTCCTTCCCTTCCTCTCTTGTCTGTCTGTCTCTGTCCCCTTTTGCCTCACCACCTGACAGTAGGTTTCATTCCTAAGTATTCAGTGTGAATCACCCAGGAACAGAGGCATGTGAGTGAGAATATTTTGAGGCTGCCATCCGCCCTGTCGCACAGTGTCCCTTTATGGGGACTCACAGAAGAAGTTGTTTTCTCAGGTCCTAATACGAAGTAAAGCTCCTCAGTTTTAGGACACCAAAAATGGCCAGGCTGCTAGAAGGACACTCAGAACTAAAATTTCAGAATGCATAGCACCTGTTGATTAGCCTCTGTGTAACTTTTAGCTCTATTTGGCTGTTAGACTTTTTCTCCCCTCTGACTGTCCCTGCCTCCTCCCCCTTTAAATATATTTAAAATCGTGTATATTTATGCAAAGAACAGTGAGTTTTAGAATCAATTTATGTATACAAGTGAGCCCAAAGGGAATCTGAAATTGCAGTGGGCCCTGCGAGAGGAATGGGCCATAATTGTCTCACCTCACTGTGCCCCTTTTGGGACACCAAGACAAAGTAGATGGAATTTCCCCCACCTGAAGCCCCAGTAGTTTGGCTTTTTTCTTTTGAATATGCTGCCTTGATATTCATGTTAAAAACATTCTCATCTGAAGTCTCACAGGACGCGGCACACCCGCGTGCATGCCCACTTCTCGGGGAGGGCCCGAGCCTCTGCCCACTCTGACCTGGTGTGACTTTCCTTGGGGGGGGAGGTATGACATGGGTGCGAAGTGGGCACCCCTTAAGTGGTTACATCTGTGAGAACAAAGCGAAGACAGTAGAAAGGGTGTTGATGGAGTTTTGAGAATGGAGGTGGGTATTGTCTGAAATAGCAGATGGTGGAGATGGCCAGAGGCATGAGCAGCTGGAGGAATCTGGTGAGACCTGCTGGCCGGGACTGGATGACCCAGGTTGGGGAAGGAGGAGATAAAGAGAGTGTGGAAGAGGTCAGTCAGATGCTGATCTGCTCGGTGCCATCTCTTCGGTTCAGGACAGAAATGACAACTGTGCCCCGAGTTGTATAGAGGAGACACTAGGCAGAGACTGGATCGCAGGGCATCCAGATGGTTGGATGAATCACCCTAATGTTCTGTGCGCCAGGCGCCAGGCCATGGACAAGCATTATCTGATGTAACCCTTAAAAGAACCGTAAAATACAAGTAGTTACCCTCAGTTACAGATGCAACGTGGGTCCTGGAGAGGTTAAGCTGTTCTAAATGTGCTACCTCCAGGGTTTCCATTACGTGGAGGCTGCTCTGTGACATGCTATTACTTCACCCTCACCCCTCACCTTCTAAAACTTTTTTTTGAAATGTGATGTACATGATATGCACTTATGCATGCTAATTAACATACAGCTTGATGCACCGTCACAGATGGAGGCGCTTGTATAACATGCCCCCAGATCAAGAAACTGAACGTTACTAACACTGTGGACTCTTGCTTTGTCGCCGACCAGTCATTCCTCCCAGAGGAGCCACTGCCCTGAGTTTGAGCTCTTTTAAACTGGAATCATGCAGGATGCCCTCTTTAGTGTTTAACTTCTTTCTCCCAGCATCATGTCTGTGAGATTCATTTATGTTGTTGATCTCTTCCATTTTGAGATTGGGTTTCAGGACCTAGAGTTCTAGGAAAAACAAACTGTGGGACTACGGAGTTCCCCTTTGGTTTCTTCAAAACTTGTGAATTTGGAAAATGTAGTCTAGGAGGTGTCATGACCTATAGGAGAAAAAGCTACCTGGATTTTCAGAGTCCTTGGAATAAAGGATTCAATATTAACAGAGAAATGCCTTTCAGTATTTTTTAAAAGGATGAAGTAACCCTAACCGGTTTGGCTCAAGATAAGAGCGTCAGCCTGCGGACTGAAGGGTCCCAGGTTCGATTCCAGTCAAGGGCATGTACCTTGGTTGCGGGCACATCCCCAGTAGGAGATGTGCAGGAGTCAGCTGATTGATGTTTCTCTCTCATCGATGTTTCTCTCTATCCCTCTCCCTTCCTCTCTGTAAAAAATCAATAAAATATATATATTTTTAAAAAGGATGAAGTAAAAATCTTGATGCATTCAGTGTCTCTGCCAGGTGCATTTTTTTTTTATAGATGTGATGTGCGTTTGTGCAGTATCCAGGGATCCTGAAAAGTTTGTTTGTAAATGAGGTTAAATTTGGTTTTATCAAAATGTAAGCATACTAGAGGCCCGCTACACAACATTTGTGCACTGGGGCAGAAGTTGGGGGGTCCCTCAGCCTGGCCTGCACCCTCTCGCAGTCTGGGACCCCTTGGGGGATGTCCGCCTGTCGTGGAGGCAGGAGAGGCTCCCACCACCTCCGCTGCGCTCGCCAGCTGTGAGCCCGGCTTCTGGCTGAACGGTGCTCCCCCTGTGGGAGTGCACTGACCACCAGGGGGCAGCTCCTGCGTTGAGCATCTGCCCCCTGGTGGTCAGTGAGTGTCATAGCGACGGGTCATTCCGCTGTTCGGTCGATTTGCATATTAGGGTTTCATTCTATAGGATGTGGGATCTTGATGGGAAAAGAAATTAGAAATTTGCAATGTGAAATTTGTGCCCTTTAGTCAGAGACCACCGGGGACACACTTGTCATTGAACAAGTTGAGTATAATATTGCTCGTTGCAACCAGGGAGAATACTGCCTGGAGTGTAAGAGACTGTTAGAAAGAACCTACTGTAGGATTTGGGTTTTGGTTGGGTAATCTTGAGAGGGTCTACAGAAGTGCAGGTACTCTCTAGATTGGGTGTTTTCAAAAGTGAGGGCAGTCGTGGCTGGCGTGTGCTAAGGGGTCCTCAAACTTTTTAAACAGGGGCCAGTTCACTGTCCCTCAGGCCGCTGGAGGGCCAGACTATAGTTTAAAAAAAAACTATGAACAAATTTCTATGCACACTGCACATATCTTATTTTGAAGTAAAAAAACAAAACGGGAACAAATACAATATTTGTATTGCATGTGGCCCGCGGGCTGTAGTTTGAGGACCCCTGGGTTAGAGCATTGGCCCAAACACCAAAGGGTCAGGGGTTAGATCCCTGATTGGGAGGCAACCAATTGATGTGTCTCTCTCACATTAATGTTTCTCTCTCTCTCTCTCTCTCTCTCTTTCTCTTTCTCTTTCTCTTTCTCTTTCTCTCCCTCCCTCCCCTTCTCTCCTTCCCTTCCACTCTCTGAGAATCAATGAAAAAAATATCCTTGGGGGAGGATTAACAAAGTGAGGGCAGTTTTCTGAGAATCTCAATAAATCCTGCCTGTGGAGAGGGCAGAGTGGAGTCTGAGGAAACTGTAATTGGTAAAGAAGCAGCAGTCACTCATTTCGGCTTGGGTGGGGAGGGTTGGATATTTGGTGGGTTTCCCAGTGATTTTGTTTTGCCTCATTTTGTCATGGTCTCAGAGTGACCTTGTTGGCTGTGGATGTTCTAGGAGATTGTGTCCTGGAGGAGAGCAGCTTGACCTCCTGTGCCAGATTGATTTTGCAGTAACGTTGAGGTCTAGCTGTAAGCATCAAATCAGCTCCTGCATATCAAGGACTGCTGCTTTTTATTTTTAATATATATTTTTATTGATTCCGGAGAGGAAGGGAGAGAAGAGAGAATCCTTGATTGGCTGCCTCCTGCTGGGGATAGAGCCTGCAATCCCAGCATGTGCCCTTGACCAGAATCGAACCCAGGACCCTTCAGTCTACAGGCTGATGCTCTATCCACTCACTGAGCCAAACCAGTTAGGGCTGCTTTTTTTTTTTCTTAAGGAAAATTTCTGGGCTTTTGTTTTTCATAAATCTACACTTTATAATATGGGTGGTCTTTAGTAGACACTTATTTCTTAAGATGCTAAATAAGAATTTGAATAGACAGTGTATGTAGGACGTTATCCTTTTGATCCTTGTTTTCAGGCTTCCTGGTGACTGGGGCTGCCCAGTGTGGACTTGTTTTTAGAGTTTTAGGTAATCTTGGTGAAGTCACATGGTCCTCTGGCAAATGCTTAATCACACTTTGCCCCTTCTCTCCTTACCTGCGGAGTGAGGGTAATTAAAACAGTGACCCAAATTTCTTAATGGCCCCTTGTGATGTAATGGTTAGATCTCAGAACCAGGTGATATCTGCTCATTTATACTGCACCTCCTTCCCACAAGGATTCTGGGTGGCCAAGAGGATGTGTCTTCCCTCTGGGCACTCCATCCGGATCTTCCCTTCCCTTCCCTTTCCCCTTCCCTTCTTCCGTGGCTTGGCCTAAGTGAGCACTCACCGTTGGGATACAACTCCTTGCCCACAAAGAGAAGTTTTCTGAAAGTAGGTCTTCAGTCTAAGAAAATTTCATCAAGGGATGCCCATGGAGCTACTGAAGTACCTCCTTGTGTTTGCTTTTAAAGCAGGGTTTGAGCAGAAGGCTTGCACTTTGGCGAGCCCAGTATTCTGATGGGTTGTGAGTAGTTAGGGGCTTGTGGGTCCATGCTGAGTCACCTGAGGCTCTGACCCTTTCACATGAGCTAGGGATGGGCCTTGACTAGCATGCTTTCCTGATTTTCTTGTGTAACAGAGCATCTAACCTTCTGGTTTCTGGCACCTGCCTTTTGCTACTGGAATGCTTGTGCATGTAGCCTTGTCTATGGGCTGCAGCCGAGTATGAATTCTCATCCGATTTCATGGACAGAATGTGAAACAGGCTGTTGAGGAAGGTGAGTTTTACCTGGCAATATCCTGCCTGACAATATTCAAGAAAAGGAAGGGAAAAGATGAAGAGGAGTGTTCAGATCAGTTGAAAAAGAGCTTCAAACCAATGCAAGTGGGTGAGGGGCGGGGAGGAAGAGAGAGAGGAGCTAGAAAGTAGATATTTTTGTTGGTAGGTAGAGTACTTATTGTGTTCTGAGGCCCTGTCTTATTTTTGTCTAAATATGTGGCCACTTAATCCCATTGAAATTTCATTAACACCCAGATTTAGTTCTTTAACTCTTTTCTGACTGCTTAATCTCTGTGTTCCTGTGTTAACTCTATTTTGATTATTGTGCCTTTATCGGAGGTTTTACTAGGCCATATGACAAGTTCTGACACATTGCTTTCAGAATTGTTATGACTGTTACGGTCCCCATGTCACGTCTCTTAAATCCTGTGGGGATTTTATGTTGGGGAGAATTTCTATCTTACAAATATCCCAACTTATCTATTCATTAAGGTTTATATTTCTTGACTCTAATGCTCTAGTGAAGCTGCTAAAACTGCTTTCCTTCGTCTAGGACTCCATCTTTTTCTTAGGTACCCTGTTCTTGCCATTGTGAGTAGGAATTTTTTTTTTTTTTTTCATTTTACTTTCTCATATATAGGAATGATTTTATTTCGTGTTTTTAATGTGTTGTTTGGCTTCTGGTCACCTTGCTGAACTAAAATTATTGTTGGTTCTCTTGCATTTTTCAGGTGGGTGACACCTGGAATGACAAGTGCGTGTCCCCTTCTTTGTAGCATCTTCCAGTCACCGTAGAATCAGGTCTACTCTCATTTAACCTGACATGCTCAGCTGCTTATACCCAGTAAACAGAGTACTGGTGCAAACAGCATCGGCTCCTCTGCCCTCTTATTCCACGAACGTCTGTAGGCTCTGAGTCAGTCTCCTTTCCTCTGTTGGCTACTGGTGTTTCCTTGTACTTGCCCCCTGGGCATGTTTTTTTGAATTTTATCTGGACAAGAAACTTCTAGGCTCTTCAAATCTCTCTCTCTCTCTCTTTTTTTTTTTTTTTTCTGTCTGCCTGTTCTTCCTTACCCTGAGTGTGTCTCTCCCAGGCCTTACTGGGTTTGGTCACCACAGAGGAGCTGGTCATAGCTGCCCTAGATGAGTGATCTCTGCCAGATTTTAAACATCTGTTTCTGGTAACTCTTTACTGTAAAAACTTTGAAAATCAACAAGATTACCCAGTGGGTGTGAGTGTTTGACTCCCCTGTAAATACGTTCTGCAGGGATGACAGGTCACCCCTCAGGTGTGGGCACACAAGGCCAGTGCCAGGGAGTGGTAATGAGATCAAGAGTTCATCCTGAAGATGTCATCCCTCCCATGAGCTGGGACCCTTGCCAGGGACCCAACCAGAAGCCAGTGCCATCGCCTACCTCCTCTTCCTTGAGCCAAGTAGCCATGAGTTCTGTCACTTTTCATTCACGGCGTCACTCGGATCCTTCGTCCCGGGTCCATTTCCTTCGCCGCCACAGTGGTCATGGGTCACTGGAAAAGCCTTGGTTCTGTCTGCACTCCAGGTGTGGCCAGGGCTGCAGATGCACTCAGAATCTCGCCAAGTCCTCGTGTGTATCCCCCAGGGAGGCTGAGCTCCTTGCACACAAGGCAGTGTCATCATAGCTTCTGGGTCCTGCACAAAGCCTGGCCCAGTGCCCCATATGGGACAAGGTGACAACTGTTTTCCTGACCTGGGCTGGTGGAGCCCAATGCAGTCAGTCACCCTGGCCCTGGAGCCCATCTGCTGGGGTTTGCATCCAGCTCTGCCCCTGTAAACCATGTGGCCTTGGACGCAGTTGCTTTGCCTGTCTCTACCTCATTCTCTTTGTCTGCAAAATGGGCAGCATAGTGGTGGGTAAAGTGCTTAGAAACCTGTGAAGGATGCAGAACAAATTAATCACAAAAATAGGGTAAAAAAAACAAACAAACCAAAAAAAACAGGTTCACTATACAGACATTGTGTTGTCAGTACCACCCTCAGAATGACCTCTGTTGCTCTGAGTTTTGTCTCCTGGTCATTTCTAATGCACCTGAGGGTTGTGAATCGCTTCAGCAGGCAAAAGCAGGATCATGTGGCTCCTAGCCTGTGTTTTCCTATTGATCATAATATTAGGACAGTTTTGTCACTTGTTCTCAGTTATGGGTAATTAGAGAATCTGTTTTCTTTCCTTGCCCAACTTCTGGAGGCTTCCTGTATTCCTTGGCTGGTGGGCCTTCTCTGGTCAAAGCCAGGAATGGCAGCATGGTCCTCAAGTGGCATCACGCTGACCTCCTCTGCCACCTGTTTTCCATTTTAAAGGACCCCTGTGATTACATTGAGCCCACTCAGTTACCCCAGAATAATCTTGTTATTTTAAGGCCAGTTGATTAGCAACCTGAATTCCATCTCAATTTCTCTTTGCCACATAAGTAATATATTTACAAATTCTTGGATTTAGGATGTGGCTTTTTTGGGGGTGGGGGGTGTTGGTATTATTCTGCCGACTCTAGCTTCTTATTATGGACTAGAAGACCGGTGCACTAATTCGTGCACCAGTGGTGTCCCTCGGACTGGCCTGCAGGATCAGGCTGAAACCATCCCTCCAACATCCCCCAAGGGGTCCCGGATTGCAGGCTAGGCTGAGGGACCCCACTGGTGCACAATCAGGGCCAGGGAGGGATGCGGGAGGTTGACCAGCCGGGGATGGGCCACGGGAGGGCTCCAGGGCATGTCCAGCCCATCTCTCTCAGTCCCCATCGGCCAGACCTCAGCAGCAAGTTAACCTACCAGTTGGAGCGTCTGCCCCTTGGTGGTCAATGCACATGATAGCAACTGGTCGACCAGTCGACTGTCTGCCCTCTGATGGTCAGTGCATGTCATAGTGAGTGGTTGAGCAGCCTTAGCATATCATTAGCATATTATGTTTTGATTGGTTGAACGGATGACCAGACATTTAGGCTTTTATTATATGGGATTAATTGGTTGCTTGCATTCATATAGATGGCAATTCCGTGAATGTCTTCATACGTCAATCTCTGTGTATCTCTGGTCAATCCATGGACCAGCTTTCTGTGGTTAGAATATTTCAAAATGATCATTTTAATATGTTTGACAAAGATGTTCAAATTACTGACACTTCAGTCTTGGTTGGGTAGGAGAACAGAAGGCAAGTTTAGTGCCAAAGAGAAATTTTTAGAGCTGGAAGGAAACCAGTTTGTCCCTTTGTAGTATTCCTGTTAGAGTGTAAGGTCCTGTCTCTCATTGTAGCCTTATTCTCTGTGCCTTCTGGCACATGTAGTACATGTTTGCTGGTGTATATTTGCTAGATAAATGAGTAAGGAAATGAGTGTATACACTTAGGACCCACACACGCATGCACGTGCATTTCACCATTAAAGTCCTTCCTTCACTTTGTTTCTGTCCCAATATAAAATCTCAATGGATGTTCTGTCTGAATTACTAACCATGGTTAATTTTGCAGCATTTGGAGTGTGGACAGCTGTTCTGGTTTTAAATGTAATACCGCCTCAACATCATTGAAATGGGGCACATTTATTCTCATATAAAGTGTTTAAGATGGATGGTTTCAACTGTTCTGTCTTTGCTAATGTTAAAGGCTAAATCGTTGTCCTCTGTTTTCTCTTTCTCCTCCCCTCTCCTTTTAACCCTTTTCGGTCCAACCTCGAGGCTGACTCGACAGACCAGGCGCTAAGAGCAGGTCCAACGTCGAGCAATAAGAACGTTAAAAAGTTCAACATTCAATCTCGTTAATTAATTTGGACCAGACTGTTTGAATTCCAAAAATAACATTGGACCGCAAAGGATTAAAAAAAAAAAAAAAAACCAGTTTATTACAAAATCTTCACACATTTATATAGGGTTACTTGGAAATAGGCAGAATAAAAATGGCACAGTCCCTTGTCCATGGGGCCAGGTGTGTTTTCGAATGAAGGTTTTTGGTGGCAAGAATGGGGGTGCATTAGTTTCCTAGGGCTGCCATAACAAAATACTACAGACTGGCTTAGAACAACAGAAATGTATTCCCTCACAGTTCTGGGGGCTGAACATCTGTAGTCAAGGGGTTGGCAGGCCCATGCTCCCTCAGAAGCCTTTAGGGAGGGTCCTCCCGTCTGCCAGCTTCTGGCACTTCCTGACGTCCCTTGACGGGTCTCCGCCTCCGCAGTCACATGGCATCTCCCTGTGCGTCTCTGTTCTCCCTTCTCACAAGGACACTAGACTGTTGGATTAAGGCCTATGCTAATGGCCTCGTCTTAATTTGATTATACCTGCGAAGCTCTTATTTCCAAATTAAGGTCAGAGTTGCAGGTACTTGGGGTTAGGTCTTCAACATATCCTTTGGTTGGGGTTTGGGGGGCGGGGGGCGGAGCGGGGATACAGTTAAATGCAAGGCATAATGGGTTGGGGTATGGAGAGGTAATCCTGAGCGCATGCTACCTGCAACGTCACTTCTCATGGGTTAGAGCAGCAGTCCAGCGAAACGTGCGGACGGTCGCACTAAGTGTGTTAGTCAAGCTGCAAACAGGCTTATATTCATTTCACATCAGGCCTTGCCACCGCATGAACGCAGGTCAGGCTGATGGGCTTCCTGCCAAGTGGTTGCAGCTTGTGGTTTTCAGTCTCTTGGATTTGGGGGTTGTGTTTAAAGGCTTGAGGATGGATGTTAGGTTTTTCACCTTAATTCCTAACAGTGGATTCGTCAGCTTTCTTGGAAGTTCTATCCGGGGAGAGTGACTGCTTATGTACTATCTCATGCTATTACCACCCGCCCCCCCCCCCCCCCCCCCCCCCCCCCCCCCCCCCCACACACACACACGCTTTCCGGGCAGTTGTGCTCTTTGGATGCACAGACCCAGCTCCGGGTATCAAGGAGGTGATGTAGTTTGACCACTATATTCCTGTGTCCAACCAGAATAGAAATTATGCTGAAAGTTAAACCCTTGCTAGAAGTGAAAGCCCTTCTCTTCGTCCTTCCTCACAGAAAAACAGAATCTCTATACATCAACACCCCCCAGATCACAAAGCCAGTCCTCCTCTCGAACCAAAGCGTTGTGATTGGCTTCCATAGAAAGCCGTGGAGAGGCCAAACTCGAGACGCCTTGGGATGAGCCAGCAGACGACGAACGGGAAGTAAAGGCTGCCACTTGCTCACTTGCAACTGCACAGGAAACAGACACAGCTTTGTAGCTGTGAGTGTAGGTCGAAGTTTGCTTAAATCCTCGCGTCTTAACTGCATACCGAAACCCAAGCTTGGGGAATCTGCAGGAAGAGCCTCCGGCTAGTACAGTATCGGACTTTGTTGAAGCACGTTCTTTGTAACAGTTCTTACGGCAGAAAGGATTGGAAACATCTGGAATGTCAGGGAGCTGGTTTGGGCACATCAGTGAGATAGGACATTTGCAACATCAAACATGGTTGGAGGAACATTTAATCACAGAGAAGACTTACACTATAATAAGGGGGGTGAAGGGATACAAGTGTGCCTGTAATGTGAACCAATTTTGTCACATGTATAAGCATCGCGTTTAGAAGGGATGAATAACAACGTTAACAGTGCTTCGCATGATAGACTTTAAAAATGTATAAGTGGAAGTTTTCTATAACAAGGCTATTTTTTAAAATTCACTTCGTCCTCTCCTCCTTCTTAAGTCCCTTGATCCAGAGGCCTTTTACTCTTGGGGAGAGAGTTGTATTCCCTTATATTTAATCATAGAACTATTCTCTTTTACTGCTACGTGTCAACTGGATTTGGGGGATACTTCCTAGCAATTGCTGTTCACAGCAGGGTAAGATTCCCACCACCTCCCGGGGCAGGATGCTGACGTGGGGAGAACAGTGGACGGGGAATAGGGAGAGGTGGGTTCTGCTTCCCACTTCGCTACTGACCACTGTCGTCCCTGGCGTCAGTGTCTGCTGGCGACAGCAGGTTTTTCCTAGAATTCGTCTGGGGGTGTGACTGATTTTGTTTGTTTGTTTGTTTTCAGCGGCTGTGCCATAAAGGATGTTAGGTTATTTCATATTCTACAGAGGGCGAAGCGCAGGCTTAGGGAAGAAGGAAGTTTGCCAAGTCATTTAGGAGTTAACATGAGACCAGGACCAGCGCTGAGGTCCCCGATGGCTGGCGCAGTGTCCTTTCGTCTGCTCTGGTTCACCTCCTGCACTGCTGCTCCTTGCAACCTCTGCGCCCCACCCCTCAGCTGGCCCAATAGTTTATTTTTCTTTTTTCACATGAGTATTAGGTGGTACTAATGCAATCTTGAACTTGGGCTTGGGAATCCTTTGCGGACAAGGAAGCCCCTCCCAGTTGCATGTGTGCGTACAATAAAGGAATGCGTTTTATATGTCCTTATAAATAAATCCTTACTCACAGGAGGTGTGGTAGGTGATGGGAAGGAATCACTATTTCTGAGTGGGGTGGATAGCCACTGGGGGACTTTTCTTATCCTGCAGTTTCTTTATAGACTGGAATTCATATCCTCACTGGTCTGCCTCTTGCAGACCTGCCCCCACCCGTGGTCTCTTAGACATGCCGTTTCTTAGCCTTGCCAGGTACCCCTTAATTCATTCTCTCAAAGAGGAGAGAGGGTGTGGAGAAAAGCTAAATGCCCAGAGCTTGCTGTCATCACACAGGAACAATACGTACGGGCTGTGTGTGCCATCAGGAAACATGTAATCTCCTACTTACAGCGGCAGTGGTAGCAGTAGCAAAAAGTGGCTCCTTTTCAGTTCATAAAAATTGCTTGTCGGTCACCCAAAGCCACTCTATTTGGGAAAGGAAATTACAGGGTGTCCCCTCCCCAAGAAGAGCTGCTTTGTAATGCACAGGCACCATGGGCAGCTCAGATAATGTTGGCTTTAGCAGCAGCAGAGTGGGTCTGGCTTCTGGCGCGTGATGCTGCATCCCTTGGGCGGGGGAGACGTTGAATGGTGGGGAGGGCCATAGGAGGACTGGGAGCTCCGGAGCCAGTCCAAGGTTTAGGTGTGATTCCCAGCCTTGCTACTTAGTAGCTTGAGTCCTTGGGCAAGTTGCTTGACCTCTCTCGGCCCGTTAACCCATGTATGATCTGGGGCTGAAATGTGTGAATTAAATAATCCATAGAGATAATGTGTGGAAGAGATTGCTACAGTTCCATAAATACAATCAATACCTAAACATTGACCGCCATTATCATTTATTATAGGAATGCAATCCATAAAGTTAAGTATCCATTTATAAGTATATATACACATATACATGTGCATGTTTATATAAGCATACACACTAATATAAACTGTGTGTATTTGTATACATTTATGCACTTCATTATTCTGCAGGTTTTGGAGTGCATGTGCCCAGCCATTTCTTTTGTTACTGTGGTGGGTAAAATATTTAGCTTTTTTCCTTCTGTGTAGCTTAATCTCATTTAAAATCTCCAGATTCTTCGGGCTATATTTTCTGCAGCCAAGATCATTTCAAGGCCAATTGCTAAATGTATGTATTAATGTTGTTACTTTCCTTTAGTTGCCGGGAGGATTGTGTTATGTACTCCTGCGGGGGAGGGACAGTGTCTGCGGTGTTCACTGCCATATCCACATAGTGCTTGCCATGCAGGAGATGCTCTGTTGTATGTGTTGAATTAAATTAAAAAAAATTTAATGATGGCAGTGGCTGCTGCTACTTAGCTGTTCTGGTTAAGAACTTAATTATTGGAGGGAAGCAGATGGGGGGAAGCCTCCTGGGAGTAGTGTTGAGGCTCACACCTGCCCCTGTCAGCAGTAGTGGGGACATGTTTAGAAATACAGGGTTCCCGTCATGGGGATGCTGCGAGTTAGGCACATGGTGAATGGTGCGTGGCCAGTATTTGATCGGGAGTACTATTCATTTGCAATCAGTTTAACCTCCAGGGTGAAATTGACTGCCAATGAGTTTATTCTTTGCTCAAATTTTTGTTTTGTCATTTTTAATTTATTTCACGATTTCTGTGGCTTTTGGAATGTAGCTTGCAGAGGGGAGAGTGGAAGGAGAGGTGGACGATTGCCGTCATTTTGGCTGTAGTTGGCCTGCCTGCCTGTTCCACTGAGGTCACTTTACCACACCGCCCCCTATTGATTCTTTGGAGTATGACATTCCTGCCTGACTGGCTTCTCCCTGTGCTGGTGGCAACTGAGGAGTAACCCTCATTTTCCAGGGAGATAGAGCTGTAGACATTTCATATCCCTATTCTCCAGGCTTCATTCACTGCCCCAGTGCCAGGTTTGGACACTTCGGGTTGGTTGGGGATAGGTAGAGGTATAGAGGATGTGGCATTGGCAGCTTTCTTGTGAAAAAAAAAAAAAATGATAAGAGACCTCAATTTTTTAAAAATATTTTTTTATTGATTTCAGAGAGGAAGGGAGAGGGAGAGGGAGATAGAAACATCAATGATGAGAGAGACTCATTGATCAGCTGCCTCCTGCAGATCCCCTAGTGGGGACCAAGCCCGCAACCCAGGCATGTGCCCTTGACCGGAATCAAACCTGGGACCCTTCAGTCCGCAGGCTCATGCTCTGTCCACTGAGCCAAACAAGCTAGGGCGAGACCTCAGTTTTTAAGAACACGTCTTCCAAGAACAATGGGTAACTTCCCCCATGGCCCCAGGAGGTAGTAACTTCATCACCGTGAAGATAATGGATTTACAGTAATCGGTGACGTGACTCTCAAACACTGATGTGGTCGTTTCTCTGGGTTTCTCTCCGTAGATCTCTATCTAGTGTGTGACTCTTGTTCTTACGATGGTGTGTGGCTGGAGACTGTTGGGCACAGATGTTTCTTTTTGCCTGATCTCTTTTTATATATTGCTTATAAGCCCGAGATTACTCATTCTGACGCTGCGGGAGCAGTTCCTGTGTTTATAATTGGGAAAATGGGTTGTGACTCCACTGTGAGACTACATTCTCTAGTGCTGATATCAGGGGAGGAGATGAATGTTTTAGCAGTCTGAATATAGCATATAAGATCAAAAAGAGAAAAGCTTCCGACTGCACTTAATTTGGTCACGAACAAGGCAGGTAGTCCTCCTCCTTGCGCCTGACCTAAAGTATGAACCGTATGCTAGCGTTGCTCCTCTTCCACGCTGACCAGTTATGGGAAAACCTGGAGACATTTTAGGAAATCTGTGCCTTCGGAAAAAGGGAAGAAGCTTTAAAAAGGGAAGTGTCCTGGTTGAGAATGACAGGCACAGTATTTTACTGCTCCTCCCGTTCAGAGATGGGGGCTCTTTGAATCTGTTTCCTACCCTCTATAGATCTGGGATGGTAGAGCTCAGCTGAATCCCCGGCTGATACAGCCTCCGTGAAACAAGCGAGGAACCACTCGTCAATCCATAGGATGATGGCAACTAACATATTGTTGTTTGAAGACTATGCGTTGGGATAGTTTGTTGCATAGCAATCGATAGCTTATAGAATGAACTTCCTTTGGGTAAAAACACTCAGGCAGGGATCCTGTTGTGCCCGCCTATTCTCAAAAAATCATCAGGATTAGGAAGAACGTCTTTCACATTTTAGTATAATTTTGATCAATCTGATTCCTTTCTTCTTAGTCACCAGCTGATAGGACTGCCAGGTGCTCACAGCTCACAGGGAAGGAAGGTAGCCGATTTGGGGGGTGTGATTCATTTTGGGGAAAGGGTTATTTGGGAGTTAATGCTACATAGAGAGTAGTTTGAATATACTATACTGGTGTGCAAAGTGTAGCAATAGAAAAAAAAATAATTCTGAGAGGAAAAATGAGAAAATACCAAAGAAACTTTTGAAAACGGTGCCTTGGATTGGCTCTATACTTAAAGTGGGGGGAAATTTCCCCCTTATCCTACTTGTATAGGTTCTCTCTGCTCTTAGAAGCCAGGTTCAAGCTACTTCTTTTTAGTTAAATCATGACATGAATGAGTTTTTGAAATCTGTCTTTGGGAATTTTCCTACAGTTTATGTTGTTATAATAGAACATGTTATCTTAACAACCAATTTGTAAATTAGAGCATTTATAACTTCAGGGCTTGGATAGGTTGGGGCCTGCGGTTACCATAGTAGACCTGGGGTTTGAAAAATGGACTAGCTACTTTTCTAAATTTATCAAAATATTAGACATAATTATTTTACAAGTCTGTTAATTGTTATAGTGAGTAATGGTCAATTGAGTTTTAGAGGCACAGTATTTTACTGCTCCTTTCATTCAGAGATGGAATGAAAAGCCCTAATTATCACTATATAGTTAATTTTATTATAGATTTGTTTCTAAGTCTGTCTTTTGTTTCTGTTTTTCTAAGTCCATTTCACATTTTTATATTCCCTTTATATTTCTGATATAAATGAAAAACATACTTGTTAGAGAGTGCTTTGCCTGGCCAATGTGGCTCAGTGGTTGAACATCCACCTATGAAGTAGGAGGTCACTGTTCGATTCACAGTTAGGGCACATACCTGGGGGCACACAAGAGGCAGCCAGTCAATGACTCTCTCATCATTGATGTTTCTATCTCTCTCTCCCTCTTCCTTCCTCTCTGAAATCAATCAATACACACACACACACACACACACACACACACACACACACACACATACTAGAGGCCTGGTGCACAAAATTCGAGCACGGGTAGGGTCCCTAGGCCTGGCCGTCGATCCGGACCGATCTGTGGGGCAGCCGGCGGGGCGATCAAGGGGCCCCCGCTGGCACCTGCCTTGGCCGGCCTGGCACCACCAGCTTGCCGGCCCCGCCCCCCACCGCTGGTTGCCTCCCTCTGCGGGGTGACCAGCGGGGTGATGGGGGTCCTGCAGGCTAGGGGCAGCTCCTGTATTGAGAATCTGCCCCCTGGTGGTCAGTGAGTGTCATAGCGACCAGTTGTTCCAATGGTTGTTCCGCCAGGTGGTTGATTTGCATATTAGGCTTTTATTATATAGGATATACATATTTTTTAAAGAGTACATTTTCAGAATTGTATAATCATTACTATAATCTCGGAACATTTTCTCCATTCCAAAATGAAACTGTATTCATTGGCAGTCTCTCCTCATTCTTCTCCCCTCTTGCCTGCTGCTGCATCAGTACCCTCCCCTCAAGCCTTTTGCAACCGAAAATCTTTCTGTCTCTAAATTTGCCTGTTCAGGACATTTCATATAAATGGGATCATATAATATGTGGTCTTTTGCATCGAGTTTCTATCACTTAGCATAATGGTTTTGAAGTTTTATCCAAGTTGTAGCATGTCTTAGTCCTAAGAGGGAAAATGATTTAGCCACCATGGATATATAACCATTGCTTAATAAGTTTATTGTATAATATCTTAAAAATAATGAACAGACCATAAAACACAAGTAAGTTATGAAACATGACAAAACGAACTCCTGGATTCCTACCACTCAACTTCAGAACAAGAATGCTGGTGATACCATCGCATCTACCCAGGAATTTCAGTCCTGTCCTGTTCCCTCACCTCTTATCCTACAAATGAATCCTTATACAGTACATCATTTATTCTGCTTGTTCATTTACTTTAATAAAAATATGTGTACAGCTTCATTTCTCCCCAATCAGTATTATGTTTCTTAGATTCCTTCATGTTGTGTTTAGCTGTGCGTCTTTTGATTTCATTGCTTTTTAATTTTCTGTGTGATTGTATTATTTCTCTTCTGAATAAATATCTGGGTGTTTCCAGTATTTTACTTATTAAGAACAAGAATGCAGTGAATGTTTTTGAACTGCCCCCTTGTACATGTTGAAGGTTTTTCTCAAGGGCATAGACCTATCAGTAGAATTGGTACATAGTAAAGTATGAGAATATTTAATTTTTAAAAATACATACCAAATTCACACTTGTATCTGAATTATAGGCGAATTCTCACTGGTCCACATTAACACTTGGTATTGCCAGACATCTTAACTTTCCCCAGTCTAGGGTGTAGAAAATGGTGATCTTAATTTGCACCTTTTTTATTACTCATGAGTTTGTTAATTATGAAATATTTTAAATTGCCATTTAAATCTTTGGTTTTTTTTATTGGAGGTTATATTTCTCTATAGTGTTTATATATTCTGGATACTACTCATCACTTTGTTACATGTATTGCAAGTTTCCTTCAGTTTGAGGGCTGCCTTTTCACTTTTTTTATGGTCTTTAAATATAAACATTTAGCAACTTCTCAAACAATTTCTCATTGTTCCATATCCAAGCAAGTGATCAGTGGACTTATTTTGAATTGGGTGTGGACCAGTTTGGGTGGTGTTGAATTCAAGTGGTGAGCCGTGTAATCAGAGTTGTGTTCTAGTTACATGTAATAGGACATGCACACAGGTATAGGTTTTGTTCTACTGTAGATGGGTGGTGAAGACTGGTCTTTCACTCTCGCTGGTTTGAGAGGCACTGCAGCTCGATCAAACTTGGTAGCTGTTAGGGATCCTTCTTAACATCAAGATTCTCTGAGTTCTTGTCCTGAAAGTCACCCTTGTTGCTGCTTTCTCTCCTGTCCTGCATCCTGTAACAATGGCCTTGGCCATTGTTAGTATCTGGGGCAGAACAGCACAGTTGTGAGGCCTAATCAGAATTCTGTTCTGTATTTAAGTGATTTGCTGGCAATCCTGAATGTAATACATAATATATTCACTTGTTGACTATTGATTGCTTTTATATAAGATAGTGTGCCATATGTGGAGGAAATAAGCAGACTCAATAGAGAATTATAATCCTCAGGCAGGTAATGGAAGTCATCTCCTAGATTTTCTAATAGAGGAAATGAAAGCATCACCTGCTACCCACCCTTGCAATACCGACACTTAAATGTTAGACAGTGCAGGACAGTTGTTTGTGGTGTTAAACCCATTGGTATGATGGATTTTCCAGCTAATCCTGTAAGAGGTGCCAGTCATCGGTCATGAGTTCTGCTGAACTCTGAGCGTCTCCCGGAACAATCAGTTGTACAGTGGTGCACCTAATAAATGACAGAAAGAACAGGATTTTATATAGTTGCCTGGTTTTGTGTTGTACTAATTTGCTTTTTGTACTAATTTGGTGTTAGATGCTACTTAAAGCTGAGGGGTTAAAATCAATAAATGTGGACTGTAAGTGACTAGTCAACAGAATAGTAAACTTAAATAATTAGAATGATATATTTAAATATATTCATAAATGTAAATAATTTAAATGATAAATAGAGCCTGCATGGATTCATATGCATTAGAGTAACGGTTGCCAACCAGTGGTCCGTGGACCCCTGCTGGTCTGTGAGGTCTGAAAAGGTTGGCGACCGCTGCATTAGAGCTTCAAGATATCTTAGTTGTAGGATTTTATTTATTTTTTTGTATTAAAACAAGTCAGCAATCAACTTAAAAGGAATTTTTTAAAAAAAACAAATGCAACAGTGTTATCTTGGTAGTCACTTGAACTTTCTTGATTATATTCTTTACGCATGGCTGCTATCAAATCCATTTTGCTTATAATTCTTGCTTTGAAAAGCTGTCCTTTTTAAAAAAATAATTAACAGATCATGAATTGCATCATTCCACATAATTTTGGTTTTGGCACTTGGATTTTTTTCTCCTCAGCAGTGAGTGCTACTGTTGAGAGTTTTTGCCTTCTTTCTGTACTAACCCTGGATCTCCAAATGCCACTGATAAAGAACAGAAACACTAGACAATCACATTGGAATTTCCTATCAATTTTGTGCCTTGGTCATAACAGCATCGGTTCAGAACGAACTGTGTTTTTCTTATCTGCAGAAAATTGTGCTCATTTAGAGTATGGTTGCCTAAGTAAGTACTGACTCAGGAGGAAATAATTTTCTCTAATAATTCTTTTGGTGTTTATTTTTTCCAGGGGACCTGGTACATTTCTCCTGTTTCCCCTCTTCCCATGTCTCTTTTGTCCCCCCTCCCTAGCCCCCGTTGTTACATTGGCTTTTTGGTAGGATGGGGAAATAATGATGGAGAAATGTTTTGTACTCTAGGCCTCACATTAGCAGACATTGAGTGTTCACTGCTAAATGAGGAGCAAAATAGCAGACACTAATAAATGAGTAAGATTATACCAAATTCACTCTATTTCTAAACATAGCAAATAGAATCAATCATATTGAACATGAACATACAGTCACAGGTTTTTAAATTTCCTCCAGAGTTTTTAAATCTTCAATCTACAAACATATGCAAAACACTAAGAAAAGGTTTTTCTTGAAAAATGTTCTAATGCTTTTGTTTATTTTCTTTGGAGAGTTTATAGAGTTATATAGTTAATTTTAAAATACAATTTTATTTATTGAGTTATTGAAATAGAATTTTATTTTTGAATTTGGATGTGTTTAGGTATGCTGAGATTTTTAAGCATTTCAGGTAAAAAGGAAAATATATTGCTACAACTAATGAAATTTCATACAGTATAGCCAGTCTGGGGCCCCTTTTGCAAATGGTGCCTGTGGTTTGCTCCTTTGCTTCTGGCTCTTGGCTTCTTGGGGGAGAATAAATTGAAAAGGTAATCTATTTTACGTCTTAGATAAAAAGGCCTGTTTTGGAGTTAGGGAAGAAAAAGCCAGGACTAAGATCAAGATCAAAGTGGATACTTACACCCTGGCCGGTTTTGCTCAGTGGTTGGAGTGACGACAGCCCATGGACCAAAGGTTTTCGGGTTCGATTCCCAGTCAAGGGCATGTACCTGGGTTGCAGTCTCCATCCCCGGATGGGTCACAAGGAATGCAGGAAGCCACCAATCGATGTGTCTCTCTCACATTAGTGTTTCTCTCTCTTCTCCTCCCTCCCTTCCACTCTCTCTAAAAAGTCAATGAAAAATATCCTCAGGTGAAGATTAAAAAAAAAAAAAAGTGGATACTTACTGCTTTTCTGTACTACATGGCTCATACTCTGATAATTAACTTTTACTCATGGTTGTCAGTACCCCTTATCTGTTCTTTTAAAACCAGTCTCCTCTGAGGCTGTAATTAGATACAGCAGCTTGGTGGGGTTTTTTTGTCAGCATTTATGTGTTAATTCCTAACATGATCTGAAACCAATTGGAAACTGGGTGAACTAGGAACCCGAATCCTGTCCTCCCCATGGGTGGTTTTTCTCTGGCTGTTTAGGTGGTTTGGGAGGCAGAGTAACAGCCCTCAGTGAGAATTAAGAAGTGGCAAAAACTTAGTTAAAGGAGACCGTTAATAAACTCCGTTAGGCTCTATTCGCCGCCTTGTTAGATTGGTTTAACCAGCTTCCTCATGTTATTCCTGGGCCCTGAGAGTGGCATTTTTTATTAATGAGCTTTGCCTAGAAATACGTGCCTATTCGAAAGTGGAGAATGATTTTTGTTTGCCAAGGCCTCCGTCTCTCACGACTGGTGACATGTCACTTACTTTGAAAGTCCTTTTAGAGCAGATCTAGCCCTCTTCGTCTCCCTGCCCCCAATTTAAAAAATTTGCTGCTTTCCCTGGTGTTAAAGAAAAACAGTTCAAGTCAAGTTGAAGATCTGATTGGTTCGTTGAAAGATTCACGAATTGGGCAGCGCCCGTCTGGTAAAGAGAAAGGGGGCTCTGAGCAGTTGCATGAAACAGAAGGTTTTTCTGGGCAGAACAAGGGTGGGATGAGGAAGTTGAAGGAGTGGATTATTTCAGGCAGAGTCATCTTCCTGAAGGCTTCGGGTTTTATCAGGCAGATTACAGATTACCTCACCAGCCCGGACCAGGAAAGTTCAGATTGATTGTTTTAAAATTCCATTCCTGGGAGAGGCTGAGACTGCAATTAGGTTAGTACTGAGGTCTTCTTGGTGGGGCTTACCGCAAAGAACTCCATTTTGGGTATTTTGTTTCTTTTTAACCCTGGGAAGAATTGCAAAGGAAACCAGGTATTCTGTGAAATACTGACCCTGTTAATCATCAGAGTTCTTTTTCTTTCTTTCTTTCTTTCTTTCTTTCTTTCTTTCTTTCTTTCTTTCTTTCTTTCTTTCTTTCTTTCTTTTTAAAATATATATTTTATTGATTTTTTTACAGAGAGGAAGGGAGAGGGATATAGAGAGTTAGAAACATCTATGAGAGAGAAACATCAAGTCAGCTGCCTCCTGCTGTGCCTGCAACCAAGGTACATGCCCTTGACCGGAATTGAACCTGGGACCCTTCAGTCCGCAGGCCGACGCTCTATCTATCCACTGAGCCAAACCGTTCAGGGCCAGACTTCTTTTTCTTAATGAAGATATTACTCATATACCATAAAATTCACCCTTTTCAAGTGTGCACTTCGGTGGTTTTTAGTATATTCACAATGTTGTATAAACTCAGCACTGTCTAATTCCAGAAATTTTCCATCACCCCGAGAAGAAACCTTGTATCATTAGCAGTCCTTCCCCGTTCTCCCCCACCCCTACCCTGGCCACCACTAATCTACTTTCTATCAAATGCTCTGCTTTCTATTACACTAAACCTGTTGTCCCTGTGACTTAATGGTTAGATGATATGGGAAGTGGGTGGCAGCTACATGAACAGACGCTTAGGGCCTATCCTCTTGGTTAGCAGAGCCTGTGAGCCTGTGAGTCTGGTTCTCTTTATAGCTTGTGATTAAATTTACCTAAAATATCGAATGTCTGGTGGTAACATGGAAGAAGTTGAGCCTGACTTGATAATGAAATTAATTTGTGGAAAACACCCTTTTGAATTCTAAGTACAAATCACCAAAAAGGCATTAAAGTTCCTCTCTACCTTTTTATTCTGTAACTTGAGAATACTCAGAATTCAAATCATATAGGACTTGGTCAGTCGAAACCAGAAAAACAGGTAGTTTGAACAGATTGTGGACTTGGATATACGTGTCAAATATGCTTTGAATAAATTCTTTGGATTTCTGCCCATTGCACATGTATGAGATCTTGAAGTATATGAGTTTTGAAAATGGCTGGGGATTAATTTAAAGTGGGAGGGGAAACGCCAGTCCCCAGCGGTCTTCCTTGACCATAGTGTCTGGAAGAATAGACATTGAGAAGTGCTGACGAAATATGAAGTGTGTAAGGGAACCCCTGGGGACCTAGGGGACTGCTCAGTGGACGCTCTGGGCTGGGAATAAAAATTTATTAGCTGCGATGTGTTCCTAATTGCTCAACTCTCCTGGATTATCCTAAATGGTTTCTTAAAGAAACGGAGTGCTGGAGCTTCTCCCAAAATTTCCACTTTTTATGTAGCTGTGTTTTTCAGTCTAACTACTGCATGTGGCTCTCTGTTGGAGAATTGCTTGGCAGGCAGTTCCAGAGCCTGGCGTACTTCCTCTGGGCCACTGTGATGGAGAGCAGGAAGGATGGACTCCCAGAAACCATGCCTATTCAAGTGTGGGTGTTGGGGAAGCTAGTGAGTATGGACAGAAATCTAAACCACCAGGGTTGGGAGTGGTTGTCGGACCTTTTACAATAAAAGGTGGTAGTTGCTTAATGCAGGTGCCCTTTTGTGTCCTGCCCTCTGGCTCTCCTGTTATTTTAAGTGACAGATGCTGGACCAGGCTTGGAATTGAGGTAGCTTTCCTTCCCTTGACTTGGCAGATGGAACAGGAATGCATTATTGGGGATTAATGCATCAAAATGCTGCAGTTTAAAAAGTGCTTTGAAATAGAGTGGAGTCCATCTGAAACAAGTATTTCCTTTCTGAAAACATTAATTTCCTTCAAGGGTGGTTGGTTTTTCTGTTTATTCTGTTCAAACATAGATGGGCGGTGCCGGGGGGGGGGGGGGGTGTGGGATTTACAGAAGAATATTTTCAACTCCATTGAATTATGCCTGACTCTGTTTTAATCTCTTTTTAAAATTCAGTAAAGTCTGACCTTCCTTGCCCTCACCTCCAAAAAATTCCCAGTAGGGAAATAGATAAAAAGCAAAACTCCTTTTATCCACCCTTACTCTTCACCCCCTGGATCCCCACTACTTTGCAATAACTACTTTCCAGCTGTTTGGTTTATTTCCTTACAGTAACTACTCAATGAACATGTAATGAATCCGTGTGTGTCTGTAGTGCTTTTTAAATGACACACCCAAACCCTTCCAGTAACACCCTAAAGAGGTGACATAATTTTACTTTTTAAAGTGAGTTGAAATTCTCTGCTGCAGTTAAAAAACAAAGTTGCCTAGATATTGTAATTACAATAAGTTCTCACTTAACCTTGTGGATAGGTTCTTGGAACTGCTGTCAAACAGGTTATTTGATATTCGAAAGAGCTGAGTTCCTACGATCTCATCAACACTATGATGAAACGATCTTGACCCAAATGACATTATGGGAGGAACTGCTGTGTAAACTTGTGAGATGTGGTGACTTGCAAATAGTTATGGATTGATGCACGTACCCCAGAATTGGACTTATCTGCCATGTGAGAAGGCGCTTTCTGTATTCTGGTAATTGACTTGAGATTGCTTTGAAAAACTGCAAAACAATCTTTGTTAATGACTTTGAAATATCACTTTAAGAAGAGGGACCGTGCATAGTACAGGGAGGCCCTTGGGGGTAATAGTAGGATTGCTGCTGAGTTCCTCGGATTTGTGCGTCTTGGGGTGTGTTGGTTCACAGTTAAAAATAGGGCTCTAATTAAAATGGGTGTTCTCGCTGGAAATAACTATATTTCAATTAGTAAATATCCTGTTTCCTTAACTTGTGTTTTTTTTTTTTTTTGTTCCCTTTTAATTTTTTTTTAAACAGCAAGCCAGGGCTGAGCAGGAAGAAGAATTCATCAGTAACACGTTATTCAAGAAAATTCAGGCTTTGCAGAAGGAGAAGGAAACCCTTGCTGTAAATTATGAGAAGGAAGAAGAGTTCCTCACTAATGAGCTCTCCAGAAAATTGTTGCAGGTAAATTATCTATTCTCCCCTCTCATCTCCCCTGCCTGCTGTCCTCTCCAGGAAAAAACGACTTTGATGGAGCAGTTTGCTCAAAACATTTGCTGATGAGCTTGTAGCTAACAGTCTTTGGAGATTAAAAATGCCTGGTAAAGATGGCAGCAGTGTGATACTGAAGACTGTGGTTCCCTAGCTCATCTGCTCAGGGAAGGGAAGCTACTTTACATCAGCATTTCAAGAAACAGCTGAGGAGCCCGAGGCCTCTGCCTGGGAGGGAATGCTATATGCAGTATTTTTGGATATAGGAGGATTAATACCAAATGTGAGATTTCTTTCCCCTTTTATGTTGAATCTGTAATGACTGCATAAACATTTTTGGCAGTCAGAACTAGGTCTTTTGTACTAAAATATGGGGATATAAAGTGAAATGTCCATTTGGGGAAAAAAAAATAAAAGGTCTTCACAATCCATGGTTAAAATGACACACAGTCAGTTGTGTTCAAGTGGGTGTGTGATATGTTACTAAAATATTAAAACTTAAAAAATTATTTGTTTTAAATATTAAAACAACATTAATCATTAATAGTTTGTAAAAGATACCACACAAAACATACAGGAAGGTTTGTGTTTTTTTGTTTGTTTGTTGTTTTTTTTTAGGTCAAAGGTTCTCCCCTCCTTTTTTCTCCCATACTCCCCCCTCGCCTCCCCAACACTTACTAGTGAAGTACAAAAGTAAAATTTGTTTAAGGCAAACATTTTGTGGGCTACTTAGTATGAACTTAAGAATAAGTAGGATAGCCCTGACTGGCTTGGCTCAGTGGATAGAGCAGTGATGGCGAACCTATGACATGCGTGTCAGAGGTGACACGCGAACTCATTTTTTTGGTTGATTTTTCTTTGTTAAATGGCATTTAAATATATAAAATAAATATCAAAAATATAAGTCTTTGTTTTACTATGGTTGCAAATATCAAAAAATTTCTATATGTGACATGGCACCAGAGTTAAGTTAGGGCTTTTCAAAGTGCTGACACACCGAGCTCAAAAGGTTCGCCATTACTGGGATAAAGCATCTACTGCGGACTGAAAGGTCCCAGGTTTGATTCCGGTCAGGGGCATGTGCCTTGGCTGCGGGCACATCCCCAGTGGGGGGTGTGCAGGAGACGGCTGATCGATGTTTCTCTCTCATCGATGTTTCTCTCTCATGGATGTTTCTAGCTCTCTGTCCCTCTCCCTTCCTCCCTGTGGAAAATCAATAAAATATATTTTTTAAGAAAAGAATAAGTAGGATATGGAGTTTTTATTATTTAACACAGCTTATCCAAAATGGTGAGCAGAGATAAAATTATCCCGGGAGGACCACTGTTATCACTCTGTCAGCAGGCTGTGACAGGTAGAAACACGCCCTTATATTTTCTATTTCCTGGCATCACTAAATTTGGTTGACATATATATTTTAGTGAGATGATAATAAAAGGATATTCGAGGCTTTAAAAAAAACTTCCTAATTTTTTTCTTACCATCCAACATAGATTGTCTTATAAGATAAGACCGGAATTCCGCTTTAGAATAGAAACTTTAGTGTTGAAACCGTATATGGTCTAGGCAACTTTTACTCAATCTTTGTTTTATTCTCATTTTTCTACCTGACTACTGAAGAAAGATACCGTTACAGTCTTGCAAAAAAATTTTTTATTTATTTATATGGCCACTGTTGAAATGTGAAGAATAGGGATTCCGAGGCATTCATGTCTGCTAGAGATTTATGGCAGTTTCTCATGGACACATTTTGCTTATTCAGGTGCATTCTGATTTTGAGGAAAAAAAATGAGGGAGAAGGTTAATTTGGCCTTTGACTGCATCACCTTGGTAGCGTTCGATGACTTATTCTTTATGTTGCTTCTAGCACTAAAGGGATGCAATTATAGTCTGTTGTTCTGAGTTTGGTGTGCAATCAGGCATCCTAATTTTTTAACACTCTCAGAAACATTCCTTGTTTTCAACTTTCATGGTTGTTAGTATTTGGAGTCTTTGACCAAAGGACATTATAAAGCCATCAGAACCGATGCAGATCACGCTCCTTCTCTCTGTACTCATCTTCAGTGTGAGTGCTTCTGTAGTGTGTAGTTTCTAATCAGCTTCTCAGTCACTGGTCACGACCCACCCACTTTCCAAGGACATTAAAATAAGATACTAAATAAGAATGAAAACGTAAGAGCTATGTGCCACAGAGAGGGGCATTAGTTATAGTAATACACGTGGCATAAGAAAGTTTGAACTTAAAATGTAAGCTCTGCTCATCCTATAAATAAAGCTATAACCTGGAGAAATATTGTGATTTTTAAAAATAAGTCATATATCTAAAAAAAAATAGTTTTACTTGGTCAGGAGAAAAGAAATGTCATATATTAAAAACTTAAATTTTTTCGAGGGGCATTGAATCTTTCTAAAGAGACTAATGATATATAAATTGAACAACACAATAAACTCTTTTTGCCAGAAGTGATATATCATGTGTAGTACTAGTCTTCATGTGGCCAAGTCTTAACAAAAGGCATAGTATGAAGGTGTGATTCTGTTGCTTGGGGAGCTCTAGGTGGGCCTTTGCTTGTTAGTGATCTAACTTGTAGTATCTGGACAAACGAATAGTCAGCATGTCTCCGAGATGATCTCTCATGAATCCCAGCTTGGTTCTTAGGAGGTACATATATAATAAAATACACATAGCGTAAAATTTGCCATTTCTGAATGTATAATCCAGTGGTATTAAATACATTCACATGGTTGTGCAGCCATCCCAATATTCATCCCAGAACTTCTCCAAACAAACTCTGTACCCATTAATAACTCCTCACTCCCCACTCCTGGTTCTTAGACTTTTCTGGAAAGCAGATGGGTGGCAGGGAGTTTGGGGTTGAGGTCTGGGCCAAGTTCTAGAGCTATGTCTGTTCTGTGGCACCATAGGTGATCTCTCACTTAGACGTTGGGTCTCACTATGTGCCATTTTGTGGTAAAGACCTAAGATGCCCTCTTCTGTTGCTGGCCAGTCGGAGAGATTGCAGGGAAGAAGGGCTGGCGGCCTATGTTGTCCCCCTCACCCACCCCCCTCAGGATGCATTTCCTGTTTTCAGCCCGTCCTTGGTGAAAGGCTCACCGTTTCTGCCACCCAGTGTGGAAGAACCCATCTCCATCTGGAAGACCTTTAGGGTAATCGGTACCGATAGCCCTTCCCACTGTGTAATCACTGTACTGTGGCTCTCTAGGATGGTTGCTTCTGGATAGGACTTTGCTATGAAAAACCTGCTAAGAGCCACCGTACTGCAGGTGTGACTGATAGACACATGCGAACTGATCTGTTCATCGTGAAAGTGTTGAGCATTTTTTCACCCAAAGGCCACTGAGAGGCTGTTTATAGAACAGTTTTGGGTTTGTCATCATGCTTTGGCTCTTGTCTCTCTTAGAGATTAGACATTGCTTTTATGTACATTTCAAAGGAATTCTTTGGGCCTGAGAACAAAATTAGATTATTGCTATGGAGGAGACACCTTCCTTCCCATTGGCTGACTGAGCTGGTATCTAACACCTTTTAAAAACTCTAAGAGGGAGTCTCTTCAAGTGTAGATGAGAGGAAATCTCTTTGCCCTTTTAGAAGATCAAGTTTGGGAGGGAGCTTAAAGCACCTCCGAATATGTTAATGCTCCTGAAATAAACACACACACAAAAGAGACTATGCAGCTTTTCTCCCTTGCTTTTGTATATATCCAGTAGATAGACACAGAATTATATCTTCATTCTGAGAAAACTCTTATCTGAAAAATCTGTATCCTTCAGAGCCCAGACTGGGATTGGTTACCTGAGTGAGAAATTGTCCTATAAAGAACTTTCTTATACTTTTGGTAAATTCAGCACAAGCCTGCATCAGAACTAAATTCTGCCCTGGATATCTTTTTATTTTTTAATTGATTTCAGAGAGGAAAAGAGAGAGAGGGAGAGAGAAACACCAATGATGAGAGAAAATCATTGATCAGCTGCCTCCTGCACGCCCCCTACTGGGGATTGAGCCCACAACCCTGGGCATGTGCCCTTAACTGGAATTGAACCCAGGACCCTTCAGTTCTCAGGCTGATGCTCTATCCATTGAGCCAAACTGCCTAGGGCGTGCCCTGGATATTTTGAAAGAGAGGTTGCAGTTTAATCATAATTTGTAATTAAAATTTATAAGAAATGCTGCCTTAGCAAACTCTTCATCAGAATTTGATTTAGAACATCCATCCTATATAATAAAAGCCTAATATGCAAATAGACTGAACGGTGGAATGACTGGTTGCTATGATGCACACTGACCACCAGGCGGCACACTCTCAATGCAGGAGCTGCCCCCAGCCTGCAGGCCCCAGGCCAGTCAAGGTGGTTGCCAAAGGGGGTGCCCGAACACCTGCCAGTCACCCTGCAGAGGGAGGTGACCAGAGGCGGCGGCAGCGAGGGGCAGGGCTGGCGAGCAGGTGGCGCCAGGCTGGCCAAAGTGGGTGCCAGCAGGGGCCCCCCAATCACCCCGCCAATCGCCCCACAGATCAGCCCTGATTGCCAGCCAGGCCTAGGGACCCTACCCATGCAGGAATTTCATGTACCAGGCCTCTAGTGTTTAAATAAAAAAGTCTAATGTACAGTATAATGAGTGTAGACAACAATGTTGTATTACAACCATCAAACTTGTGAAGAGACTAGATCTTAATTATTCCTACTACAAAAAAAGAAATGCTAATTATGTGATGTGATAGAGGTGGTATCACATCAATGGCCTTTGTATTACAATATATAAATGTATCAAATCAATATGTTGTACACCTTACATTTACACAGTGTTATATGTCAAATATATATATATATTAAGAAGTCTGAAAAGCCATTCTCCAAATGTTACTTGTACTTCTATTTGGGTGCTGAACGGAAAGATGATTCAGGTCCCACACAGGATGGAGTGGGATGCTACAAGATTTCATCACACTACTCAGAATGATATGCAATTTAAAACTTATACATTGCTTATTTCTGGAGTTTTCCACTTAATATTTTTGGACCACAGTTAACTGCAGATAACAATGAGAAGTAAGATTGCAGATAAAGGGGATTACTGTATCTTTTTAAATTTTTAATTTCTTTGTTAATCCTCACCAAAGGATATTTTCCCATTGATTTTTAGAGTGAGTGGAAGGGAGAGGGAGAGACAGCGAGAAACATTGATGTGAGAGAGACACATCAATTGGTTGCCACCTGCATGCACCCTTACCAGGACCGGGGAACCTGCAACCAAGGTACATGCCCTTGACCGGAATCAAACCCAGGACCCTTCATTCCATGGGCCAGTGCTCAATCCACTGAGCCAAACCGGCTAGGGCTTATGTTATTTTCTAATGAGGAAACTTAAAAATTCTGATGCTGGTTTCATTCTTACTTTTTGAAACTTCCTCCTGTGTCACTGACTTTGAGAGCTCAGAGTCTTTCTATGATAGTTGCATCTGTTGTCATGGACAGCAATTCACGGAAACTCCCTGCAGAGTCAGGCTCATTTGCAGGTGATAGGAGATTCTAGACTGCCCAGATAGTTAATAGCGACTGTACATAGAAAGCTTTAATGATTAGTTTAACTGTCTTATCATTCTTGATATGATTCATTCCACTGGCTTAAAACTTTTTCATTTTATTTTATTCCTAATTCCCCTGGCTGTTAACCATCAGTCCCCATTGCCACCTGGAAGACCTGTCATTGCTGAGATTAATTATGGTTTTAGCATGTGTGGATTTTCTCACTTGCTTTTTATGTAAGCCTGATACATCAAGTTCACTTCCTGCTCTCTGGGAAACCCTGTTCAATTGTTGCCTGCACTCTTCTCAACCATACCACTGCCAGAATTAGTGGATACTTTTTTTAAAACCCTGAAACAGGATTGAGAAAAGAAGAGTACTGAGTATTACATATATCTCCGATTCTTTTCAGCCGGATCCAACTTTGAAATTTCAGACCTTAGAATAATAAATAGGTTTGTAGTATTGTAATTTTGATTCTCGTTTGAAATTGGATCTTGTCCTCAGAAAACAATGCCACTATAGCTGTAATAGAAATTATGATACTCGTGTCCTTTTGAGGGGGCACATTCTTATTGATCATGGGAAGTTCTTAAGAGTAAAAGTTCTCTGGGTCTGTTGTTACGTGGCGTGGCTTATTTTTATTACCATTAGCTTGATCCCTGAGGTTAGAATGCCTCCTGGGATTAAAGTAGTTGAAGTTTCCTAGCACGTATGGAAAGATGATATGCAGAAGAAAGGAAGGAAGTTGGGCAGAAACCACTGCTGAAGCTGCCTCTGCCAAGTGATTGATAGCTGAGCAGTTCAGAAAGATATCATGCAGCGCATTATTCTTTCATCTCTGTTAGCACAGGAATAAAACCTGGGGGGAAGAATTTTAACAAGTCCGAAAACCTGCCTGTTTATCTAGACAAAGGCTTACCAAACTTCATTTGCCTTCTCCCTCTCCCCCCTAAATTCCCTAGTAGTTTCTCCTTCCAGTACCATCTTAATGAATTTGGTCTTCTGGAGCGGATGCTTCCCTGACTCCAGGAAGGCTGCGTCTCCGGGTAGCCGGCATGTGTCTGCAGGTATGAGAAGTGAGTGCGGACTCCCAATACTATTCTTCTCCATCATGTACTAGTACACCAGAATCTGAGGCAGCTTTTCCCCCCTCCAAGTTACCCAGGTTATTAAGATGACAACGAAGTGGCTTTGTGCAGGCAGTAAAGTCAGGTCAGGGAGACATGTATGTGTGTAATTCTGTTCATTTCAAGGGCACCTGGGCTAAGACTGTCATTGCATCCATTTAGATGAAAACTTGGTTCTCCCGACGGCAGGGAGAAGAGACCTTGAAATGTCTTCTTCATTAAGGTGGCTAAACCAGTGGTCCTTTTGGTTTTTAGTTTTTTAGGGCTACCATTGCTGGTCAAAAAAAATGCTCTCACCTAATAGCTTAGGAAACAGCTGGGGCTAAATTGTGGGGGTTTTTTATTCCTTTTTTTTTTAAGATGTTGCTTTTCATCCCAAATTATCTGACCCTCAGCTTTGTCTGTTCTTTGTTTCTGTTCATGGAGCAGGGAGTTTATGCATCAAATTCATGATACATCTGCCAAGAGCTCCCGGGATATTTTTAATGCATTTCAAATGCTGCAACCACCAGAGTCCAAATTATAAACCAGAATTTTCCTGTCAGTTGCATGCCAGAAGTTTCTCGGTCCTACATAATGTGTATTATGATTAGAAAGGACGGGACCCTGATGCACTCCTTTATAGTCTTAAGAGATCATTGAGTTTCTTTCAAAGTGTGTGTATGTGTATTGACATTGTGGTTAGATTTGATATACCAGAACGGATTCCCAAAAAATGTAAGGGCAAGAGGAAGGACTTAGAAGCTTCTTATGCCAGCTTCCTGACAATATGTGAGAAAATGCAGGCAGAGAGAAATCAACAGTAAAAGGAAAGTGAAGTAAAAATAATTCGATGAAGCTGGGCATGAGAGGTTGAATTGGAGTAGCGGTGAGCATTTTATTTCTAGTTGAAAAGGTGAGTCTGGGTTATTGAAGGATACGTCCACGTCCTTCAGGAACTAGAAACACTTTTCAAATGCTTTAAAAACTTTGCATTTATAAATGTTGCAATGTTTTGCATTTTTTGGGTCAGTTCATTTTCAAACTATGAATTCTTTCTCTGGGCAAAGCACTCTCTATTCCTTGGAAAAAGAAACAGCTAGTGTGTATGAAATGGATTTTCAGGGCAGTAGGTTAACTCCAGAGCCTAAACGATTTCTTTATCTTATTTGTGGAGCATCATTTTCTAACCTTTCTAACCAGGTTTCTGTGAAGGTATTACTACCTTAAGCAGCATCATACTATTGGAAATCCAGGAAACTCAGACTTAGCCCTTTAGGTATTCTGAGTGGATGGGAAGTCTGATGTTCTAGTGGAGCCATCTGCTCAGAAGTGAAGGCTTGACACTAGTCCTTGGTGTTGACAATACTGACAAGGAAATAACATTTAAAAAATAATTAGTTTTCTGGAAGGACCTAGCTATTTTTCTTCCTTGAAAAAGTTACTTGTGCCTTCCTCTCTAGAAAATGACAGATTTGATAATTCAGACAAACCTCACTGAAGATGAATAAAAGCTAAACAAAATGCTTTGAAATTTTTATTTGAAAGAACTAACAAGATAGTGAAGAACTATTGGTCTGGGGAGGATGGGAATTGAGAGAAGACCCTAGCACTCGGGGTGGCTTTTGTTCTGAGAGCATTTGCTATTCATTAAGAAACAGCTGAGAAACTTGAGTTGTGCTTTTGGTAGTTGTGAGGGGCTGGTGTTACTGAAGTCAGATCTTGCGGCTGGCCAGGGGTGGAAACAAGGATAAATCGCCCCACTTCAAGCTGGAGTCTTGAAGAGCTATGCCTTCAGGATAAGAGCGTACCAGTTTTTCATCATCTGGGGAAGCCAGAGAACATGAAGCTTTGGTTTAGGATTAAGGTAGTTCCAAACTGGATGGTGCCTGGCAAAAGAGAATGGAATTTTCTGGAGGAAGAGACCATCATCTTAGGCCACAAAATTTCAACTGCTTTGTCCAACACACAAGGAGAACAAGGCAGATGGAGATAGGAGATTTCACGAATGATAAACCAGTAGAAAGAATACAACAGAAATGGACTTGACAGATACTTTGGATATTGGATTTATCAGACATTGACTACTGGGCTTATTACATTCAAAGAAATAAAAGCCAAGCTTGAAATCTTTGTTAGGAAACTGAGAACATCACATTTTTTTTTTTTTACATTTAAAAGGTAAGTTAATAACCTATGAATAACAATGGCAATACATTTGAAGTTTTAGATAAAATGGACAAAATTCTTGGAAAAACATAACTTTCTACAACTGAATGAGGAAGAAATAGAAAACAAGTTTCTAACCTGTTAGAGAAATTGAATCATTGATCAACAGACTTCCTAGAAAAAGAATTTCAGACTTAAATGGTTTCACTAAGACATGTACCAAACATTCAAGGATGAAATCATTTTAATCTTCTGTAAACTCTAAAGTTAAAAAAAAAAAGATTCCCCTCTTATTTTAAGGCTAACATAACCATAATGCTCCAACTTAAGTACAGTTCAAGAAAGGCAAATTACAGTGAAATATCAATCTTACATAAAGCAAAAATCTTAAATAAAATACAAGGAAAATGAATTCAACAGCATATTGAAAGGATAATGCATTGTGGCCAGTTGCATTTATATAAGGAATGCAAGGTTAATGGAAAAATGGAAAATTTGTAAGTGTACTTGGCCATATTCACAGACTCAAAAGAAAAAATCATGATCATATTCATACATGGAGCAAAGGGACTTGATAATATGTAATAACTCATGATAAAATCCTAGTGAACTAAGAATAGAAGTTAAATGTATTAGTGTCTGCAAAAAGACTATCAAATATTGTGTTTAATTACGACAGTTTAACAGCTTTCCCTTTAAAGTCAAGAACAAGATAAGGATGCCTGCTGTATTTACTTCTGTTCATCATTATAGTTCGTAGTCAGTAGAGAAAGGCAAGAAAAAGATAAAAGATACAAGGATTGAAAAGGGGAATTAAGACAGCCACTTATTTATGATTGGGTAATTGAAAAATCTTGAACTTACAGGTAATTAATTAGAATTGAATTGGGTTTTTTTCCCACATTAAATGTATTTCTGTATTCAGCAATAACTAGTTCATGTGAAAACTTAAAAGATAGCTTCAAAAACTATGAGAATATATTCAGTGCTGCAGAGAAAAATTAGGACAGTGTAAGGACAGGTAAGGAGCTGTTGAAATTTTAAGTTAGTCATTCAGGTAGTATCAGCAAAATCGTGTGAAGGAGGGAGATAATCATGTGGATTTCTGAGGGAAGAGCATTACAGCCAAAGAGAACAACTTCCTAAAGCCTTGAAGTGGGTGTGAGCAAGACAGGATCAAGGAAGACTTAGAGGTTTTGGCTTCGACAACTAGAATTATGTAAGATGGGAAAGACAGCAAGTGTAGAGCAGACTTGGAGTGAGGAGGTCAGAAGTTTAGTCAAGACGTCTGCACATCCAAGTGGAGATAACAGATAAGCAGCTGGACAGAGGTTCTCAACAGAGAAGCCTGGGCTACACATCCAAATTTGGGAGTGTTTCCTAGAGAAGACAACCAAAGAGATATCATAGGAAGTCACGTAAAGAGAACACAAGGACACACCAGAGCGGGGGAAGATAATTGCAGCATATATAACTGACACAAAACTACAAACCAATAAGAAAACCCAGAAGAAAACGGCAAGAGCTTCCAGCAGGCTCTTCACACAATAAGCAGATAGCCAGTGGTCAGTAAACAAATGAGAAAGCACGCAACCCCATTAGTAATCGGGGAAAGATGAGATTAAGCACAAGACATTACTAGAGAATTCTCATGCACCGCCCTCAGAGAATGGAAACGGTTGCAGCCATGGTGAAAACACTTTGCCATTACCTCACTGTGACCCGGCAGTTCCACTCCTGGATATATTTCATAATGTGTGCACGTGTGCACCAGATGTGGAGCAGAGTGTTCTTTGTGGCATTGTTCATAAGAGTGAAAAACTAGAAATGCCCCACATGCCCATCATTCATAGAGTGGATAGATTGTTTATGCTCACCAGTGGGATTAAGGCGATAAAAACAGAAGTCACAATTACACTCAGGAACATGGGTGAATGAAATCACAAGTTCAGTTAGCAGAAGAAGGTAGGCAAAAAATGCAAAATCAAGCAAAACTAATGTTTAGAAGTAAATAGGCAGTAACATTTCTTTTAAGAAAAAAAGATGCAAGGAAGCAAATACCTGAAGAATCAGTAGTGATTACCGCTAGTTGATGTTGGGCTGTGATCAGGAAGGGACACATGAGGCTTTGGAGGAGCTGGCAATGTTATATTCCTTTATATGGGTGATGGTCACCTGAGGATGCTCTATTCATATACTAATGGTATTGTTTGTAGTTGCCTAGTTGTGTTCATTTTGAGGCTGAATCTAGGAGAAAACAGCTTGTAGGAAGTGGAGATATTATTATTCATCTAATCGGTGTTTGCATAGATAAGTTGTTCTCTAGATGCTCTGGAGTAGAATTGAGTAAGTCCTGGTCAGTGCCCTTCACAGAGCTATAAAGATGATTGAGAATGCGCCCGATGCTCAAGGGTCCCAGCACACATCAGGGGTAAGGGCAAAGGCTTTGAAGCTAGAGACCTAGGCTTTAACCCTAAATCTATTCCTTACCAGGTGTGTGACTTTAGGCAAGTTACCTTACCTCTCTAACCTGTGGTTTCATCCTTTGTAAAGTACAGACGATAGTATCTACCATAGAATATGGCAGTTTAGTGTATTGACGTACATAAAGTGCTTGGTACATAGTAACTAATGCCTTGCAGTGTTGACCGCTTTTAGAAGTAGCTAATAGAAAGGATGTGAAAAACACAATGAACTAGGCATTAAAATACACCAAGTACACTGTGTGCCTGTCACAGCTTAAAGGAGGGGGAGTCTTCCTTGTGCTAGGGTGTGTGGGAAGACACTGGAAGATGTCTTTTGAGCCATCCCCCAGTTTCAGTAAGTTTAAGGAGAGAGAGAGACTCAGGGACGCTAGGCGGAGGGCACAGTGTGACCAGGGGCAGGAAGTGTGCAATAGCTTGCATTAGAGGGGTCCAGTATGACCAGCGGGGCTGGCCATCTGCAAGCCCCTGGACCAGATGAGTCTCCAGAGTGTTGCCAAGCCTGGTGGGTTTCATGTTAAAACCTTGTAAGCTTTGCCTTTGCTGGCCGTTGCTACCACTCCGTGTGCTTAGACCCATTCATTTTTTGTTTGCTAGATGCCTAGACTCTGAAGGCATTTATGTTTACAAACCTTCCTTAGACTGTCGATGGGGCTGGGTGTGAAAATAGCACGAGAAAAGTATGGGAAACTTAATGTGGAGGGACTTGAACGCCATGCTAACGAGTTAAGTCCCGGGGAGCCATGGAAGGGTTTTGAGCAGGGTGTTGAAGTAACGGGGTTTGTCTGCTCAGATGACCTGGGAGATCTGTTAGGAGGCTTTGACTGGCCCAGTGAAGAGGAACCAAAGACCTGAACTAGACTGGGGCACAAGCTCAGAAAGAAGAGGGCGTGTTTGACAGCTGTTACAGAGGCTGACTTAACGGCATTGGGTAACTGAAGCCACCTGAGGTGTTGACTGAGAATAATGGTTCCAGTAACAGAAGGGGGAGGAGGTGGGAATCAGTGTGGGCATGGGAGGCATTAAGTGGTGATGTTCTCTCCGTTTGAGGTGGGAGGCTGACTTTCTGCTCAGGCTGCTCAGTGCAGCAGTTGTGAAAAGTTGGTTTTTGAGAGACTCAGTCTTCCGAGCCTCTTTGAACTCTTCTTCAAAGCTCATGTTAATAACGTGATAATTGTTGACAGTCCAATGACTTAATGCAGTTATTGTCTTATGGTGGCCTTTACGTTGCCTAAAGCAGATGGTTGTGGGACTGTGGTGAGTACACCAGAGAGAAATATGAGTGTTGACGAGTGAAAACAGGGGCCGGGGCATCTTGAGTGTATTTTCAAGTTGCATTGAGGAAGCCGGGTCCTGGGGCTGGTGGCCGGAAGCCTCGCCTCACTTGGCCTGGGCTGGATTAGCAACAAGCCCAGATTTGCAAACACACGTCGCCCAGCCCACCTACATGTGCACCTATGGTGTGTCTCTCAGGTGAACGATTTTCAGTGCCTCTACCTGCTAGAGAGAATTTTGCCCAGAATAAATGTAGTGAAGCGTTCCTGACTCACTTTATAAGAGGACTGGATCACAGAAAGGTCTCCAGAGAGCCTTGGCAAATGATATGACAACAATTACTGAAAACTGAATGGATGCTTACAGTTAGCCTGTTTCAGGTCAAATTAACGCTAGACTTGTATTTTTTAAATGGGCTGGAAATTTTCTTTGGGACTCCACACATGGAATCAGATAAAATAAGAAAATGCTCATGTTTCAGTAGTACTTGGAATTTTACAGATTTAGAGTTATAGCTTTGCCTGTGACTTTTTCAGTTAATGTTGATAAATTTTTCATGCTGATTCCTAAGGAACAAATCTTTCTTTATATAATCCTAATTCCAGTGAAAATGTACTGCGCCTCGATGGATCATCTGTTATGTAATGTGACCTCAGTTTCACAGGGCTGCCTTTTTCGTTAATGTTAGCAATATATTGCACACAGAAGGCTATTCCATAATGTTTGAGATTTACTTTATAAAAAGTGCACTTACAGAAAATTCTGAGTTTGAAAAATAACTTAATATACCTAAGCAAGCATTTTGCTTTAGGTATATTTAAGGCAAACACATGAGCTGTATTTTAAACACATTAATAGAATGTGCTTGACTTTGTACTTCTTAGTTTGAATTCTTTTTGTTCTAGTTCAGGATGTTTTGACCTTCTTGGGAGATTTAAAATTGCTCATAAAAGCATAAGACTTTGATTAGAAATTGAAAATCATGCCTTGAGTTTTATGCCCATATTGAAGATGCTACTCTGAGATGAAACAGGAGTTTATTTCTGATAGTCTTGGGCCAGCCTCAACCAGGCTTCCGTTTAGGGTTTGTGTTTGTAGTGTCATGAGCTACAGCTTTAAAATAGGTGAATTCAGGGTATTGGTTTAAGCCCTATGGGGCCAAATGGTTTGAATTTGCATGGTATCTATTTAAAACACAAACAATTTCTGAATTTTTCTCGTGTAAACTGTAACGAGGCAGACTCCATGGTTATTAGTTTCCTCAAGATTCCTTCCCCCGTCTTGTTCATCTTAACTCTCATCTCGTGGATTTTTGGAGGGGAGGGGGTTGTTTCTGTGTTTCTCTCTGTTTCTCTTTTTATTGCTGGATTCTTTGTTTCAAGGAAGAAGCATATTTTCTGTTCCCAGTGTTCTATGCAGAAACTTTATGCCTTGCTTTTGCATTGCATGTCACCTGAGAGATGGCAGAACACAGCAGGCAGCAAAGCTGTTCGTTTCATCTGTCTTTTGGGGAAGATGAAAACTGAGTTTTTGGCAAACAGATTTCAGGGTGACTTGATATTTTCCAAATGGGTTAGTGTAACCCAGGGACCTAACTTGAGTTCTGGTAACGACAGCTTTACCGTCCAATTTTCCTTGGAGTATAGCTTTTGAGAGTGAAAACCTCTTAAAATGGAGAGCTTTTACAGATTTATTAATCAGATATTGATAGAATTACACCATCTGTCCCAATATGAATATTTTCCAGTAAGCCAATGAGAACCTTCTCTTTTTTAAGATTAATATTGGTGGGGAAGAGATTTTCCAACTTTAGATTGCATCCTTTATTGTGTTAATTTCCCCCAGGACCAAAGCCTAACCTTAATAAAGGATGGGGGGAGGGGGGGGTTTCAAATAAAAATAGCAGCACGTGAGGTAGGGACGACCCCAGTCAGGTCGAAACGGCCCCGGTGTGGTTGGGACAACCCCGGTGAGGTTGAAACGGCCCCCGTGAGGTAGGGACAACCTTGGTCAGGTCGTAACGGCCCCGGTGTGGTAGGGACAGCCCCGGTCAGGTTGAAACAGCCCCGGTGTGGTAGCGACAACCCCAGTCAGGTTGAAACGGCCCTGGTGTGGTAGGGACGACCCCGGTCAGGTTGAAACGGCCCCGGTGTGGTAGGGACGACCCCGGTGAGGTTGAAACGGCCCCCGTGAGGTAGGGACGATCCCGGTGAAGTTGAAACGGCCCCCGTGAGGTAGGGACGGCCCCGGTGAGGTTGAAACGGCCCTGGTGAGGCTCAGACGGCCCTGGTGAGGTTGAGACTACTCCAGTGAGGTTGGGACAAATAAAGGGGACCAGTATGGACTGATGAACAGGGGTAGATACAGAAGCAGAGCAACATTGAACAGAATGTTAAACTACAATGGGGAGCCTGGGGAGGGTTGGGGGGGGATTAAGAGACCAACTGAAGGACTTATATGCATGCATATAAGATTAACCAATGGACACAAGACACGGGGGGGGGCGGGGGGTAGGGGCCGGGGGAATGTCATGGGGGGGAAAAAGGAGACATATGTAATACTCTTTGTAATACTTTAAGAAATAAAAATTATTATTGAAAAAAAAAAAAAAAAAAAAAAAAAAAAAAAATAGCAGCAATTGAAAACATATTGGAGGAAACCACAGCTTTAACAAAAAAGCTTTAGCAAATGATTTAAAGGTTGTAAAGTTCATTTTTCTAAAACCAGTAGATATCATTTAAGCTTAGTGTTGATAAACTATTTTAGGATAAGGATAATACCTCAACTATAGCATAGTATCCACAGATAGATGTCCCCATTTTGCTGTGGGTTTTTTTTTTCTCGTAAGCCATATTTTTCCCATTTGGACCTTTTGTGTCTGAAATGCCAGGAACTCTTCTTGTTCGCTGTCCATTCTTCTTAGTTCTTTTAATTACTGCTTGATCTTGCAGAACCTGAGTTGTAAAGAGCTGGCTAAAAATAGACTTGTCACTGTAAGCACCTCTTCACATCTGCTTTTTTCTGGGTCCCTGCAAGGTTGACCAGCTTTTTTTTTTTTTCTTTATTTGCATATCAAAAACAGTTGGAGGAATAACAGCATCTGTGTAGTCAACATTTCCAGCATTAGAAGATGATGTTGCATTTTAACCTTTTTTTTTCTTTTCACCAAATCTGTGTGTTCAGAGCAGTGGGAATTGTCAGAGGTGGGCAGGGTCAGGTAGCATTTAGAGGCTGATCAGGTCCTGGTGAGCCTGCTGTTGTCCATCGCACCCTCTGCAGGGCTTACAAAGAGGCATGGCACCCCCTGGGCGAGCCTTCGGGGCATCATTTTCTGTGCTTAATCGTTTGACTTGCCAACGCCAAAGGCGCACTAGGCATGAGTGGGTGGAGGAGTCTAGAGTCGACCCGTCTTAGGGGTTTTTTCAGGATCCAGTGTTTGGTGTTCAGAGTGGGGTTTCGGTTCCAGGTTCTACTGCTTTCTAGCTGAATTGCCTTGGTCCAGGAACCTTGTTGTGACATAAAAAGTGGGGTGATCATGCCTGCCTAATGCATGTGAAGGCCTGGGGTACAGTGTCTGTGCAAAGAAATGCATTTGAAGGGAAAACGAGAGAGCAGTGTCATCTTAAACCAAATAAAGCGGGAGTTGCTTCATTGTGTTTCAGTAGCTTCTACTTTACCTCCCCTGGGTTCTGAACGCAGCAGGCCCTTGCGCACTGTTTCTTCCAATCCCTGCCATGGACCAGCAACCCCCCCTCTTGAGAATGTCCAGTGAGCGCACGGTGACTGTTGAAAGCCCCACTTGTCTTGTGTCCACTGGGTTTCTGTTACTCCTTTTTGAAGGTTGGAGTAAATTATTTTTTTGTATTTTCTCTTCCAGCTTATTTAATTGCATAAATAAGAGGCTTTCCCCCTCTTGGTTTTTAAGAAAGATGGTAGGAGGTGTGATGTATGATCTCATTATAGGAAGATAATGAATTATTTTTGCCAAAGCATGTTCCCTAGTACATTGGGAAACAGCATCCAGAATAATTTAGTAAGTATGTGTTGTGATTGTAACATTTATTTCCTCTCTACACGCATTATGTAACTCTGAGTAAACTGTGTAATTCATTTACTGACAGTACAAAATTTCTTTTTTAATTTATTAATTTTTGTGCCTATGGTTCTATGTTAAAAAGTAAGTTTCCTTCCTTCCTCATTCCCTAGCCTCCCAGTTCCTCTCTACAGAGGCAACCACTTACGTTTTTTAAAATTGAAATCCATGTGATCATGGTTTGATGTTCATAATGTATTTGTCCTTTCATCTCTCGGCCTTTGGTTAAGATCGAGTGCCTGTGTGTGTGTGCAGTGTAATTGCTGGTTCTAAGTTAGGGGACCAGCGAGCAGCAGTTACTAGGCACACGTTGGCATATATGAGCAGAGGTGAGCAGCGTCGCTCTTGCGGTGATGTCTCTCCGTGTAACCAGCCTCTGGAGCCGGGGTTTCCACAGCGTCTGTGTGTGTTTCACTTTCCAGTTGCAGCATGAGAAAGCCGAACTGGAACAGCACCTCGAGCAGGAGCAGGAATTCCAGGTCAACAAACTGATGAAGAAAATCAAGAAGCTGGAGAACGATACCATTTCTAAGCAGCTGACCTTAGAGCAGGTAAGCATTGAAAGCTTTCGCCACACATTTCCCCCCTCACGGCACCCGCTGTTCTTTCAAGCCTGAGGGTGCCGTGAGGACTTTCAGGGAAGAACATTTCTCAGCTCTTCTTCCCACGGGGAGACTTCGTTTCTGAAGGAAGCACTGAAGGTCTGCACAGCACCTGCTCCCTCTCACGCACACTTTCTCTTTCTCTAACCGCAGTGAATAAACCTTGAGGAGATGTTGTGTTGTTCTGATTGACAGGCAGGAAATGTTAGGTTCCTATTTGCAAAGGGGGAAGAATGTGTTTTTAACCACAGGATAGTTTCTGTGAAAGTTCCCGAGACAGTGTTGCTTCTATTTCAAGGGTTTTTCAGAACAAACGTTAGCTTTTTTTGTTTGTTTGTTTGTTTTAATTACTAGCAACCATATATGAACTCTGTCTTCTCCCACCTAGATTTGTGGGTTCATATATGGAATCAGAGTCTCAGTTGCACACCTGATTCAGCCACTAACTAGTTGTATGGCCTTGAATTAACTTCATTTCTCTGGCCCACATTTTCCATTTGTAAACAGAGAAGGACAAACTAAATTCAGGAATGCTAAGCTCAGAAAGGTGCAGAAGGAAGACAGAAACGGTGCACAATCCCTTTGTCCATTGCCCTTGGCAGACGTTGGTATTTGGCTGAGCCCTTGCCTGAGGAGTCCAGATTGGCTCTTAGACTCCCGCACGTAGAACTGTGGGCAGCGGTGATTGGTCCACACAGGTTGGTGTGTCAGACAAAGTTACCTGTCAGTCCCTGGCCTACATCCTCCTTCATGCTTTCCCCACTGTAGTGTCCTGAAATTTTATTTCCCCTGAGACAAATAAGAGGCTGATCACAGCGTCTCTTATCTGGTTTCCATGTAAAATTCAGTGTATTGATTAACACCTTCCAGCTCTTTGTAATATGGATCCCGATTGCCAGTTTGATGATTTGTCTAACCCTTTCATGCAAAGTTGTCTGATTTATCCCATCTCTAGGCTCTGTGTGTGTATCTTTCTGTGTATCCATGCTGACTGGTTCTTAAATCACCCTCAGAACCGCACTAGCTTCTTCATTATGCCTGCGAATGAATGGTGATGGGAACGCGAGGTTTGAGAAGTCAGGGTTTGTTTGAAACTTACCTAGCTGACTTTGCATGTTATTCTTGACCCTACCTATATGTCAGAAGTAAGAATGTGACTGGGTTTTCCAAGACGATGAATAATGGCCCTAAAAATATTTTCTCTATCCCTTTCAGATAAAAGGAAAAAAAAGTTCCAGTCCCAAGGTTTTGCTATTTTATACGTATTCAGAGTAATCTATTTTTACCACTTACCTTCAGAATTCAGGTGCAATATCTAAATTTAGAAGGTTCCTCCCCCCCACCCCCTCCCCTCCCCAAGTTTTAAAACATTTTGTTCTAAAGTTCATCTGTTTAATTCTCAGGGTAGGCAACAGCCAGTTAGTTCTATTCAAGTTAAAGCTTTGAAGATTCTTGTTAAGTCCCTGATACACCAAGTACTTGTTAGTGGTACTCGTTAATAAAGAATTAACCAAATGACATTCTCACAGTAGTTGGTACTGCGAGAACTTCACATGGCCATGGCCTTCACAGTGATGGTCAATAATGGAAACGGCTTTGCTCTTGTATTTGTTCACAGGCTCCTAAGGAGATCTTGGGATGAGGGCTGTAACCCCCAGGGTGGCCACAAGGGGGAGGTAGTAGCCTAGTGTCAGAGAGAAGGGCAGTCTCACCCCAGAGTCCCTGAGAGAGGATGGCTTGCTGCACCCCCTTAAGACTCTTTAGTGGTTTCACTAACTGAACCCCTTTAAAATGAGGCCCAAGGCACACATTCTCTCTGAGCTAATGACTTAGTGCATTTTTAGGTAATTTCAGACCTCAACAGTAAAGAGGTGGATTTCCACAACGGAATACGTGCTTTGCTAAGACCTGTACCAGAAATAAACCTCAGATCCCGGATATCAAGTTCCTGTTTTAATTAACATGGAAAAATTGAACCTAATCATAAAACTTCCCCCCCTTTGTTTTGGATATGTTCAGGATGAGTAAATGTTGGAGATTTTACTCTGTATTTTGCTTCGCTATAAATGATTGTAGTCAGTGTTTTGGGGAAATGTTTATTTTTTTCCTTGGGTGAAAATATATTTGTTTTATGTTTCCTGGGATGTGATCTTACCCTCTCTGTGGTCATCTCTTGGGATTATCATCTGTATTATATTATATACAGGATGTCGTAGTCTATGTTATATAATGTATCCTGTATTATGCATTATTACCAGAAGAGCAAAGGCATGTACTATACTATGCTTCATAATGATTAGTGTGTGGTACATGCCTTTGCTCTTCTATCTGACAAATTAAAATTAGAAGCTATTTGAAGGTGATTTTCAAGGTGCCTTATGCCCTACCTGCTTTGCTGGAAGAAGTGTGGATTTGGACAGGTGACTGAGGAGTGGTCTTTTCTATTTTGGAAGGCAGTTCAGTATAGTGTTCAGGGCCTGGGCACAGTGCTTGTAAGAAACCAGGTGTGAACTGTTTCCTCTGCTTAATATCTTATTTCACTTTTTTTTTTATTGTAACATCTTTATTGAGATAAAATCCACATACCATATAAATCACCCATTTAAAATGTATAATCCAGTGGTTTCTAGCATATTCGAAGTTGTATAACGATAATCACAGTTTTAGACCATTTTCATCAGCTCAGAAAGAAACCTTGCACCCTTCAGCTGCTACTGAATCGCCTCTCCCCCTTAAGCAAGAACCACTCCACTATCTGTCTCTATATATTTGCCCATTCTGGAGACTTTATATACATGGAATCATATAGTACATGGTCTGTTGTGATTGTGATTGGCATCTTTCACTTATATAATGTTTTTATCCATGTTGTAGCATGTGTCAGTACTTCATTCCTTTCCTGGCCATATAACGTTCCACTGTATGGACATACCATATTTTGTTTATCCATTCATCATTTGATGTTCATCTGTGTTGTTTCAGCCATTTGGTTTGTAAATAATTCTGCTGTGAACGTTCATATACAGTATTTTGTGGGGGCATCTGTTTTCATTTTTCTTAGATGTATCTCTAGGAGTGGGATTGCTGCGGTGTCTCTGTTTGCCTTTTGCAGGGATTGCTAGACTGTGTTCCAAAGTGGCTGCGCCATACTGATGATGAAGTGGTATCTCCTGGCGGGCTTATAGTTCCCTGGTGGCTAATGATGTTGAGCATCTTTTCAGGTGCTTATTAGCCATTTGTGTATCTTCTTAGAAAAAAAGTCTATTAGAGGTCTTTTTATCATTGAATTCTAAGAGTTCTTTATATTCTAGATACAAGTGCCTTATCAGATATATCATTTCTGTGTGTGTGTTTCACTTTCTTGATCGTGTGCTTTGAAACATGGAAGTTTTCAATTCTGGTGAAATCTAATTTATCTATTTCTTTCTTTTGTTGCTTTTGCTTTTGGTGTCATATTTTGGAATCCTTTGCCAAATCGGAGTTCATGAAGTTTTATCCCTCTGTTTTCTTCTAAGAGTTTTATACTTTTGGCTCTTACATTTAGGTTTTGATCCATTAGAGTTATTAATTTTTATGTATAGTGTGAGGTAGGGGATCCAAATTCATTCTCTTGAGTGTGGCTATCCCGTTGTCCCAGTCAGTTCACTTTTGAGCCTCAGGTTCCTTTTTTTTTTTCTTTTTTTTTTTTTTTTTATTGCTTAAAGCATTACAAAGGATATTACATATGTGACCTTTTTTCCCCCCCACCCTTGACAAGCCCCTGCCCTCCCTTACCCCCCAGTGTCTTATGTCCATTAGTTATGGTTATATGGATGCATACAAGTCCTTCGGTTGATCTCTTACTCCCCTCCCTCCTGTCCCCCAACCCTCCCTGGCCTTCCCACTGCAGTCCGACAATCGGTTTGAGGCAGCTCTGCCACTGTATTTATTATTGTTCAAAAGTTTGTAATGGTCTTAATTATCCATGAAAGAGTGAGATCATGTGGTATTTTTCCTTCATTGACTGGCTTGTTTCACTTAGCATAATGCTCTCCAGTTCCATCCATGCTGTTGCAAATGGTAAGAGTTCCTTCTTTTTAACAGCAGCATAGTATTCCATCGTGTAGATGTACCACTGTTTTCTAATCCATTCATCTACTGATGGGCACTTAGAGCCTCAGGTTCCTTATCTATAAAATGGCGACGGTAGCAAACTTATGTTAGATGCCATGAATGAAAGAGAGTGTAAGGTGATTCACAGAATGCTTCCTGTCTAAGCACTCAACATAAGTTGGATGCTGCTGTTAATTTTTAAATAATCCATATTTTGAACCTAATGGGTTGCATGTGCAGAAGGAATATTGGAAGGCCTTCTACCATGGATTTGTGTTGGCCATAACATGTTTGTTTTAAAGGTATAGCGTGGATTGTAATGGCTTTTAAGTAAGTATGGGGAGCCGATAAAGGGTTAAGCCTAGAACTGACCTGTTGGCAAAGTCACAAACAGGTCTTCCGAGTCTTAAACAACCCAATCCGAGAGGTGGCCGCTGATTTACACGCGGTATCATTTAAAAAAATAAAAAAGGGGGAATTTGCCGGAAGCTGGTCCATCCTTGCTGCTTGACACAGTCGCTGCAGGGAAGAAACATCTGCACAGCATATGTTTCAAGGGACCTGGCATATATGGAATACTGTTCTTAATATGTTTGCTCCCCTCCTTAGTGCTATGTGTTTTAACCAAGGTCACCTCTCCGGGAAAGGTTGTTTCTCCAGGTGTGGATTTTTCCCTAGAGTTAGGGATTAACAGGACTAAGGAAGGGAATCAGTAAAACCCCTTAACTAAGTGCTACGCTTAAACTACATAATCTTTACTTAGGATAAGCTCCTTCAGTTACTTCCTTGTAGCTTAACAGAACAATAGAGTAGTGACCTTGGAATGGAGATAACAAACGCCCTAACCTTTGGAATAGAATAGATAGGATTAAAAACAAATGGTATAAATACAGATGTAACAGGAGAATAAAGAGAGAACCTCGCTATGCTGATCAATTGAATGCTGCCTCTGTGTCATTCCTTCTTCACCGACTCCGTCCACACCTTTGGGAATCCCTGGACCTGCTGGGGCAGGACCTCAACAAGTAGGCACCTGCCCACTCCCTGTTAACAGGGTTTGAGACTCGGTTTGAGACTCTATCTTGGGCTGTTTTTGAAAGTAGGCCCCAATTAACTCACAAGGCAGAAGGCCCTCATTGTAAATTTCTCTCCAAAAGTCAGGCCTTTGGCATGGACACTTAGACCCAGAGTCTGGGATCCTTTCATTCTTCAAGTAGGGAATGTTAAGCTTCATCATCAAGGTCTCTGTGCTATAAATGGTCTGTTCTGTTGGTGTTTTGCAATATATGAATCCATAGGATTTTAGACCTGGAAAACTAAAATCCTATGAATTGGGGAAGGACTATCTTTGTCTCCAGACCCTGGCAGAGACGTGAGACAGTGGGGAAATCATGAGGAAATCCAGAGGCAGGGGCTTCGGGTCTCCTCCCAGGCTTTGGGACAAGTTTCCTGCTCCCTTCGCCTCTGAAAAAGCAGTGGAGGTGGCTTCGTGTGACTTGCCACTTGATGGTAGACTGAGTTGGCTTGTAAGTGGCCTAACCTGCTTACACTGCTTTTTCAGAAATGGAAACCCAGACGGAGAACAAGAGGTTTCCTCAAGTTGCATGGCTAAGGAGTTCTTAATCATTTATTTTAGCTACCTTTTGGGCATTTATTTAGCATTCTGAAAATAATGTAGAAAAGCATGTTCAGAATAATGTGAAAGTATGAGGCCTTTGCTGCACTGATAGTTAGCATTAGTCTAATGAACTGGATTAATCTAGTCAACAGGACATTAGTGCTCCTGGGGGCTTGGAACAAACACTGGTGGTGGCCATGATTTAAAGACTTTTGTTCAAGTATGTGTTCACTGTCAGTCGCTTATTTGGTGTTCACATTTTCCTAGGTAAGAACATTTAGAACTTGGAATATTCTCTATGTCAACAAATCTTGATCTGAATGATTTCTGCCAACTAGGAAGGATTTTTCTTCTCTGGAGAAGGATAACTAGCATTAAGAGGCATGCATTCGTTTATTTATTAAATTAAGTTCAGCCCAGCAGATGTGAGGGCCTTCTGTGCACTTGGCTCAGAAAATTATCTTATGGGAAAGAAGAGAACAGCAGCCAGAAACGGGTGGACTGCGTACTTAACCCTTTATTAGGTAGTACAATAGAAAAATACCGGAATCAGCTAGTGGAGAATTGGCGGTGCAATCCGGCAAACACTTAACGTGACGAGCAGGATTGCCTGCCATGTACCAGACACGCCAGGGTCATTTTCTCAGTTAATCTTGTTATTCGGGGTATGATTTCTTGTCCGAGATGTCCTTTAAAGCACAGATACCCATATCTACAGGTTGGATTTAGAATTGGAATGGTCAATTCACTCATTAGCACCCATTTGTACCGACAGTATTTTAGCCTGTGTAGTTGGGAGATTCTTCTCTAGCTTCAAATCTTCCTCCCATCTGGAGAAGCTGGGTGATCTCAGGCAAGCAGTTGGGTCTCTGCTGTGAAACAGACATAATCCCTAACCTGTAGGCTGGTTGGGAGGATTAATCTTCCATTGTGCCGCTCCTCACTCTCCGTGCGTGTTGCACAGTGGTTGCAGTGTGGACTACACAGCCAGAAATAAGTTTACGTGGCAACCCAGGGCACTGATGTTTTTGTAACTGTATATGTGACTGGGACAAGTTTCATCCAACAACCGTATGTGCTTTGCACTGATTTTCCATTCAACCTTATTTCATGTTTAGCAAAATGTAGGTCACAACTGACTCAACTAATTTCACAATCCAGTAATGGGTTGTGACCTGCAGTTTGAAAAACATGCTCTGATGTGCCCAGTGCTTTCCTGCCCTAGATCTCCATGGACCTGTTTCCTCTGCCTGGGCTACTTTCTCCCTCCCGCTCCCATCCTTGTTCATCTAACTGACGCCCCTCTCCCAGTCACTCAGGGGTCTGCGCTGTAAAGTACTTGCTAACATTCAGTCCTTCTCTTGTAACACTTGGTACACAAATAGTAATTAGCAAACAGTTAAACAAATTGTGTCTTCCCTCTAAATCTCCTGGAAGGTAGAGGTAGGTGTTGACCTCACCACCATATCCCTGGTGACTCACATCTATCTAGTCAGTGCTCCAGAAATTGTAGCTGCTGCCATTAATAATGCAAGATTCCACCTAATGACTGTGGCAGATGACATAGGTTATAAATGTGCATGCATATCAGTTGAGCCTCAAATGTCTCACCACCTTCCTTCACCTGGTTACCTGTTTATGAATCTCTGTGCTCAGATGTCATCTGTGATCCCACCACTTTGACGTCCTCTTTGTCCATGCTACGGTCAGTGTGCCTGTATGGCACATATCCTGCATTAATTCAACACCTTGATTACGTGCCTGCCATCTGCCACAAACTGCTGAGAAAGGTCCCTGGCCTCACGGAGGCTGGTCTAGGGAGGGCAGTGAACCCATGGACAATGACGAGCGATGCTCTGTGCAGTGTTGTGGAGAGGAGCAGCGTTCCTGTTGCAACCCGTTCCCCATACCAGCTGAGGAGGACCTGAAGCTCCTTGGCGCTGGGTTTGATTGTTAATTGATACACACGGGCTGGGTAGAGCGAAGTCCAGCTTGTTTCAGGGAACCAGGGATGTGAGAGGAGACAGGAATGGAAGAGGAGAATGCAGTAAAAAGTGAGTGCAGTTACTGCATGGAATAGAGATGCTGAGAACAGAGAAAATAACCCAGGAAGAAGATTTGAAGTTGAATCCCTTCTCTTTGTTGCCAGACAAGGAAAGAAGGGGCGGGGAGGGGGGTTGGCAGACTTTGAGGGCACAAGCTTGCCTTTATAGTGAGGGTCATGCGGAAGGCTGCCATGGAGCTGCACCAAGGCTCATGCATGCCTCTGCTGGCAGGTGCCCAGTGATTACCTTTAGCCAGCAGACATCAGCCGACGACGCTTGACAAGACTCTGGCTCCCAGGGGCATTTCAGGGGCGACACCCACTGGCCCAATGTCTCTCACCAAGTCGCAGAGGCTGGGGCTTCAAATAATGTCTTGCAATCCTCAGGACAAGGTTTACGTTTTGTTCTCTCTCTCTCTCTCTCTCTCTCTCTCTCTCTCTCTCTCTCTCAAAGGAAGCATGGTATATTTTAAGTTCGATGAGGAAGAAAGGAAAGTTTTAGGTTTCTAGCTTTTAGAACAGGGGTTCTTAGTGAAGGCTACCAGGTGGGCTCTGCCTTACTTGTCTGGAAGTTAATTTTTTCATACCAAACTGACATCATAATCAGTCTCCATACAAGGCAGATGCTACTTATTTTGGTAGCTGCAGCGACCGACTCTAGTGAGTTACACAGATAATCTGCGTGTCCTGGTGACTGAGCTGTGAATTGAGTGGCCAGTGGCTCATGTTCAGATTTGTGTCCTTGGTTGATTTGTTGTTATTGTTGTTGTGGTGGTGGTGGTGGTGCAACAAATTGTTTCTTAAATTCATGGGTAGTGTGACCATACTGGGTTTTCAAGCATTTTATTCATGCTAACAGCTGCCCTTGTAGCCCCTGGCAGTGGGAGAACTCTGTTGTAATAGCTCTGGGCAGCACCTGCTGGTGTCTGTGTGCCTTTTTTGTTTTTGTTTTTTCAAAGAACAACCAAGTTCCTTGAGGTTTCACTTGCATTAAGGGCAGGAAATTTAATGAGCACTATGCTTGCTTTGAAATTAGATTTCAAATACTGATCTCAAATTATGGAAGCCTTGGAATTTTTATTATTAAACATTTGCATTTTAAAATTAATCTATTGCTCTTTCAAGAAACTGGAAAACATAGAAGTACAAAAATGATAAAACATTTCCTAGACTACAAGCCTCCCCAAATAACTGCTATTTATATTTGTCCTTCATTCTCTTCCTCCTCCTCCTCCTCCTCCTCCTCCTCCTCCTCCTCCTCCTCCTCCTTTCTTTAACAGCAGTGTATTATAATTTGCTGCCCTGCTTTTAAATTTTTTTTTTTTGTAAAATGTAATAACCTGTGTGTGCACATTCAGATGAGCTGCATTGGGGGCACAGCCAGACATAATCACAGTCAACCCCAAAGTCCCCTCAGTGGGAATTTGATTGTAGCAAATCCTTGAGGGTGTTTGGGCGACTTGAGAAGCTTGGGTACAAGCTTTCTGCCTACTGTTTGTTTGAAGGGGGAAACGCCTCAGCACAGAGCTGAAAAGTTAGTGGGATTTGGTGCCCGGGAAGTAGGTAAACTAGGGACACTGGGTGGTATCTGAAGCTCCAGCAGGCTCGCTTTGCGGTGGATTTGCTTTGTAATCCAGGAGCTGTTGGGAGGTCATGAAGCTAACCGAGGGTTCCCAACTCCAGACCTTTGAAAGTAGATTCAGCTCTGTCAGGGACACAGACAAGTATCTACGTGATGTGGTTACCACCATCACCACCACCACCACCACCACCTCCCCCTCTCCCAATCCCTAGTATTCCTTCCCTGGACCTCATTTCAGTGAAGTACAGAGACTCACTGTGTTCCATCTTATCAGACTCTATTTTGAAGCATCAGATACCACTTGCCATGTGGATCAATTTGTACAGTACGACATTACACGACGGCCGGGAAAATATTAAACGTGTTTCCTTTGTAAAAAGGAACCTCATCATGATCCGACAGTGTGCATTTCTGGTAAAGCACTGGGGGTGGAGACTGCCTGTTAAGTTGGAGGACATTGGTGTGCTGCATCAAGGGTAATAAAACCCAGAGATACTAAACCCAGACTTCCTAGTTGCTTGTAATTTTGAAATCAACAAAGTCTGTTTCTTTATGACCAAGGTAAGAATTTAGTTGATGATTTAGAAGAGGCATTGCATTCCCCTTTGCTGAACCGTGGCTAGAGAATGAAAGTTAGTCATAAATCTAACAACTCTATGCAAAGAAGTGGGATGGGTATGGTCATGACTAGAAAGAAATGATTTCTTTTATGCAAGAACTTTCATTTTAGATAAAGCACATTAAGAAAAGTTTCCCGAATGTTATTTTGTGAAGGAAGCTTATTTTAGATAATGGACAGATAGTAGCCCCTGATGTAATAGTGTATTTGTAATACACACTATATGACTTCTTTCCAAGCACTTTTCCTTGATGTAGTGAAAGGATGTCCATCCAAGATGCTGAAACCTGCTTTCCATCAATGGTAATTATTTGGTAAAAGAGTCCCCTAGAATTATAAACCTAGTATCACATCTGTTTAACATCGTGATGAAAACTTAAGTCCAGAAACTATATAAATCTGAGTAATTATAAGTGTGGGGAATTCATAAAGGCCTTCATTTTTCAACATCACCGAACTAAAGCAAAATTTATTGAGCTGATAAACTATGAAATAGTGTCATTTTCACATTAATGTTAATGGGATATTAATGTTATCCTGAAGTTATTTTTATAGGAACATAATTTTTTAGAAGAAAACAGTTGTACACTGTGATAAAGAAGTTTCACTCTGGGCAATGTGAGAAATTCTCAGAGTCTTCAGAAAGCTGTCATTTATCCTTTGAGAGTATATGGGCTTATTCTGTATTTTATATATGTAAGTTAACATCCTAAATTAAGGGTTTTACTATTAAATTATATTAGGAAATTGTCATTTTTTTAGGATTAGATGTCTTTAAGTATTTTCTTTTATTAAAGATAGTAAATTTCGCCCTAACTGGTTTGGCTCAGTGGATAGAGCATCAGCCTGCGGACTGAAGGGTCCCAGGTTTGATTCCAGTCAAGGGCATGTACCTTGGTTGTGGGCACATCCCCAGTAGAGGGTGTGCAGGAGGCAGCTGATTGATGTTTCTAACTCTCTCTCCCTTCCTCTCTGTAAAAAATCAATAAAATATATATTTAAAAAATAAATAAATAAATAGTAAATTTCTTTTAAAAAGTGGGTGGGGTAGGAAAAGGTAGGAATATAAATTATCACCAATATAACTTTCATCCAAAAGACAACCCTATTTATCTTGCTGTATAAATAGTTCTTTATGATGTTTTTGTATGTTTTTTCCCTCTATCAGTATATTTCTGAAGTACATAGATAAATTTCTTTTCAATTGTAATTTTTGGCCTCCTAAACTTGAACATAACTATCCTCCCTTTCCTTTTCTCCTATTCTTCACTGACAAACTTCCATTGGCTCTTCCTGTGCTCAGCGCTGTGATGACCTAGAACAGTGGTTCTCAACCTTGGCTGCCCATTAGAATCATCTGGGAATCTTTTTAAAATCCTGACTTCTGGGCCTCATCCTCCAGAAATTCTGTTTCTTTGTTACTAATGTTGTGGCCCCACCCCATAACAAAGAAACAGAATTTCCGGAGGATGAGGCCCAGAAATCAGGATTTTAAAAAAATTCCCAGGTGAGTCTAATGGGCATCCAAGGTTGAGAACCACTGACCTAGAACTTGTTTTTAATTCTGAACCAGCCTCGGCTTGATTAATCCAATAGGTACCTCAGGGGCTCTGTGGTCTAGGAACACCTGTCTTAACTCATCTGTAACACAAATTGGCTGCTTGATTTCTTTAAAAAAATTTTTTTGCCAGAAGGTAAGGGTCAGATGTTTTCTAGCCGAGGAGAATAGCCAGTGCTGAGCACAATCCCACCGATCACCTGAACAGATGCCAGCTGAGGCCGTGTTTAAGGTTTGCCTTACTTGCCTCTGTTGCTTTAATGTGTGAAGGCTTTGCCAGGGACCAAGGACCATCGGGCATTGTTCTAACCCCTTTGTGTCAGTTGCACATGATATATTTCTATAGCTCCCTCATGGATCTTGTTAGTCACTTCTTTCCTGTGTATAGCAGGTCCTCAATTACCATCAGACCTTGATCGTGTTAATGAGATGCCATAGGAACTTAACTCTTGTTTATATCTATTAGCCTGCATTGTTTTGATTAAAGTCACAGAACCAATCAACAACATTGAGTGAGGACTCAATACGTAAAACCTTGATTAGCTCATACGTATTGGCAAAGTAGGATGGAATGAGCTAAGTAAGATCTTTTACTGTCTCTACTAGAAACAAAAACTGTCTTAGCACACTTGGGCTGCTATACCACAGAACACAGACTGGTTTGTAAAGAAGAGGCACTTATTTCTCACAGTTCTGGAGTCCTGAAGTCTGAGATCAGTGCCAGCTTGATGGCGTTCTAGCGAGGGGGCATCTTCAGGGTTGCAGACTGCCTTCTTCTCCTTACGTCCTCACATGAGAGGGAACAGCATGCTGCAAAGTCTCTCTTGACTCTTAGAAAGGTCATTAGAAATCCCATAATGGGGGCCACCCTCATGATATCAACTAAACCTAATTACCTTCCAGAGGCCCCACCTCCAAACCATCACATTGGGGATTTAGGCTTCAACATGAATTGGGGGGGGCACAAACATTCAGTCCATTGCAAAAACTGGGTTCATTTTTCTGACTTTAATTTAGTTGTTTTCTTAATTTTGTGCTTTTTATTTTCCCAGATGATTCTTTTTTTTATGTGTGTGTATATATATATATATAATTGATTTTTTTACAGAGAGGAAGGGAGAGAGATAGAGAGTTAGAAACATCAATGAGAGAAACATCGATCAGCTGCCTCCTGCACATCTCCCACTGGGGATGTGCCCGCAACCCAGGTACATGCCCTTGACCGGAATCGAACCTGGGACCTTTCAGTCCGCAGGCCAACGCTCTATCCACTGAGCCAAACCGGTTTCGGCCCAGATGATTCTGATAAACCTCCACAGTCACCACTCTGGACACCTATGATATGACATAATAAGTTGGTAGGAAATTGGGCTGGACTTTTAATGGCCGTCAGATACTACCTAACCCAGAAGGTTTGGGGAGATTGTTGTACTAATCCCCATCACCCAGTTGTTTTCTTAGGATTTACCTCTTTCTGTTAAAAAAGAAAAAATCTAGCCAACTATGAATTAGGTTAATTTAGGTCCTGGAGAGTACTCTGCCATTTCTCTTTTTAAACATCAGGTCCACTCCTTATAGCATCATCATCCTAAGTGCTTTTTACTTATGTTGTCACAATCTGTGTGCCTGAGTTCAGTTTATATGGTAGCCCTTCCACGGGCTTCCCCCTCTCTTTTATTTTTATTTATTTACTTATTTATTTTATCCTCACTCGAGGATGTGTTTTTTTTTTTATTGATTCTAGAGAGAGAAGGAGGGAGGGAGATAAAGCAAAACATCAGTGTGTGAGAAAAATATCTATTGGTTGCCGTCCATATGCACCCTAACTGGTATCAAACCTGCAACCTGGGTTTGTGCCCTGAGTGGGAATTGAACCCACAACCCTCAGATGCTCAGGATGATGCTCTAACCAACTGAGCCACACCAGCCAGAGCCCTCTCTTTATTATCTCGGATTTGTTGTAATAGGCTGTTTTCCAAAATTATTATTTTTATTAAAAAACTTTTTTGCAATACAGTTGACATACACAGTATATTAGTTTCAGGTGTATAACGTAGTGACTAGACATTTATATAACTTATGAAGTGGTCACCCTGTTAAATCTAGTACCCATCTGACAGCATGCATAGTTATCACAACATTATTGGCTATATTCTCTGTGCTGTACTTTGCATCCCTGTGACTGTTTTTTGTAACTGGCAATTTGTACATCTTAATCTCTTCTCCGCCCCCCCCCCCCCCCCAAATTTGTTTTTCAAGTCAGGTGTTTGGAATATATTTTCTCGTAGAAATGATGATTATATGGTAGTTAGACTAAAACTTTTCAAAGTAGATTGAAAAGGTCCATTAAAACCTTTCAGAATTCTGTGGCTGAGTACCATGGTGAGGCTAACGTTCTCATCAGATGTTCTTGCCAAGCATTCCTTCCCCCCACCTCTCCCTCCGCCCCAGCCAGCGTCATACTTCTCTTTAAGTGGGAAAAGGCTACCGGGAGGCAGAAATCCGATAGTGTGGGGAGCCATCTCTCAGCTGCACCCTCTCTTTTTTGCTGTTTTGGTGGAGGTCAGTATCTGCCCACTGAGAAGACACAGGCAGGAAGAGCTGTGAATTCAGATGAGTTGGCTAAATTTATACACACTAAGTTTATCCATTAAAGGAGCTCTGTATTTATTTTGGGAACATAATAAGAACCCTTGGTCTGAGGTTAATTAACCTGTAATGAGAAGGAGAGCTACTGAAGAGAAGTAGAGACTTTGGCAGTCCATTGAACTGACTTAATTACAAGGCGGCCTTTCAAATGAGTATGTTTACGAATCAGCTATATCCATCGATGCTCCCAGAAAAAGCAGGCAGAAGGGGCTTGGGTTAGCCTGAGAATTTGATGTGTGGCGATAGATGAGCGGATGCCAATTGCATGAACACTGAATAAAAAAAGCAACGGGATATTCTTAGGAAGGGAATAGGGGAGCGCATTACAGATAGAGACCAGCATAGTGAGAGCAATGCGCCACTGGGCTGCTGTTGTGATTCAAGCACGAATTTCTGACTTACCCTGTAAACTTAGCATATACTAGTACTCTCCCAGATTTGAGGGTTGTTCGAGATACGGACAATGTCAGAAGCACCTGAAATCTCCTTCTGCCTGAATTGGCAGAACTGGTGGTGTCTGTATTTGGCTCTAAATGGGTAGGATGTGGAAATAAATGAGCAGGAGATGGAAGGTCAAGTCTGATAAAGAATTTAATGGGCAGTTCATTGTAATCATAAATAATACCATTCCCTCTAACTTCTCTGCCCCTTAATGTCCATCCGAACTCCCCAGAGATGCTGAAAAGTTGAGAGATTTTTAAAGCTGAAAAAACAAGTCCGGAAACCCTGCTCTTTGGGGGCTAAATAATACGGACTCCTTCGGTACTGCCAGCCCGTGTAATGAAACACCCAAGTCTAGGCTGCTGAGCTGGGGCCTCCTGTGTGGCCTACTTCATGGGAATAAATTAGGAGAGCCAGTTGGTAAAGCAGTCCCAAGTTTCACCCCCAGGAAGCCTCAGTTTGCTGAAACGGGCAGTAAATTGATAGCTGGTGCCCGAAGAAGCTGAGATTCATGTCCATTTTCAACCCGTTTATCCTGCTCTCTTCTCTGTGTCCTCATACTCTCAGACTCAGGAAGCTGCTCCTTACGCTGCTACTCCCAAGAATTCTTGGCAAAGGAGGTAGGCTCCCAACCCATAGCATCATTTACCCCAAATCCTACTTTCTCCTTAAGATCCTGTGTTCCTTCAGCTCTAAAATGAAATGGGGGGTTTCGATGATTTGTCTCACTGCTTCTAGCTCTGAGCCAGCCCAGACTGAAGACAGCGGCCGTCTTGAGACTGACACTGATGGAGAATGACAGAATGGGTAGCTTTGAAAGGGCCCTCAGGAACCACGTAGGCCCACCTTCTCCTTTCACAGATGGGGACGTTGAGGCTCACAGCGGGTGAGTACCTGCTAGAGCCACACGTCTAGTAAGTTATCCACAGGCAAAGACAGCTTTGGATGTTCAGAGTTATTGGTTAGCACTATGCATTGATTACTCCAAAATGAAACGTAACTGGACGTAAGTTTCCCTACTACAAAATGATGCCTTACTTGAGTTTTTTCTTGCCTGCCAAGTACTCGCTATAATGCTTTTAGTCAAACACAGGAACAGGGTCCTTCACGGGCAAATGCCTTAGAGTGTTGTTTCTTTTAAAAATGGCCGTGAATCATACTTCAAAGGTTGGCCAAAAATGTGGTCAGCACAGACTCTCACTAAGTTGTATAGGAGTTCTCTGCGGCTTTCCAGGTCTTTTCTCATTGCTTCAGGTAGGAACTGTTTAACATTCTGAGGAGCATGCGTGCATGAGCCTATTCCCAGCTTCACAGCACAAAGTGTGTCTGACTGACTCTGACATCCCACCACCCTTTCTTTACTCCGCTCGTGCAAAGAAAATAATCCTGAAGCTGTATTTTCAGTTGACTCTGTGACCCAGGCGCATTTACCTGTTGGATAAAGTCTACTTTGGTTACTTTAAAAGATTACATTTTGTACATGGTGTTGGTCTCACTTTATTGCATATGCAGGGATCTTTGATCAGTAGGAGCTTGCCTCTGACCTCCTAAGGAAATGTGAAATCTGCCACTGTGGCATTTTTGCAGCTGTGCAATCACAAATAATTTGTTGACTCAGTGATGGAAAAGGTGAATTGGGTTTGGTTGCATGGACAGCATAGGGGCAGTCACATAGCCTTTCTCTCTTTTTAAAGAAACTTCCTGTTAAAATTATTTAATATTTCAAATACATAGACAAGTACAATAATATGATGCAGCACATTCCCTCTACCTGTCCTTGTGAAGTCTACTGATCGTTGCATTTTCTAGCCTTTCTCACTAGCCTTTTTCTTCATATCCTTTTCACCCTCTACCAAATATGTAATTTATTTGTTTCACTTACTATCTTGACGCCTTTAAAATATAACTTCACAAAGGCAGACATCTCTGACTTCTGGGTTCCCTGCTACTTCCTTATTAACCAGTGTCTGGCGTGGATGTCAATATTTTCATATTTCTCAATATTGATTGGTTAAGTGAATTTTCCCCAGTTTGCTTCTTTATATGAAGTAGAATAGTTTGGGGTTCCCTCCACAACTGTATACCTTTCCTCAAATCAAAGTTCCCTTCTTTCCTACCTCCCCGGAGGTAACCAGTACTGTGAATTTGGTGTTTATAATTTTGTGCCTATTTTTATATCTTGGGACATATTTATGTGCACCCATTGACAAATATGGATGTTTGAAGTATTTATATAAATGTTGGTGTAATCTTTAATGTTGAACTACATGCAGGACTGGGGGGTGCAGAATGGGGGTACAAACATTCAGGTAGGTCTTGGTATGACTAGTAAGCAGAACTCCCCCCCGAACTCTCTTAAAGGAAGATTTTCCACGTGCCTTGAATAAATGCTGAAACAAGTGATGTACCAGACAGCAATTACGCTGTAACATCAAAGAATGAACCTGTCTTGGTTTTCTCAAGAGTGTAAGAACTAGATGCATTTAAAGTGTCTGTGCTAGAAAATTGGCCATTTCTTTGCAGTTTCTCCAAGTAAAGGGGTCATAATGGTCCAATCAAGAAATCTAATTATCAAAGTTTAAGTGGCCTGCTATTCTCAGTAAAACTTCTTTTCCTTCCTCTAGTTGAGACGAGAGAAGATTGACCTTGAAAATACTTTGGAGCAAGAACAAGAAGCACTAGTTAATCGTCTCTGGAAAAGAATGGATAAACTTGAAGCTGAAAAGCGGTTTGTTCAGTCTTACTGTTTAATACGGGATTGCGTATGTGGCCAGGGTGCTGTTCTGGGTGTGACTGAAGAATAACAATGGGACCTTTAATTCCATGGTTGATGCACGTCATTTAATTTGTCAAATGAAAAACATGTTGAAAGCTTCCTGACCTCTTTTCATGTTGGTCACCTCTTTACACTTCGCACGCACTGGCACAGTAGAATTTCTTTCCATTTGGTGTCAGAGGCTATGAAGAAGTTAGTCAAGGTGCTATTGTTCACCTTTAAAATGTTCTGAAGGATGGCTATAGTTTCAGTTTCAGCTTTTTTACTTGATTGAGCTGGCTTCCCCAGTTCTTTTCTAAACTGCATAGCATATGTACTACCTTCCTGCAGTTATTATATATTTATAAAATGTACTTCGTTAGGAAGACTGAGATTTTGATAGAAAAATTACCATGTAATTGTCTTAAAACTTGCTGCAAAGAAATGCTCGTACATATTTAAGGTTAGCATTCTTTGCATTAAATGTATGTACATGGATGTGAAATGTCATTCAACGGCAAACATTTCTTGAACCCTCTGTGCAAGGTACTGTCAGGCCCTTATTTCTAAGTGCTGCAGACTTTGGGTGGCTGGAACCAGGCTTGAAGAATAGCGAGGAGTTCTGTATGAGGGATGTAAGGATGGGTGTAGAAAGGGAGTTTCTTGAAAACGTTCATTAATCCACCTTATGAGGACCTTTGTTTGCTAACCAGAGTCCTTTTGCCATAAATATTGTGTTTGGATGAATCCATAAATCATTCTAAGTTCATCTCAAGATTTGCAAAATAGAAACATACCACAGGCTTTAAGAAAAGTGCAAGTAGAGGCACTGTATATCTACAGGGAAATATTCAAGAGGTAGCTGAACCAGCTGCGTCTTGCATTATTGTAGCTGTACTAATAGATGGAATTAGGAAAAAATATTTAACATAATAAATGTAGGGACCATTACAACATTTAACATACTGGTTTGCTCAGCTAGAGCCATTGAGCAATCTCAAAGGTAAAAGTTAAAAACAAAACCCCCCCAGCAACCTATAAAAGGGGACATGGAGGTCTGTTGCCATTCATTCTTCCTTTGCAGAACACAAGCAGTACCAAATTATTGCAGGTTATTGGGTTGAGCAATCTGAAATTAACATTTTATAAGTCAAAAGCTGTTGAATATAACAAATAAGCATTTGATGTGCTTAACGATAATTAGTGGGGAAGGTGGAACTGCCAATTATTAACATAATAATTTTTGTTTTGTTTTGCTTTTAACTTTTTGCCTTAGCTGTGGCCAGAAGCCAAGGGCCTCTCATCAGTTTGCCCTCAGCTTGGTTTTCAGCAGGGAATTTTATACGTTGAGTCTCCTATGTTATGCCACCATCCACAGAGATTGAAAGTGCACAGTTCATAAACCTTCAGCTTTGAGAGAGTGACATTCCGTTAGTATCTCCATGTCCTCAACCAGCATGTCAAACATTTAGTGAGTAGATAACTCTGGAGCCTTCCGCATGCCAGACGTACTACTTAGAACCAAATGTTAGAGATTTTGTTTTTTAGGAATGCTTAATTACCAGTGGCAACTTAAAGGAAGGAAAAGGAGGGTGGGTCCTTCAGCTCTGCCCTTGGACCCGAATACCAGGTCAGGGTGACCAGAAGCTCATGTGAAATGGGCAGAGGAGATCAGCAACCCTGTGAATTGGTTCTGCAATTCATTCATTACAGGAGGTTGCTATTAAAACAAGCCTTCTGGCTAGTATGTTTTGTCTTTCCAAGGCAAACAGTCTTTTATTGTTGGATTTTTTTCTTTTCCATAAAGAATCCTGCAGGAGAAATTAGACCAGCCAGTGTCAGCTCCCCCATCACCTAGAGACATCTCCATGGAGATCGACTCTCCAGAAAACATGATGCGCCACATCCGGTTTTTAAAGAATGAAGTGGAGAGGCTGAAGAAGCAGCTGAGGGCGGCTCAGTTACAGCGTACGTAGCTTCTGGTTTCCCTGTCTTCTGTCTGCAGAATTAATCCACTTACCAAGTACCAAGGGTTTTACTGACATTTACTGTTTGATTTGTGTTAATCAAATTCGTAATGTATTTCATTACCAATACATGTTTATCCTGTCATCTTGGAATACATTATTTTTAAAAAATTATTGTAGTAGGGCCAGGCAGCTAGTTTAGAATACTTCTAAAAAATAATTCAAATAATTTCAGGGTAATATTTTTAACCTTCTCCCCTGCATCCATCTCTAGGATTGCAAGAGACCTCAATATATTTGGGGGGGGGGGGGGGGCAGATATTAGAGTGTTTATCTTCCTTACTGCTAAATTTTAGCCATAGCTAACATTTGTTCATGGTACTTGAATAAGTGCTTTTGAAATTTATATTTATTATTTTGGAAAAGGTGGGAGTGTTGAGTTGGAAGTCAAAGGAACTAAATTTCTGAATACTTGATGAGATCATTGTGCATTTGTGTGGGTTTCTCCTATTTCTGCTTTTAGGTTGTTCCAATTTATTTATTCAAATAGGCAATGTAGTGAAAGGTATGCAGGGGAAAATAAGTCTCTCTCTCTCATTTCTGATCCCCAACCACCCAATTCTGACAATTACCCATTTAAAAAGATTTTTTTAAAGATATGTTTTTATTGATTTCAGAGAGAGGGAGAGAGAGAGAGAGAGAGATAAACATCAATAATGAGAGAGAATCATCAGTTGGCTGCCTCCTGTACACCCACTACTAGGGATAGAGCCTGCAACCGGGAATCGAACCGTGACCTCTTGGTTCATGGGTTGATGCTCAGCCACTGAGCCACACCAGCTGAGTGCAATTACCCATTTTTTATACATTTTTTCCAAGTATATGTGTTTGTATAAACTTTTAAAATACAAATAGTAGTACAATGAATATACTCTTTTGCATCTTTCTATTTTAACTTACTAGATCTTGTAACTTTTCCTTGCCAACTTATAGAAATATCTTATTCCTTTTTTAAAAAAAATATATTTTATTGATTTTTTACAGAGAGGAAGGGAGAGAGATAGAGAGTTAGAAACATCTGTGAGAGAGAAACATCGATCAGGTGCCTCCTGCACATCTCCCACTGGGTACATGCCCTTGACCGGAATCGAACCCGGGACCCTCCAGTCCGCAGGCCGACGCTCTATCCACTGAGCCAAACCGGTTTTGGCGTTATTCCCTTTTTTAAAAGGCAGCTTTAGTATTTGATTATTTGGTGATACCACAGTTTATTTAGCCAGTCGCATACCAATAGATCCTTTTTCCTGGTGATGCCGTAACTGCAATGAACGTCTATACACACATTTGATTACTGTTCAAGAACACCTCCAGGGTAAATTTCAGTGATTTCATCTTTGTTTTCTTTTCTAAAATTCATTGTAAGCTCTCATTCAGTCTGGGATGGTGCATCAAGAACCTTTAAAAAACACAATGTGCTAGTTTCCTATTGCTGCTGTAACAAAAGACCACACACTTAGTAGCTTAGAACAGCACAATTTATTATACAGGAGTGGGCAAAAGTAGGTTTACAGTTGTGAGCTCACAAAACAAAAGTTTATTCTTGTGTTATTTGTTAGTCATTGCATCATTTTCCATACAGACAACTGTAAACCTACTTTTGCCGATGCCTATATTATAGTTCTGGGGTCTGAAGCTCAGAAGAGGTCTCACTGGGCTAAAGTCAGGGTGTCAGCAGGAAAAGGCTTAGAGGGAGAATCCATTCCTTTGCTTTTTCCAGCTGGATGCCTGCAGGCTCTGGCTCATGGCCCCTTAGTTCCATTGGCTTCACTTCCACCTCTGCTTCCGTTGTCACACCTCCTTTTTTACTCTAACTCTGCCTCCCCTTATAACAGTGGTTCTCAACCTTCCGGCCCTTTAAATACAGTTCCTCATGTTGCGACCCAACCATAAAATTATTTTCGTTGCTACTTCATAACTGTAATGTTGCTACTGTTATGAATCGTAATGTAAATACCTGATATGCAGGATGGTCTTAGGCGACCCCTGTGAAAGGGTCGTTTGACTGCCAAAGGGTTCCGACCCACAGGGTGAGAACCACTGTCTTATAAGGAGCTTGTTGAGCCCAGCCAGATAATCCAGGACAAATTCCCATGTCAAAGTTTTTAACTTAATAACATCTGCAAAGTCCCTTTTGCCACATAAGGTCACATATTCCCAGGCTTTAGCAATTAGGATTTGGATATCTTTGGGAGTCCGTTATTCTGTCTAACTTGATACAGGTCTCTAGCCTTCCTCTAGGAGTAGAGCCTGGCCCTCCGTTTTTTTAATGTAGGTAATGCTGACATATACTCTGGGTTGAGAACCACTAAATACATTTCATGAAAACAAGTCAAGGAGTTCTCAAATATTAGTTATTTTAGGATGTTTTTTGAGTTGTTGGTGTGTTGGGCACACAGTGTCCTTTAGCACCTTTCTGAATTCTTTCCAGTGCCATCAGCTTGCATTTTTCTTGCTCATGTATACTTGCCTTGTGTCCCAGACAACATTTTTAGAAGAAATTTGGGAAGAATATTTCATTCCCATTACCTCCATCCTACTGCACTATTTGGTCTTTGAAGAGACTGCAGATACCATCAGAGGCACCCATCAGTGTGAGGACAGAGAAAGCCGAACCGAACAGCCGCAAGTGGCCCTCAGCCGCTCACAAGTGGTTTGGATTGGGTTTAGAGGATGAGTTAATAACTTTTCCTCATCCATCTACCTCACTCATCCTTATCCTCCAAGTCCAATTGTTCTGAACTTGAAGCTCTCTCCCAATAGTTCTCAACTGTGGTTGAACATTGGAATCCTGGGGAGTTTTTAACAGACCAGTGGAGAGTCCTCTTCCTCAAGGTTCTGATTTCATTGATTTGGGTGGGGTCTGGGCATCGGTATTTTCTAACCATAAACTTGAAAGTGAAGGCAGACTGTGAAGGTCACCTTTGGATTATGTGGAAACCACCTCTTTGGACTCTGACTAGAAGTCACTCTCAGTTGACTATCTTGGACTAGATACTGCAAGGTGGCTGAAGATAGGGGGTGCATAAACTGTGGCCCCTACCTGTTAGGGAACTCTGCGTGAAGGAAGGTAAGAGCTGACTTCTGGAAGTAAGTCTAGTCTCTTGAAATCAGGTGTGGCGGTGTGCCAGCAGAGGGCACCCAAGGAATGACATCTCTCTGTGCCTGGGTCAGTAACACCCAGAAGTTTTGGACCTGGTTGGTGTCTTCTCTATGCCTCTGGCTTCCCTGCGTTTTTGTTTGTTTGTTTTAAGTAATAGTTCACTGATTTTTAGCAAGGGAGAGGGAGAGAGAAACATGAATGTGAGGCTGTGACAGCAAATGGCTGCCTCCTGCATGCCCAATACCAGGGATCAAGCCCACAACCCTGGCATGTGCCCTGACCGAGAATCGAACCTGCAACCTTCTGGTGCACTGGACAACACCCAACCAACTGAGCCACACGGGCCAACGCTGGCCTGTTAACTGCTGAACAGCCAGGAAGGCTTCCAGCCATCATTCCTGCTGACTGGCTTTCTTGTCTGTAGATTATTGTTAAGGATTCCCCCTGCTGATTTCCCCAGATGTGAAAGGATTGCCGTTTCCTTTGAAAAACTGTTTCCTCTGAACTGATTATTCTTGAAGTCTCATCAACCCTCAGTTCTGCGAAGCTTTCTTTCCTATTTATGGAAAAGAAAGGCAACTTGCTCTGACAGCGCCCTTCTGGTTCTGGAAACAATAAGTACTTCAAGGGGCCAATCTAATGCTTCCTGGAGCGCTGCTGAGAAACGCTGCGCCCGGGCATATTTGGGATGGAGTAATTTAAATCGTGTATATTAAAAGTGTGCTTTGTAAATATTTTCCCAGCATGCCTTCAATTAAAGGGACTTTTGCAACTGGATGAAGCAGCAGGGTTTTGATTATATTGAGAACAACGGAGGGATCTAGTGTTTAGTGTACATAATAGTGTTCATTAATTTTGGTGTTTTTATTTAAATTTCTAAAATAAGGATGTTCTGTAATGATGATGTCTTAAAAGTCATGGGATATTTATCCTCAAAAGTCATTATTTGCTAAAGTACCAGACCTTCCTAGAGTTGCTTAAAACTGAAACTAATTCGATGGACTTGGGAGTTGAAATAGGGTCTGTTTGTGGCAGAGAAATGGCCAATGTGGCATTCAGCTCCTTCCTTCTTAAGTTTGGAACGGGCTGAAACTATGGAGCAATAACCTGTAGAACTCTCTCAGACGTGATCATGGCCACTTTGACTGGGTAGCTATTTTTCAGAATAGAGAAGTAGATATTACCCCCCCACCCCCTTTTTTTTTTTTTTAGAGGTTTTACTTTTTCCAAACTAATAGCTAAGACAGGGAAAAGGAAGAAGCAGGAAGATGGGTAGACACTGAGTTTTGTGTAAGGTTATTTTGGTTCCTTAGTAACAACAGATTCTGTCTGAGGTAAACCAGAAAAAGATTGGGGAGGTCATGTGATGCCATTTATTGGAATGTGCCAGAATGCTGCCCAGAATAACCTCACAACGATGGGGCTTGCGAACCAGGGACTCAGCAGAAAGAGATTCTAGAGCAGCCATGGGCAAACTACGGCCCACGGGCTGGATCCGGCCCGTTTGAAATGAATAAAACTAAAAAAAAAAAAAAAAAAAAAAAAAAAAAAACCGTACCCTTTTATGTAATGATGTTTATTTTGAATTTATATTAGTTCACACAAACACTCCATCCATGCTTTTGTTCCGGCCCTCCGGTCCAGTTTAAGAATCCATTGTGGCCCTTGAGTCAAAAAGTTTGCCTACCCCTGTTCTAGAGCCTCGTGAAGGTGTCCGTTCTGCATTTCAGGAATCTGGGAGAGAGAATCCCACTAGGTCCAGTGTCTACCGCGGGGCTAGACAGCTCTGGCTGGGAGATGGATGCTGGAGTGGAGACCTCAACAGATAGGGGTGGACAGCAGTAGGTTTACAGTTGTAATACAAGTAAATAATACAGTAATTACTAACTGCTAACTCAAGAATAAACCTTTTCACGTGCCCACCACTGTGAGCCTACGTTTGCCCACCCCTGTATGGCCAGCTCCTCAGGAAGGGGTATTTGTCATAACCAAGGTGCCATCCCAAGAGCTGGGCTGCGTGCAGGTCTTTACCTGCTCTCTGACTCGGGAAGGCTGTGAGTGAGTCACACACACACACAATCACACAATCACAATCAAAATTAATCTTAGTTGAAACATGGAAGTTGTTTACTATGTCAATTTCTATTTTTTAAAAGGGAATTATAACCATTACCCAGCATGCTGTAGCTCACTGGCTCTCAGTGCGCCTCCACCGCAGTGCGCCGTGGGTGTGCTGACAGTGTGAAGGCTCCGTGGGTGACTTGCCACACTGTGTGTGGAGTTGAGGGGCAGCAGAAATGGTGCCCAGAGGGCAACCCGTGGGCTGGTTCTGTTTCCCTGATGGAGCCCCCTCCCCTCGGAGCTCCAGGAATGCAGGAAGCTCTGGTAGCTGCCAAGTCCAGATTTAGCTGCACCTCCACCATTTCCTCCTCCACCTCAGGCCCCTTAGAAGGCAAGGAAGTGGGGGTGAAGATGCCTAAACTCCCAACGCTGCTTTTTGTATTTTTGTCTAAATGCAGATCATCGGTAAACGTTGGTACTCGGGGGTAAACTTTAAATCCAGATTTAAAGTATGAGAGAGCGAGGACTCCTGGCTTAAGACAGTTCTTGTCTATAGCCTAGGAGCTGGACTGCTGGGGTCTTGGTCAAGGTTTATGTGTGAGTGAGTGAGTGCATGGGCCACGTTTTCATTGAGAAATCTGGCTTTTCAGACTCAGAGAAGATGGCGCAGTATCTGGAGGAGGAGCGTCACATGAGGGAAGAGAACCTGCGGCTGCAGAGGAAGCTGCAGAGGGAGATGGAGAGGAGAGAAGCCCTCTGTCGACAGCTCTCCGAGAGCGAGTCCAGCTTGGAAATGGATGACGAAAGGTGTGCACTGGTCTTATGAGCCTTGCTTATTTGTTTGTTTGTTTTTGGTTTATTTTAACAAAGGCTCTAAAAGGTCTCTGTTCACATCCTGTTAGATGTGGAAGGGGATGGCTCTAACATTTATTTGGTGTGATGATGAACACCACTGCATCAAAGTAGATGCTGAGAATGGGGGACATGAAGTGACCATTTTCCTTAAACCCAAAAAGATAGGTGGGGAAATGTCCTTCCCAGAATTATTTGGTAGGGGGAGCAGTGGAGGCAGGGTTATGTGTAGAGAGGCTAGTTCGCATGTGTTGGTAAACGGGTCTAATCCTGGGTTATGTCTGTTTAAAGCCTGGGAGCACTTGAAGCTGTAGATGCAGGTAAGCGAGCCCTGGTACAGCCCGAGGAAACGTACTCACAGGGTGAAAGAATCAGCAGGAGACAGGAGGTTGTTGAAAGCCAGAGGCCTTGCCTTAACATTCTTGGTAACCTTTGAGCCTTTCTGCAGTTACTTTAAAAAAATAATGCACTGCATTTATCTGCTGAAGAGTGTCATCAAGCCCCCCCGATTGTCCCACTGAGAAATGGGCTGAAATAAGAGTCAACCTTTGGTTAACCAGAGAAAGTGGTATCAGCATTTCTCTCTCATCCAGACTTTCCTCTTTCTCCCCGCTACCTCCTCCTTCCCCTTTCCACCCCCAACTCTGGGAGTAAGGTGACTGTGAAGATAAGCAGCACATTCACCTTAGAAAAACTGCTTAGTCAGCAGCAAAACCCAGCAGTTGGGGTATTAGTCTGCCTCAGAACCAGATCATTTCTGCACGGAGATTTCCTGTTCTGGATCAGGGGTGCCCTGGCCTTACTTGGTCGGTATCGCAGTGTGGGAGGTGAGACCGAGCCTCCTCCGGGCCCCTCCACAGGCCAAGGAACCCATGTCTGAGACCAGAGTCTGCTAGTGCTGGGGAAGTCAGAACACACTGCTTGAGAGCATGTGGGCAGTGTTTACACAGCAGCACTCTGCTTTTGTTTCTGTTACTGACTAGATCCAGGGCGCTAACAAGGCTTCGGGCCAAATTGCTGTGGACAGTGGTATTGTCATTTCAAGAAAAGTTTGAGATTTTCCTGTAGTGAAGGTCCATAATTTTATAATTTAAAAAAAGTATAAAAACAGAGTAATGGGGCATCCTAATTAAAGAATCTATGTATATGCTTCCTCGTGTGAATAGAATAAAGAGTATTCGGTCTCAAAAGTTTATATAAAACTATTCTTACCTCTGAATTTCATTGATTTCTTTCTGACAGTGTCCCATTCTCTCTGAAATTCTTATCCTCTGAAAACCATTGGGATTAAAAAACACATCAGCCCTATCAACTACTTTATTAACTACTTTGAGGCACTGAGCAGACTGTCTGTTCACACACACGGGACCCTGTGCTTGATCTTGAGCCAGAGGCGCTCTGGAATTTCCTCCAACTATGGTGACACGACTAAAACTCCTTCAGGCTCCAGATGAACATTTTTTCCCAGAACTGGTATCCACGCCAGAAGATTTGCTTTATCTTTTGCACGTCAGAGTATTTTAGGCAGAGTACAGCTTCCTAATAAAGACATCATCTCCTTTCCCTACCAGGAATTTGGGAGGAAAAAAAATAGACACTTGAGGCTTCTACAAGTGTGTTTATTCCTCAAAAACCAAGAAGCCGTCTTAGCTGCTGGCTGGATGGTAGCATACAAGAAGCCTGTGCCTCCATGGGGGTTGCTCTACAGAGCAGAGAAGAGTCAGTGGTGGGTGTCTAGGTGAGAGGTGTATGTCAGATTCAGCAGCATGGCTTTCTTCCTGTCGAGTAAGCCAGTGTAGCAATGACAGCGCTAAAGTTCCACTCATGAACTGATTGAGTATCAGGGCTGAGATCTTCCCCGGGACACAGACCCCAGCCCGTTCTTTACTTTGGCCGCAAGGCCTGTGGAAGATAACTTACTAGGGCGTCTCTCACACAGTAATTTCTCCTCATCAGCACTCTATCACATCCCAACGTGTGACTTTGTTAAGGAAGGCTTGCCTTGTACACGATCAACATTTGGTTCACAGAAAGATGTATCTTTAAGCTTTAATTTGATCACACAGACCCCAGAGGGCTTGTTTGGGTTTGTTTCAAAGAACAGTTTAAATGTGGCCATTAAAAGACGGACGTCTCTGTAATTCTTGCGACAGTAGAGGTGGAGTCTCGATAGCTGCTGTGTGATGGAGAGAAGCCCGGCCTCTCTGTTGTGTCCTTAGGTCCCCATGCTGAGCTGGGAGCTCCAGATTCCCCAACCCAAGCCCTGGGGAGAGGTTTGCTGAGCAGTGACTGGCAAGAGCCCATGTTCATAGGTGTCTCCTAGCTACAGCATTGCTCTCTACACACTGGGATGTGAACCCCAAGCATTTGCTCATCAGAGCTCTCTTAAGAACTGTTGAAATGCAGGCGGTGCTGATCATCTCCCCCTTCCTCTTAGGTGTTTTAATGAGATGTCTGCACAAGGACTAAGACCTCGCACTGTGTCCAGCCCGATCCCTTACACTCCTTCTCCAAGCTCAAGCAGGCCCATCTCCCCGGGTGAGTACCTGTGCTCGCTGCTTCTGGGACTGATTTCTGGTACGTTACTAGGCATCCCTGAATGTGTTCCCTTTTATCAGATAAAAGTCTTGTAAACAGAGAGAGAGAAGGCGGTCATGTGTTTTTGAGAAACATAAAAACAAATCACTATCAAGACTGAGTCTTAGTTTGTAGTTTTTCTTTAAATCCTCACCTGAGCATATTTTTTCCATTGATTTTCAGAGAGAGAGTAGAAAGGAGGGAGGAGAGAGAGAGAGAGAGAAACATCGACAACGTGAGAAACATCTATTGGTTGCCTCCTGCATATACCCCTATGGGAGGGGCAGGCACGTGCCCTTGACCAGAAATTGAACCTGCAACCTTTGGTCTGCAGGCTGATGCTCTAACCACTGAGAAAACCGGCCAGCGGCCAGGGTTTAGCTTGTAATTTTTAAGTATAAATGTTATAGTGGGAACTGATGTTTCTCTCTCTCTCTTTTTTTTTAATCTAGAAGGAATTTAACTCCCCAAACTGTTTTTAAAAGACTGTCTTTGCGATTTTAAATACTGATGCATTGACAAAACCGTGGGTAGATTTTTAAGATGCATCATAGCACGTCTTCCCCCCCCCCCCCCCCCCCCCCGTTTTTTTTAAGTAGGTTTAAGATTTATTAACTCACTAGCATGGGAACTAATAAGATGGTGATGCTGCTTCAAAGAACACTTTGAGGACCTGGGTATTTATAAATATATATAAGGACGGTGAAAATAGCACATATTTTATGGCTTCTTCATTATGTTCTACCTACATTATCTAATTTTTATTCGCCAAAGTTAACCTAGGCACCATTTTTCCCATGTTAAAACATGGCCAGAAAGTGGTGGGGAAGGGCGTGTCTTGTTGCAAAGCCTATGTTCGGTGTTTATTGATTTCAGAGAGAGGAAGGGAGAGGGCTAGACAGAAACATCGATGAGAGAGAAGCATGGATCAGCTGCTTCCTGCACACCTCCCACTGGGTTCTTTGAGAGCTATTTTCAGTGGATCGAGAGTGGGACTCGGCCCTCGTACCAGGCCATGCAGAAGGAGCTGACTTTGCTCCTCAGAAGCCTCTCCCTCAAAGGCGTGCTTGTCTTCATCTGACCCCGAAAACTCTCCCGGGGTCTCCGGCTCCAGGACCAGCACAGCCTGGGGGCGAGTGGAGGGGAGGAAGGAATGAAAATGTAGCAGCCAAAGGTTGAGTCTTGTGACTGACGTGAAGAGACTGAACTTCTTGTGCTTGCTGCTACACAGATTTTAAACAGGTGGGGGGAAAGTGTGTGTGTGTGTGTGTGTGTGTGTGTGTGTGTGTGTGTGTGTAGTGGGGGGCGTGGAGAAGGAGTGACTGCTTGGAAGGATAATGGCAGTAAAGGTCTTGTGGTTTGGGAAAGTAAACGAGCCTCGTGTTAGGGTGACGTCTCATATTGTCTGTTCTTCAGGTTGGTAAAGGGGACATGCTGCAGCAACGCAGGTAGCTAGAGGGAAAGCGCGAGGTAGGAATGGCTTGGTTTTGCGAGTGTAGGACCCAGCCCAGCTCTGTGATGCTGTGGTTTGTTCATTTTTAAGAGGTGAAATCAAAAGTCCTACAACCAAGCGTGGCTGTGGCGGTGCGCTCACAAATGTCCAGCGTACTGTCTCTGGCATCCAGCAGCATAAAGAGAGGCTGTTTGCAAACAAAAACAACTTTCTGTCTGGATCTGTGTCATGGTCATCGCTCCTGTTCCTGCCCAAAGGATATTTCTGAAACGGTTTCTCCTACTTCCCAGTGGCCTTTATGTCTCTCCCAATGCTTCCCTTCTTAGCTGCTTCTCAATTTTCCCCAAAGAGCATTTGGGTTTCATTACCATGATAAAGGTCTTTATTGCTTTCTCATTTACTGACCTAAAAGGAAGGCATGACTTAGGAAGAAGCAAGATGGAGAGTAGCTTTTATGGTTGGTGGGTAATGCCGATTCATAGTACCTATAGTTTAATGTTCTGTGTATTTAAGCCTAAAGAAATCTTTAGAGGCATGTAATTTCCAGTTCATTAAATATAATGTTGTGGTCATTGAAAGAAAATAATAAAGTCAGACCTTTGTTGGCAACCTTAAACTTCTCTTATAACAAGTGTTCTGAAGAAGATATTCTATGTTCATAATTTTGACTTTCATCACACCTGTCCCTATAGTGTGGGTCTTGCTTGTATAAATAAGCTATTTGGTTTCCCCTTAAACTACACAATAAATAACACCAGGATTTTTTTTCTTTTATCCAGGCTAAGAGAGAATATTTGTATCCTATTTTAAGTTCTGTAATATCAAAGTAGATTTTATCTCCTATTTCGCAGCAGAATTACTCCTATTCTAGTCCATTGCAGTCCTATATATAAGTGCATCAGCAAAACCCGAATTTTCATGTGTTTTTTTCACTTTCTTTTTTACATTTTATATTTATTTATTTTATCTTTATTGTTGAAATTATTATAGATGCCCCCCCCCTCCCCCTCGCTCCTGCCCCCTCCCCAGGCCTTCACCGCACTCTTGTCTGTCCAGGGTTATGCATACTTGCATATAAGGTCTCTGGTTAATCTCTTCCAGAACCCCCACTTCCCTCACTTTGTTTTTTTTGGGAGACTTTGTGGTTCTCAGAGAATCACTTCCTTAATGGAATGACGCTGTTTCTGCAGTTTTTATTTCCACTTTAGGCACGTTGGTTCTTCTCCCTCCCTTACCATTCGACATTGGCAGTCTTGCATTTTCACCAGCTTGTTGAGATATGTTGAATCCTGTTTCACAATTTGAGAGGTAAATTTCCTAGAACTTAGGAAAGATCTCCTTGTTCATTATATGTGGACTTGTATATGTGGATTAGCTATGGGGAGAGTGTTTTTCAGGTCGTCCATTATTTTATACAGACTAAGAGACATTCCCAATTAGTATATTTTCATGTGCCTTCATCAGGGTGAGGAGTAATTAAGTTTCAAAAAGGGTGTGCACCCCACCCACTGCCCACCATGCACACCCACATGGTTTCTAATTCCATTCTCCAGTGATTGCCAGGGTGTGTGCTGAATGAGAAAAGCTAGTTTCAAAGGGTTACATCCTGTGTGATTTTATTTCTATAACATTCTCATTGTGACAGAATCACAGTGCTGGAGAGCAGATTGGTCCTGGCCAGGGGTTAGGATTAAAGGGACTAACTCAAAGGAGTTTCTTGGTGGGTGGTGATGGAGCAATTCTGTGTCCTGGTTGTGGTGACAGTGACCCGAATCTGTACATGTGAAGAAACTACATTGAGCTGTACACATACACACACACACACACACACACACACACACAATACAGTAAAGCCAGATGACATCCAAATAGTTGTCACCTGTATTGGAGCAATGCCAGTTTCCTGGTTTTGATAATGTGCTGTGTTATGTAAGATGTCATTCAGGGAAGCTGGGGGAAGGGTACATGGGAACCCTGTAGTATTTTTATAGCTTCTTGTGAATTATAAACTATTTTAAAATAACTTACAATAAAAAAAGCGAAATCGTTTGAAAAGAGGTTCAAATAGCAGAGAGCTACCAGCTTGCAGAGCTTTTGAGATGGGCCTTCATAAGCTGACACTTCCTAAGCCTTCACTTGGTGCCAGGCACTCTCAGCATTTTGCAATATTAACTCATTTCATCTTCACAACAACCTTGAGAGGTCACACCGATAATCTCATTTTACAGTTGAAGGAGTAAAAGTCCACAGTGGCTCAATGCCGAGTGGCAGAACTAGATGCTGAGGTAATGTGGCAGTCGGCTGTGGAGTCTGGGCTCTTGGCCTCTTCCAGGAGGCTGCGTGAGGTCCTGATTGACCCGGGTGGGGTTGAGGGGTAGGAGGATTAGTTACTAGTGAAGAGAAGCTATCCCAGGCAAAGGGCACAGTATGAACTGAGATATGGGGGTCAGAATCAAGTGATAAATAAGGTCACTGTGGATCTTCACACCTGATGCCCTGGGACCCTGTTCCCCATAGATTCTGATTCGTTTGATTTGGGTTGGTCGAGGGCTTTGATATCCACTGACCGGGAACATCAGGAGATATAGTTTGGAGCCAAATGCATAGGCCAGAGAAGAGAATTATAATAGCCGGAGAAGAGAAGTTTTTTTTTTTTTTTTTGTTTTTTTTTTTTTTTTTGTTTGTTTTTTTTTTTTTAAGAAGAGAAGTTTTTTAAATTTAGATAAACAGTAGGAGTCTTTGAAGATTTTTGATTAGCAGTTTAACATAATAATAAACCTTGTAATACTGGAAAATAAGCTGGGTCTTATTTTTGTTATTATGAATTGAACTCTCTGAGCTTCTCTTGCCTGGGGAGAAGGATCCACTTTTATAGCCTTTCTCTTAAATTTCACTGCTTTCATAAGAAATAGACTTAGAATCATATATTCCCCAAAGCTGTTCAAAGAAAACCTCTTATTCCCGCTCCCGGCGTAAACATCACAGTGAATGGCCACTTAGCTCCCAACGCCTTGTATTTTACCCCCAGCCTCCATTTTGTAAACGTGGGCCGAATATCCACAATCAGAAACGGAAATAGATCAAATAGAAAGCAGCACCTATTGCTAATCAAACCAAGAAATAAAGCAAACCCTTAACAGTGGATGTGGAGGCGCAGCAAGTTCTGGGACAGGACAGCTAAAGGTAGGCTTAGTGCAGTGGTTCCCAAACTTATTTGGCCTACCGCCCCCTTTCCAGAAAAAATATTACTCAGCGCCCCCTGGAAATTAATTTTTTAAAAATTTTAATAGCAATTAAACAGAAAGATATATGCCCCCAAATGCACTTGTGGCCATCACCGCCCCCCTGGATCGCTGCAGCGCCCACCAGGGGCGGTAGCGCCCACTTTGGCAATCACTGGCTTAGTGGCTCCGTGTCGTGGCTACATTTTCCACATGTTGTACAATGTGGGAAAGCTTCCCAAACTGCTTCCGGTTTTGATGTAATTCAGAAAAGAGGCAAACAGAACTCACCACAGAGCTTTGCACCTTCAGGATATTCAATGGAGAAAACACAAGCCCTACCGAGAGTTCATGTTGCTTGGCATCCAACAGCTGATCTTGGAAACACAGTGATTGACAATAGATATTTCTATCCAAACTCCCCAGATTGCTCCTTTGTTTCCATTTTTACTGCATTCATCCATATGGAGCTTGACCTGTGCTAGAGACCCTGGTAGATGCTGGGAACACAAAGATGTAAAGATAGCCACGTTTACGTACTGATAAGTAAGTGATGCTCTGGACCACTGGACCAACAGCACCTAACGAGAAATGGCCAGCACTGCTTGACTGCACGTGGGTGATGACCACGTTAGGAATGTTTGGGAAAAAACAACTGTTAGGACCTCAACCCAGCCCTATCTAATCATGAGGGGAGTCTGGGCATGCACTTTTAAAACACTTTGGAGATAATTCTCAGGTCTTAGGTGGAGACTGTAGAACATTATAGTGCGCTGGGGCTTGTTTCTTCCTTGAATATCAGTTTCTTTGGGGAAACATTGACATATATAGGGCTTTTGTTTTCTTCATTGAGTATCCTGCAGTTGCAAAGTTCTGTGATGGTTTTTGTTTGCCTTACGGCTGATTGCACCTGTGCATGAGCACACACGGTGATTTTGTCTCATTATTTTTCCTGGCAAGAGTTCACTTTGTTTTTTTAATTGGGATAAGAACACTTACCATGAACTCAACCCTTTTAACAAATTTTTAACTGTATATTACACAGTGTTGTACAGCGGATCTCTAAAACTTATTCTTGTATAATTGAAACTTTTGCCCATGGAACGATTTCCTATCTCTTCCTACCTCCAGCCCCTGGCAACCACCTTTCTCCTCTCTACCTCTATGAGTCTGACTTAGATACCTCATATATGTATTTGTCCTTTTGTGACTGGCTTAATGTTAGCACTAGTGGCCCAGTGCATGAAATTTGTGCACAGGGGTGGGGGAGTCCCTCAGTCCGGCCTGCACCCTCTCCAATCTGGGACCCCTCGGGCGATGTCTGAAAGCGGCAGTCGGACATCCCTCTTGCAATCTGGGACCGCTGACTCTTAACTGCTCACCTGCCTGCCTGCCTGATTGCCCCTAACCACTCTGCCTGCTGACCTGCTCACCCCAACTGCCCCCCCCAGCCGGCCTTCTCACCCCCAACTGCCCCCCCCCCCGCTGGCCTGCTTGCCCCCAACTGCCCCCCGCTGCTGGCCTGCTCACCCCCAACTGCCCCCCCTGCTGGCCTGTTCACCCCCAACTGCCCCCCCGCCCCCCCCCCCCCCCCCGCTTGCCCCCAACTGCCCTCCCCTCCTGACCTGCTTGCTCCTAACCGCCTCTACCTCCGTCCCACCACCATGGCTTTGTCCGGAAAGACGTCCGGAAGGTCTCCTGGTATAATTAGCATATTACCCTTTTATTAGTATAGATAATGTCTTCAAGGTTCATTTGTGTTCTCTTTAAAAAGAATTTTCTTTTCAAGGCTGAAGAATATTTCATTGTACATATATATTTTCTTCCTTCACTCATCTATTGATAGGATTTAGGTTGTTTCTATATCTTGGCTACTGTGAATACTGTTGCAGTGAGCATGGTGGCACAAATTGCTTTTCAATATCCTGATTTCATTTCTTTGCATAAGTGCCCAGATGTAGGATGGCTGGGTCAGATGGTAGTGCTATTTTTAATTTTTTGAGGAAATCCATACTGTTTTCCATAGTGGCTGCTCCAATGTACATTCCTGCCAACAGTGTGCGATGGTTCAAAGTTCTCCACATTCCTTGCCAACATTTACATATATATTTTTAAATTTTATTTATCTACCTATGTATTTATTTTTAAAATCTTTATTGTTGAAAGTATTACAACATTGACTCCTTCTAGCTCACTCTGCCCTCCTCCCCTCCCCAGGCCTTCACCACACCATTATCTGTGTCCATGGACTATGCATATATGCATACAAGTTCTTTGGTTGATCTCTTCCCACCTACCTCTGCCTTCCTTCTCTAAGATTTGACAGTCTGTTCCATGCTTCTGTGTCTCCGGATCTATTTTGTTCATCAGTTTATTTTGTTCATTAGATTCCACATATGATTGAGATCATGTGATACTTGTCTTTCTCTGACTGGCTTATTTTGCTTAGCATAATATTCTCTAGGTCCCTCCATGCTGTCTCAAAGGATGAGATCCTTCTTTGCTTACTGTCGCATAGTATAATGGTCATCCTAATAGGTGTAAGGTGATATCTCATTGTGGTTTTGATTTGCATTTCCCTGATGATTAGTGGCATTAAACATCTTTTTATATGCCTATTTGTCATTTGTAGGTCATCTTTGGAGAATAGGCCTTTGCCCGTTTTTTAATTGGGTTATTTACTTATTTGCTATTGAGTTGTAGGAGTTCCTTATATATTTTGGATATTAATTGCGGATCTAACTCATGGTTTGTAAACGTTTTCTCACATTCTGTAGGTCACCCCCATTGATTATATTCTTTGCTGAACAGAAGCTTTTAGTTTGATGTTTATTTTTGCTTTTATGGCTGTGTTTTTTATGTCATATCTGAAAAATTATTGCTGAGACCAATATCAGAAAGCCTTTCCCTGTTTTTTTTTCTTTTAGGAGTGTTACAGTTTCTAGTGTTACATTCAAGTCTTTAATCCATTTCTAGTTGGTTTTTGTGTGTGGTATAACATGAGGGCTAGGGGTCCGGTGTCATTCTTCTGCATGTGGGTATCCAGTTTTTCAAACACCATTGGTTGAAGAGACTACCCTTTCCCCATGGTGAATTCTCAGCGCTCTTGTTGAAGATCATTTGACCATGTATGCATGGGATTATTTCTGGTTCTCTATTCTGTTCCAGGGCTTGACTTTTACATCCCTTGTCACCCAGCAGGCCATTCACTGAGCCCATTGTGCCCCTCACCTATTTTCATTTTTGTGGGTGACTGAGAACTTCTGCACTTTGGAGCCTCCTAGATGGTCAAGGACAACAGATAATTTGAGTTTGAAATAATGCTTACAAGGTCTTGTTATATTTCAGGTCTGTCATATGCAAGTCACACGGTTGGTTTCACGCCACCAACTTCACTGACGAGAGCCGGCATGTCTTACTACAATTCCCCGGGTCTTCATGTGCAGCATATGGGAGCATCCCACGGCATCACAGTGAGTACCACGTGGTGGGAAGCAGCACTTACCCCAGATGGCGGTCTCACTGGTCCTCCTTAGGAGACCAGGATCAATGCCCTTAGACATTCGCCATTCTTCCTCCCTCCCTCCACCAGTTCACCTTAAAAACTACATAGAGACTTCCTAACAGTCTGATACCGAATTCTGGTGTTGACACTAAAATCTATCCCTGAAGCAAAATTTCAACTTCGCTTTCCTTGAAAAATCACCCTTGTGAAACTTACTTTGAACTCTGGCCAATGCCTTGATTGAACTCTGGCCAGCTCCTTGCCATAACCAATTACTGTTAGTTGCCATAATGTCTAGAATATTTATTGTCTGCACCTTCACAGTTCACTGGCCCTCAATATGCTTTCTGAAATTAGCTTTGTTTCTAGTTTCATGCAGAATTTTTCCTCCTGAAATTAGAAGGAACCTCAAGTGCATCTGGTTCAAACCTCACTCAGGGGATCTTTTTTTTTTTAGAACTGGTTATTTAGTTGGCTAATAGAGCAATTGGAAATGTAGCTAATAGGGGTTTGAGAACAAGACTGCATTCAAGGTATTCCCAGTAAGGAAATCTTTAAACAAGAAACTATTCTTCAAGAGCATTAAGGTTTTTCTGAAGCTGTTCTGCTGGTTTGAGGGCTCTATGTAAAAGCAGAAACGTTTTTGGTTTAGCTCAAGCTTTTAGGATATTGAAAACTTTTGTTAGTGCTAATGTAAGGGAGGGTGTGACAGCTCTGCCTTACTTTTAGGACTGATTTATTGAAGGGGGACAAGTCCAATACTTTGGTCAAGGCAAGTTTCATAGTGTTTTTGCTTTTTCATAGGTGTTAGTCATAAACCTGACTTTGTTGGAGTTTTCATTACTAGTTTAGAAATCAGTAGGGATGGACAAGGAAATCGCTGGTCAGCATTTCACTGGCCTCAGCTCTTGAGTCAGGCTGTGGGAAAAATGAGCTGTCTGTCCCTAAACTGACCTACTGCTCCTGTCCTTTCTACAGAGGCCTTCGCCACGGAGAAGCAACAGTCCTGACAAATTCAAACGGCCCACGCCGCCTCCGTCTCCCAACACACAGACCCCGGTCCAGCCGCCTCCGCCCCCACCTCCACCACCCATGCAGCCCGCGGTCCCCTCGGCAGCCACCACGCAGCCCGCCCCTTCGCCACATTCGGTGCACCCCTCCTCCCAGCCTTAATGCATGTGCTTAGTCTGAATCTCATGTTGGGACTCGTACCGTGGAGCCGTCTACTCAATGCCAAAGGCTTCTTCCCCTGGCATATTTGGATCTGACTTATTTGCACTGAGGTTATCTAGGCTTCACTATTAATTGTGTTGTAAATGTTTGTCGGAAACGCAGCCAGTGTTGTGGGTTACAACACTAACCAGACGACTCTTTCCATCAGTGTTTTACTTGAATCGACACGTGCGTCCATTCCTCGGCTGGAACCTCTGCTTTGCGTTGTTCGGTAATTCAGCAGCAGCGTGCCGTTGTTTGCTTGGCCCCAGAGCTTCATTTTCCTGGCTTTTAGGTTTGTAAAATAAAAAGGGGATATCTTTTTTTATATTTTCCCCCCATGAATTTGCAGAAAAATTACTGAGCTGTTCTCACCAACCCCCCCCCCCCCCCTCCCCATTACCAAACATACCAATAGTTCAGCACTACAATTTGGAAATCTAGCTTTCAGCGGAAAATGGAAAGTTGGATGGATCAGTGCCCAAGACTGTTAATAGAGCTTTCTACAGATACCCTTTTTATAGGTTATTTTCAGTGTAGGTCAGCATCCACGTCTCTTGTAAAACAGCCAAAAGTAATGGATCACGTGGCTGTACCTTTTCCACCTACATGGGATGGGTAATTATTGTATATTAAAGTGTGATTCTTTCTTTTTCCTTAATGTTCATCTTCCCAAACTGGCCCCCTCTCACGTGCGTCCATAAATGTTGTCCTCCCACCGTGGTTGCGATGGCTGGTTAGAGCGTGCTGTGTGATTTCTGCTGCAGAAGGCAATGCGATGATAACAAACAACAGCTATTCTCCCTTTCCAGTCTTTATTTGTGTTTCCCTAAAATAGAGTTTGAACAAATATTTTAAAGGTGCGAAATTATTAGAAGATACTATTTGAAATGAATGTTATAGAAATATCTTGGCATAATGGCCACACAGTACTTTATTGCTTGGCAGACAAGAGAAGAGATGTATAGGAAAGTAGCACATTAGTATTGGTGACTGCTTATTTCGCCCAGTATAAGAAGTGCAGTGTGTACAAAGAAGTATATTCTGAATACGTTATCCCCATGCATTTAGCACAAATAAATCGTTGGGTTTCACTTCGAAGTGGAACACTGTGAGTCACTCTTTTCTTAAGACTGCAACATCTTTATTTTTGCTTTTCGGCAGTTACTGTTTTGTACTTTGGTAGTAAAGTGATTTTTACCACCTGTGTTTGCATATTTATATATGCTGTGGACGGAAATACCTTACCTAGAGAATGTATATTTTATGATGAGAATGTGTATCCGTTGGATATAATCAGAGGACTGAAAGTTAATTTATCAGTAATTTTTAAGAGTCCATGTTTTGTGATAACCATCTCTAATAGCTAGCTCTTTATTGAACACACTCCTAAAAATAAGGAACCATGACATTGTAGATATTTAATATTGTACAGTATAGAAACCTTCATTTTTGCCTTTGAATGCATATTTAAGAGTTACAGAAAGAAAAAAAAAGGTCTTGTTGAATAATAGTGTTTGACTAGCATTTTAAGAACTTGAGAGTAAAAGCAACAATAGGATTTTTCACCTCTTCCTGCTTCCACCCACCCCCACCCCCACCCCCAAACGGAGAGCGTCACTCCTCAATTGTTTGGAAGAAATCGTACGTCTATATAAATTTTATTTATAATGTGTGTAATATACATAATCATAGTACAGTTCTCAAATAGGGGGAGAAGTTTGGCATATTATTACTGAGGATTTAGGTTTTTAATATGATCAGACGGGGTCAGCTGAAACCCGAGGATGTCACCAACAGCTCACTGTCCCTCCTGGTACATTGCCATTCCGAGGCATTCGGAGAGTAGGCAAACGACGTTTGCCCTCATGGTACAGTTCTTGGTTTTTCTTAGAGGAGAAATATGGCCTATGTTTACAAGAATCTTCTACAAGATTGTAGTCTTCAGTGCTGTTGGACAGTGTCTTGCACTCAAACGAGGAAGTCCATCATGTAGTGACCTTCCTTCTGCTTCCTGTCAGTGTAGTTATTACCTCCTGAAAGCACAAAAGTCAGAACATCGCCGACTGGAGAATGACAAAGCACTTGGAGTGAGCAAGTAGTTCCTGACCAATGCCTTTAGAGACGAGGTTCTTGACATTCAGACGTCTGCCCAAATGGAGTGCTGGGTCCCCTAGGCTAGTCATTTCATTTCAAACTAGAACACAGCTCCTTCAGACGGCACCTTTTCACCATAAATCTAACTTCCTCTCCCTGCGGACATTCAGAATTGATAGAACAAACACTACTACTTTGAATTTATGCTGTTTCGTGTCTTTTTAAAGTGTTTTGTGACCCCGTGTGGAGCCTGCCGCACTTGGGCAATGCCTGCCAAGGCAGATTCAGAAACCGAGCTCAGAGAGGCAAGAGCCCCCCCACCCATGGGAAGCTGACTCACCTCAGCCGTTTCTCCTCGGGGCTGACCGTGGTTACTGCCATTCCTGTTGCCCACTCGCCCAGGGTAACTCGGGACTGACTCCTGGAAGGCCTTTGTAAAAATCCGTAGCCATCCCGAAGGCCGGCGGGAGCAGTAGTAGCTTCAGTAGCTTCATTTTCCTGTCTTGCTGACAGAGACCCTTGGCTACCACTGTGCTGCTAATAGGATAAGTACTTCATTGCCAGGTTACCATGCCTTTTACGCGAAACCAAATTCGCTTACCTGATACCTGACACTTCTCTGGGCTCTGACCTGCTTTTCTCTCAAGAGCATGCTGGCATTTTAGGCAGAATTCTAGAGGGTTGCAGATGGTGGAAGTATTTAAGGTTTTATTCACCTGGCTCCTTCGTTGATTGAAAGGAGCCTTAAATGCTGAGCTCCTGAGATACTGACCACAACCATGGAATGAATGTGTGACCAGAATGTGGCTTTGACACCAAGTGCTGCTGTCCCTTTGTAATTGGCTTCTGATTTGACCAGAAATAATTGATAATGTGAATTTTTGTTACCTGTTCAATTGTAAGACAATAGAATATGTATCACCCTTTGTTAGGTAGACATGAACTTTTCCTGCACGAAGCCTTGCTTGTAGAGGGTGACCAGTAAAGGCAAGAAAAAAAAGCATAGTAACTTGTGCTTCGAGAGCTCAATATTTTTATCTTTAATCAGTACAGAAGAAATTTCTCTGTGTAACTTGATCTTCTATCTAGTACTTGTCTTTTAGGTAACCAACACTGAAAACTTTGTAGTGATGACTACCAAAGAAATACATAGTAAAACAACCTTTTATTTCCAAATTATTGAAGAGCCAGCCATTGACGCTGCTACATGAGTTCCATGCTCAAGAGCCATTGTAAGAAATGAGGGGTTAATTTTAGGTTTTTGTTTTGTTTCTAGTTTTCTTTATTTCTCTTTAATTTTTTTTAAAATATAAAACATACACACACAGCTGTTAGCATAAAATTATGGGGAGCGTTTTCCAGAATGCTCAGCAGTTGTGGTTAACTGCCAAGCCCTGGTTGCCTCTCGTCAGGCAATTGGAGGAATCCTGTGTTCACGGTGGTGTGGGTGCTGTGTGTGTGTGCACGTGTGCGTGTGTGCATTCATGCCTTAACTCGGGTTACTGCTCAACTTTAGTTCTCGACTTAGTCTGCACCGTCATCTAGATTGTATTGTACATCTCGATCTGAACTTCATCCTGGCAAAAACAAAGCTGCAGGCACAGCAGTTCCAGAATGCATTCCTCCGGAAGCGTATTCGGTCAGGCTGACCCTGAGGCTGCTTTGGACTTTATTTGGAACTGAGCATGGAAAGCAAAGTGGACTGTCAAACAGAAAGACATCAGCAAGGAAGAGTGGAGAGCCAAGTGCTAGCTTGTCTTTTGCCTCTGCACCTCCGTGCACACTGTGTGTTCATGACAGCTGGTCTACAACTTGATGAGGTTGGAGTTCTGGTAATAGTGGCAATCTTGACATTCTCGGTCAGAGTGTAGAGAGATGTAAGACTTCCAATTAATGTCTTATTTACTTCTTTATGTTGATTAGTCTTTGATACATGTGCTGAATCAGAAACCTAAATAAAGATAATTTTTTAAAATGTACCTCGTGAGCCTTAAACCTTATTTCTGTTCTTTGAGTGGGAAAATGAACATTGTTTCCCTGTTGCTTCTGACAGATACCAAATTTAGATTCTAAGTACCAAAGGCTGCCTTAGAAAGTAAACTTAATAAGAGAACACAAAGGGGCTGGTATTGTTCTGTTTCTTTCTTTCTTCTTTTTTTTTTAAATCTTTATGGACATGCTTAGAGAGAGGAAGTGAGAGGGAGAGAGAGAGAAACATCAATCGGTCGCCTTCCATAAGCTCGCCAGCTGCATTTAGTAAGCGCCCAGCAGTTAGCCCTGAGGGGCAAGCGCGGTACTTAGCAGGATGCTGTCTTAGGAGCATAGTCTTCAGGAAACCAGTTGTGATACCATGTTAGGAGTTCAAACGGTTTAACCCTGAGTCCCTTTCTATGTAAAAGTGCTAAATAAATCTTGAGCCAGTCTTGACCGACTCTGGCTTAAGCAGGATTCCACGGTAACTATCATAGTTAATTAAGTGAATTTTAAATTTGGTTACTCATGTGGTGAATTGAAATGACCACCATTTCAAAATGCTTCTCTACTCTTGGCAGCTAGAGTTCAGTGGTAACCAGGAAGTTACCCAGGACCTCAGATTTCCAGTCTTGCTTCCACCCACCAGCTTCGGTTTTCTGGACTGTGTAACAGAGATAGCCATTCTAGTTTCAGGTGGAGTTGCAAGAAAACAGGATTTGCACCAGATGCTTTAACAGCAAATAGGTAAAGTTTAAGCTGCATGAGGACTTGTTTTCCCTTTAATGCCTTTTAGAGCCTGTGTGTTCGTCCACATGTTTCTTCTAAAATTGAAATGGTTGGTTTAGCAAATGTTTTGTGTTTATGTAAAACTAAGTAAATCTGGGTTCTTGTTTTAACAAACACATAAGCTATTTAAGTCAAGGAAATTTTTGGAAATGCAATTGTATTTAGTCACCAATGTCTAATCCAGACCCAAACTTTTAAACCTTTTCTTTAGAATTAGAGGAAAAAGTCAGTGCGTTATGGTTTGTGTCTGATGTTTATGTTGACATGAGAAACTTATTTCCTGTTCCTTAAGTTTTTCTCTTCACTTACATATCACCCCTAATTCTAAATTACATTGGACTAAATATATTTAGATCTTTTTCTAACAATCTTATTTTTAATACCCTACTAATGACAATGCAACTTTCAAGATTACTAGTTATCCCAAAGAGCGATCTTAGTAATTGATCTAAAACATTCTCATTTTAAAAAAGAAAACCAAAGTTAGACAGCCCAGAAGTGAAGCAGGTGATAGAATTAATAGACAAAGATGTGAAAATACCTATAATAAACATTTTCCATGTGTTAAAGAAGGCAGAAGAAAGCACAAACATGTAAGAAAAATGAAAAGTATAAAAAAAGACAAATTGAACTTCTAGAGACAAAAAAAAAATTACAATAGCTGAAATTTAAAGCAACAAAAAACTTGCTTTAAGTCTTTTGTGGATTTAGGTTTGTGCTCTTTAAATGTTCCTAAGGGACTTTAAAAAGGCAACTCCTGAAATTCAAGTTAAGTCTAGTTGACATACTTTTCTCCACCTGCCCCCCCCCCCCCCCCACTGGGGATAGCTCTGCCTGGATTGAACCACTATCGGAAATGGTTAACCTCAGGAACTGACTTACTACTCCTATTAGTTACTTTAATGTTGGGCACGAAGACTCAAGGTATAAGGTAGCCAAGTAGAAAATGTCCATGAGTTCAAGTCCAGTCTGAGTCAAGAGTTTTCTGAGCTTCAGTTTCTTCACCTACAAAATAAGAATGAGAATGGGGTCATTAGGGTCCAATGAACATACTGTTAAAACTTTGTAGAGAGTATTAGGTTCTTTGCATGGTAACTTCTTAACTATTTCCAATATAATTTCATTCATTCCACAAATATTTTTTAAACCTGTATTATGCCAGCCATTGTGTATAGTACCAGGCATGCGGTGGAGGGTAAGAATGCCACCATTCTTCTCTTTTGGAGCTTCCAGTTGACACATGTTGTCAGCATTGTGGCTGTGGAAACAGTGCAGCAGGATCCCTCAGCATTAGGAGAGAGGAGAGGTCAAAGACGTCTTCCAGAGGAAATGATCTTTACGCAGATTCTTGAAAAAGAGGTAAGAATTAAATGAAGAATTATCAGGGGCAGAGGAAACAGCATGTGTGAAACCTGGAGGTCAGAGCACCCCTCCAAGTGATGCTTGGGTTCCCAGAACACAGACTGACACAGGACTTGGTGTGGGAAGCTTGCTTGAGAGATGATGCCAGAAAGTAGAATGAGAAAGTGGAAAAATGAGACAAGACCAGTGAAGGATGTGTTGATGAGCCTGTTAGCATGGTGGGCAACTGGAGTTGTCCCATGGGGTCTCCCCAAGGAATAATTTAGAAGGGGCCTCAGAATTGTACCCCCAGAGGACAGGAATGCTGGGACTTGGATACACAAACTCCTTCACCTATTGGTGGGAAGTGCTCATGGGAGAATGACCCCCACATTCAGATTTTCTGAATTGTGCATGAGGCTTCCTTGAAAGCCTGCAGTAGCAAAGCCAAGGGAAGCCACCCCAAGTTTGATGAGGGACGCTGGCAAGGTGCATGAGTGTTTGGTGAAATTAGGTGGGCCAAGGGGGTGTGATGCATTCCATCAGGTCTGCTATAGGTGGATGGCTTGGGCACTAAATACCTCTCACCATCATTTATTTGGTTTGGCCTGAAGTATTCATGCACACACACAAAAAATTTCCCCCAAGAATGAAAAAAATGTAACATGCTTCATTTCCCTTTTTTTCCTCCCCGAGCTTTATCGAGAAATAATTGACATATAACATTGTGTAAGTTTAACACATACAGTCATATATGTGTATATTGCGAAAGAATTACCATCATAAGGTTAGTTAGCACATCCATCACCTTTGATTTGAAATGGTGATTGTTATTTTTTTAAAACTTCAGATTCTTGATTTTTCTTGAAAAAGAAGATTGCAATAGGGCCTTGCCCCTTCAAGCACGGTGGTCGCTCTGCCCACAAGTGAGTAGAGTGTGATTCCTGCAGGCTTTTGAGTTTGTGAACTGCTAGCGTAGGGTATTTGTGGAATGAGGGAAGATTGACAAGGCTAGAATTTTGAATATGCAGCAGAAAGAGAAAGGAGGGAGGAGAAAGGGCTGAGAGGTGAAAATTAAAGCGCGTTTGGAGGAGGCCTGTCTGGGCAGTTCCTAGCACAAGTCCAGCTAATAATAAAGTGGAATGTTGCTGGGGTCCAATCCCAGCGGGTCCAGGGGTCCCCAAAGGTGTGGACGGAGTCGGCGAAGAAGGAATGACACGAAGACAGCCTTCAGTTGATCAGCAGCCTAGTCAGGACCTCTAGCCAGGATCTCCAGCCAAAGTTCTGGTCAGAGTTCTGGTTAGGAACTGATGAGGATCTGATGTTTATTGTCTTGTTACATCCATATTTGTACCAGCCGATTTTAATCCTGTCAATTTCTATTACAAAGGTTAGGGCGTTTCTTATCTCCATTCCAGGGAGTAAAGATTATGTAGCTTAACTACCCGCCTGGCACTTAATTAAGGGGTTGTATCCCCTCCCTAACCTCAGGGAAAGATCCCCACCTGGGGAAACAACCTTTCTTGGAGAGGTGACCTTGGTTAAAACACATGGCGCTAAAGAGAGCAAACATATTAAGAACAATATGCTATATATGCCAGGTCCCTTGAAACATATGCTGTGCAGATGTTTCTTTCCTGCAGCGACTGTGTCAAGCAGCAAGGATGGACCGGATCCCGGCAAATTCCCCCTTTTTTATTTTTTAAATGATAGCGCATGCAAATCAGCGGCCACCTCTCAGATTGGGCTGTTTAAGACTCGGAAGAAGACTGGCAAGTAATGACAACAAGCATAGCTATAAACATAGTGGATGAAGCACACAAGGAGCCCCGTTCCTTATGAGGTTGCCGGCCTCTTCAGTCAAGAGATTTCAGCTGTCCTCAAGTTGTTGGTTTGGTTGGCCTTGTTGGTCTGGCTAGCGGGCGGCGTCACTGGAGACAGGCTTCCCGACGTGTCAGCGAGTTGAAGGGCTGCATCAAAGGGTCCATCAGGGCCGTGCTTGATGGTGGTGTCAGTGTCCAAGGAGGAGTAAGCTGTGTCCTCTGGGTCAGCTGTTATGGAGGATGGAGGGTAGTAGAGAGAAAAAGAAAAGAAAGCAAAAGAACTACAAGGCATGGAAGTGTTTAGAAAAAAGAGGAAGAAGAAAGGGAAGAAGGCAGCATCCTGCTCCAGCCCTTTCTTTCAGCTGCCCCTTTCCCTGTGGTCCAAGGTAGAAATGGGAAACAAGTCCTGTTGCAGTGAAAGGGAAGCTGCTGTCAGCCAGGTCTCTTATCTAGGTACTGATCTCAGCTGGACCAAGTCTCTTTCTGTTCCCGATCTGAGCTGGGCCAAGTCTCTATTCGTTATCTGGGTCCCTATCTGGGCTGGACATGGGAAGCGAGAAGCAGCCATGGGGGAAGGAGACCTTCCTCAGAAGGGGCGAGTGTTCAAGCCCCTGCACCATTGGGGGGGTGAGGATCTGTGCCCCACCTCTGTTGAACCCCAAGTTCTCTCCTACTGGCCCCTCTGTGACTGTGCCTGTCTTAGGTTGTTCCTCCCTGAGGAATCTTACCCGTCTTTGACTAACCAGCCATGCTCCGGGGCCAAGCAGGGTGATGTGAGGTTCAGTTCTGTCTCCTTGGTAGTCTATGTCCCTCTGGCCTCCATGCCCAGCAACTGCCTTTGGATCCCCTCACCTGCTGGCGGGGTCCTGGCATTGATCACATATCTTGGGGAACCCAGGTTTCTTCTCCAGAGAGAACCCAGCTCACTCCATTGGGCGAGAGACAGATCCATGGTACCAGCCACCGTGACCTCAGCATTAACAGAGAACTCAGGCAACAGCTGTGGGCAATTGGATTGTGAGAAAAGGGTCCCTCTTGACACAAGGGTAAGAGGGACCAATATAGGACAAAGGAGAGTCCCGGGACAGGGCTTTCTCAGCCCAGGATGTCATGCTCTTGGCACAAGACAACTCCATGTATGGGACATATACCAGACACCCCTAGTCACGGCATAAAAGGGAGGTGTCCTTCCTGGAACAGTAGAGTAGGGAGATTCTAGAAAAGGCTGTGTTCAGGAGAGAAGGAGAAAGGCTAAAAAACCAGCAAACAAGTAGTTAGATTTTTTAAAAAAAAAGGAAAAAGGAAAGAAGACGTGGGGCCAAGCTGGGACATATGGAGGCACATGTGATCCTCCTAATGGACAGATTGTTCCAGCTCAGGGCTGCACATCTGCTGCAGACGGGCACTGGTCAGGTGTGCTAGGGTGAGGTGGAAACGGAGGGCGGTGAGACATAAGGTCGGACTAGACGGTCTGGAATCCACACAGGTGAGTCTGCGTCCTGTGGAAATATACAAGCATATCCTCTCCCCCGGGTTAAAAGTACATCAGGTCCCTTCCAGGCTCCTGTAAGCAAGTCTCTCCATTTGACGAGGACTTTAGGTTTAGTTAGATCAGGGTTCCAATGCCTGTACATCGGGGAATTTCCCTCAGAATCTACATTTAGTATATTAATTACAAATAAAGTATGTTGTAGAACATGATGAGGAGAGGAATATTTAAACTCATTTTCTTGTAATTTTTTAATTTGTGTTTTTAAAGTTTGGTGAGCCCTTTCTACTATTGCTTGGCCTTGAGGATTGTAAGGTATTCCTGTAGTATGTGCGATGCCAAATGTAGAGCATAAGTTTTTAAAAGCTCTAGAGGTATAGGCAGGCCCATTGTCTGTTTTAAGTGCCCTTGGTATTCCTAGGTAGGAAAAACATTGGAATAAATGTTGACTTACATCTTTAAAGGCTTCTCCTGTACGTGCAGAAGCAAGGATAACATGAGAAAAGGTATCAGTACAAACATGCACATAGCAAAGTTTGCCAAAAGATGGGACATGAGTAATATCCATCTGCCATAAGTCACAGGGTCTAAGTCCTCTAGGATTAACTCCAGTAGCAGGGCTAGGAAAATGAGTAGGACAATGGCCACAGTCACGCACAATACTTCGAGCAGCTTCTCTAGATATGTGATAATATAGACGGAGAGCAGAAGCATTTTGATGGTGAATGGCATGAGACCGCCGGGCTTCTTCTAGAGCTGTACAAACTACTGGGCGAGTTAGTAGATCCGCCTGATAATTTCCTTCGCTTAAGGGTCCTGGTAGACAGGAATGAGCTCTAATATGTCCAATATAGAAAGCCTTTTCTCGTTTATGAATGTAAGTTTGTAGCTGAGTTAACAAAGAGAAAATGGCTGTTCTTCCTTGTGGAAGAGAGGCGGTCTCAATATGAGGAAATAATTTAACTATATATTGAGAGTCAGTGTACAAGTTAAAGGGAACCTGTTGCAATTGTTCAAAGGCATAAATGACTGCCAAAAGCTCTGTTCTCTGGGCTGACGTCTCTAGGGTTTGTTGAACATGGGTTATTGAGTCAATGATTGTTACTGCCTTACCATTAGAGGAGCCATCTGTGAATACTAAGGAGGCAGGAGGTGATAATGGCTCTTTTGAACATTTAATAGGAAATATAAACGGATGTAGGGAGAGAAATTGCAATATAGGTGATCTTGGCAAATGATGTAAAATTTGTCCTGGGAAGTTACCTATAGCTATTTGCCACTCTTCTTCAAATTGTAATAGTGTGTCTAATTGTTCTCTTTTATAAGGTATTATTATCTCAGTAACTTCTCTTCCAAAGAGTTCGATACTGCGACGTCTACCTTTGATAATGAGAGTGGCCACTAGGGAAGGATAGGATGGTACAATCTTCCTAGGAGTGACAGGTAAATGTATCCATTCTAATGGTCCTTCCTGCCATAAACATCCTGTAGGAGTATATTTAGTGGCTAGAATAATTAAGGCCCAAGATTTGGAATAATCTAGATACTGTAGTTGCTGTTTATTGATGGCCTGTTCTATTTTTGCTATAGCCTTTTCTCCTTCTACAGTTAATTGTCGGGGAGACTTAGGGTTAGAATCTCCCTTTAAAATGTCAAATAGAGGTTTTAAGTCAAGAGTGGTTATTTTTAGATATGACCTGACCCAGTTGATATCACCTAATAGTTTCTGATAATCATTTAATGTGTTTAAATGATCTTTTCTTAATTGTAAAGGCTGATGGGTGATAGTAGAGGTATGTAATATTCTGCCTAAGTAGGAAAAAGAAGGTTCAGTCTGAATCTTTTCTGGGGCTATTTTTAGACCATGTTCTTCTAAAGCAAGGACGGTCTGAGTAAGAATTTCCTGTAAAGTAGCCCGATCTTTATGAGCTAGTAAAATATCATCCATATAATGAATAAGATATAGATCTGAAAATTTCTTTCTAATAACTTGCAATGCCTGATCTACAAACTTTTGACATAATGTAGGACTATTTTTCATCCCTTGTGGGAGAACCTTCCATTGATATCTCTGATAAGGCTGTTTAAAGTTTTCTGATGGTATGCTGAATGCAAATCTTTGACAATCAGATGGGTGAAGAGGTATAGTGAAAAAACAATCCTGTAAGTCAATAACAACAACACAGTACTCCTGTGGAATTGCCACAGGGGAGGGCAATCCAGGTTGTAAGGAGCCCATATCTTCCATGGTGTCATTTATGGCTCTTAGATCTTGCAAAAGTCTCCACTTGCCTGATTTCTTTTTTATTACAAATATAGGTGTGTTCCAGGGACTATTTGATGGCTCTATATGTCCCTCTGCTAATTGCTGATCAATTAATTGTCGGGCTGCTGATATTTTCTCAGATGTTAAGGGCCATTGCTCGACCCATACTGGTTGTGATGATTTCCAGACTATGGGATCAGCAGTCCTATGGGCAATGGCCCCAATTATAAATCCTGTCGAGGAGTGTGAGGTATTACTCTCTTTTCCTAATCCCTTTTCTGGATTAAATCCCATGTGCAGCATCTGTGATGTTACTCTATCACTGGGGCTATATAATAGAACTCCCATTTGAGACAAGATATCTCTTCCCCATAATGTAAAGGGGATAGTCGTAATTACATAGGGACAGAATGTTCCTGAATGTTGATCTTCATCAGCCCAAGTTAAAATCTGAGAACTCTTTTTTACATTAGATGCCTTGCCTAGTCCTACTAGGGAAGTGGAGGTGGTATGCGTGGGCCATGAAGAGGGCCAATCCTTCCCTGCTATGCAGGAAACATCTGCTCCTGTATCCAATATACCTTCAATTGGTTTTCCCTGAATTTGTAAAATTTTTGTAGGTCTAGTAGCATGGATTTCTTGTATCCAAAATGCTGCATCACTAGATCCAAAGCCTCCGGCCCCTCTGGCTTCCTGGGTAACAGCTGTCCCTATTTTATGTATTGGTAACAGGAGTAATGGGCAATTCTCTGGTTGGGCTGAATCTGTATAGTTGTGGTGGGTGGGGAAAGTAAAATCTGTATTTCTCCTGTGTAGTCTGCATCAACAACTCCTGGGATGACTAAGATCCCCTGTAACGAGGTGGAGCTCCGCCCTAATATTAATCCTACAGTTCCCTCAGGCAGCGGCCCAGACACTCCTGTAGGAATGGCTGCTACTGGCGAGTCTGGGGTTAGTATTGCGTGGGTGGTTGAATGGAGGTCCAATCCTGCACTGCCTGGGGTTGCTCTGAAGAGGTCACTGACGGATTGAAATTTGCAGCAGAGGGGTTGAGGGTCGATGCCCCTATTATTGCAGGGGCCTGGGGCCGGCCCCTTCTCAAGTTTCCCAATTGAGGTGATGGGATATAACCTCCTTGGGAGCGATTTGTAGAATTTAAAGGCCGACCATTTTTATGGTATTTCGATCTACATTCCTTTGCCCAATGGAATCCTTTCTGACATCGGGGACAAACGGTTTTTGGAGGATTAATATTATTCCCTGATGTATTTCCAGGCTGTCGAGGAGCTTGCCATCTGGCTTGAGTATTATTATTTCTATTTGGGCATTCTCTGCTAAAGTGCCCAGATAAGCCACAAGAGTAGCAGTTCATATTTCTTTTATTACCTGTATTATTGCTGGCTTGTCCTATGCCCTGTACATATTGAGGGTATGTCTCCCCTTTGAGAGCTGCAGCTATAGCTACACCCTGTATAAATGCTGGACTTACATCAGCACAGTTTTATAAAATCATTTATAGTTCCCGTTCTGCGAATCGGCCTTAATAAAGCCTGACAGGTATTATTAGCATTTTCAAAAGCCAGTTGTTTGATTAGGATATCGGCAGCCTCTTCATTATTGATTACTCTCTTGACTGCCTGTATGAGGCGAGAAAGGAAATCTTGATATGGTTCCTCGAACTTCTGTTTAATCTCTGTAAGGGAGGTTGTTTTTCCTGCTGTATAAGGTAGGGATTTCCAGGCATTTACTGCACAACTGTTTACTTTAATAAGTGCCTCTTTGGGCATATACATTTGCTCCTGAGCCGTGTTAAAATCACCTTCTCCTAATATCATGTCTAGGGTTACTCCTCCTCTGGATTTTTTGCTAGTGGCTACAGCTTTCTTAGCAAGATCGTCATATTCAGTTTTCCATAATAAGTAATTGCCTCCTGAGAGACAGGATTTACAAACCTGTGACCAATCATAAGGAGTCATCCATTTATTGGCTAGGGTTTCTACCAAGGTTAGTGTGTAAGGAGCTAGAGGTCCATATTCAGAGCAGGCCAATTTTAATTCTTTAAGTATTTTGTAAGGTATAGCCTCCCAGGTGGGGCTTTCGTCCTCATCAAACTCATTCTCATATGCAACTGGGAAGCAGAGTGAGAACTCAAGATCTCCATTAGCTTCAGCTTCTCTTATCGCCCTTTGAAATTTAGACATGGAGCTCCTAGGAGCTGCAGGACCTGGTTTAGGCTTCCTTTCTAATTTAGGGAGCCTGTTTTGAATGGGAGGGCCTCTCTCCTCTCTACTGACTGGAAAGGAACAATGATCATGTTTATGATATTTATTCTCCTTCCGATCAGTAGGCATAGCTAAATTGCTCTTAGATTGAGCTGGAGACAATAATGATGTGTCTTCTCTAGGTGGATCCGAGGGACTATTTAAAGTTTGAGAACGTTCAATAGTTTCTGCCTCTGGTGCCAAGATGCCACGAATTAAATTCCAGAGGGGAAAGGCATTTTCCGGGACCTTCTGGTCCTGCGGATGGAAGGTGTGATAATTCATAAATTGCTCTCCTATTTTAGTCCAAGTTGTTAAATTAACAGTTCCATCCTCAGGAACCCATTGACATGCATATTCTATAAAACTTTCTATCTGACTGGGAGTAATCTCAACTCCTCTGCTAGCAAGCAGATGCATTAAAAGATTAACACAGAGTCTTTTTTCTTTAGACTCAGTATGACCCATCTTGTCAATCTAAGTTTTGTACTAATTACCCGCTTACCCTACTTATCCTCTATAGGAGGGGTCTGCAGCACCCTACGGTGCAGTCCTATCTGTCCCAAGTACGTCCCAAGTACGGGGGGACTTACCTTCGTGCCCCACGTTGGGCGCCAGTTGCTGGGGTCCAATCCCAGCGGGTCCAGGGGTCCCCAAAGGTGTGGACGGAGTCGGCGAAGAAGGAATGACACGAAGACAGCCTTCAGTTGATCAGCAGCCTAGTCAGGACCTCTAGCCAGGATCTCCAGCCAAAGTTCTGGTCAGAGTTCTGGTTAGGAACTGATGAGGATCTGATGTTTATTGTCTTGTTACATCCATATTTGTACCAGCCGATTTTAATCCTGTCAATTTCTATTACAAAGGTTAGGGCGTTTCTTATCTCCATTCCAGGGAGTAAAGATTATGTAGCTTAACTACCCGCCTGGCACTTAATTAAGGGGTTGTATCCCCTCCCTAACCTCAGGGAAAGATCCCCACCTGGGGAAACAACCTTTCTTGGAGAGGTGACCTTGGTTAAAACACATGGCGCTAAAGAGAGCAAACATATTAAGAACAATATGCTATATATGCCAGGTCCCTTGAAACATATGCTGTGCAGATGTTTCTTTCCTGCAGCGACTGTGTCAAGCAGCAAGGATGGACCGGCTCTCGGCAGAATGTCGATTCCCTAAACGAGGTGATGGATACCTGAGAGTTTGTTATACTAGTCTCTACTTCTGTATGTTTAACATTTCTATAATATAATTTTTAGAAATGGAGAGGAAGGAATCAAGAGATTTCTAAGAATGGAAAGGAAAAATGGAGTCTTGGGAAGGTCAGTGCTAGAGATGCCACCATTGAAAATTCTAATTTTTGCAAGAAGGCAGCTAAATATACTTTTAAGAATAGTTTCTTGATTTTTAGAGAGAGAGGAAGAGAGAAGAGAGAAACATTGATGTGAAAGCACAACATCGATTGGCTGCACACTCCCCACCATGGATGGAGGCAGCAACCCGGACAGGTGCCCTGACCAGGAATCCAACCAGCAACCTTTTGGTGTACGGGACGACATCCATCCAACCGAGCCACTCCAGGCAGGACAAGGCAGCAATATTTCATATACCTCCCTCCAAAATGAGAGACAGGTGAGAAGTTGTTCTGAACGGAGCATAAATTTATGGGTTTATGAGTTGTTGACTCTGGGTAACTGGATTGGCATGATTGATGCCCTGGTGAAGTTAAACAAGAGAATGTTCTCTTTTTTGTTCCCACCTACACATTTCCACAGGTAATAAGTCTGACATGGTCGGGGCTTCCCTTTCGCTTGAAAAAGGCCACTGATGGCAGCTGTCCTGTGGGGTTCCGATTTTTTTAGCGAAGATGTGATGTTGCTGTCATTACGTTTTGGGTTGACTTTATAGAACTTCAGGACCATAATAGGGTTGGGGTATTTAAAAAGGTACCACAGTAATGAGGCTTCCAAAAGAAACAGTCTACACTTAAGTATGGAATGAGACCCCATTAGTACACATGAGTTTAAAAATGTGATTAGGGAGAGGAAATCATTGGGTTTTATTTTACTTTGACTCAATCTCTTTGTGGAAATCTGAGATTCAACTTTTGGGTTTTTTCTCTGTGGTGGTTGTGCATGATTCAAAATTTAAATGTCCACATGGGTGTGGGAAGCACATTCCTGATGCTCTGAGCTCCATCTCTAAAAGAATCATCACATATTTAATCTTGGCTATGAAACAAAGGGTTCACTAAAAGTAATTAAATAGATGTAGAATGGGGAAAACCTGTAACATTCTCTCCTCTCCTCCTAACTTCTTTTTAAGGGTAAACTTGTTAATTTGACATGGTTCTAGTCTAGGACAGGGACAGTTGAGCTATATAACCAACACAAGTTTGATGACATTCTCCTGGTGCCCATATTTCCAGCCATCTTCCTTTCCTAATCTGAGGAGCTCCCTCTTCCAATTCTAGACCCTCATCTGAAAAGAAGTTCTTAATTCCTTTTATTTCCTTGGTCATAAAAGATACTTTAGACCAGTTCGGCCCAGCCATCAGGAGTTGATTTGCTGAGATGGAAACCGTAGCAGCTTGGAGGGGAAAAGTAGTGATTTCATTTGCAAAGCAATTAAATACCAAGTGATTTTTAAAAAAATATTACTTACTCTCTTACTCTGTGTGCTTTAGGAAAATAAGCGCCTTACATTGACGTTAAGATCCTCAATTGTTAAATAAGTTTTATCACCATTCAGACAAAGTGCAGGTTATTCATGTTAACTGGGCCCATTTTATGCGTTGGAGAGTCTCTTCCAATGTTAGAATAAAAATACCCACATTTCAAACTCAGAGCCAGGTTTGACTTGAAATTCCTATGAGCCTGCACCAAGAGTTACATTTTTCTTTGTTTTTGCACCATAAATGGAATTATCTATAAGCATGTTTGAGCCCGTTTCTATCTCTGAAGGAAAGTTCCGCTTATATATAAACAGGGTGCCAACACTCATCTTATCTCTCCAGGTTAATCAGTTTCTAAGAATTATACTTCTTGAAGATTTACCCTCTGGTCCAATCTGATTACAAGGAGACCAGAGTAAATTCATTTGATAGGTGTGGCTTCTTTTTTTTCTTCTTCGTCAAAACATGCTTTTGTTGTAGCTACTTATCTATATTTTCAGAGGATGGACACTAGGACCTGATTTCAAATACTGGCTCTGACACTGAGGTCCTTGGGTAAACTGCATCCCATTTGGAGTCCATCTCATCTTCCTCGTCGAGTTGTGTGGAATAAATGTGTCACTATATAGAAAGTTCTTACAACAGGGACTTAGAACTCAGGACAAGTTAAGTTCTCAATATATGCGGGCTGTTACTATATATTCCTGCATTCCATGGCTTTACAGCACCAGGACTGTGCTGATGATAGATGTCAAATTAGCTTGTCATATCCCTAAGTTTTTTCTTTGTCAACATTCACTTTCTGAAAATGCAGTTTTACAAAAAGACAATTTCGTTCTTCAAAACCAACCTTTTCTTTTTCTTGGCAGTAGTGGTGAAAAGATGTCAGATTACCTTTCAGAACTTTTCTGTTTTGTCCAATCTGATTTGGAACGCTGTACTTCTGTGTTTCTTCTTATCAAGTTCTCACCTTGAAAAGGTGATGATATATCTGATAGGCTGGGCCAAATGCTCCACCACTTGCTTCTATCAGCTACACAACCTTCCCTCAACTTGCCCAGAAATGGAAACCGGGTGGGGCGGAGACACTGCACAAGAGTTTGATAACTGATCTTTATCACTTCCTCCTTTTTGTCCCCCACATGCCCAAGCCAGTCTCATCTCTTTAAAAGTCCTGGGCTGATTAAGGACAGGAAGTTAATTTCCTGATAAGTGTTATCAAGGACCAAAGGGCAGTTCCTTGGGGGCACGTTGCCAGTTACCTTCATTTGCATAAGCCTTCCTGCAAGAAGCCAGTTATCCTTCCTCCAAGAGTTCCGCAGCCACCCTGGACCCTGTGTAATCCGCTACCAACGAGAATAGACTCTCTCCCACTCCAGCTGCATTTGCAGAGATGTCTGGAGCCTGGCAGGTGAGGAACACTTCCTTCTGCTGCTCCAAGGGCAATTGGAGGGGCCCTGAGCTTGTGAGAAGGGAATGTGTTGCTTCTTGAATTTTATTGTTTGAGGATTTGCTGGGTTTTCTTACTACAGGGACTCTCATTCACACACAGTTATCATCAAGCCAGGTTCTGTCCTATATAATAAAAGCCCAATATGCAAATTGTCCCCTTGACCAAGAGTTCAACCAGGAGTTGGGGGTGGGGAGGAAAGGAGGGAGGAGGAGCCCACTAACTGCCTGTGGCCCCTCTCCTCAGCCAGCCCTGCCCCTGTTTGGCCTCCCCCCCCCCACATTGGGGGTCAGGGTGGGCCAGCCAACCATGGGAAGGGAGGCCCCAGTCGGCGGCCGCTAGGGACCCTACCCATGCATGAATTTCGTGCACTGGGCCTCTAGTTTAATATAAATAAGTCAATAAACAAACAAACATCCAACCAGCTTTTTTAAATGAAATTGGGGAAAAGATGCTTAAAAACAGCTTGAATACACAATTCCATAGAGTGTTTTTCATCTCTCTCCCCCCTTTTTTTTTTACACATGTCCAAGTCTGTGCCTTTTTTATTCATGCCCCCCACCAAGTGTACCCAAAGCAGAAATACCAGGGGCCCCGACTCTGGGTTACACCCTCCAAGTCCCCTACCCCAGACACACTCCTGTGAGGCAGAGATGTATAAAGTGCTGATGTGTGATGATGGTCTGGGGAAGGCCAAAGGGACCAAGAGCCCCACCCCTGGACCCAGGCAGCAGCAGGGGAATTTTCCTCTGGAGGGAGAGCAGGGATAGCCTCAGGTACCCAGAGTGCTCGGGGGAGGCAGGGCCTGCCACCACCAGCCCTGGGGTTGGGGGATTGGGAAACTCCATGCAGTTCCTGGGCTGGAGGGACACAAAAAAGGGAGCCTTCAGCATGTAGCCATAAGAGGGTGGGGATGGGGACAGAGGGTGTTTCTGAACCCTTGTGGAGGGAAAACTGGTGCGAAACGGGGGAGGCCTTGGGTATCTCAGAGAATGGGGTAGCCCCTCTGGTGCTTATTCTTGCAGAGCTGGAGGCCAGCCCGAGTGGCCATCTCCAATACCTCCCACACGCGCATCCTGGGTCTTGGCTGAACACTCAAGGTAGCCACAGGCACTGATCCTGGCCTTCCTCAGATGGAGTGGGCTCCTAATTCACCTTGGCCAGCGCTCTCCTGGTATGCTCGTCTTGCCTCCAGTCCTTCTTGCCCACGAAGATGATAGGCACGTTGGGGCAGGCAGAAAGGCTTCATTCTTCATTCACCTCTGCGATCCCCTTCTCAGGAATGTTTCCCAGAAGGCGCTGTTGATGAGGATGTCATTGTCAGGGTGGGAGGAGGCCGGAGGTGATCATAGTCTTCCTGCCCTGCTGTGTCCCTGCTTGCCCTCGCCTTGGTGTCTACGATGTAGATGTAGTTCTCAGAGGACGGTAGGGACCCGGACCTCGGGGACTGGTCCTTGCAAAGACCATGCGGAGGCAGGTCTTCCCACTGGCCCCTCCCCCACAACCACAGCTTCTTTGGGACCAAAACCACTGGGGCTTCCTCTGCCACCTTCAGCTGTGAGGCTGGGGCCGGAGGCAGAGATTCTGCTTTTCATTTCTAACTCAATGGCAGTGTTAGGCTGCAACACTTTTTTAAAGAAAGGTAAGAAATAAACCTGAGAGATCTGCCTCGAGCAACAAAAATGGGCGCGAGGGCAAAGTATTCAAGTTTGTATAACACTTATGACATGAATGAAAGGGCGAGGACTAGGTCCTCCATCTTGCCCCAGGGTAAGGGCTACACCCTCCATCTTGCCCCAGGGTAAGTGCTCCATCTTACCTTGGCCATGTGCTTGGCAAGGAGCTTCTTCCCGGAAGTCTAAGCCTCTGCTAGCCACACCCAGGAACAAGACACCGACTTGCGCCTGGCCAATCGGCAAGGCCACAGCCCTTTCTCCTCCCCTTACTCCAACCCCCTATAAAACCGCTCTCCACACAGAGTTCTCTCTCTCTCTGCTTCCTGCTGCTGTGTCGGCAAGGTGGGGGAGCCGAGCTAGCTCGAATAAAGACTCTTATGCTTTTGCATCGGACATGGCTGGCTCCCTGATGTGGTTTCTTGGGGATCCTGAAATCTGGGCATAACATGAAAATAAATGGAACAAAAGAAATTTGCCAATGTGAGGTGACTTGAGTTAAGACACGTTATTATTTTGGGTGTGGAAGCCCTAAAAGTTCAAAAGCACCCCCCCCCCCCAACCCCCACTTCCCCACCTCCCTCAGGGCCCGAATTTTCCTTGTTGATCCTTTTTATGAGTTAAGAGCTGTGATGTGAAAGGCGGAAATTTTGCCCCTGGGTAGGACCCATTTCCTGGATTGCAATGGGGTGTGTTGGAAAGTGCACCCACTTGGCCACTGGAGACAGAGTTTCAAGTCTCCCTTGGCCACTTGCTCACTCGCTGTGGCCCTGGGCCAGTTCCTCAGCATCTCTTGGCATTAGGAGTCTAACTCTGAGTCTGATGCATAGAAAGTGCTCACATATTCCTTGTCTTTCTGTATCTTTCCCATCCAAATTTCCTAAACCAGAAATCTGGGGGGCATCCTTAACTGCTTGCAATCTCTTCCCACCCAATTCTAGCCAGGCACTAAATCCTGCCAATTTTGCCTGCTAAAGGCTGCTCAATCCTACTCGTCCCCTCCATTCCTGCCCCAAGTCACTCAGTCCTTATCACTCTTGGGCTGTTCTAGAAAATAGTTTCCAGCTGCTTTTCTGCCCTGACCTGCTCCACTAACCCCAACCCCACAAATCTTTGTAAAGAAAAGCTGACCACATTGAGCCCCTGCTGAGAATAGAAGCATGAGCCCCCAGCTGGCCTATAGGACGAAGTCTTTAATATAATAAAAATAGCAAGCACTTCCCTAGTTCTTACTCTTGTTCTTTTAAATGTCCCCCTCATGTTAACTCAGTCCTTGCAACAACTTTATGTGAGGATGACTGTTAAGATCTTCAGTTTACAAGTGAGGAAACTGAGGCATAGAGAGGTTAAATAACCTGGTGGAGTTAAACTGCTAGGAAGGATGAAACAGAATATTAAAGTTGTGTGTGTGTTTTTTAATGTATTCCTGCTTAATCTCAATTTTATCTCTGGCCATGTCTGCCCTGTTCTTTATCTTTTAGCAATGCAAGCTACATGCAGTTTACCTCCCCTCCCCCCCACCAACTCTTCCCATATTGCTCCTGTTAAGAGCTCTCCCTGGAATGCCTTTCCCTGTTGACTCCTTGGTGAATTTCCACCTCTCTTTTGAACTTGGCCCTGGCATCACCTCGGTCATCAGTCAGTCTTCCCACCTGTTGCCCTTGTGCTCTGTGCACACCTCCAAACATCTGAGGGGCTGCTTTATGTTAGGAATGGGACAGACAGTGGAAACCAAGGTCTAGAAGTGGTCATCAGGATCTTATGTTCATGTGGGGAAAAGAGGCAAAAAAGCATTACAGGAAAGATAAGCAAAGTGCACTCTGGGAGGACACATGTGGGTCAAGGAATCCATACTAGGTTGTAGGGGGAAACCCGCCCAGAGCAGGTAATGTTGAAACTAGGATTTCACTGGTGGAAAAAAATCCACAGTGAGGAACTCAGGGAAGAAAAGTTTGCTAGACAAAAGGAATGGCATTTGCAAGCTCAGTGCCAAGACATGGTAGGTTTGGGGAAATTGTTGAGTGTGTTCATCTATTTCCTTCTCTCTCCTACTTGGCTGAGTTCCTTAAGGTTGTCAAGTCCACCCAGCCTGGCTCAAGGAGGTTTCAGTAGACATCAGACTAAAATTCAAACACTGGAATCTCTGGGTCCCCTCCCTCTCTCCTCATCTGTTAAGGGCAATGTTAGGAGACCACTAAAGTCCTTTGGAATTTCTGAGATTCTATGAATCACATATAAGGAAAAGAAGTCAAGCAGAGGGCCTCATTTTGAGAATTGCCTGAGAGTCCTTGGCTAGTAGTCACATCACTCTAGCATCTGTTTCCTTTGTCGCGTGATATTCCCAAAGAAGGCCACATTCACAGGTTAAGACGTGCACATATATTTTTGAGGGACACAGTTCAACCCACAATAGCTGATGAGTGGTGGACTGTGGTCCTGAACTACTCTCTAGTCATCTGCAGAGTAGAGTGTTTATGCCTTAGGATAAAATTCTTAAATTTTATCTTTAAAAAATTTCTATTTGAGTTATACAATAAACAACATATTTTGCCATAGTATGTGAATAGGTTCTAAAAAGATACGTATATTCAGTGGATACTCAAAAATATTAAATTGACCAGAGTATTAAAATTAGGTTCTATCCTACTCTGCGCACTCTCACCCATCTATTAAACTGGTGGTCGCTGATTTATTATTTTTTCTTTTTGGCAATTACTTCAGCAGAATAACACTCCATTGTGTGAGGTTTGTAGTGAGGGGCTCCCCAGCAGTTAGTTGAAAAAGGGTTTAGTTTGATAAAAGGACTGTTACCAGGCCTGAGCCAGGGCGACAGGCAGCTAGAACCTAAAGAACGCGGCAATTTGATGAGTATTTGTTTACTTCAATTTATATCTTTATATATTTCAATAACTTATATCTTATCATCATTTTTCTTTCAACACTTTGTACAGAGCCAGTGTTTAATATAGTTTAGATCTGAAGTCACACTGTTAGTAGTCCAAACAATTTAATGTCAATTGCTGGGAGTAGTGGAGGTATAAACTTGGACTTTTTTGAAATACGGCTTTTCAAGAGAGGACAACCTCTACAAACCAGTAATCCTGGTCAGGATTACACTCTCTTCTTCAGACTTTGCTTCTGTAGGTTCCCAAGATCCACCTCCCTGCCCCCAACACACACAACCCACACATGCACACACACACACACTGCCACACATGCACACACACACTGCCAGGAATTGTTTTGGGATCCCTAAGGGAGAGAGGCGATATGCTCACAAGTAAATAAATCTCAAAAAAACTGATAATGGGCACTTGAAAATCCATTGGTTCATATATATTTTTAAATGGGGGAAATCAGTGTAAACAGAAAAAAGTATATAAATTTGAGAAGATAATCGTATGTCCCCGAGAAAGCCTTTCTCAGAAGAACAGAGGATAGTATTACATTAAATGAGTCGCGTCATTTTACAAGAGAGTTGAACAGGAAGGATATTTTTGTTAGTTGGTTGGTGAATTCTTTAAGAGTGTTTGACATAGGCTGTAGTGATTGTGAAAGGGCTGACCCCTTCCTCATGGGGTATTTGAGCTCCCGCGTGGGCCTAAGTATAGTTTTGTCATAATTTATCCCACCTGTGTCTGTCAATTCCTTCCCGCTTGCCTCCTCCCGTAATGGTCTGGCTCATGTTTCTTCATAAAGCTCTAGGCCAGTTATTAATAACAGCCCAGTGACTCTCCTGATCCACCTAAGAGCATATGGTGTTTTTCACAAAAGAGAGCGATCATCTCCTCAACTTTGGACTTCGCTCCCTAACCCCTGAACAGTAAGTTTTGTGTTTTGTTTTTTTTAAAAAAAAAATGTAGCATTTTAAAATGTTGATATAGGAGGAAAGTTTAGTCTGACTTTTCTGTTTCTGGCAGAGAGAGAATATAGTACGTTAAAACTTAGATTCATGAAGCCTATTTCCCTCCCTGCATTTCAGCATCTCTCCAACTTTTATAAAGCTGAATAGCAGATAAATTAATGTATTAGAATTCTAGTCTTTCCATTTCCTTCTAGCTAAATAAAGGCAGGAGGAGAAGCAAGGGATTAATGGTATTTAAATGACTTGAACCAGCCTTGTGGCTATGCTTGATATTCCTGTCTCCCCCGTGTTTCCTCTCCAAACAGAGCATTTCCCTGATTTCAAAGAGAAATTTCACACGTGGAAAGTATCACAGGGGAGTGTTGAACAGGAGAGTGTTGGACAGGGTCTTGTCATTTTTCTATGTGTGAGATTTGGATCAGAGAGGGCACCTGTCTTGTGCCACGGGTTCAACGCCTTCTTGTTATTTTAACCAAAGGCTTTGTCTTTGAAGCCGTTCTTAATGGTTGCTTCGGAGAGCCCTGCAAAGTAGGTCACTGTGTTTTCTGTCTGGAAAGGAGGCCCCAGCTGCCCAGAACTGCCGGTGCCCAGCTCGGTCCTCATGGGCAGAGATGAAACCTGACTCTCCAGTACTTCTGCAGGACTACAAACCAATACAACTTTCGGCTTTGGTTACTTGTGTTCAGTTCCCTTGAAATGTGCGTCAGGAGCCTAGATCAAATGTATAAGGGAGGCATTACAGTAAACTGGAAGGAGGCAGATGCCCGCCTGGTATTGAGCCCTGGCATGGACCATTCACAGATAGTGTGACCTTACCCAAGAAGCCAGCCTCTCTGCCTCATTTCCTTGTTTGTAAAATAGCAGTCATCACCTGTTTTACAGAGTAGTGGGGTTTACTCATAATGAAAGTAAGTGGCCAAGTATGGTAACATTATTTAGGAAATCCCCCATTTGAATTTTTTCTGATTCTTCTTTTTTCAATTAAATTTTTTATTCTTTTTAAATTTACAGTTGATATACACTATTATATTAGTTTCAGATGGGCAACCCCATGACTAGACATTTATATGACTTATGAAGTGGTTACCCCAATAAATCCAGGACCTGAATTTTCTGTCATCTCATTTGTTTCACATTTAAACCTAGAACCTTCCATGTGGTATTTGATGGGACACATTAATCTAAGCTATCCTATATAATAAAAGCCTAATATGCAAATTGACCGAATGGTGGAACAACCAGTCACTATGATGTGCACTGACCACCAGGGGGCAGACGCTCAACACAGGAGCTGCTCCCAGCCCACAGGCCCTAGGCCAGCCAAGGCAAGTGCCAGTGGAGGGCTTCCCTCGCCATCGCCCCACCAGTTGCCCCACAGATCAGCCCAGATTGCCGGCTAGGCCTAGGGACCCTACCTGTGCATGATTTTCATGCACCAGGCCTCTAGTAGAGACAATAATTAGCTTTTACTGCTTTTAGTAACTTCATCTTCAGGATGGTGTGTGTAGGCTGTGTGAATGCTGAGGACAGGAGCCTTGAAGGGTTGTGTATGGTTAGCAGTTCAGAACATCAGGCTACAGCTAAGATCAGCGATGGTGAGGAACCTTGCAAAATAATTTCAAAGCATAAGCTATTGTTTGATAAACTTACCTGCTCAACTCTAACCAGCATTCTAAAATTTGTCTCTTGGTTATGGTTAAGGTTGGCTGTCTTGCTAGGTTTGATTCTAAGTCTGGATGAGACAGAAAGGAGGGTTGTCTCAGGGAATACCCGCTTGTCCAAGTGTCACCCTGTAACTCAGGAGATAGGGGGAGCTTTTGTTTTCCTCTATAAGCTTTCCTTCCGCAATCTTTTATTTAATTCCTACAGTGTGCAAAACATGGTGCTAACTTAGCAATGGGCCAATAAGCTCTAACTGTAGAAGATAGAAGACATTTCATGATACAAATCAGAGTGAGCTTGTTCCATGATACACGAGAAGTACGGACAGGATGCTGTCAGTATTCCACAGGGCCTTCACACCCAAAACTAGCATTATTGCTCAGACTTCCCCTTGGAAGGCTGTACATTCTTGGAAAACAATTCAGTGATTTACTTGGGCTCACCTCCTATGTAATGAGCTTGTAAGGCACAGAAAAACGGCACCTTAAAGTCATACCCTATCCTCCCCGACCCACATTGTTTTAAATTGAGCACGTATTTTGTTCCAAGTTTTATGCTAAATGCTGGGAAAATAACTCTGCCTAAAAAGAAGTCACGGACTTTCATTAACTGGAAATTGGGTTCCCCGACCTAGTCATCTATCCTCTCAGCTAAATTGGACTCCAACGAACATTTAGCTAGCATCAGATATCACGCCTGTACCTCCATGAATAAAAAATCACTACCAATGCGTTTATGCAGAGGAGTGTATGTTGCTGGCCAAGAAGATAGCTTAAGAGATTTTGGCAAATGCTTTTTAGAACTCAAACAGGTCCGGAGATTCTCTCCTGTCCTCCACTCACCAACTCCAAACCTGTGATGACACTTGTTTGGATGTATGAATCCTGAAGACAAAAAACAAACACCCCCCGTCCCACTTCTCATTCCACAGAGGATGGGGCTTGGATGGCACTGCTGTGTTGGGGTTTCCTGCTGAAGCCTGGGGGGACAGGGGCCCAGCCAGGGCCTGGGCAGCTCACTGGCCTTGCAAGAGTCCACTACAGCTGTCATTCATGGACAGGGTTGGGGAACTTGGCAGGAAGTTTGAAAACATTTTGATTCTTTTGGTTCTAGAATATTTCTTAATGTTAAGTGCCTGTAGCTGAATAATTTATGTCTTCTTAGGGGCAATGTCCAATCTCCTGTTGGGGCAGGAATCTCAGCCTTCAGAGTCTTGGTAGTGGATGGTTGAGAGGAGATGTTTGTTCATGTGTAGAAAAATAGTTCATTTTAGGGTTAAAATAGTTACTTAAAACATTGGAGACATGGTTGTAGATGGCTCAGAAAGGCCCAGACTGGATAGGTGTTGACATAGAAAGAAGGCATGGGAGGTACAGTTGAAGAGAAAAGAAGTAGAGGGGTTCCACCCAGGTGTGGGGCCCCCTGTCCATCTGGAGTACCAGGTTTTCCTCTTGTCCACCTGATCACTCACCTCTCTGAACTGTACTTGAGCTGCCATATTTCTGATTCTGCTGCTTCTTCATACCAACCACTATTTTATCCTGTGTCAGGCATGTTGGGCTCTTGTCTTAACTTTTTCCAGTCCTGAGATACTGCAGAGGCTAAGGCTTTGGAGCCAAACAGACCTCCATTCAAATCCCTGGTTATCCCTGGTGTGTGATCTTGTTACCTAATCTCTCTGGAAATAGGAGTGTTAATAACTCACCTCACAAGGTTTTATGAGATTAGAGGCAAAGTATGTATAGGCCCTTCTTAACTGTAGTTATGAATAAAATCCTTTCAACCCCCTGGAAGACAGGCATTATCTCTGTTCTCCAGATGGGGTAGCTGGTGGGGTTAAATGCCTGGTCCAAGGCTACAGAGCTAATACCAGCCAGAACCAGGATCTAAAACCAGTTCCATCTGGCCCCAAGACCTTTGCTCGCTCCCCACTCCACTGACCATGTGTGACAAAGCCCAAGTTGTTTTCAGTTGAAGTCCAATTTGTCAAGTTCTGTGCCTAGTGAGTCTGCCCGGCCAAGTTTTCTAGTTTTCACTTGTGACCACCTTTATTCTGGACTCTTTGGTCTCACCTTGGCCTGAATCAAAGAAGTTGGGAGGTGATGAAGGTAGACTATCTCCAAATAGTTACATCTCATGAAACGCAGAATCCAATTTATCAGAAATTTTGAAAAATTGCTGAGGCAGTTATGTTAGTAGCTCTGAAGGAAAGTAACGGTGACCTCAGACAAGTTGCTGTACTTCTCATTTGTCACATGAGAAGTTTACAAAATTTCACATGTCTTTTCCAGTGCCAACATTTCTGTAATATTTCAGACCCTTCACCACTGTTGGGTTGTTTTTTTTTTTTAGCTGGAAAGAGAAAAATTTCCTTGAAGTCCTATTTTAATTAGGAAACAAGGTACAACAATCATGCCTGCAATCGTTTAAGTATAAAGCCACATGCCATTTATTATGATTCTCATTCAAGCTTTCTCTCATGCAAGGCACATATGATTGATGAATTAATTTTTCAGATGTACATTACACTTCCTTTCTCACATAACTCAGCTTTGGGAGAATCAAATGAAGCTTAATTAGTTCAGAAAATGCAACTTGAACTCAATTTTAGAAATTTACAGAACAAACAAAATCCACTTACTATTAAAAAGGCCCAACTTTTCATTTAAGTTCTGAATGACTCAAATTTCAGGATTTCATGTCTCCTGCCCTGCCACACAGCACCCATTTCAGGAGTCTTAAGGGGACAAATCTTCATTATACCATAGAAACGGTAGCCATCCCAACAGGACACTCCTATCCTAAAACCCGTAGGGCCAGTGCCAAATTTTTGTTGCCTTCCAACAACTTGACTTGGTTTCCTAATTACAAGAAGAAGAAGAAAAAAACCCCACAGAAGTGAAAACATCAACAAGACATAATTACCATATGATTCTGAAGTTTCTAAAAGATCCTTTATTGAATATAACTTTTATGGGAAAGAGACCTTTTCCATATGGAGACATATTGAAAACACCCAACTTTGAGATTTTATTTTTAAAATATTTGCTGGGAAAAGTAGACTTAATATACAGGGGTGGGCAAAAGTAGGTTGAATTACCAGCCATCATTATGTAAAAGATAAATCATAAGTAAGGATATGAAATAATAACTAATAATGACAAACTATACAATAATAAATAACAATACAAGAATAAACTGTTTTGCATATTAACAGCTGTAAACCTACTTTTTCTCACTCTTATATGTGTTTTTCTTGCTGTAATGATAATTTGAACAACATGCACTTTCAGTTTTCCAAGAAAGCTTCTACTTTCCATGCAGTTATTATGAGGTACTGGGGTCCAGGATGGGTAAGTAAGGCCCTCCCCACTTCCTAGGAGGAAGACAGCAACTACCAATGGGGTGGTACGTGCAAGCAACCACAATACAGTATCATGAGCTACAAAATGTTACAGACAAGTGAGCAATAAATTCTACCTGAGGAAGTTAGGATGGATCACAGAGGAGGTAACATTGGGTTTCAAAGGATAAGTAGGTGTTTGATAATTTTGCATGTTTAGGTGCTTAAAAGTACCTGAAAAGGATGATTCATTCAAAGGGTACCATCTACAAGGTAATGTGCTAAATGACAATGAATAATAATAGTCACCATCTCTTATTCAGTATTTACGTGTTAGGCACCACTATTATCTTATTTAATTCTCACACGACCCTAAGAAGCAGGTACTGTTATTATCGCCCCATTTTATAGACATGTTGAGGCACGAAGAGTTAATGTAACTTGTCCAAGGTCTCATGGCAAGTGGCAGATCTGAGTCAAGCCCTATCCATCTAATTCCAGACCCATCTCTCAACCGCCATGTCCTAAAAGCATTCTTGTTATTTCTCTGTCCAGCTAATAATGAGGAGGTCAAGGGGAGAAACTTGTCAGTTATAAGTTGATCAGTGGGAAGGTAATGAACTAATTAATAAACAAGAATGAAATCACAGCAGGTAGTAAAAGCTGGTGAAAAATAGATTAAAAAGAAAAACTGTACTTTCAGCTACCCTGGTTGCTAGTGGTGGTTTGTGAATGTTCCATTTACAAAGAACAGATTGTTTTGACGTGAATAATCTGACAACAGCTGTTGTAAAGATATTCTGGCAAAACCAGAGTCATCAGGCCCGGAGAATAACTGCAAGACTGTCCACCCCACTATTCAACCAGTGGTTCACTTTTGCAAAGAGCCGGGATCAAAGAAAGAGAGTGGCCGTTAATAATTACATGTGGATATTTCCATTTCAGTACAGTCAGTTTCCATTGGAATACAGATCTTTTCAAACGGGACTTTTAATTGGAAAACATTAATAAATCCATGTAGTTGAAAGAGGGTGGCATCTGGGGACTGGGGAAGTTAGTAGTATCCAGGCTCCAACTTGGAATAATGAGTAGCCTGGGTGGCTGTTCCATGTCCTGATAGAGCATAGCATGGCCTGGCACATGGCCTCAACAAAGAGTCATTATTATACTTAAGGGACCTGGTAAGCAAAAATGGACAGATTTCAATTATGTGTCATTTTTTTTAACATATGTCTCTGGGGAACTTCTGTCAATATTATCTTGACTATTAGATATTAATGGAAACAAGTAGGATAAGCACATTTTTGTCAAAAAGGAAAATATTTTTGAAATGTGACTCATGTTTAAGATTATAAACTTGAACCCAATGAAAAGTGTTTTTCTTTTAGTTGAAAAAGACTTTACAAAGTATGTTCTGTTCTTTGTCTTGACCAAGAATCCACACTTAATATGGGGAATAATAGAAGAGAATTTGAGAAAGGGGTGATGTCTTAGTGCAGTGGTTCTCAACCTGTGGGTCGCCTAAGACTATCCTGCAGATCAGATATTTACATTATGATTCATAACAGTAGCAACATTACAGTTATGAAGTAGCAACAAAAATAATTTTTTGGTTGGGTCACAACATGAAGAACTGTATTTAAAGGGCCAGAAGGTTGAGAACCACTGTCTTAGTGGAAATAATTAGTAGGAATAATACTATATAATAACAGCCTAATATGCTAAGTGTCCGGTTGTCCATTCAATCAATCAAAGCACAATATGCTAATGATATGCTAAGGCCGCTCAACCACTTGCTATGACATGCACTGACCACCAGGAGGCACGCCCTGGAGCCCTCCCACAACCTCTCCCCTTGGCCAGCCCCACCTCCAATCAGCCCCCAACACCCCGATAGGGGGCAGGGCCGCCAGCCAACCGCCCGCGGCCCCTCTCCTGGACCCTACCTGTGCACGAATTGGTGCACTGGGCCTCTAGTTTTATATAATAGATGAGATTGTTGTTTTGCATTGTTTTGTTTTTGCCAGGGGACCTAGCCATTTAACTAACACACTCTTCTTCTGAAAGAAAGGAAGAAAGAAAGAAAGAAAGAAAGAAAGAAAGAAAGAAAGAAAGAAAGAAATATATATATTAGAGAGGAAGAGAAAGATAGAAACATCAATGATGAGAGGGAATCATTGATCAGCTGCCTCCTGCACAACCCCCACTGGGGATTGAGCCTGCAACCAGGGCATATGCCCTGACCAGGAATCGAACCATGACCTCCTGGTTGATAGGTAGATGCTTAACCTCTGAGCCATGCAGGCTGGGCTCCAACACATTCTTCTTATGGTTTCAGGAGTCAGAGTTGATTTTAGAAACCCTATTTTATATAAAAATATGATTGTAAAGGTTTTAATCAAGACCCTACAAGCTGATGTCAGGGTGAAGAACAGAGAATACAATGAAGTTTAACTCCCAGAGACCAAAGGTTGCTGCTACTCTCTGTTTGTCTAACTTACTTTGTGGGATACCACTGTTCAACCACTCAATAAACAATGAACAGTTCAATTTGAATTAGATTATTTGGAATCTTGATGGAATCAAAAGAAAAAATAAAGATAAGTTTTAAAAACTAGATAAGAGAGTACTCATTTTATTTTCATTACAACATTCTATAAAATAATAAATTTATTCCCGGTATCTTCTGGAAATAGGAGAGAAAAAAGGTAGGTAGAGGCATACAAATGGGAAGGGAAATTATTTGCAATCATCTGAAATTATGAAGTATATCTGGCCCAAAACAACCTACAATGTCTTATATTAGAAATTGCAGGTGATATTATATTTTATCTGTTATTTTTAAATACTGTGATTCAAGATAAGACCGAGGTCTTGAGCTAGTCACACTATATATGTTCTAGGATACTTCACTTGTTTCAAATTTATTTATATTTTTGGTGTATGCTTTATTCAATAACAAAATTTTTCCCTAAAATATGCTGCTGTTAAATAGTTTTCTCCCAAAAGAATGTCCCTGCAATCTCAGAGTAGAAACACTTGGTTACTAAGCTTCTAGCTAATGTAAATCGACGTACTGAGATCCTCCTCACTTGACCCACAGTAGAATCTGAGTGTGTTTGTGAACTTGTGATGATACTAATTTGTGTCCTTCCAATGATTTAGATCTATAAACAGATCTGACATCATGGAGAAGAACCAAACAGGAATCAAACACATTCCTGTTTCTCATGAGTATTTTGAACGAGACAAGAACATGTTGTTTAGCAAAAGAGTGCATTTATTACAGAAGACGAGGATATCGTCATGGGTTAAATGACTGGTTTGACAGAAATAAAATCAGGTTATATTACTTTTAAATATATAAGGAAGAAAGAAGATTAATTTCTTTAGTTTTCTAAAGTTATATAAGCAACATTGTTTTATTTATTATTTTGTTGTTGATCCTCACCTGAGGATATTTTTTTCCATTGCTTTTCAGATAGAGTGAAAGGGAGGGAGGGAAAAGAGAGAGAGAGATGAGACACATTGACTGGTTGCCCTCCCCATGCACCCAGACCAGGAGTGGGGAGCGAACCCAAAACCCACATACTACCCTTGATGGGGAATCCAACCTGCCACCCTTTGATGCACAGGCCCACACTCTAACCGCTGAGCACACGGACCAGAGCTAAGCAACATTATTTTAAATGAAAAATATGAGAAATGAAAAAAGCAAAAACAGAAAAAAAACACACAGTCATTCCACCCAAACTTGACTGTTATGACCACCATTCACATTTGTAGGTTATTTCTGTTTTATTTTTTAGATATTTCTATTGTAAAGTCTCACATACATACAGAAAATGAAACTTTCATTTAGAGTTGAATAAGTAGTTAAAAAGTGATTGCCAATGTAACCACACCCAGGACAAGAAATGAACCATTGCTGGAAGTCCCCATCTTTGCCTTTCCCTTCACTTACCATCACCATCCTGAATTTGTGGTAGCCAATGCCTTGCTTTTCTGGACAAATTTGCCACTACACTGTTGCCACCCATATATGCAGCACTTAACTGCATTTTTTTTTTAAATTTAAAAAGTTTTCATTATAATTCACATATACTATTGTATTAGTTTCAGATGTGATTCAACACAATAAATCGAGTAACACCTGTCACTGTACATAGTGATTACAATATTAATGACTATATTCCTTATGCATTATGTTCCCATGACTTATTTTATAATTGGAAGTGTGTACTTTTAAATCGCCTTCCCCTTTTCTGCCTATCTCCCTGTACCTCTCCCCTCTGGAAACCATCAGTTTGTTCTCTTATTTTGTTTCTGAAACCATGTACTTTTAATTCTGTTTTTTCTGCTTTACATGATTATACTTACACTGTGTATTTTATTTTAGGCCCAGCTTTTAAAAATTTTCGAATTATGCTTTTAAAAAGCAACTCTGTTTTTGCATGTAGCTGTAGCTCATTATTGTTAAAAAAAATCCATTATATGAATCTATCTATCATCTACTAATGAGCATTTGGGGTGAAGATATTATAAATAATGTTTGGATATGTTTCCTGGTATGGATAGCCATACATTTCTTCAGGGTACATACGTAAGATTGTGCTGGGGGCGTCATAGGTATTGGTTTGAATCATCTTTAAATGTTTTAATAATTTTCTAAGCTGTGCTTCTATTATTTCATATAATAATCATCATTTTATTAGACAAAAAAATCTTCCATTTGTGACTGAATTTCATGGCCTGGTTTTTTGTAGTAAATTCACTCCTCCACTTTCTAATTTACTCATAAAAATGATAAAAATCTTAAAACTTATAGAATTTATAGCAGACAATTTCCTGAGTTATGTTCTGTTACATTGGCAAAGAAGTTTGTTGTCATGGTAGATATTGAAGCAAAAATATTTTAAATAATTTTAGGAATTTTTTATTGAGTTATATTTAACATGCAACATTGTACTTGATACATTTATATTGTAATATGATTGCCATACAAGCATTATCCAACATCTCTGTTGGATCACGTAATTGTCATTTCTTCTAGAGTTGGAAATAACTAAATCAAGTCTCTTAAAAGGTTTAATGTTCATAATAGTGTTGTATTTTTTTTGTTTGGTCTGTAATCACTGTGCTATGTATTAGGTCTTCAGGATTTATTTATCTACTAGTTACAAGTATGTACACTATACAACATTTCTCCCATTCTTTCCACCCCCCACCTCCGGAAGAATGTTGTTTTAAAAAGTATCATGAATGTTTGCCCTGCCAGGAAAATTCTAGAATTCGATTTAACTCTTCTGTTAAAGGTGCAGTTTTTAGCTACACAATTGTGTGATAAAATGAAATTAAAGGGTCATATTTTCAAAAGTCCATCCTTCAACATCTTCCTGACTTCTCTGAGAGTAATTTTAGAGTTTCTCTATGCAGGCTCCCCGCCCCTCAGCTTCATACACTAGCTCACGATCCAATAAAACCTTTTAATGTGCTTTGACCCAGGATCCAAGGTTGCTAAGAGACCACCTGTGCTGAATGCACTTTGTTCTAGCAAGAGCAGACCGAGAGGAAACCAAAGAGCCGTGTCATCTGCCACAACCTGGGATTGAGTCAGGTGAGAAATGGATTTCTACTTTTCAGTCTTAACCAGTTGTTTTGTCTTTCCCTCACTTCCTATTTGAGTCCCTCTCTTACTGTTGTTGGAGGAAATTGAAGGTACCCTTCAGGGCACAAACAAAGGAAACAATCTGGCGGCTGAGTTTATAGGAGAGAAAGCCAGTTTGCAAGCCCTGTGTCATTCTTCCCCTTGTTTCCGTAGCGTAGGCAAAGTGTTGGATGTGGGGGAAATCCTAGGTGTTTACTTGGCTAGTCATTGCTGTGTAATTTGGGGCACACTATTTCTTCCTTTAGGAATGAGGCTATTTATTACAGAAATTAATCAAGATTGCTAAAAGTGGGAGATGATGACACTTGCAGAAATCTCATCTACCTTCCCCTCTTTTTCTCCTCTCTTAAAACTCAACCTGCATTTTTGTTTTTGAGTGAAAATAGCACTAACCCAAACTCGCCGCTTTTTAAGAGTACTGATGTTCATTTCAAGTTGAGTGTCTATAAGAAACTTTGATGTAAGCATCTGAAAATTCCTTATTTGACCTTGCATTCCTGAAAAAGGAGTTAACCCTAACCGTAACCCTAACCTCCCTACCTGACTGACATTTGGTAAAATGCTCCAACAGTATGTTAACCCGACCACAAATTAACACTTTTACAAATTCTATTATACTTTTTAAAATCCCAGCTATTTTTAAACTGTTTGATTAACACTGAAATGTGGAGGAAATTAAGTGATTGATATCATATTAAATGACCAGAATATGAGTCAGAGGATCTTGAGGGGAAAAAAATCAAGATAATGAAAAAGACCTTTTGTTTGATTTTTTATTTTGTTGATCCTCACCTGAGGATATTTTTTCCATTGATTTTCTAGAGAGAGTGGAAGAGAGGAAGGGAAGATGAAAGAGAGAGAGACAGAGAGAGAGAAAGACATCAATGTGAGAGAGACAATTGATAGGCTGCTTCCCGCACATGCCCTGACTGCGCCCTACCCACGGAGGAGGTAGAACCTGCAACCCAGGTACATACTTTTGGGAATTGAAACTGAGACCCTTTGGTTCTCATTTGATGGTCCAACTACTGAGCAACACTGGCCAGAGCTTGGTGTTTCATTTTTTTTTTTTTAACTAAAAAGAAATGTTTTTACCTGCCTTTTTCCATGTTTTCAAATTTTCATTTCCTGGTAATACCTACTATATTATGGGTTGGAAGAATGACAGTTTCACCGATATCATTGTAAAATAATGTAAATGACTTAGCAGATAAGACTTTATAAATACTGATAACATAAAAAAAGAAGTTATTTTGATAGTTCCTTGAGCTGTTTAGTTTCTTTTTAAAAATTAAATATATTTTTATTGATTTCAGAGAGGAAGGGAGAGGGAGAGAGAGATAGAAACTTCAATGATGAGAGAGAATCATTGATTGGCTGCCTCCTGCACACCTTTCACTGGGATTGAGCCTGCAACCCAGGCATATGCTCCGAATGGGAATCAAAATGTGACCTCCTGGTTCATAGGTCCATGCTCAACTACTGAGCCACACGGGCTGGGCTAGTTTCTTTTTTAAAACATTTACTTTTCAATTATAGTTGACATATAATATTAGTTTTATGTATACAGGAGGGATTAGACATTTATATACGTTACAAAGAGGTTGAGCTGTTTCTTTGAGAAAGAGAGGCAAGTTTGGGATATAGAAAAATCTATGATTATGACATAAAGTACCCAAAATGAGTGCATGAAAAATATTTTAATTCATTAAGGAGTAAAACACTTTAGTTCTTTGGGTGGTTACAAATACGCCGAGTCATGCCTAAAAGATGATTCCTCATCACTATTTTTTTACAGTGCAAATATTAGACTTAGTTTTTAAAAAAATCAGAATTATAAATGTGTTCAATTAAGGCTACCTCTCTCTTTTTTCCTCTAGGAAGCAGGATCATTCTGGATATGACATCTAGAAACTGGATATTAATTTCTACTACTACCCCCACAAGTCTGGAAGATGAAATTGTGGGAACAATTCTAAAAATTTTGTTTGTTATCTTTGTTGACTTAATGTCTATTATTTATGTTGTTGTAACTTCTTAGAAAGTTGACTTCTCTTTATAAGTAAATTTCATATTGAATTCCTGTGAATAAAAATTTGTAGTTTAATGTGTTGAGTGATTTTTAATTTGATGACATCTCTGGTTCTTCTAGAAGCCAACAGGATGATAGTACAATGAAAACACAGTTGGTATTGTTTAGTACTTTATGATTTATAAAGCAGTCCCATAAACTAAAGTGGAATTTTTCCCTCCAAAATCTACACTACTGAGTTATAAGATTTTCTGATTTTTTAACACAATTGTTATGTGGTAAATTGACTAAAATTTGTGGGTGTAATTATGAATGAAGTTGATTTTTTAAGGCTGCATGCCTATGTGACATTTTATATGGTTCTATTTTTAACACACGAAGTTTAATATACAATAATCTTTTCATAGGATATACCAATAATGTTTACATATTATAAACACATTTCATCTGTGTGTAGGTGGCAGTATGTCATTTAATGTAAGGCTCACAGTAATTGTAGAAGCTAAATGTTTATTATTTCCATGTTATAGATGAAGAAACTGAATCTTGGAAGAAATATGCAAGCTTGAGAGCATTACTAGGAAGTGGCAGAACCAGGTCTTGGGCCTTCAAAGACAAATAATAATAAGACAAGTTTGGTAAAAAGCAATCTGTAGAGCTCAACTTTTTTTCACAATAATGTTTTATTCAAGACCTTATGGCTGTATTTTAGTATATTAGTCCCTGCTTACCTGTGGGGAATATGTTCTAAGACCCTCAGTGGATACCTGAAACCTCAAATAGTACTGAACCTATATATTCTTGGTTTTTTTTGTTGTTGTTGTTGTTTTTTTTGTTTTAATACATATGTTGTTGTCTTCGGAAACAGCACCACACTGGTGGGATCAGACTGGACCTGGGTTCAGCAACCTCAATACTTGAGTTCTGGTTAGGAAAGAATTCAGAATCAAGACTCAAACTATAAGTGAACATTTACTTAGAAAATCACAGAGGTAGAAATAATGTGTAGAAGAGATGGGCTTAGGAAAAAAATTATAGAGGTAAAGGAAAGGGCCCTTGGAGCTTGGAAGTGAGGAAGGTAATGGTGACTCACCTGGCGGGGGGAGGGGTTAGGAGGGGGAAAGGGATATGCACCTGCATGCTCCCAAGAAGGAGAGCACACTGGGTCCCCCGTCCTAAGGGTTTTAAGGTGGAGATTTTAGGGGAGGTCCCAGGGGAAGATCTCAATACACTATTCAGCAGCTTTCCAGGTGTGTCCTTTCAGGGTCTAGGTTTCCACTGTTTGGTCAGAGCCAGGGCAGGGGGTCATTATCCAATGCAGCTGGTCCTGAGGTCAGCCTTGGTGTTGCTTGTCTGGTTTTGCTGCTTTCTGGGCCTAGAGCTGAAATACAACAGAGGGGTGGAAGTTATCTTTAGGGAGGAAAGGTCAGGGGGTCTAAATGGCATGACCTTCCAGTGATATGCTAGGGGAGGAAAGGTCACCTGGGGATGAAGTCCTGCCCTACAGTTGTCCTTTGCTAGGTACCTGGGGCTTTCTACCCTGGTGACGTTCTATACCTAGCCCATCCTTGCTCTGCCCAAGTCTGTCTACCGCATATATATACCTATGATAAATAAGGCACAGTAAGAGATTAACACAATACCAAATAATAAAATAGAATGATTGTAACAATATACTATAATAAATGCTATGCAAATGTGGCCCATCTCTCTCTCTTTCAAAATAGCTTACTGTACTGTACCAACCCTTTCACTTAAAGCAGGGGTGGGGAATCTTTTCCTGCCAAGGGTCATTTGGGTATTTATAACATCATTTAAGGGCCATATAAAATTATCAATTTAAAAATTAGCCTACATTAACTCATAAGCTGTGTCATTATCCTATCCTATATAATAAAAGCATAATATGCAAATTGACTGAACAGCAGAACAACTGGTCCGCAGTGGGCGGAAGGGGGGGGGGGGGGGGACCGGCGAGCAGGCGGCGCCAGGCCAGCCAAGGCACGTGCCAGTGGGCAGAGGGAGGGGATGGCTATCTGGGGGCATTGGCAACCAGCAGCAGCAGAAGGGCGATTCGGGGAGGCGGGGCCGGCTGCTCATATCCCCTGACCTGTCTGCCTGATTGCCTCCTGCAGAGGGAGGCCAGACTGAGGGTCCAACTAAGCCATCAGTTGGACATCCCCTGAGGGCTCCCAGACTGGGAGAGGGCGCAGGCCAGACTGAGGGACCCTCCCCCCAAGTGCATGAATTTTCGTGCACCAGGCCTCTAGTAGTTTCCACAAGTTTATGTTGAGGAATGAGCTGTCTTGGAAAATATTGTTTTGTTAATTAAAAAACCTTGCTAGAAAAAAAAAAGCTTGCTATATTTGGTCAAAGATTTAATTAACTCATCCCTAATGCCTTGGCAGGGCCAGACCAAATGATTTCTCGGATCTTATATGGCCAGCAAGCCGGACATTCCCCACCCCTGACTTAAAGGAAGCATTTTAAGTAAAAACTTCTCTTTGGCATATTCAAATTGCCAGCATCACTTCCTTGCCTCTTGGGGCCATTATTAAGTATAATAAGGGTTAAAGGAACACTAGCACTGGGATACTCCAATGGTCAGGCTGGTAACCGAGATGCTTACGATTGACCAATGGTGAGTGTACACAGCGTGGATGTGCTGGACAAAGGATGCTTCACGTCTGGTGCAGGACCACTTGAGAATTCATCACGCTGTCCAGAACAGTGTGCAATTTAAAACTTGTGAATTCTTTGCTTCTGTAATTTTCAATTTAATATTTTTGGGCCGCGGGAGGTAGACCCCTTGTCATTGAAACAGCAGAAAGTGAAACCATGGTTAAGGGGGGACTACTGTATTGCTACTATTTAGTTTTATTCCACATTTTAAAATATTTTGTAATAAGCAAGATTCTTTACCCTTTTCTCATACCCAATTGGACAATGCATTCTCTTCCCCTGTTTTCTTGATTCCTCATTTTCTGACAATGTTAAAATATAACTGTTGAACACCTGCTTTTTAAGCTTTTGAAAAACACTGTCCTTTTGACTTTTTGACTTTCTACATCGGATGCACATACTCCACAAAACTCTGTTTTCTTCCATGTGATGATCTTCTCAGATTTTGCCCAATCATTAATGCAAGGTTTCATAAGAGACCTAATGAAGTGTGAAAGGAATCTGGGACCTTTGCGACTTATTACTTAACAGACTCTTACTGAACCTTTCAGTGGGGTTGGATATTTAACCTTAAGCCAAAGAGAGTCAAACTATTTGAGCATTTGTTGTAACAGAAAGTCTCAATTTTTCTACACTATATTGTTGGATCTTTCCTTTTGAATAAATAGTCACCCCCTGTTGATGTGATGTATTTCTCCCCAATTCCCTCTATTTGGGATTTGTTGGAACCTTTTATCAGGCTACTGACAAGAGAGTAAAGTCACTCCCATCTTCAAGCAATTGTTTCTTTTCCCTGCGTGCTTGCTGGCAGTACACAATGTGGTTAGAAGCATCGACTTTGAAGCCACACTGCCTGGGTCCAGATCTTGGCTTTCTTTCTTATAGTTTAATAGCCCTATGTCTCTCCTTCCATACCTATGAAACAAGTGCCTATGTCACAGGTGTGTAGAGAGGATAAAAATGAGATGATCTGTGTAGAGTGCTTAGCACAGCTCTTGGCATTTGGAAAACCTGCAACCCATGGGGGATTGGTGTTGTCAGCATCCTTGGGTGGAAGCAGAGGCGAGGCGACTCCTTTCATGCTGTGTGCGGAGTGTTATCGAGCCTCGATTGCCCTGCTTGCTCTACACTTCCCCCTTACCCTTAGAATGGCCTCACAACCACCCATTCTATTGGCCCCAAAGTGTGATTCTATTGCGCTGGACCCCACCTTCGTTCTGTGAGACATCTGTAGGTCTAAATTGAATGACCCTGCAAAGCTTCTTCTGGTTATGTTATTTTGGGACCTGGCAATGATATTATAATATGACTTAAGACAACAAATGATACTTGATAAATGCTCTTTTTCAATAAGCAATGAGAGTCTTAATATTCAAGTGTTGTGGCTTTGTAATTGAAAATAGGTTGCTTTTCCTTCATTCCTCAAAAAATATTCGTTCAGTTCCTTTTTGCCAGGCATGGTGCTGGACAATCAGGTTAAAATAGTGAACAAACCATAGTTCCTGCTCTTGTGGAGTTCATGATCTAGTTGTGGGTAGGGGGTGGGGAATGAATGACTACCCAAATGATACAACTGCATTTGAGGAAGTATCAGGAGGGACATGCTTGGGGTGTTATGAGGGTATGGAGAAGGATATTCTACCAGTAACAGCAATTCCTGGGAGCTTGTTAGACATGAAGAATGCTAGTTTCCCCCAGACACACTGAATTCAGAAATGCATTGTAATCAGATCCCCAGTGATTCATATGCATGCTACAGCCTGAGGAGCACCGATGTGAAGGGAAGCTCACGGGACTAAGTGTTCCTTCCAACTGGCTACTGAGCAGCTATGTGACCTCTGGGCAAGTTGCTTAACCTCTTTGGGTCTCATACTCCTGCTGTGATAGAACAAAGTAGAACCAAGAAAAAAACTAAAACAGCATTAATACTACTCACTTTGCATATCACACTGAAATACTGTGAATATGAAATGGACTGGACTGAAACTTACATGAAAATGTACAACAGAAAGGAGTTACTGTAAATCTAAGCTGTTGTTACAAATATTGAGAAGACAGAGTAGCTCTGTGAGGTGAGGGACCTGTGACTACCTTTAGTAGAATTGGAAATGAATTGTTTTCATAAATGGCAACACAATTCTGGCATGTCTGTATCATATGCAGCCTGGATTAGGTAACACATTTTTCATTGGGTGGCTTTCTGTATAGGAGAACTCAATGTTCACATGCATAGACATGCATAGAACTTAATGTCCACATGCCCTGTTATCACCAATGCGGCAACTGAACTGGATGGTGTTTCTTAACTTCCCACTAATAGCTATGCATTATCTAGCCATGCCTGAGTTCAGGGATCTACAGTCTATTAATTAAGGTCTTGGTATCCACTCAAGCGGCCTTGCAACCTTCCCAGCTCTGTGGTCCCTTAAAGAGATACTGCATTTGAGAAGAGAGGTCAAAAAGTGCCGGCTAGAATCCTTATTTTTAATGGCAATACCTCATCGGAGTGCACTGTGCTAAGTGTTTTGCATAGACTATGTAACTTAGTCATGTAGAGAGCAACCCATGTAGAGGTGCAAGCTCAGAGGAATTGAATAAAATGCTCAAGTTCACACAGGACACCCTGACTGTGGTGACACAGTTAAGAAGTGAGAGAACTAAGACACTCCACTCAAAACCATCTGCCTCTAGAACCCTGTTATTAACCATTCCGTTACTCTGCCTCATATCAAGCCACAGAAGTTAATTACCACTGGCTCCTCATTTGGAAGGCAAGGAGTTTGCACTACAATGAAGCATCTTAATCCTATACTCAGGGATTCGTGAATAAACTGAAACCTAGCTCTGAGACATGATGGAGAAGAACTGCTTCAGTAGAACCTGGGGTCACAGTTAGAGAGAGGATCTTAAAAGTGTGGTGTTTGTGTGACCCGCAGACCAGGTTGCTGTTCTGGGTTGCTCTCTACATGACTGTTATTTGCTGACCTTACTGGGAGCAGGCCTACTAACTGAGCAAGCTGAGGGCGAGTTGCCATGTAGGCCGTTCTGGGATCAGTAATGAGCCCAGGCTTATTTATAAACCCACAGCAAAGGGCCCTGAGCTCACTCTGCCATCTGACTTGGGACCTTGGTGAGGGAAGATTAAAGCAAGACCACAGGAGTCCTTGGTGGCCAACTGGGTTTCCCGTCTGAGCCATGTGCCCTTTCCACCAGGAGTTGGCTGCAGACTATTCTTGGAGGGTCAGTGTCCCTAGATTCCTATACAAGGTGTGATCTTCAAGTATAGAGACTGACCTTTTGGATGTTGTTTATAAAGTTTATTATGACTTATACCATGCAGATAATTTGCTCAATAAATATTTATCAAGTACTCACCGCCTATCTGATAGTGTTGTAGGCCTAGGGAAATACTGTGGTTCCTGTTCACATGGAACTTTCTTTCTGATGGGGAAGGTAGACAACAAACTGATAAACACATAAAAATTTCAGATAGTGCTAGGTGCTTTGTCAAAAATGAAACAGAGCAACAAGAGAAGGGTTTCTGTAGGGAAGAAGGTTTTAGCTAGGAGGGACTAATAAACTTTTCCTGAGAAGATGACATTGGAATAGAGGCTTGATTGATGAGGAGTCAGTGAGGTAGAGACCTGAGAGAAGAATGAGGACTTCAGATGCAGAGAATAGCAGGTGCAAAGGCCCTGCTATTGCAAAACATTGGGAAGTGCAGTGTGACTACAGCTTAGTAGACATGGGAGTTAATTTTTCAGGATTGATACAAGTCAGCTTCTATGCAATTTCTCTGACATTTGTCCCAGCACCTAGGTGGTTAGGGAAACTGTCATGGCAGAATATGAAAAGAATATGAGGACTTCTGGTTCAATGGAAGGAAATGACCATGATTATAATTGTTCATGATGTTGTGAGTTAATTGAGCTTTCATTTGGTGGGTGCCATAATCCAAGTATTTGTACTGTGGGTCATACCACTCTAGATTTAGAATGAAATGATTTTTCTCTGAACACAGAGTGATGGCTTTGGTTGTGGATAGCAGAACTGCTGGCATGCCTCTGTCTGAGTCAGCTGTGCCTCTGGTGTTTGATTGATATTTGCTTGTTGCTGCCAAAGGATCTGGCCCCTTCCTTCTAAGGCAGTGGTTCTCTGTTATGGAGTGGGGCCACAACATTAGTAACAAAGAAACAGAATTTCCGGAGGATGAGGCCCAGAAACCAGCATTTTAAAAAGATTCCCAGGTGATTCTAATGTGCAGTCAAGGTTGAGAACCACTGCTTTAACCTAATAATCAACCCCGATTCCTCTTGGTTACAAAAGGCCTGTTTCCATTGAAACTTCAGCATTTACTTTGCAGGCACCACTACTCACTATACTGGTTGTGAATAGGTTTCCCACTTTTTGTTTCTATTGCATATGTCCACCCATCAATGACTTTATTATCCAAATCACAGGTCAGAAAACTTGAGTCTAACCAAATAATTTTGTATTATTTCCAGCTGCAAAAAGAAAATATCTTGGAGCTATATTTTAGATTTGGAGTGTTTTAAATATTTTTTATGTTTTATTGGAACAAAGAGATATAATATTTTGAAATTTGGGCTATTGTAGAGGATACTGCAGTATGAGGCATACATCCCTAATTTCCAGCAATTTTGTTTTTTGTTTTTAAAATATTTTATTGATTTTTTTACAGAGAGGAAGGGAGAGGGATAAAGAGTTAGAAACATCAATGAGAGAGAAACATCAATCAGCTGCCTCCTGCACACTCCCTACTGGGGTTGTACCCGCAACCAAGGTACATGCCCTTGACCAGAATCGAACCTGGGACCCTTGAGTCCGCAGGCTGACGCTCTATCCACTGAGCCAAACCGGTTAGGGCTCCAGCAATTGTTTATAAGCTCTTAGGGGTAACCTGGAAGCCATCCCAAACCTTTCTTTTTACTAATCCCCATATCCATCAGATGCATGGTACTTCTTAAGCTCTCAAATTGGTCCCCTTATCTTTTAATAATTAAAAAATATTTTTATTGATTTCAGAGAGGAACGAAGAGGGAGAGAGAGAAACATCAATGATGAGAGAGAACCATTGCTAGGCTGCCTTGTGCACATCCCCCACCAGGAATGGAGCCCGCAACCTGGGCATGTGCCCTGACTGAGAATTGAACCATGACCTCCTGGTTTATAGCTCGACACTCAACCACTGAGCCACACCGGCTGGGCTATCTTTTAATAATGTTATAGGTTTTATATTTTACAAATTTTTTTGCCTCAGCTATCAAATCAACCTTCTAATTAATTTCCCTTCCAGTCCATCCTCCAATGTGGTTTGTAAGAGTGGCCATTTTGAAACACAATCCCAACGGTGCCATCCCATTATTAGAATCCTTCAGTGATTCCTCTTTGCTTTCTGAGTAAAGCCTTCATATGGAGACGAGAACTCCCATGGCCTATCCCACTGTAGAGGACATTTATTGTGTTTTGTTTAGTCAGCATCCCAATTTGCTTCTGGAGAATTACCTGTTCCCCAATGAGTACTCTCAAAGTGTCTCGTCTTCCCCTAACTGAGAGATGGTTATATTGCCCATGTCAAGCCAGTCACACTGTTTCTTCTGGGACTTTGAATTTATGGAACATGCTTGACTTTACATTTTCCCATCAAGAGTATATTTTTCCCTTGGCTGGCTTGGCTCAGTGGTTGAGTGTCAATTATGAACCAAGAGATCATGGTTCAATTCCTGGTCAGGGCACATGCCTGGGTTGCAGGCTTGATCCCTAGTGCAGGAGGTAGCCAATCAATGATTCTCTCTCATCATTGATGCTTCTATCTCTCTCTCCCTATCCATTTTCTAAACTATACTCAACAAAACAAAGTTGCTGCAAGTTGCATAGATCTATGGTGATCATATTTAAAAACAAATATTTACTTGCTGAAACCATAGGGCACAATGTTTGAACTGTCCACAAATTTTAGACTGTATAGAGCCTGAACATATAGAGTAGAGGTCATGCTTTTTCTACTTCATCATGTAAAGCAACTGAAGAATTAAATGATCTATTGCAGCAAAAATAGATTACTGACAGTTTGAGCCTGCATTTATTCACTCGCTCATTTGGTCATTCATTGTGCTCTAGGGAACAGTAATGAACAGGACAGACCTGCTATCTATTCTCAGGAGTTTATAGTTTCTCTGTGCAAATAGACAATGAACACATTACAGATGCTGTGAGTCCTATACAAGAAAATATATTGGCTGCTTTGGAAACGGGTACACATAAAGGTGTAGGTTGGTTTTGGTCATGGCCTTGAAACTGTGTAATGCAAGTCAGAAAGATGAGAACTAGAAAGTGTATATATATGTACACACACACACACACACACACACAGAGGACATGCACATTCTTTGTAATTTTATATTCTTATTTCCACTCTCATGGGAAAATACTAGTTGAGTGGAAAATACTAGCATGGTTCTCTGTAGCTTGAATGCCTGAATTTGAACCCCAGCCTACTCCTCATTAACTGTGTGATGGGGGGCAAATTATTCAACTTCTCTCTAGTTCCTTTTCATAATTGGAAAAATGTCGATGATAATAACAGCACTTACTTTGTAGGTTTATTGTGAGCCTTAGATGGTCAGTCCTCTCAGTGTTAACTCTTACCGGCCTTGAATCATTTTTCTAAGGTAGAGTGAGAAGGGCAGAGCCAGACCTTCAGAAGGGCCTAGAAGGGCCTGAATCCTTCTCCATGACTTGTTGATTGAGTGACTCAGCAAGCAGCTTATTGTCTCTGAACTCTAGTTTCCTCATCTGTAAAATGGAGGTAGCACTATTTAACCACGTAAGATTGCTTTGAGGGATAAATGAAATAGCATGGCTCTTAGCAATTACCAGGCACTCAAAGACTAGCATTTATCCCTCTCACCCCCTCCTCCCCAAATTAAAATCACTTGAGCTAGAGACTATGATGAATGTCAAGGTAAGAAAAGACGAAACAATATTCTAGAGAATTGCAAGTAAAATATGTATGGCATGTAATAATAACAAAGGTCATTTTTAACATTTGAGAATTGGTCCTTTCAACAAAAACTCTACAAACACCAGAGGGAAAGATTTATCCACTGCTATTATTTTCTGATCTTTTATCTGTTCGAGTGCGAATGAATGAAATGGAATTAATAGAATGATTTTTAGATCTCTCTCTGAGTTAACTACTATAAAAACTCTAAATTAGATTTTCTTTACTTATTTTTATTTCAAAGTGTAGGGCCTATACAGCTATGCTGTCATTCATAAACAGGGGAAGAACACTGGGTACAAAAGGGAAGAAATCTACCCTGGTATAATAATCCAGGAAGGGCCAAAACCGGTTTGGCTCAGTGGATGGAGCGTCGGCCTGCGGACTGGGGGGTCCCGGGTTCGATTCCGGTCAAGGGCGTGTGCGTTGGTTGCGGGCACACCCCCAGTGGGAGATGTGCAGGAGGCAGCTGGTCGATGTTTCTCTCTCATCGATGTTTCTAACCCTCTGTCCCTCTCTCTTCCTCTCTGTAAAAAATCAATAAAATATATTTAAAAAAAATAATAATAATCCAGGAAGGAAAGTCTGGTCAGACAGGCAGGTGCTGCACCAGCAACTCAGGTGCTGTGCTAATGTCCCACCCTCCTCTGACCAACCCATGCCTTCCTCTGCCCTTGGTTTCTGCTGCGTTGAGGACTGCAGAGCAATTTCAGGTTTATTTCCCCATCTTATTCGCTGAAAGATTGGGGCAATAAATCGTCTAAGAAGGGGAGACCTTCTTAAAGGCTTAGACTATTTCACCCATCACAAACTTCTTAATAAATGCTTCATCATAATAATACAAGGTAAAGAACAAGCTACTTTGTTTTTTTTTCTTTAAATGCTTTCCCTCGAGTTTCTTCCTTCCCAAGGGGAGTTCATTTAAATCCAGGTCATTTAAATGGCCAGCCTTTTTCTCTCACTTCATCCTGTTGAAAGTACATCGACGTCCGGGCTCAAGAGAGACCCAAAGGGCAGCGGCTGCACAGAGCTATAAAGCCAGCAATATTGAACTTATCTGCCCCTCACCTTGCAAGCAGCTCTTGCATCCTCATGTCACTGGGGGGTAAAAACTCTGGATGGTAGGGAGACAGTTTTAGTCTTGTCTCTGCCAACCTGCTTCCCACCCCCTCTCCACCCTGGGGGGTGATCAGGAGAACATCCCTAGCTTCTCTGGGTCAAATTCCATTCATAGGTAAAGCATCAGGGTTGGGTTAGATTGCTGAGTTCTCTTGCATGGCTACATGCTCTGCTGAGGTGTGACTGAACAATGAACCTTCACAAGGGGTAGGGGCAGTTTTCACATTCCAGCCTGGCAGCGATTCCCAAAGCCAAGTGGCCAATGGCCCCAGAGCCTGCTCCCATGCCCCCGAAGTTCTCCAGGCTTCCCTCTGCCCACTTCATTCATCACACTGAGTCTGGACCCCCAGGCATTTGAGTTTTTGACCTCTGGGATCTAGTCTTATGCTAACATTGGCCCATGCTGTGTGTAAGGGAAACCTCATTTTCAGTTCTTAGTTGATAGGCGTGGACTGGCCCCAACAGACATGGAGTGCTGGCCATATACTCTCTTTAAAAGAAATCTGTGGAGATTTGGTGGAGATGAGAACAGGTACATAGCAACTTCAGAAACTAATTGGTGAACACAAACATTTTCGAGCAGGGTTTCCTTGTCTCCCAATATAATTCCATATACATTGATTGGTTTGATTAACTACCAAGAGGACATTTGTTCTGACGATTAGGGGGTATCTGAATCAAAGAAAAAACTTTCTAAAATATCTTTTATTGACACACATAGAGAAAAGGACACAAATCAACAATGTATAGATCAGTGATTCTCAACCTTAGCTGCACATTAGAATCACCTGGGAATCTTTTTAAAATGCTGATTTCTGGGCCCCATCCTCCGGAAATTCTGTTTCTTTGTTACTAATGTTGTGGCCCCATCCCATAACAAAGAAACAGAATTTCCAGAGGATGAGGCCCAGAAATCAGGATTTTAAAAAGATTCCCGGGTGATTCTAATGTGCAGCCAAGGTTGAGAACCACTGGTATAGATCAATGCATTATTACAAAGTGAGCACCCTTGTGTAACCACACCACTTGAGTAGCCATTGTGTTCAAAAAATAGAACATGATGAGAAACCCTATTGTATCCCTTCTCCTAAGAAATAAATGTTTGTTGTTAACAGAATCATCTTTTCATTTTTTTTTCTTTTCAGAGAGTATTCCTGGGACCACCTCCCTTTTCGTCTTACTGTTACTTAAATGTCCTCCCTAATCTTTCTCCCTCCGACAACAAAAAATGTCAGCTAGCACTGGCCATTCTCTTCCCCATAGCCTGGTAGGAAGGAATGGTGTGGGACAAAGTGATGACCTGCTGTTTGCATATCTGTAAGAAAACTTGACATGCGTCGTCAGGGTCCACAGAGTTTTTTGTTTGTTTTGTTTTTTTTCATTCTCATCTCACAGGCAAGATAAGAAAACGGAAGCTCAGAAATCGACCCTTTGCAAAGTGTAGGGTCTGTAAGTCAAAACCAGAGCCTTCACTGTATAAGGGAATTCTCATCCCCGTGCTGGGTGGCCCCAGGCCCCTTTGAAAAGCTAGTAGAAGGTATGGTGCCTCTTCCCAGAAATATGTACACACACAGAGGACACCAAAAGGTGCATAGTAGGCGGTTCCCACACCAGGTGAGGCCCTGGTACCTGTGGACTATGCCAGTCGGTTGCAGTGACTCTGTGGGGATACAGCACACAGCGCCTTGCCCGTTACCCTTCAGCCACAGGTGGGAGTGTACTGTCAGCGCAGTCCACCTGCAGGTCACCCCTTAGATGCGTGCACCGCGGGGCGCCCTGCTTTCCGCGGAGCTGTCACAAAGGACAGCACTTGGCATCCTCACTGCTCTCTGCCCAGGAGCACCGACTCCAGAATTCCGGTGCCCGTTTCTCCGGGATCACTGCCAGCGGAGTATACAGCTCCTGACCGACGGGCACCCGGCGGCCCCGGGAGCCTGGGAGACCAGGGGCGACTCTCATTCATCTCCAGACCCCGGGATCTCCCCCACCTGCGCATGGGCCCTGGGAGGGTCGGCGTCGGCACAAGCGCGGCGGCGGCGGGCGCGGCGACTCCGGGCGCGCTCCTGTGAGCGCGGAGAGGGCGCCCGGCCGGCGGTGCCAAGCTCTACCGCCTTGGTGGCTCCCGGCCCGGCTCGGGGCCCTGGCAGTGCCCTCCCTCCGCCTGGCCGGCCTAGCCCCGCACCGCTCGGGGCCGCGAGAGCTGGAGCAGCGCCCCCACCGCCCGCTTTTCCGCCTCCATCTTCTCCGCCTCCTCCTCCTTCCCCCGGCAACCCGCGCAGTCCTAACCGGTTTAGACTGGCCAAGGTGCCCCGCAAAGCCGCGAGGGGTGTGTGTGCGGCGTGGGGCAGAACCCGGGGAAGGACTTCCCCGGGAGGAGGCGAGAAAGAAGGTGGAGCCCAGAGGAGGGGGCCGGCTCCCTTCCTCCATGTGGCCGCCGCCGCCGCGGAGCTCGGCGGGGGCAGAGGGCGGCGGCTCCCGCGGCAGCGCGTAGCGGGACCGATTGCCCAATACTCCGGCAGGGGCCGGAGCCGGGGCTGGGGCCGGGCCCCCGGATAAATACCGCCCGGCAGGCCGGCCCTCCAGGGGACAGCGGCGGCCGAGGTCCCCACTGCACCACCGCCCGGCCCACCCGGGGCACCGCGCCCCGTGCTGCGCCCCGGAGTCCCCCACCGCGGCCGGTGCGCAGGTAAAGGGCTGGAGCTCGCGGGAGGGTCCCACGCGTGGGTCGGCGGCCGTCCGAGCTGCCGAGCCGCCCGGAGGCCAGAAGTAACTCCTCCGACTCCGAGCTGGAGGCGGCGGCGGCGGCGACGCTGTCACCCGCGGCCAAACAGCTTGGAACCGGCTTCTGGTCGGAGTGTACGGGGGGCTGAGAGCGCTCCGTGCGCGCGCGCCCACCCCTGACAACCCTTTTGCTGGAGTGCGTCTCCGTGGTGGGCAAGTTCCCCCGGGAATCCGAGGGCGGCGTTTTGAACGGAATGGGAAGCGAGAGCGAGAGAGAAGTGGGTTCTAGGAGGAAAAAGGTGTTCTTGGGTTGGGTTCGCGGGGGAGAACTGTCCCAGACTCCCGTAACCGCATCTGGGGCTGCTGGTGGCAGAGCTGGGGGTGGGGGCGGGGACGACTCAGCGGGCCCCTATTTCCCAGAGGCCATCGAGGCCTCCCGGCGCCTTGGTGGGGACTTGTGCTCACAGGTGCCCCCGGGAGGGTCGGAATTAAAGCCCGAGTTCTCCCGGGCTGTGCCGCGCCAATTCAGCATCTGGGAGCGCAGGAGCCCAGCCTCCCATTCTGCTGGGGCAGACAGGGCCCCTGGGCCTCCTGGACACCCAGCTGGCACCTAGGAGGACTTGTGCTGACCGCTCCACCGGTGGCTCCCTAGGGCACCTACTCTGGCTTCCGCAGCGCCCAGAGCTGGGGAAACAACTGATAACCAGTTAAAAGTTGGTCATCAGCCTGGCCGGTGTTCTCAGTGGTTAGACCCAAGTACCAAAGGGTCGCAGGGTCGCAGGGTTCCATTCCTGATCAAGGGCGCATACCTAGTTGCAGGTTCGATCCCTGGCCCTTGTCCTACTTGGGTTTCAGGTTCGATCCCAGGCGGTGGTCGGGCTAGTTCGGGAGGCAACCAATGGTTATGTCTCTCACATCAGTGTTTCTCTCTCTCCCCCAACCTCCCTTCCACTCTCTCTAAAAATCAATGGAAAAAAATATCTTCAGGTGAGAATTAGCATAAATAAATAAATAAATAAATAATAAAATAATTTGGTCATCCAAAATAAATTAAAGCTTATTGGGATGCCAGGTCTAATCCAACACAGACCAATCCTCTTGGAAGTTTAGGCAAAATTTACACTAAATATGTTACTACTTACAGTAAGTTATTTAACATAACATATTTTTACTAGTTTCCCGTGTCACAGTTAGTTTGGGTGTATTTTTTTTCTAAATCTTGAATTAACCTGTAGTTCTGATTGTAGGTGGATTTACACCCAGAGTAGTCAGCAGTTCCATCAAATTTTGTTAATTTGGTACTATGTCCTAACAGTTTCTTAGATTCAGGTTGGCTTCAGGTGTGAGCAATTGTTCTGGCTCGTTCAGGCAGAGAACTGAGGACGCTAGACAAGATTCTGCAGTGAAAGCAATGGTTACTAATTATACAATCACACCTTCTTTTAAATAACATGTGAATGCAAATAACAGAGTTAGTGCCCGAGTCATTGCCAAAAATGTGCCTTTTTTTAAGGCCCTGAGAAATGGAAATTACAAAACAAAATAGTTGCACCTGCAATTTTGCAAAGACTCATACATACTTTTAGCACCACTGGCTGCCTGAGGACATCCTTCTCTGTTTCTTATCTTTTGTGTGTAGGCAAGTAGGGTAACAAGGGCCCTTGGTATCAATAGGATAAATATAGGGGCGGAGAAAAGATACGGGGAGGTAGATCAGGATATTAAGAAATCTCTTCTAACTTCTGACTGTGACTTTGCAGAGATAGTGCTGATGGTATGCATTGGTTGGTGTCTGAAGCTATATGAGGGCAGGTCATGGTGCTTAAGGGGTGAATCATGAAGCTCAAGCTAGAGGATGAGGGTTAGACAGACCTGGTCAGATTTACAGGCTTTATTTCCTCGTCCCATGCCTCGATCTTTTGAACCCCTAGCTTTTGTAGTTTTTTTCTTTTAAAAAATATGTTTCATTGATTTCAGAGAGAGGAAGAAAGAGAGAGAAACATCAATGATGACAGAGAATCATCAATTGGCTGCCTCCTGTACACCCCCTACTGGGGATAGAGCCCACAACCTGGGCATGTGACCTGACTGGGAAGCGAATCCTGACCTCCTGGTTCATGGTTAAAGGCTCAACCACTGATCCACACTGGCTGGGCTGTAGTCTTTTTCTTAAGTGAGATATTTCTTTAACTTAATTGGGTATAGAACGACAGTGGGAAAGTACAAAAGAAAGTGTCTTGCTTCTATAACTATAGCTTTCCAAGGATCACCTAGTGACTTTAATTAAAAACTGGAAGAATGTATATATGTTGAGCTAGTTGGCCTTTTCTTTGGGATGTTCTTTATAAACATCAAAGTATTTCCTGAGACTGCAAAGATTATGAGACTGAACTATAAGTTAAAACTAAGTTCATGGGAAGAATACATAGTCCCTGCCTTCAAGAAGGTTAGCCTCTGGAGAAAGATAGGCATGCTGACAGATATCTTCAACACCAGATAGTGCGATTGGATTCAGATGGCAGTGATATCAATAGTGTGATCTTAAATGGCAGAGGAAAGGAGAGGTTCACTTAAGGTTAAGAACTGAGAAAAGTTTTGTGGTGGGTATAGCATTTGAGCTGGGACTTGAGAAAGGAGGAGCATTTCCTCAGTGGAATGGAGGCCTGCTGGAACAAGGGAATAGTATAGAGCAGCGGTCACCAACCTTTCAGACTTCATGGACCACCGGTTGGCGACCACTGGTATAGAGGAATGGAAGTCTTGTGTGTTCACAAGTAGAAGAGCAGGTTGAAATAGCTGGAGCCTGGAATTTAAGGTAGATAGGCTGGGAAGTAGGATAGGGCTAGATTATGGAGAACATGACAAATCATGCTAAGAAATTAAAATGTCATTGAATATTATTATTGTTATACTTACACCAATAATTTTAGCATTATTAGCTGTAGTTCATACCCTGAAGTTCAATTTTGTGAGCTTCCCCCTAAAATACGTAAATTAATAAAATCCCAGTGGTACATGGTTCCTATAAATGTTACTGTAAAAGAGTAATGTGTTCTGAGTAGCCTTCAATTTTGGGGGGCGTGCTTAGCTCAAGCCAGATCTGATCCCTAGAAACAATAGTATGGTGACATTAGTTTTCCAGAAGAAATGAGCCATTATTCTAGTCCCCCGCGCCTCCCCCCCTACCCCCACAGACACAAATCTGCAATTTTGTGGTATAACAATTCTTAGTTTGATTAGAACTTTAGATAGGAAAATACCTCTACTTCCCCAGGCCAATATGCAGAGCAAAGCCACCTTCTATTTTCTGTTTCTCTTATTATTACTAGAGGCCCAATGCATGAAATTCGTGCAAGGGGCTCGGCCCTCGCAGCCCAGGCTTCAAGTGGAAGGTTGTCCAGAAGGATGTCGAAAGTCGTTTGGCTGTCCGCTCTAATTAGCATATTATGCTTTTATTATTATAGATTATTAATGTTTATCAAACATGATATGTCAAGTGAGCTAACACGCCTCATTTTACCTATGAGGACATAACTTACATCTTAGACTGAGAATTTCAACAGGTTACTCAGCTAAGTGAATGATGGGACCAGGATTTGGACCTGAGAAGTCAGTCTTGAGAACCTATCCTTTGAATAATTGTGCTATCACATAACAAGGGCGTAATTAAAGGATAACTATTATTAATGGTAGTCAGGAGGAGTGTTTCTCTGTTTTCCTTTGTATCCTCATTCTCATCATTCTGAGCATTTTATTTTATGTTTTATAATTGAGATATGATTGACATATGACATTGTATTACTTTTAGGCATACAACATAATGGTTATATATATATATATATATATATATAATCATTTTAGTTTCTTATATATATGTAAATGCTTACCATATAAGTTTAATTAATACCAGCCGTGGGCAAACTACGGCCTGCGGGCCGGATCCGGCCCGTTTGAAATGAATAAAACTAAAAAAAAAAAAAAAAGACCATACCCTTTTATGTAATGATGTTTACTTTGAATTTATATTAGTTCACACAAACACTCCATCCATGCTTTTGTTCCGGCCCTCCGGTCCTGTTTAAGAACCCATTGTGGCCCTGGAGTCAAAAAGTTTGCCCACCCCTGATTAATACCCATCACCACACCCAGTTACATACTTTTTTGATGAGAACTTTTAAGATCTATTCTCTTAGCAACTTTCACATATATGATACAGTATTAACTATAGTCATCATGCTATACCTTCCACATCATTCTGATTAATTTTACTTTACACAATCACATATTTCAATGTTTTAACACATTTTCAAACTATTATATGAACTTGTACATTTGTCTACTCAAAAGAAACTCTTAAACTCTGAGAAAAGACGGGATATGGGGTAAGGAAAACATTAATGAATACAAAGACCAGGCCTGCCAGGTTCTCTGGAAGAGTGTCAATTTTAAATATTCTTCTCATTATTCGATAAACCCCCAAATTGCACTACAACTTTTTTATTAAAAAAAAAAAATATATATATATATATATTTACATATATATATATTTTAATTGATTTCAGAGAGGAAAGGAAAGGGTGAGAGAGATAGAAATATCAACGATGAGAGAGATCATTGATTGGCTGCCTCTTGCACACTCCCTACTGGGGATCAAACCCAAAACTCAGGCATGTGCAGTGGCCAGGAATCGAATGGGAACCTCCTGGTTCATGGGTTGATGCTTAACCACCAAGCCACACCCACTGGGCAGGCTCCTTCTATATTTTGCATGCCATATATGTTGCCATGTGTTTTGATTTTTATTTTGAAAGTGATGCAGCAAATATACTAGTTTGTACATAACATACTGAAGTGTGTATTCTGACATCTGATTGGATTCCACATTGTCATGTTCAAATTATGCAAATCATATTAAGCAAAAGACCATACCAGTTTAGATAGCTTCATCATAGACTCCTTCACCAGAATACTGCTATTAGGGCCAAGCTTTGTGGGATAGGGATTGTATGGAGCATACTAGACAAAATGCAACAAGAACCTGGCTGGCAGTACAGGGAGCATGGATAAGAGTTTGGGATATAGGGAGGTATTGTACCAGTCAACTTTTACCTAATGTCTGGCCCTCATTTTGCTTATACTTCTGTTAAATCTCTAGATCTTTTTATCTATTCTCAGACTATGAGTGATTTTAAAATTCTGCTATTTTCTCTTCTGAACCTGAGAGCAGGACTTGGAAATAGGTGACTGCTGCATTAGTCAGTAAGGGATCTTGATACTGGTCTCTCCCCTGGCATGACACATCTGAACCTCAGTTTCCTCATACAGATGAGGAAATTGAGGCGTTGATAAGAGCAGTGGCAGCAAGTTCACAAGGGAAGACAGACATCAGAGATAAGGAAAGCAGATTGGGGTGGGAGCATGTCAGGAGAGCACAGGGGAAACTAAATGCAAGTCAATCTTGGTTCCATGTCAGGAAGACATTAGGGAGTGGAAGGAACTGGAGACAACATGCCCATTCAATGAGGGCCAACATTAGTAAGTTCTAGACAGTTTTATCTAAGAACCAGGGCCCAGTGTTGCCAGACCTTCTGATTTTTCAAGAGAGTTTGGAAATTTGAATTTTTTTGTAAAGAATCTCCCAGATTTAAAACACTGGAAATTCATTCAAAATTGCTAAACATTAAAAATAAAAATAAAAATTGGGCAGGCCAAACAAAACACCTTTGGAGATCTAGAGCTCAGACTTGGCCTGAGCACTGCCAATTTTCTCGGTGATTTCCGAGTTTCCTTTAGGCTTCAGACTTCCATGCCCCTACACTTCACCCGTTTTATCTCTGACCTATTTCTTCCCCTTTACTAAAACATATTTCAGTGCTCACCATATCTAAATTATGATAACTTTAGAGGAGCTTTTTGTCATGTGCTGGACTATGTATGATAAATCTATATGGTCTTTTTTTTTTTTTTTAAATATATTTTATTGATTTTTTACAGAGAGGAAGGGAGAGAGATAGAGAGTCAGAAACATCGATGAGAGAGAAACATCGATCAGCTGCCTCCTGCACATCTCCTACTGGGGATGTGCCCGCAACCCAGGTACATGCCCTTGACCAGAATCGAACCTGGGACCTTTCGGTCTGCAGGCCGACGCTCTATCCACTGAGCCAAACCGGTTTCGGCAAATCTATATGGTCTTTAAAGTCAAAGGATGCCTTTTTTTTTTTTTTGATGGCCATGCTATTGACATAATTTGAAGGCCCCTGCAGTTAATTACTTGTGTTAATTATCCCTTTTAGGGACAGTTAGTATGGTTATGGTTTAATTCCAGGACCCAGAGCTGTTTCTCTAAACATTTTAATTCCTGCTCTTCCTTCTCACCCCAATGTGAGATAATAATGAGTGAGGGAATTGATTCTGGTTTTCGCCTGGACAAGGTGTATTTATAGGCTTGACTTGTGGTGCTAAGACAAAGGAATCTTCACCCTGGCAAGATTTCACTATCTAGTCTGCCTCTCTTCTTAAACATAGAGCAATCTGGGGATATCCTTGAATTGCAAGTAGGTGAATAAGGGTTTGGCTGTTATGAGTTGTGCTACTACAGCAGTTTAGTTTTTTTTTTAAGAGCATATTACTGTGGATCCAAAAATAAAAATGGAAATAAAGGTAATGGATTTTCATATGATTCCAATCAATTCTGGCTCCTAAGAGAACTGTGCAGAGAAATTCTTTAATGACATTTTTTCAAAGCTGGAATTTTTGGATTTGACTGGTTAAGGTGTGTTCTTCGCTTTCTATCCATGAGCTATTTTACAAACACAGGGACCTGACTCTAATTGAAAAGATCAGGGCAGATATTGACAATGGGAAGGAAGAATTCGAGTTAATAAAGCAGGAGTGATGCTTAGAGGAACCACATGCATCACTGGGATGAGTTGATTGCAAGAAGACAAACAGAAGGCTCTGAATGACAGTTCTGAGCTACAGTTTGTTCTTATCCTGGCTCCAGTGATGACTCAACCCTCCTTTGCACCTCTGAGAGTGTAACTACCTCTGGATGTTTAACATTTAAAACCTAACCTGAAAGAATCAGGTAATTATTTGATCAAAACATCCGACATACCATCTAATGTTATATTGGTAAAAAGTTGAGATTCAAAACATCAATTTTTTATATTTTTACACAGATATTTGGCTAGCCCTTCAGATTCAATGATGGAAGCAGGCTATGAGCTCTAAAGAGTCAGGGGTGTCAATCAATTTGACCAAAAACTGCAAGGCAAACAAAAGCTTCATTTGGGGGCCTTTTTGGAATTGCAATTCTGGAACCAGATTCGGATAGGAACTGAGGTGGAAAGAAAGGGATAGAGTTTATTAAAACATAAAAAAGGGGGTTTTCCAAAGCGATTGCACAAGTTGCTTTGAAAGAGCTGTGGTTGGTGCTGGCAAGCTCACTGACTTTATACTGTATATGATTAATTTCTTGTGTCCATGGCTAGGTGAAAAAATATTTTTTGGGAGAACCAAGATGGTAGCATAGCTAAACCCTACCTCCCACAACCACATCAAAATTACAACTAAAATACAGAACAACCATCATTCAGAAATACCTGAAATCAGGTATTGATTGGAAGTCATATGACTAGAGAACTAAAGAAAAAACACATTGAGACTGATAGGAGAGAGGAGGCTCAGAATGGGCTTGTTCAACACACACTTGTGGCGGTTTTTTACTTGGGAGGGATATTGAGGCTGCAGAGGCCTCCCATGAGGAGCAAGGAGTCCACCCCCACACCAGACCCCTCAGAACAGAGTTCTAGTGCTGGGAAGAGAAGTCCCCATAACTTCAGGCTGTAAAAACCAGTAGGGATTGTGACTGAGTAACACAGAGGCTGCTGGAGTCCCAGGCAGTTCCCCTTAAAGAGCTGGTGCACTGACTTACTTGGACTCTCTCCCTCTGAGCTGCAGTGCTGGGGCAGTGGTTTGCAGGGACCCAAGGACATACATGGAAGAACTGGGTTGTTTGGCACTAGGGCAAGAACTTGGGGTGGCTTTCTCCCAGACAAAAGTGCTGGCAGAGGTCATTGTTCCTATGCTGAGACTTCCCTCTTTGCAGAGCTGACTAGCAGGAGCCATATCTGCGTTTCCATCAGCCTGATTCACCCTGTTCACTCCACCCTGGTGATTCCCTTATGTCCTGCTCCACCCAACTTGCAGCCCCATGCAAGCTGTTTGCAGCAGCTTTTTCCATATGAATAGCTTGCACTGACTCAGGTTTTAGACTCCCCTAAAGTCTCCCAAGCAAGTAGCAGCGGGTATCAGCATGCCACATTCTTCTCAATAAGAGGCCCTTGGAGGCCCAGCGCCAGCAGCAGCCTGCCTTATTTCATAGCTTGGCCTCTCCTGGGCACTTCCAAGTCCAACATAAGTAGCAGTCATCTACAAGCTCTGTAGCTTGTGCTGGGTAGCCACAGACAGGGCACAGACAGTAGCCGACTTTGTACCTCCAGGGAGGCCTCAGAGCCAGTACACTCGGTGGACAGCTTTAGACCATGCCAGATTACAACTCTACACATCTATGACCAACACACTCAAGGACAGACTCAGTGAGCACCAAAGCTCCACTGAAGCAAGTCCTGCTCCATAGCAGTATCTTTTGCACAGCAGCGCTTCCACTCTAGTTGAAGCTGGTACTCAGTGCCAACTGGCCTGGGGATCAATTCCTCCCAGTGATACCAACAGCAATCAAGGCTCAACTACAAGAAGACAGTGAACACAGCCCACACAAGGGTGTACTTAGAGTGCCCAACTCAGGTGACTGAAGAGGCTGAGGCTCTGGGCCCTACAGGACATCTATTACACAAGGCCACTCTACCAATCCCAGGAGGCATAGCAGCTCTATCTAATACATAGAAACAAACACAGGGAAGTGACCAAAATGTGGAGACAAAGAAACATGCCACAAATTAAAGAACAGAAGAAGTTTCCAGAAAAAGAATGAAATGAAATGGAAGCAAGCAAAATACTAGATACAGATTTCAAAACAGTGGTTATAAGGATGCTCAAGGATCTTAATACAAGCTTCAATGGTTATAAGGATGCTCAAGGATCTTAAGAATGTCAAGGATCTTAGTGAGAATTTCAAGGAAATTAGTAAGAACATAACATAAAAAAGATCCAGTCAGAAATGAAGGCTACATGAACTGAAATAAATAATTTACAGGGAATCAACCATAGAGTAGAGGATGTCAAGAATCAAATTAGCTATTTGGAATATGAGGAAGCAAAAAACACCCAATCAGAAAAGCAAAAATAAAATAGAATAAAAAAATATGAAGAGAGCATAAGGATCCTCTGGGACAACTTCAAGTGTACCAACATTCGCATTCATGGGGGTACCAGAAGGAAAATAAAGAGTGCAAGATATTGAAAACCCATTTGAAGAAATAATGACAGAAAACTTGCCCTACCCGATGAAAGAAATAGACTTACAAGTCCAGGAAACACAGAGAGTTCCAAACAAGAGGAACCCAAAGAGGCCTATACCAAGACACATCATAATTAAAATATCAAAAGACAAATAGAGCATCTTAAAAGCAGCAAGAGGAAGGCAATTTGTTACCTATAAAGGAGTGCTCATACAACTGTCAACTGATTTCTTAACAGAAACTTTGCAGGCCAGAGGGGGGTGGCAAGAAATATTCAAAATGATGAATAGCAAGGACCTGCAACCAAGATTACTCTACCAAGCAAAGCTATCATTTAGAATTGAAGGTCAGATAAAGAGCTTCACAGACAAGAAAAAGCTAAAGGAGTTCATCACTACCAAACCAATATTACATGAAACATTGAAGGGTATTGAAGAAGAAGAAGAAGAAGAAGAAGAAGAAGAAGAAGAAGGACGAGGAGGAGGAGAAGGAGGAGGAGGAGGAGGAGGAGAAAAAGATAAAAATATGAACAATAAAATAGCAATAAGTATATATCAACAATTGAATCTAAAAATAAAAATAAATAAATAAAAATAAACAAACAGGGAATCTAATGAACAAAATAAACTGATGAATAAAATAGAACCAGAGACATGGAAACATGGAACAGACTGATGAATCTCAGAGGGAAGGGGGTGAAGGGTAGGAAAAGATTAACCAAAGATCTTACATGCATATATGCATTACCTATGGACACAAACAATAGGGTGGTGAAGGCCTGGAGTGGGGTGGGAACTGGGTGGAGGGGGCAAGTGGGGAGTGGGGGAAGGAGGACATTTGTAATACCCTCAACAATAAAGATTTCAATATAAAAAAGTTTGATTGGATAAAATAATTTTTATTTACTTATTGATTTAAAAGAGAGAAAATTGATTTATTATTCCATTTATTTATGCACTAGAGGCCCAGTGCACAAAAATTTGTGCACTCTCGGTGCGGGGGGGGGTCCCTCAGCCCGGCCTGTGCCCTCTTGCAGTCTGGGACCCCTCAGAGGATATCCACCTGCTGGCTTAGGCCTGCTCCCTGGGGGATCGGGCCCAAGCTGGCAGTAAGACATCCCTCTGGCAGCCTGGCAGCCCTCAGGGGATGTCCACTTACCAGCAGGGAGCAGACCTAAGCTGCAGTCGGATATACTTAGTGCTGTTGAGGAGGCAGGAGAGGCTCCCGCCACCACTGCTGTGCTGGCACCCGTCAGCCTGGCTTGTGGCTGAGCAGAGCTCCCCCTGTGGGAGTGCACTGACCACTAGGGGACAGCTCCTGCATTGAGCATCTGCCCTCTGGTGGTCAGTGTGTGTCATAGTGACCAGTCATTCCCAGTGGATCTGCTGTTAGGGTCAATTTGCATATTACCCTTTTATTATATAGGATAGAGGCCTGGTGCACGGCTGGGAGCCAGCTGGTTTACCCTGAAGGGTGTCCCGGATCAGGGTGGGGGTCCCCACTGGGATGCCTGGCCAGCCTGGGTGAGGGGCTGATGGCTGTTTTCAGGCTGGCCACACCCCCTTTAGGGTGGGGGGTCCCCACTGGGGTGCCTGGCCAGTTTGGGTGAGGGGCTGAGGGCCATTTTCAGGTTGGCCAAGCCCCTCAGCAACGGAAGCTCCCAGCCTCTCCTTTTTTTCTTTTTTCTTTTTCTGGGATTTATTTACCTTCTATAATTGAAATTTTGTTGCCTTTTGCGGAGGCTATAGCCGGCTGAGGGAAGCTTGGCTTCCTCCATCACTGGAGCAACCAAGCCTCCTGCTCGCTCCAGCTCCATGGCTGCCGGCCGCCATCTTGGTTGGGTTAATTTGCATATGGTCGCTCTGATTGGCTGGTGGGCATGGCTTAAGGCGTAGCAAAGGTACGATCAATTTGCATGTTTGTCTTTTATTAGTATAGATTTATTGGTTGCATATATATATATATATACATAAATACACACACATATGTATATATTGATTTCAGAGAGGAGAGAGAGGGAGAGTGAGATAGAACATCAAAAATGAGAGAGAATCATTGATTAGCTGCCTCCTGCATGCCCTACACTGGAGATAAAACCCACAACCCAGAAATATGCCCTGACTAGGAATTAAACTGTGACCTCCTGGTTCATAGGCCAATGCTCAACCACTGAGCTATGCCAGCTGGGTAATTGGTTGCTTCTTGTATGTGCCTTGTCCATAGATCGATCCCACAATGCTCTAACCAACTGAGCTACCCGGCCAGAGCCCAAAAAGTTTCTTTTTTTAAATAGAGAGTTCAATGATGCCGAGCCAGTTCCAGGAATTGCTTTGGGAGGTAGCCGTCTGGTTTAGCCCAGTTCAAAAGTTCAGTTTCACATGGAGGGTGTGTATTAGCTCAGCTTCCTGGAGGTCTCCCAGATCCATTTTATATTGCTCTCTTGACAATATCAACTTTATTTTGCAGTTTTTCTTTCACATTTTCCCCCTTTTGATCTAGATTTTTTCTTAGAAAGCATTGATGATCAACCATGAGGAAATATTGGTCCATCATTGTAAAAGCAGCACTGATCCCTCATTGCCAGGAAGGCTCATTCCTGGTATGTCATGTCCCACATAGGAAGGAAAGCAGTTTCCTGAGTTTACAATAGAAGAGCTTATGGTCGGTCACATTTGAGCAACAAAGAGGCTTCTTGTAAGCAGAGCTAAGTCACATATTCCTCAAATAGGAAGTTCTTTTGTAGACGTGGTCTCACTTGGATTTATTTGTTGTATCATCTCTGGACATTAAGCTACCTGATTCTGGCAGTGCCTGTTGTTGTTTGATGCACCTGGTAAGACACCTAATTAAGGTAGTGAACAGTACAATCACAAAAAACAATATGATTAAGCCTGTAATATAGAACAAAGCCAGGTCCCTATTCTTGTGGGCAGCCAGCTAAATAAGTCTGTCCCATCCTAATTTTTAGAGTAATAAATAAATACTCTTTTTATTCAAGGATCTTACCATTCTTTTCTAGAATCTCAAGTTGTTGTTTCACTTTATCTGATTTGTTAACATAGAAACAAGATTCATCTCCCAAAAGGGCACAAATACCACCTTGTTGGTTGGCTAACAAATCTAGAGCCCCACAGTTTTGGAGTACTACTTCACCCAGATTGTCAGTTATTCTTTGTTGTTCTTCAAGACCAGTTGCAGTAGTGTTTAATGCTTGTACTACAAGAATAAAAATATTTCTGATAGACTTTTTAAATTCAGCTATTCCATCCCAAGGGAAGAAAGCTCTAACAAAGCTGTCCAAAGCCTCTTTCTATATAGGGTTTTGGGTGGAGAGAGTACCAAAAAGACCATATCCCAAATCCCAATTCTGTTTGATTCATGTTGGTTGAAGTTTATTGACAAAATAGCTTAGATTGGGGATAATGGTGGAGGAAGGGAGAGTCTTTCTGGCAACAGCATCAGGTCCTAACATAACAATACCACATCTGCCTCAGCGTGGGGTAGTAACGTGACCTATATTTGGGTCCCACATAAGAGGAAACACCTGGTGCTCTCAAGTGAGAGTATGTAATTAGGCCCTTTAACCCAAACTTGAGGGAAGTATTAAGTCCTATTTCTGAGCAGAGACTTTATCTTAGCCATATGTTGGATGATCATGCAGAAGACATTAAAGTCATCATGTGATTTATCATGAGTGATTCAAAGAGCCCCTGAGGTTTCCATATATTTGGATCAGGATTGAAAGGTTAGCATTTGATTGTTCCAAGTTTTCAGGCTGGCACTTCCTAAGAGACATATTTCATTTGTTTTCCACAAAACACCAAACTTTTTATCTAGTCCCCAAGTAGTATTCCAGAGCGGAAGGATATCCTCTTTCCTGGATTGAGTGGCATTATTTCCGGAATTTCCCCACATCAGAGAGACATTGTAAGAAGTAACATTGCAGTCACTTAAGGTCCCTTGAGGTATGAACTCATGGTTGTCTGAATCATACGAAAGAGTGTAGTCACTAATGCTTAAAGGGACAAAACCCATGACTCTGCCTAAACCATTTATATCTTCAAAGCAGACAGAGAAGTTATCAATAAGCGTCCAGATTGTATTTGGGTAATCCCTTGTGGTTTGGCAGGACCTCATGGATGAAAGATCATGCATTCCATTAACATTTTTTTTTGAAGTTTGAGAATAAAAAAGACTTTAAATCTGGTGTTATGTCAATTTAGGTTTATAAGCTTTCAAGGCTTAAGGGCCAACCCATTAATTCTAGTTCATTATAAGTATGGTTAATTCAGGTGTGTATATTCACAGTCAGTTAAGTTGGCACTGTTGGATAATTGTTGGATAGGAGGAGCAAAAGACTGTTGAAGAGCAAATAGGGTAGTCATTGTAGTAAGCAGACATAAGAATCTGAGTATGTTCATCCTGAAATTAGACTAAAGAGCTAGGAAAAGGAAGAATATAATCAGTAAGTGAAACAAAGATAGTCAAATAGAAGACCAAGTATAAGGGTTGCTGGGTGGAATCATGTATGGCTGACCTGGTCGAGAGTCTTGGGAGAGCCATCTGCATCAGGTGCCATCTGCTTCAATCCTAGAATGAGAAATCTAGTGGTGGACTTGGGTTGTTTAGAGATTTGCAGTTTAAGACCTCTAGTAGTCTGAGATAACCAGTCAGATTTGGGTGTCCTTTTTAAATGAGAAACATTAATCAAAGAGTCAATACCCTTAAGTTTAGCAGCACAGTGGTTAGTAGTAACACATTATATGGCTCTTTCCTTTGTAGCTGACAAGCATCTTTATGGAGATGGCATTTTCAATAGACATCATCTCCAAACTGGAGCCATGATGCTGTAGATCTTTGTCTCCCAGGAGCGCACTATGGAAAGATTGCTTTATGAGCTGTGAGTTAGTCTCAAGGGCCCTTAATAAGTTCTTTAGAGTAAATCAGGAGGTCTCCTTTCAGCAGTGCAAATTCATATATTTCTTGATCAAATCTCATGGTTCTGCATGTAATAATTTGAAAAGGAGGCAGTCTGTGTTTGGCAAGGAGACTGTCTATGTTTGCCAAAGGAACTAGATCTTAGGTTGAGCGATACCAAAGGAAGAGCCTTAGGCCAAGGCAGATTGAAAGGCTACAAGTTTTGCCAATGAAATTTTTATTACAAGACCAGAGGGCTGGGGATGATAAGCACAATTTGTAAAAGCCAGATCTTACCGTTTGTATAATTTGTCCTGTGAAATGAGTTCCTTAGTCACCAGGGAGTTCTGAGGTGATTCCCCAAGTAGGGAAGTTCTTCTCTAATATTTCACTCACTGCTGATGCTGTGGCTCTGTGGCATGGGAATGCTTCTACCCATTGAAAAAACATACAAATAATTTCTAACACAGATTTGTAACCTTGAGAAGGAAACAAATAAATGAAGTCCATTCGCAAGACTTCGGAGGGCCCTAAAGGCAGGGGGGAAACCTATCGAGGTATGGTTTTTCCCAGGTTGTACTATGGGCAGATTTGGCATTTGGGGTATACCTGGGAAGCTATTTCTGAAGATGAGATGACCGCCAGTAGTAATGTTTTTCTCATAAAACCATTTTTGGTCAGTGTTTTAGCGAGTTAAGTCATGCACATATTGTAATACATGATGTTGTATGCAGTCAGGGAGAAGTGGTTGGTAGTTCCGAGCTACCCATAACGTTCTTTTAGGGCCAAATTTACAGCCTTGTTTTAACCATTTTTTAAAAACTTTGTGGAACAGCCAAATTATGTGCTTCCATAATGTTATCTTTTTAAAACCCTAATTGTTTCCGTTGGTAGGATGGATGTTTCCATTGGGTGCTGAGATTGTTTTAATGCCTCTAACTTAGCAGCAATGTCAGCCAAGTTATTACTTCTGCTTTCTTCTATATTTGCGATGGAATGTCCAGGGATATTTATGATTACTTAAGATTTAGGTAATTGGCTAACCACTAAGAGTTCTAAAATATAAGAACCGTTTTTATCTTTGGTCTAAAACAAGTCGACAATCCTGTTTCAAGAGCTCACCTCTCAAAGGAGATGGAGGGCATCTTCATCGATGTTTCCTCAGAGGGTGAGCAAAGGAGGAGGTCATCCGAATATTGTAACTGGGTGGACTGGTAAGGACATTTTATATTGGCAATATCTGCCTTTAAAATTTGAGAAAAGGAAGTCGGACTTTCAGTGTGGTTCTGAGGCATTACTGTCCAAGTATAATGTTGCTCTTTCCATGTGAAAGTGAGGATTTAATTTCAGGATCAGCAGGGATGCTAAAGAAAGCACTACAAAGATTTATAACTGACAAGAATTTATTTTCTGGTGGTATGACAGAGTAAGGTGTGAAGGTTATGCATGACTGGGCGCTGGGGTATTAACATGATTTAGGACTCTTAGATATTAACTAAAGTGGCATTTAACAGGGAGGATAGGAGTATTAAAAGGGATCATGCAAGAAATAATGAGGCCTTGTTTGTGATACTCCTCAATGATGAGTTTGATTCCTTAAGTGGCATTCAGAGGTTATTGATGGATGTTAAGCAGAGGTTGATTTTTGTCAGTTTGAATTTTCATCATTGATACAGAATGAATGCAGCCAATGTCGGTGACATTTTTTGACCAACATTTATTGGAATGGAATCTAAAAGACGATTTGATTCAGTTAAAGTTACAGGAAAAACCTAGAATAGCTATGGGTAAGTCTATGGATGAGTTTTTTTGAGAGTCATTAGTTAGAAGCTCAAGATGTAAGAATATTTCCTCCTTTTTTAAAAAATATATTTTATTGATTTTTCACAGAGAGGAAGGGAGAGAGATAGAGAGTTAGAAACATCGATGAGAGAGAAACATCGATCAGCTGCCTCCTGCACATCTCCCATCGGGGATGTGCCCGCAACCCAGGCACATGCCCCCGACCGGAACCGAACCCGGGACCCCCCAGTCCGCAGGCCGACGCTCCATCCACTGAGCCAAACCGGTTTCAGCTATTTCCTCCTTTTGAAAGGAGAAAATATGGGCTTTGTGAGTTTCAAGAAAGTCGTCTCATCCTAAGACATGAATAAGGGCAGAAGGAACCAAAAGACATTAGTGGATTTCCTGCACAGGTTCAATTTGAAAGGAATTGGAAGGGATTTGGAGATAGTCATGGATTTATTGGAAACATCCACTATTTGTGTGGCTTCTGTATTCTGAGAAAGGAGAATGGAGAGTCTGGTGGGGTTCAGAATTGATAAGGCAGCTCTGGTTTCTACCAGGGACTTGGTTACCTCATTCCCAATAGTTAGATCAATTTCTCCTAAAGAATTAGGAGCATGGTCAAAATCTTCTTTTGATCCTCTGGGTAACCTTATTGCTGAGAAAACTTAAATTGGAGCCCTTAAAGAGGATTCACAAATTTTGTAGACTTTTATTTGTTGTATTGATTAGCCTTGTAGTTGTTTTTTCAGCTTTAAGCAATCTTTTTTCCAATGTCCAGACTTTTTACAATAATTACAAACCCCTTTGGATGGTAGTTTGCCTTGGGGACTCTGAAAGACGTATTTGCCATTAATTTAATTATAGGCTCACCCTTGAAGTTGCCTAACTTTGAGCATTTAGAGTTAGGACCTATGTGGCTTTCTTTTGGGTATCTTTTTGGGTAGCTTGGGATTGCTGCTCAGCATAGTTTACTAAATCATGGGTTTACATGGTGGCCCAGTTAAGGTGTAATCTTTTTTACCAGTTGTTCAAGTTTGTTCTGTAAACCCTCAACAGAGGCTGAATTAAAAAGCATCAAGGTGTCATCATTGACTTCATCTATGCTGGATTACTGTTTAAAAGTGTTTTCAAATCTATTACAGTAATAAAAATGGTTTTATTGGGGTTTTTAACACTTTTTAAAGTGTGGCTCTTCCACAAAATACCACGTGTGGGCGCGCACGTACAGTGCGATTGAAACTTCGTGGCCCATGCGCAGAAGTTGGTATTTTGTGGAAGAACCACACTCAAGGGGCCAAAGAGCCGCATGTGGCTTGTGAGCCGCAGTTTGCCGACCACTGGATAGGCTGATAGAAGTCAGAGAAACCTACCTCATATATCTGGATAATAAGCAGAAATTCTCTAGTAAACTCAAGGTGTCTTTTTTGAGATTCGGAACATCTTTAGTAATGGTATGAAGCTCAGCTTTAGTCCATGGGGTAGAAAAAGTAAGGAGTGTCGACTCAGGCCAGTCAAGTCCAGTGGTTCAACTTTAAAAGGAGAGATAGAGCAGGGGGTTCTAATGGAGCCTCAGATGCATCGTTATAAAGCAGGAGTTCAGGGAGTGAAGAGTAAAGGGGAGGACAGGTAGGCAGTAAAGGAGCAGAAGGTGCAGATAATGAGACATCAGAAGAACATTTAGAAATTTCTTCAACTTGAGTTTCTGAGGCAACTTGGAATTTGCTTTGGTTCATTTAGAATTTGTATTTTGGAGGGAAAAAAATTTTTGAATCACCTTATAAGTTGAGAGGCCTCAAAATGCCAATTAAAATATACTTCCCATTCAGGTTGCTTAGTTCTGTAGTCTTTTTCCAATTGTAATAAATGTTATACTAGCAAGATTGCCCAAATTAGTATGAGAACTTAGAGGAGGAAGACTAACTGTTGGAGAGTTAGGGTCGCATCAAGTAGGAGGAGACATTTAGGCTGTCTTTTTAAAAAATATTAATTGATTTTTAAAATATCAAATCTTTATTGTTGAAAGTATTACATATGTCCGCTTTCCCCTCCATCGATCCCTTCTAGCCCTGCCCCCCCTTCACCACCCTATTGTCTGTGTCCATATGTTATGCACATATGCATACAAGTTCTTTGGTTGATCTCTTTCCATCCACCCTCCCCCGCTTTCCGGAAAAACAGGTGTTTGTCAGTAGGCAAGTAAAGAAAGGTACTACAGCCCCTCTAGCAGCTGGTGGGGACTGAAGAGTCAGAGGCATAGTAAAGGGGAAAGCATGGCTTAGGAGCTGGACTGTGACAGTGGCTTGGGGATCACAGGTTTGTGGGACATTATGGAGAAGTGTGGTTTGGGCTGGATCATTGCAAATCTTCAGAGGAAAACCAAAATAACCAGCAAACTAGCTGGGTATTTAAGGGCCTACATACCTAATATCACATAGACAAAACATGGATATGTAAAACCAATATTTTCATTTTCATCTATAATTGTTGAGTAACATTATTCATTGATGGAGGGCTGTAAGTTCCATCTTTGATTTCTTGTGTGCTTAGAGTAAATGAAACAAAAACTTGTGCCCTGATAATGAATAAACTTTGTGTAGTGAGGAACCACGGGAAGATGGGAAAGGTTGGAAGCAGAATTTGAGACGATCAGAAGTACGGTCTGGAGAGATGGCTCTGGCAGCGGCCTGGCCAATGAGCTGCAGCAGGCAGCGAGGGTAAGCAGAGGGACCCATCACAGGTGCCTGTGACAGTGCCGGATTTGCAGAGACAATGGAGAGGAAGAGTCTGATCACAGGGCTCTGTGCTTCCAAGACCCTGTTTCTGGTTGATAGGGACTCTGGGGAGGTGAAGCAGGGAGAGGATGAGGAGTGGGCTTTCTGCTTGGGCAAATGGAAATATGGTGATAGTTTTCCAGGTGAAATTCAGGAGGAGGAATTCTGGATATGTCAGGCAACTTACTATTCCCATTTTATAAATGAGGAAACTGAGAAGGTTGTTCATTTGCTTAGTCACACGGCTAATGGCAGAGCCTCAGTAGGACTCCAGGAGAAATGATTCCAGGATTCTTGTTCTAGACCAGAGGCTTTTGGTGTTTCGACTGTGACCACAGTAAGATGTACTTTATAGCCTACCCTGCACACATACATGGGTGCATGTAAACACAGAAGCAGAGTTTCGCAAAGTAATACCTTATCACCTTGCAGGAGGTGCTTGTATATTTTCTATTCTCATCTATTTCATTCTGTTTTAAATTCCAATTTTTAAAAATGCTGCTCACAATACATGATTTATTTCAAGACCCATGACACATTGCATAGTTTGAACAAAACTGCTGTAGACCACCACTGTGCATTGCTTCCCAAACTATAGCTTAATGCTCTTTTCTTTCTTTTTTTTTTTTAAACATTTTTATCGATTTCAGAGAGGCAGGGAGAGGGCGAGATAGAGAAACATCAATGATGAGAGAGAATCATTGATCTGTCTCCTACATGTCCTACGCCTAGGAATTGAGCCCGCAACCCGGGATGTGCCCTGACCTGGAATCAAACTATGACCTCCTGGTTCATAGGTCGACACTCAACCACTGAGCCATGCTGGCCAAGCTTAATGCTCTTTTCTATTAAATTCAAAAAACATTGATTGAGAGCCTACTACATGCATAAATATGGAAAGAACATAAAGAATATAAGATGTGCCCTGAGCCCAGAGTATTTTCAGTGTAGTGAGGAAAAAAGGAGAAAGACAAATAAATGACTAATTAGGATGCATGCCAAAACAAAATAAAAAGGGAAGGATATAAACAGCACATAGTGAAAACATAGAGGAAGCAGTAATTAATACTGGCTCTTAATATATGTTGCCTTGACTGGTAATGTTTAGTGTTTTTTGCATGCAAGAACACTAAAAGACTTTTATGAAATGAATAGAAATATCTTTGGAAATGACTTTTAAGAATAAAGGTGAGCCTGGCTGGTGTTGATCTGTGGTTGAGCATGAACCAAGACGTCCTGGGTTTGATCTCAGTCAGGGCACATGCCGGAGTGTCAGGCTCAATCCCCAGCAGGGGCAGCTGATTGATTATATATACTTCCATCTTTAAACTTGAAGTTATCAGTGTTTATAAAATATGTTCTTATAAATGGGATATAGTCAGGCCTTGTCTTTTGTCTACTTTGACAATCTGCCTCTTAGTTTAGGTTCTTAGTTCATTTGCATTTAATCTCTCTCATCCATGTTCCATCTCTCCAATTCCCTTCCTCTTTCTCTAAAACTAACTAACTAACTAAATAATTTTTTTAAAGAATAAAGGCAAAAATAAATTTAAAGACCATAATATTCTGTGTATTATGCTCAAAGGAGTGGTCAAAGTAACATTATTATTATTTAGATATCAGTTTGTTCAGTCTAAGTCCCTGAATGATGTCAGCAAGTTCAGTCATATTAAAGAATATCCATTTAAAAAGTTTTAAAATCGAGGAGTATTTGTGAAAAGAAGTTTACAGCCAACTTTCCAAAGTAAAAGGATGCAGCCACAGGCATCATTTATGAACCTGCATTAGGTGATAACTCCTAAGATTAAGGGGAAAGAGGCTTAAGTAGAATCTATCAAAAAGCCTGTGGGCATTGGGGTATAATGAGGAGTAGTAATGTTTATCTGGTAGAGTTTTATGTATTTTAAAAAGATACCATTTGAAAGTTTTTGGTACTGTGTCTGATACATAGAAAATGTTAATAGAAAATGGTAATTAAAAGTTATTCCAAGATGTGACTAAGTCATAGTACATTTAATCCTTAGTAAATGTTCTTAATCCCATTGTTTAGGTAATTCCTAAGAAAGGATAGTATCATTATTGAGATTTAAGGACACTTGAAATATTTTTCATAGTCATGATTGACATGGATGAAAAGATCCATTTAAATAACTAAAAGCAGTCAAGTCTTTCATTCTATGTTTGTAGAGTAGAATGTGCAATGATTTAAGATGGTCTATAGTGCTGTACTTCAGGCCTTTTGCCCAATGGCCCAACACATTGAAATCACCTCAAGCCCTTTAACAACCTGGCCTCACCGCTGAGGTCCTGTTTTCAGTGGTCTAGGGTTGGCCCGGGCATTGGTCATTTTTAAGCTCCCAGGGTGATTGTACTGTGCAGCCAGGTTTGAAATTCCTTGCAGGTCTTAGTGTATCCTTTGGTGATTAGAAACATACTCAGGTGGAGATACAACCTTAAAATGGGATCCTTTGTTTGCTTTTTTGATGCACACAGAGTTACCACCTTTTCTTAAGAACTGGTTTAGAAAAGAAGAGCTTAGGAGTCTCTTGTAGCCCTTGTCAACTTTGATGATTAATTTTCACTTCTAGTCTACCGAAAAGTACCCCAATAACTGCAGAACAGCATCTGGGAAAGGGGTGTTAGTCAGCGAGTGGCTTCCTGAGTTGAGCTGAAAGGAAGGAAGGAAATAAAAGAAGAAAATGAAAGAAAGGCAATGAAAGCTAACCTTATTTGGACTTCAGTGCCTCTTTGTTTTTCTTCTCTTGGCTATTGGTGACCTAAGAGCACACTGTCTTTGTCATTGTGGTCTTTCCCCACTTGCTGACGTGTTCTTACTGTCAGGAAATTATCCAGGATGCGGAAATAAATAAATAAATAAATAAATAAATAAATAAATAATCTTTTTATTTTTTCCTGAGGGAGAAATTTGGTAAAAATGGTGTGTGTGTGTGTGTGTGTGTGTGTGTGTGTACATACGTACGCACAAACTATTGTGGCAGAGGAGTGTGGGCATTATGGATATTCTGGTCAGCTGTATTTATAAGGATAATACTTTCTCTGTCAAAATAAAAAATGAATTTCTATAGCAATCAATTATGTTTCAAAGGATACAGAATAATGAGATTTCTGTATGTCAGGCACTGTGCTAAGTGCTTTACATAAACGAATATTTACTCATCACAGCAGTCTGATGAGGTAAGTCACTATCATTCTCCCCAGTTCATAGATGAAGAAAGTGAGGCACAGTGGTATTTCAGTGACTCGATGAAGGTCACCTTCTTGGCCAGTATCAGAGCTTGGATGTACACTCAGGTTATCTAGTCCATGTTCCTATTCCTTATGCTAAATGTTCTAGAATATATGTCTTCACATATTTATAGAAATAAATATATCTGTGTTTGTACTTGTATGAAACTGAAGCTATTGACATAACAAAAAAGTGGAAATTGTTCTAACTATTCTTTGGGACCACATAATACTATTACCAAAAGATCCCAGCGCCCCCCTCCCATTAATCCTCCCTAAACTGAGAGGTTGTTTTGCTAATTTGAACAAATTAGTAGGTGAATCCATCATCATGTTGACAACTTTATTATAATCACCATCACCATCAACATTATCATCGTCATTAGAATGTTCTCAGAGTTTTACCATGACTGCTCTACTGGGACTGAGAGGCTGGCCAGGGCCTGTGGCTTGGACCCAGCCAGAGAGGTGGGGTGACCATTTTGGCACTGGCTGCCTGGAGATTCTTGGAGCTGCTTCTCCCTGCATCTTTTCCTGGGCTGCTGCATAGCAGCAGGATGGCATTGTGGGTGGTTGAGTGATTCTCCACAGGCAGTGTGCCCAGGCTTGGCCATTTGGGACAATGGGAAGAGACAGGAAAAGACTTTTCTCTCTTTGTGCTGGCAGTGGTGTGTCCTTGCTCTCCTTGGAGCCACAAGGAAGAAACTGAGCTCATTCTGTAGCCAGACCAGCTAGAGATTTGGGGGATTGGCCACATCCAAGTAAGTGTGGGGTTAATAGCATTGCCATCACCAGTGGAAATAGTGCCAAATGCCACAAGCAAAGAGGGAGCAGGCATCTCTCCAGTACTTTGTTCTCCGTTTGAGCTCCAGAGTACTTACTTGGAAAAATAAGTCATGCTCTCCTGAGAAGGTCCAATTACCGTATTTTTCCATGTATAAGACACCGTTTTTTTCTAAAATTGTTAGACTGAAAATAGAGGGGCGTCTTATATGTGGAAGTCAGTGAGGAGGGAGCTGGGCCTGTGTGTAGCTGCCCATACCTTGTCAAACAGGCTTCCTCCAATCACGAGCCTTATTGTTACTGACGTCAGCTGATGCTGTAATTGGAGGTGGAGGTGGAGAGTGCACAGATGCAATAGGAACCAGAGCTTTCTGAGCCCATAAAGATGTCAAAAGATAAAAAGATAAATACTGGTAAGCGATTGCCTCACTCTGCAAAATTCAAATGGAATCTAATCAGTTATGCAAAAGAGCATGGAAATAGAGCTGAAGAGAGACAATTTGGACCTTCTCCCACTGAGTGTATGACCAGACAGTGGAGAAAACAGGAAGAACAACTCCTTAAGATGCCAAAAAAGAAGAAGGCATTAAGAGGAAAACCAGCAAAATATTGATTTCTTAATTTTGGGTTGAAAAAGTGGGGGGCGTTTTACATATGGGGGCATCTTATACACAGAAAAGTATAGTATTCTGCTCTTGTTTTGCATAAGTTTGAGTTCTTAGAGACAGATGCTTACTTTTCTATCAACTTATAATTCCTTTAGGCGTGTTAGCATGTTAGAGGTTGGTTTTTGAGTTGTTTGATACTTTCTTACACCACTTCTGTTTTCATAAAAAAAAAAAACTTTGCAAATCTACAGACAAATGGATGCAATCATCTTTTAAATTTCATATCACACACAACGATCCCCTTCTGCGTTTTCCCAAACATTTCATAGAAAATAACATTTGCCATGGTCATCACTCCTATAAGAATTTTTGCTTTTGTTTCTACTTGAAACCTAGATGTGTAGAGATCTTTGGGAGTAAATAAGCTTTGTCCTTGACAGCATAGATGGAAGGGGAGCGCTAAAGAACAGCCAAGTGCTGGCTGCTGCCTTGGAGTGGATCGGCTCAGAGCAGAAGAGTTTCCACTTGCTCCAGGCCCCCTTCCCATGATTGACTCCCCCTTTTATCTTCTTCCCTTCCCCCATTGGGACAGAAGAGTTGACAATTGGTCAGAAGTTGTTCTTCTATCATATAGGGCAGCCATTCTCAGTCTGCTGGTGGGGCCTGGCATCAGGCATGTTTAAATCACCCAGGTGATTCCGTGTAGTCAGGGTGAGAACCACTGTGGTTGGACAGTGTTTTCCAGAGTGCATCTGTGGATGGCGTGTGTCAGAATCACAAGGCGACTTCTTAAAAATGCAAATTCTGAGAATCCTAACACATTGAAAATGCTTAGGCCTTAAGCCTGAAACTTGAAAGGAAAACAAATCCTAGTAGTACATACCTCTTTTGAATCATTCCAAATGGTAATGTGCCAATATTCAGATCTTAGTTTAAATGTTCCAAGTATTAAGAAATAACTAAAGACTAAAGCTTGGAAGCTCTAGATTTATAAATGTTTTAGTAACTAGTTGCTGTAGATCTCTGGTGTGAGTAATTAGCAACTACTCCTTAGAAAGTGACTTTCAAGTTACCAGGAATACCTTATGGTTATTAAAGTAATTGTTAACATTTATTAACATTTTTTTTTACTGTGTGGTAGGCACTGAGCTTTGCACTTCAAATTCACTGATATCCCATTTTATAGATGAGAATACTGAGGCTCAGAGGCATTAAGTAATTTGGCTCAAAAACACATGGTCAATACTATAGGCTGGATTGGAACCCAGATATACATCTAATATCAAAGCTCAAGATTTTAACCATTACTCAGTAGGTACTGGTCTGATTTATTTTCAGTTGGTGGTTCTATCTTGCCTTTATTTCACCAACAGTAATCATTCTTTAATAACCCCTTTCTGAATGTTATGTATAAATATCTCTTAACCAGTACCTACTGTTCTAGAACCAGGTACTAGAAAAATTTCCCTCTTCCTCTCTTCCCGAGCATTATGGTAAAACTAAGGAGTAAAGGGAAGTTATAAAGCAATTGAAAATATTGTTAACTGGCTTCATAAAATTTCTTTACATCCTTCTTCTATGTGTACATAAAGCAGCCAAAGGTCACTGATGTTTACATTAGAAACTCTGAAATTATGTTTTGTTTTCATTGCTTAGATTCTTCTTTTATGATGTGTAGACATACCTGCACCTTAACATCTTAACTACCTCTCTTACACTTGTCTTCATCAAAGGAGATTTAAGTAATTTATATTTGAATTCTGAGCTTCAGTATATATTTAGTATATTTGTTTGCCTATATTTTATTAGAATTCCCAAAGAATTCCTTGCCTTCATGTTTCTTTGAATACCCTAAGAATGCTTTTTATATGAACTTCCAAAGAATTTTTTATCAATGTAAATGTTAGCAATTACTTGAATAACCATAAGGTATTCCTGGTAACTTGAAAGCCACTTTCTAATGAGTAGTTGCTAGTTACTCACACCAGAGATCTACAGCAACTAGTTACTGAAACATTTATAAATCAAGACTTCCAAGACTCTTTAATCTTTAGTTACCCAAACCACAGTGGCGGAAACAAACGCTGGATGTTTGGAGGGGCAAAGGTCACAGTAGGGAGAGAGCAGTGCCAATATAGGAACTGCTTCTGGCAGAACAAGTATGCCTTTTAGTTTATGAAACTTGTTACCTATATTGGAGTCAGAACCAAACTATAATTTTCAGTAGCTTTTGAATGTTTCATTTTAACAGCTTTGTTGAGCTATAATTCACATGCCATAAAATTCACCCATTTAATGTGTACAGTTCGGTGGATTTTATTCAAGAGTTACGTAAACTGTACCACAATCTACTTTTAAAACATTTAAACATAATTTTAAAACATGTTTATTACCCCAAAAGAAACTCTGTGCTCTTTAAAGTCATTCCCCATTCCAACCGCTCAAGCAACCAATTCATCCCCATCAGCCACGTATAAGGGTTTCAGCTCTCCACATCCTGGCACATGGTTTAGAGCCTTCCATATAGTAAGAGGGGCATAAATGTAACTGAAGGAAGATGAGTCACCTAATTCTCCTTTTCCTTTAACAACAAATTCTAGCTTTAAGAGATATGCTATCTTTTATACTAGCCATAATCAAATTTTATTGACTAATACTTTCTTATTATGGTTATTTTTATTTTATGCTCTCCTCTTTTCTCCAACGGAGGTTTATAATATGTGGAATATATTTAATTATTAAGTTAAGGATAAGAAATACACTTAAATTTTAAGTTAACATTTTGTGATATCCCACCAAACCCTATAGTGTGGTTAAATTGCCCCAAAATTACAATGCTCTCTCAAAATAGTTTCTAGTTGTGAGTTTTATAAGATGTCTTTGTCATGCAGAGTCCAGGTTTGTTAACACTCTGGTTAAAATAGTCCACATTCTCAGAGTGTACTAGAATATACTATGACCATTATGTGTTTCTTAGAAGCATATTTTCATCCAGTTATGTGAATAAGGGCTCCAAATTTTGAACATACTCATGGAACATGAGTCTAAATAAAACAATACCTTCTGGTACTTACCTATCTTGTTATTTTTGTTTAGGAGAAAATCCACCACTTAGATAATATAAATGAATTATTAATGCTAGGCTTTATTATATAACTGCGAATTCTATTTGGGGGTTATAAACACAGGCTTCTTGAGACACTTTCTTCTTTGTAAGTTTCAATTGAGCATGCCGTCTTCCTGTTTCTCTTTTCCTCTGGGAGCCCTGGAGAACCTACCCTCTTCATTTCCCACCAAACCTGTCAGGCCTATCCTGATTCCACACCCAGGTTCTTGTTGTCCCACTTGCCAGAGCCACCCTTTCATGAGTCTCTCCATTGTTCTTTACAATTGACCTACTCCATGAGGCCTCCACTCCTGCTCCTGTCTTAATTACTTCCATTTCCATCTGATTCCTAAACATTTAATATTAATCCACCTCTTTGACACTCAATCATATACTCTCTTATGTACATATCATCCCTTTCTAACTGGGTTATAGTCTCCTTGAGGGCAAGGACCAGACATGTCATATCTTCTGATTTCCCTTGGTATCTAGTGCAATATAATTTAAATTGTAAGTGATCAAAACACCTTTTGAATAAACTTTGCTTTTATAATGCATTTCTGCAAGTATTATAGAAATTTTGTTAACTTAGAGTTTTTATTTAAAAGAATGTCAGAAAGACGATTTTATCACATTGGATCATAAGATATAAAGAAGGGGAGCTAATAAGATGAATTTTTCAGGACAAAAATATGAAAATATGACATATCTATATTTTCCATATTTTGTGGTCATAGGACTCTACTCAAAAGTTTAACTTTTGGCCCAAGTTAACTTTTTGGGACCAAGTAGGGTATGGGTGGGTAAAATTATCAACTTGAAATTACTGCATACTCACAATTTATTTATTCTGTTGCACATAAAAGAGATGAACACCAGCTACATCAACAAAATAATTTACTGAGTTAGCTCATAGAATGAAATGGAAGACTGGAGAAACTAGGCTTGGGCATCTCTAGGGAGTCAAGGTAAGGAACTGACAGAAGGCCTCTTCAATACACTACTATTGGGATCAATACACTCTAAATAGTTTTCTTTCATTATTTATAGCCTATTATTAAAGATTCAGGGTCCTAGGAGAGAAATCCTACTGGCCTTGCTTGGGTCAGGTACCACTCTACAGGTCAAGATCGAGGAACCTTGATGAATAGTCCCACCAACTGTTTAGCATAAGGAAAACCCAGATCCCCCAAAGGAAAAGGGGCAGGCACCATTACAAAAGGGAGGAACTGAAAACTAGTCTGTTTGTAAAATCTCCTTACAGAATACAGAATATCAGAGAAGTAGCAAGTGAGAGATATCTAAGGAATAGGGAAAACTACAGGAGAAAGGTATTACCCTGACAGAAAACAATAAATCACAAAATGGTATTTTTCACCATGCTCTATTGATACTACATGTATCTCAAACTACGAAACAAATGTCAGAAGCTGTTAGCCAACACTTTATAAAAACTTGTCTTTCTAGTCAGAGTTGGTACACATGAGAGCTTTGTATTTTAAAGGTTTGCTCTCTAGACTGTTTCCTGTGAGAAGAATTTCTCTGACTTCTTGTCCTATGTGTTGAAATGTCACCCCAGGCAATGCAACGTAAGGTAAGGCAAGGCAAGGAAAAGGTATTGGGTGGATAGAGGCATTTCTGTCTAGGTAGGTGCTAAAACTGGGAGGAAAGATATTCCTCCTCACCCTTTCACTCTCCCTCCTCCAGAAAATATTGGCTTTTTCATGATTCTATTGTTGTTTTTTTGGCCTATGTGAATGTGTACTTTTCCTAATATTCCATAATTTGAAGATTTAAATGAAGGAGAATCTCAAATGCATTTTTTTTCCGTAACCTTTTAGTTCCATTAGATGTTTGGTTATTGCTGTCATACATTACCTAGTTTAGGGAATTAAGACTCTTTTCTTTAAAAGGGATTCTGAACAAAAATTGCAAAGTACTAAATTCAGGAGAAGACCAGAATTCTATTGTTTACTTTTATAATAAAGTAAGCACTGGAGGGAGTAAACTTCTGATGAAGGGGCATATATGATTACTTCAAAGGATTTTAATATTTGGAGTATTCTGTCTGCTAACACCATTGTGTGGTCCGAGAGACTGGATTTTAGATGCTACCGTTTTGTGCACAAATTGTAACATCTTTCAGTTCTTAGTTATTAGATATTGAAACATTAAAATATTGAAGATTCAGTTACTAAATAGTCAAGTTGTTTATGCAAAGGCCTATGGCAGGTGGGGACATGATTTTCGCCTAGTGCTCTAAATGTCAAAGTGGAAGTATTTACTGAAGCTTAGGTAAATTGATGGGTGTAACTATGACTCTTTTAAGGTAGCCAAATGTCTCACCATCTAATTAAGGATGTGAATGAATGGATGATTGATATTCCTAATGCCTTTCTCTATTATCTGATGAAACCACAGCCAGGGCAATGGCTTGGCAAAATCTTTGAGCAAAGAAGACTCTGTTGACCTTGACTATAAACCTGGCATGGTGAAGAGACACAAGGAAGTGTAGATTAAGTGGGAGCAGGGAGGTCAGGCTTTGGACTTCCAAATGCATTGCCACATATATTATTTCAGAACTTAGAAAAAGAAGAAACATTTTCAAATTTTTAAAAAATTATCATTTTGATACCAAAACTTAGTAAAAATTAAAAATAAAAATAAAGCTTACTTCTGAATTTAAAAATTCCCCTAAGTAGATTGATATAATAAAAATAGTGCATTAAACAAGGAAGATTTAATCCAATAATTCAAGGATAGCTTAATAGTAGAAAATACAGACATTATTACATTAAAAGTTATAAGGAAAAGATCATAATCATCTCCTTGGGTACTGGAAATGCAGTTGATAAAGCATAGTACGCATTCTTTATAACACTCAAAAATAGAAAATAAATGAATGTTCATATAACTTGTGAAATAAACCTATCTTAGCCTCAGGGGCAGCACCTTGACATTTGAAGGCATTTCCACTAAAGTTAGAAACTAGACAAAGATATATACTCTTATTATTTAACATTATTTTGAGTGTCCTGTTCAATGCAAAGACAAAAGAAGGAAATCAGGAGTATAAAAGTTCAAAATAAGGAGGTAAAACTATCGGTTTGTAGATGACTATATAACTATATTTTATTAAGTGTTGTATATACATAAAAGAATCATTTAAATGCAGACAAGAGAATTTAGTAAGGTAGTAGGATTCAAAATTACCATACAGACATCAACAGATAAATCAAAGAAATAACCCCAATTATAATGTTAGTAAAAAGGATAAAATATCTAAAATAAAAAGAAATGTTGGGGACAACTTTAAACACTTAGAACACAAAAGTAGACTTGAACAAATGGAAATTAACACCATGTTCTTAGCTAGACTCAACATCATACAAAGTATTAATTTTCCTTAAATCGATATGTAAATTAACTTTAGTCCTCATGAAAACATCATCAGATATTTTTAGAGTCATATTCAGAAATTTATATAAAAAAGGAAATAAACAAGAAGAGCCAAGGAAATACTGAAAAGCTATGCAATGATGGAGAGAGAGAGAGGAGAAACTTAGCCCCACTAGAACTTAAAATATATTTAAAATACTTTTTTTAAAGACTTGGTAATTAAATGAATGTGGTAATGGTGAGTGAATAGATAGATCAATGGATCTATCCAAATAAACCTATTCTTGCTAAGAATCTGCTTCCTGAGAACCCAAAGTGTAACAGTAAACCCAAATCAGTTATTTCAGTGGCTGGGTGAGGCTGGAAATGTGGTGAATGGAGATAAAATTGGGAAGGAGACTTTTAACTCTATGCCTTTTTATAATTTTAAAAAAAATTGGAGCCACATGTATGTATTATTTAAATCATAAATTAAAACAGTTCAGGTTCACTTTATATGCCAGTGATATTTTATGCGTTTCCACATGTATTTTTTGAAAACGTCTTTTATGTTTCAGTTTAGAAGATATTTTTAATCCAAAATACTATGCCCCACCTCACTCTAAATATGCTTTTCTTTTTTGTTTTTGTTTAAGACCCACAGAGGCACACCTCCTGATCTCACCTTACAATGGAAATGAAGAAGTCACCTGATGGCGGATGGGGCTGGGTGATAGTGCTTGTCTCCTTCTTCACTCAGTTTCTGTGCTATGGATCCCCGATAGCTGTTGGAGTCTTGTACTTAGAATGGCTGGATGCCTTTGGTGAAGGGAAAGGAAAAACAGCCTGGGTCGGATCCCTCGCAAGTGGAGTCGGCTTGCTTGCAAGTAAGTGGGTAAATGTATGCTTCTCCTGACTCATTAGTCATGTAATTACATTTGCTGCATCATTAACACTGTGCAAGGCATAGTAGGCTATTTGTTTTTAAAGTATAACATGTTTTTCTTGCCTTCATTGAGATTATATAACCACTCTTAACCTGTAATAAGCTTGTGTGAAAACACAGAAATTCCATAAGATATTCATTCATTCATGTCTTTATTCATTTATTGGCTACTGGATGCCAGACAGTGTGCTAGATGCTGAATATGAAAAGATGAAGAGCAAACACATCATTCTGTCCTTAAGGGGCTCACAGTCTCGTGGGAGACACACTTCCATGAGTAAGAATGATACAGGGAAATGAGGGCAGTGATTCAGGAAATGATTCAGGCATGTCCACTGAATGCTGGTAGTCCTATTACATGTTTCATAATTATGCCTCTAATGCAGATACGCTGTGATCAAATCACATGTTCTACATTTGTACCACCTTTATAAGAAAAATTTTACATGGCAAAGGGCAGTCCCATCTCACAATGATGACGCTATTAAGGATTTTAATATAGTGTTTTTTAATAAGATATATGTGATATATTTTGTGTGACCTTCATATAATGTCTCCAAAAGTAATATTCTTGATAAACATTTGTATCTGATATAATAGTGATTCCTATAATCTTTACAGAGAAAATAGCAGAGGGGCTTTTGTTTTCATTTTAAGACTTAAAATCATATGGCACTTCAACTTCTGGTGTAATAGTTTAAACTCTGCGGTAATATTTAGTGATTATCACTCTAACTTGTTGGCAGACTTACAGGTGTGCTGAACTGGTGACGTAGATTGGATCATTAGCCCCCGGGGTATCTTCCTGTGTGCTGTGAACTTGACGTGATTTGTTGAGCAAATCACAATTTCTATTCTTACGGGGAAAATAAGGACATTTAATATAGAGATTTGTAAGGTACTTTTCAGCTCTAAAATAATTTGGAATGGAAATAAAATGCATTAGCCATTTCTTTTTTTAAAATGTTGTGTTTCCTAAATCATAAAGGGGACTTCTTAAAACAAAACAAAATGAAACAAAAACAGTTGCTTCCAACTGATGTTAAATTAAAACTAAGACTTGCTCCTAATGACTATGTACAGTGAGTGACTGGTTATTAGACTTGATGGTTATTAGACTTATTGTGATGATCACTTTGTAAGGTATAAAATGTTGAATCACTATGTTGTGTACTTCATACTAATATAATATTGCATGTCATTTAATAATTAAAAATAAAGTAAAACAATAAATACATCCAACTTAAAAAAACAAAAATAAGACTTGAAAAACAATGTTGGATCATCTGGCCATGTCACATAAGATCACTAAACATAACCAAACAAATGAAAATTATACTGTCATTTTTAGCTCAAGATAAACAGTAAAAGTTTGCCCAAGATTTGTTTGAAAGGGTTTTTACCACCCTGAACATGCATGATCTTGTCTGAAAGGGTTTTTCAAAATGTGAATTGTTTGTAAAACTGCAAAGTACAAGTGGATGATCATTTATATGTTAATATGCGTATTAATTTTGAGAAAATGATCTAATGTGAAGGGGAGAGAATTTTTTAATGTTCTCCAGTTAGTCACCATTTTTATTAGCAGATATTAAGTTAAACAGAAATGTAGCTACCTTGGTGGTCAGAGCTGAGGCTGAGACTCTGAAAACGAAACTGCACTCTATCCTTTTTCTAAGTTAACTCTGTCTCAAGGGCCAGGAGCACCTCCTGTTACTTGTAGGCAAGGTTGGCTGCATAATTTGCAGGTCCCAGTGCAAAAGGAAAATGCAGGGATCTTGTTAAAAAAAAATAAAGAAAACAATAGAACAGCAAATCATTGTGTGGCCTTGCTAAGAGCTAAGCCCTGTGTACTTGCATAGGTCACAAGCCCATGAAGCCAGCCCTGCTTGAGGCTGGAGATATAGAGTATCCCACCGAAGTTCAGAGGAGACAACAAGTACTGGTGTCGGGGGTGGGATGTTGGTCTTAAGTCAGAGACTACTTCAAGTCCTGGCTCTACCACTAGTTAGCTGAGAGATCTTGTGCAAGTCACTTAACTTTCATGTCATTAACTAAGAGAGGAGGTACTTGGAGCAGGTAATTACAGCTTTTGAAGATGAGCATAGAATAAGGAGACCAAAGGATTAGACAATGAGGAAATGGTGGGAAAAAATGATGGCTGAAGAGCTACCCCTTATGGGTGTGTGTGTGTGTGTGTGTGTGTGTGTGTGTGTGTGTGTATGTGTGCACTTGATTGTTGTCCACTGAACATATGTGATGTTGGCTTCCCTTGGCTCTTCATAGCATAAATTAAAGGACAAATCCTGAAAACTATGGTAATATAGAATTAGCAAGAGGGGTCTACAAGTATGTGCACCACATTAACCATTTACTTTTTTGAGAACTTTGTTCTACAGAGAAACAAACAGATCAATATCTTGGAAATGGAAAAATATCTCATGTTGGTGATTCAAATGATTGTCAGTGGTTCTTAACCAGGGGGATTGTTAGAATCACCTATAGAAAAATTTCAGCATATAATCACCTGGATTTGATCATTAGGCATTCTAAGTCAGTCCGTCTACACTGCGGCCCAGATATGTGAATTTTTAAAAGCCCCCAACGTGATTTTCAGTTGGGAACTACGTTTAAGCCTCTCTATTTAGAATTTCTTGATGTATGATTTGCTTAGACTTATTTATAAAGGGAACTATTGTATGTTTCTGCTTGGATGTGGCACTGCTTCTGCCACATAAATCATGAAAAATAAATTATGCTCAATGGTTCTGGTTTTTTTTTTGTGGGGTTTTAGTGAAAAACACACGTAAATGGGCATCTTTGCATTCTTTTTGATAAAAGATAATCTATACATATGTGCATGCATATATATATATATATATATATATATACATCTTTTTAATAAAAGATGGGCTTATAAAAAGTTGCTTTTTTTAAAAAAAAATTTTTATTGATTTCAGAGAGGAAGAGAGAGGGAAAGAGAGATAGAAGGATCCATGATGAGAGAGAATCATTGATTGGCTGCCTCCTGCACACCTCCCACTGGGGATTGAGCCAGCAACCCAGTCATATGCCCTGACTGGGAATCAAACAGGTGACCTCCTGGTTCAGAGGTCGACACTTAATCATTGAGCCACAACAACCAGGCTACAGTTGCTCTTAAGTTCAGGACTATGTATGCATTACTGGAGTTTGTCCAAAAAGCCAATTTCCTACCCATCTGTGAGTGGTATGGAGAGGGTGGTGGGCCCAGGAGTCTTCTTTTAACTAGTTCCCCAGATGATTCTGATATAGGCAGGTCATATCGTATGTGAGAAAAATGTGTTATTTTCTTTCCTCGGTTTTGTCCAAAGAAGGCAGGGTAGGGATCATCTTTGATTAGTTCTGTGATGTGACCTCTGGAACTTTACAATTGAGCAAGGCAACAGAGTAAGTACAATTGCCCAGCAGTATAGAAATTCTATTCTTCATGTACTTGTCCCTTAAGTTCGCGAAGTGCCCTGTGTGCCTGGCTCAGTCCAGCCACTTTCACTTACTTGATCTTAGTTGATCCTAAAAACAATGCACTGAGATGGGCATTATTGTCCTCCAGGTTGAGTGACCTAGCCAATTTGAAACCCATTCTCTAAGAGAAAGTGGCACCTGAGTCCCAGTTTTCTAACCTGCTAAGCCTATTTCTTCATCTTTAAATTGGAGGTAACAAAAGTACCTACCTTACGTGCTTGTTGTTTAGAACAATTGGGGTAGTGCTTGGCATATGGTAAGTGCTCAGTAGGGAACCAGAGTTACCCACAATAAAATTATTTTCCTAAGCAGTCCCAAAGGATCTGTAAAAGAAAGGGTCCCTTCAGGATGAAAGACAAAGACATTTCTAGAGGGGTGAGCAGGAGGGAGAGCTAGAACTTTGTCAAGATTGTGTCTATGCATCTGAAATTTAAAGAACCACCACTTGTCTCTGACAAACCTAGGTTTGGACAGTAGTTGAGTAGCATATTAGAGCTATGGGAAAAAAAAAATGCAATTCTTAACTTTACAGTCTTCATAATCTTAATTCCTTCTCTTTGAAACTTGAGTAGTTGAGGAGAAAATACTTCTTCCTCTGGCCTGATTTGTTTGTGCAGATTATCCTCAGGATGCATAAAGATGAGTACCAAAGAGCCTACCTCTCTGAGTTGTATATTGATAACAAGCTCACCATCATTATACTCCCCCACAGTCTCCTCTCCTCTGTGCTAGAAGGGATTAGTAGTCTCAAGGAAGAGACAGGAAAAAGAAAAGGTTACTGATAATTTGAGACATCCCAAATATCAAGGAGAATAGCAGGAACCAGGATCTTTGGAGTTTTATAAGATAGGTGGGCCACACAGGAGGATGGGCTGTATAAGGTGGACGGTCAGGAAGAGGGCGGGCCATGCAGAGTCCTCGTATGCACAAGTGTGGAGTCCACACTGCAGATGATGCACTTTGGTTGAGTAAATTTGTCTGGAGAAGGAGAGATTGTGATGGTTGGGAGGTGTGATGGTCATTGTCAATTTGGCTAGGCCACATTCCCGTTATTCAAACGCTAATATAGGTGTTGCTGTGAAGGTATTTTGTAGGTATGCTCAAACTCCATAATCAGTTGACTTTTAAGAAAGGATGATTATCCCAGATAATATGGTGGACTGATTCAATCTGTTGAAAGGCCTTAAGAGAAGAGATGAGCTTTTCCAGATTAAGAAGTTCTGCCCGTGGGCTGTAGTTCAGCCTGTGCCAAGTTCTCACCCGCCCTTCCTTGCCTAGCCAGATCCCACAATTGCATAAGCCAATTCCTGGTGATAAACCTCTTAATATATAGGGTTGGTTTATAGTTGTGAGTACATGGAACACAGTTTATTCTTATATTATGATTTATTAATTATTATATTATTTTCCTTAAGAACAACTGTAAACCTATTGTTGCCCCAACCTACAATGTCTTCTTCTGGTTCTGTTTCTCTGGCTAAAACCTGAATGATACAGAAGGAATGAAAGGTAACTGAACTAGTTCAAGAAGCGTGGGACCATTTTTTAGACAATAGAGTTGCTGAAACAGCAGGGAGATCTTTTGTTTCTACAAAGTCCCTCAAATTGCTGAGTCAATAAATCTATCCCTAAATTAATCTAGTGCAGGGATGGAAACATCCGCCTGTGGGCCGTGTAAGGCCTGAGAAGTCATTTGGTCTGGCCCTGCCAAGGCAACCACAGGTGGGACTTGAAATTCAATAAATCTAGGAGCTATTTTTCATGGCAACATAAATTTTTGTTAAGTGATTTATATTAAGCAGATGATGTTGTAAACATACAAATGGCCCTTGGCAGAAAAAAGGTTCCCCACCTCTGTTAAGTGAGTCATTATGGCCCACAGGCTTGCTGAATGTGAGTGCTGGCTGGCAGAGCTGGGTGTGATCATATATGTAGATTTTACTCCCAAGCACTGTTACCTCTTTCAAGCAGGACTGAAATTCTGCCTCCTACAAGGATTCTGTTACAGTGGCCAGTTCACAGGATATTAGGCAGTTCCAGGATTGGTGAGAAGAATGGCAGGTTTTAGTTAAGCTCTCCTCCATCCCTACATAATACTGTCAAACTAACCAACAAACAAAGCAGTCAATACTGTACATAGAATCAAGGATTTGAGTGGGTGCGGCTCCTTAGTGCCTTTCTCTTCCTCAGAGAGATGATGAATTTAAAATTCTTGCTCTCAGGAGGTCACAGTTCGAGTCCCGGTCAGGACTCATGCCTGGCTTTCGGGCTCCAATCAGTGATTCTCTCTTATCTTTGATGTTTCTCTCTCTCTCCCTTCCTCTCTGGAATCAATAAAAAAAATATTTTTTTAAATAAAATAAAATTCCTGGTCTTAGCAGGAGGAAGGAGTGCTCTTTTGTTGGGTCCCCTGCTTTATAGGAGGAAGGTAGGACTCTTGTGGGCCCAGTCTACTCAGCTAGGAAATCCTTGTTCCACTGCAGTCACAACCTGGTTACTGCTCTATTTTCTTTATCATTGTACCGTTGTTGTAGGCAGCTAGAATGGCACTGGGTGTTAGACTGGTAGGGTCAGACCAGACCTGGGTTCAGCAACTTCAGTACTTGAGTTCTGGCTAGGAAAGAATTCAGAGCCAAGACTCAAACTATAAGAGAACATTTAGAAATCATAGAGGTAGAAGAAGTAATTCATAGAAGAAATGGGCTGAGGAAACAAGTTATAGAGGCCAAGGAGGGACCTTGGAGCTTGGGAGTGAGGAAGGTAATGGTAGCACCCCTAAGGGGAGGGAGGGGAGAGGGAAAGGTGGGAGTGTGCCCCCAGGCGGGAGAGCCCACTGGGTACTCAGTCCTAAGAGTTTTATGGGTGGAGATTTTAGGGCAGGTCTCAGGGAAAGATCTTAGGATATTTATCAGCTTTCCAGGTGTGTCCTTTCAGGGTTGGTGTCTCCACTGATTGATTGGTCAGTGCCAGGGTTGGGGTGTCATTATTCAGTGCAGCTGGTCCTGAGGTCAGCATGGGGTCGCTTGTCTAGTTTTGCTGCTTTTCTGGTCCTGGAGCTGAAATACAACTGAGGCCAAATGTTATCTCTAGTGAGGAAAGGTCAGGGGTCCAAACAGCATGACGAGCCATATGCTAGGGGAGGGAAGGTCACCCTAGGGCAAGGTCCCACCCTACAATTGTCCTTTGCTAGGCACCTGAGGCTTTCCATCCTGGTGACCTTCTGTACCTGGCCCATCGTCCTTGCTCTGCTCATGTCTGTCTAAGTGCCTCCCACACCATCAACCTACATATGGCTTCAGTGAAGCAGGCCTGGCCATCTGACCAATTTTGGGACTCTGAAACTTTCTGGAAGAGAGAAGGGCATGGAAGTGAATTTATGTCCTGAAGGGAATAATTTCTTTCCCGAAACTATCTAATAATAATAATTACATATTGGAAAAATCACATAACCAGACTTCATGGCTCAGTTCAAGACTTAGTTCCTTGGCCCCTGGTGATCTCCCTGTTCTGTAAACCCAAAACACATGATCTGGACCTTTCTTTTGGTGCTTATTGCCAATAACATTAGATTCTTATGTGTGTTTATTTTGTCTTTTGGTCTAAGTCCTGGATCAGAGAAAAGATGTCAGGTTTTCCTGTCGCATTGCTGTACATTAATAACAAACAATCGGAAGGATAAATGAAGAAAACAATCCCATTTACAATTGCATCAAAAAGTATAAAATACCCAGGAATAAACTTAACCAAGGAGGTGAAAAACTTCTACTCTGAAACTGTAAGACATTGACGAAAGAAATTGAAAAGGACACAAATTAATGGGAAAATATACCATGCTCATGGATTGGAAGAATTAATATGGTCAAAATGACCATATTACCCAAAGAAGTTTACAGATTAAAAGGAATTCCTATCAAAATACTAATGTCATTCTTTTCAGAATTAGAACAAATGGGACCACAAAAGACTCCAAATAGCCAAAGCAATCCCTTTTTTGTATGTATTTTTTTAAATATATTTTTTTATTGATTAAGATATTACATATGTGTCCTTATACCCACGTTACCCGCCTACCCCCCCCCCCCCCCCGCTCATGCCCCCACCCCCCCACTGTCCGTGTCCATTGGCTAGACCTACATGCTTGCATGTAAGTCCTTTGGTTGATCTTTCCCCCTTACCCCCACCCTCCCCTACCTTCCCTCCAAGGCCCGACAGTCCAATCAATGCCTCTCCATCTCTGGATCAGTCCTTGTTCATCAGTTTATGATGTTCATTATATTCCACAAATGAGTGAGATCACGTGGTATTTATCCTTCTCTGACTAGCTTATTTCACTTAGCATAATGCTCTCTAGTTCCACCCATGGTGTGGCAAATGGTAAGAGTTCCTTTTTCTTCTTCCTCTTCTTAAAGAATACCTTTCAGCATTTCATATAACGCTGGTTTGGTGGTGATGAACTCCTTTAGCTTTTTCTTATCTGTGAAGCTCTTTATCTGACCTTTAATTCTGAATGATAGCTTTGCTGGATAAAGTAATCTTGGTTGTGGGTTCTTGCTATTCATCACTTTGAATATTTCTTGCCACTCTCTTCTGGCCTGCATGGTTTCTCTTGAGAAATCAGCTGACAGTCATATGGGTACTCCCTTGTAGGTAACTGACTTTTTTTCTCTTGCTGCTTTTAAGATTCTCTCTTTGTCTTTTCCTCTTGGCATTTTAATTATGATGTGTCTTGGTGTGGTCCTCTTTCGATTCCTTTTGTTTGGGGTTCTCTGCGCTTCCTGGACTTGGAAGTCTATTTCTTTCACCAGGTGGGGGAAGTTTTCTGTCATTATTTCTTCAAATAGGTTTTCAATATCTTGCCCTCTCTCTTCTTCTGGCACCCCTATAATTCTGATGTTGGTATGCTTGAAGTTGTCCCAGAGGCTCCTTACACTATCTTCATATTTTCGGATTCTTTTTTCATTTTGCTTTTCCGGTTGGGTGTTTTTTGCTTCTTCATATTTCAAATCTTTGACTTGATTCTTGCGATCCTCTGGTCTGCTGTTGGGAGTCTGTATAATATTCTTTATTTCAGTCAGTGTATGCTTAATTTCTAGTTGGTCCTTTATCACAACATCGAGGGTCTCATTAGATTTCTTGAGGATCTCACTACATTTATCGGCGGTTTCCATAAAATTCTTGAAAAATCTTAGAACCATGGTTTTGAACTCTATATCCAGTCATTTGCTGTCCTCCATTTCTGTCATTTGTGACCTGTTTCTTTGTCTTCGCATTTTGTCTGCTTCCCTGTGTTGGTAGAGTGGCTTTGTATGCCAGGTGTCCTACAGGGCCCAGTGGCTCAGCCTCCCCAATTACCTGAGGTGGACACTCTTGGTGCACCCCCTTGTGGGCTTTGTGCACAGTCTTGTTGTAGTTATGCCTTGATTGTTTAGGTATCACTGGCAGGAATTGACCTCCAGGCCAATTGGCAGTGAGAATCAGCTGTGTCTGCAGTGGGAGAATTTCTGTGCTGAAGACACCCTTCTGGGGGCAAGACTTGCTTCAGTGGGGCTTTGGTGCTCACTGAGTCTGCCCCCTGAGTGTGTTCCTTATGAATCTGAGGAGTTATAATCTGGGTGGTCCCACTCTGACCACTGGGTACATTGGCTCTTGGATCTAAGGAGGTGCTAATTTAGCCTCTTCCTGAGGTTACCCAGCAGGAGCTACGAAGAGATATGCAGATTCCCCTTCCTTTTTGGGGGATTTGGGGGTGCCCAGATGAGACCCAGCTGAGAAGCAATGCAAGCTGCTGTGGGGCCTTGGGCCTTCTCTTGGAAGTTCTGGGTCTGTCTGGCCCAGCTGCAATTTGTTAGGTAATTGTCAGTTTGCAAAGGACCTGGGCATTCATATGCAAAAGGCTTTGCAGCAGCCTGGAAGGGGCGGGGTCTCGGAATCAACAGGGCGGAGCAAGCAGCTATGGCTGATTCTCAGCACTGCCCTAAGGGGCCGCGCATCTCAGTGTCCTGGTAATTGCTGCCAGCACCTCTGAGGGAAAGCCGCCCTCAAGTTCCGAGTTCTGCCTGCTGCCAGACCGTCCAGTTTCTCCCCGCATGAGCCCTGGGACCCCAGAGATTTCCCAGAACTGGAGTTCAGAGCAGTCGGGAGCTTTTGATGCCCTCCCGATTCAAAAAGACAGCCGCGTCCTCAGGTGCCCGCCCCTTTCCGCGCGCCAGAGCCTCCGTACCTCTGAGCTTCACTTTCGTAGTTCCTCTGAGTCTGTGTGCTCTTCTCTTTCCTTCTAGTTGTAGAATTTCCACTCAGCCAGCCTTCCTGTGGTTCTGGATGATGACCGTTCTGTCTTTTAGTTGTATTTTTGAAGTTGTTGTCGGAGGCAGCAATTTCCGGTGTTTTTCTATGCCGCCATCTTCGATGAATCCGACCAGCCAAAGCAATCTTGAGAAAGAGGAATAAAGTTGGAGGTATCACCTTCCCTGATCTCAAACTATACTACAAAGTTGCACTAATCAAAACAGGATGGTACTGGCACAAAAACAGACACACAGGTCAATGGAGCAGAAGGGAGAGCCCAGAAATAAACTCTTGCTTATATGGTCAACTAATCTATGACAAAGGAGGTAAAAATATGCACTGGAGTAATGACAGGCTCTTCAACAAGTGGTATTGGAAAACCTGGACAGGTACATGCAAAAAAGAAAACTGGACCACTCTCCAACAACATATACCAAAATAAACTCAAAATGGGTTAAAGACTTAAATGTAAAGCTTGAAACAATAAAACTCCTAGAAGAAAATAGGAAGTAAACTATCTAACATCACTCTGAGTAATATCTTTTTGGACATGTCCCTTGAGCAATGGAAACAAACAAATAAATGTGACTACATCAAACTAAAGAGCTAATACAGAGGAAACCTTCAGCAACACAAAAAGGCAACCTTACTGACTGGGAGAATATATTAACAAATTAAGTATATCTGATAAGGAGTTGATACCCAAAATATATAAGAAACTCATACAACTCAATAACAAAAAATTAATCTGATTGAAAAATGGGCTGAGGACATGAAAAAAACATTTCTCTAAAGAAGACATACAGTTGGCCACCAGACATATGAAAAGATGCTCAACATTACTAACCATTAGGGAAATGCTAATCAAAACCACAATGAGATACCATCCCACACTAGTCAGAATGGCTATTAAAAAAAGTCAACAAATAATATGTTGGTGAGGATGTGGAGAAAAAAGAATCCTTGTGTACTGTTGGTGGGACTGCAAACTGGTGTAGCCCTTGTGGAAAACAGTATGGAGATTCTTCAAAAACTATGACTCAGAAATTCCACTTCCTGGTATTTATCAAAATAAAATGAACATAATCATTTGAAAAGATATATGTACCCCTATGCTCATTGCAGCATTGTTTACAATAGCCAAGATATGAAAGCAACCCAGGTATCCAATGATAGATGAATGGATAAAGAAAATGTGACATACACACACACACACACACATACATACAGACAGAGAAAGACAAATACCATATGGTTTCACTTACATGTGGAATCTGAAAACAGACAAACAAACAAAACAAAAAGATATTCATAGAAACAGAGACCAAAGAGATGGTTACTAGAAGGGAGAGGTTGAGGGAGAGGTGAAAGGGGAATATAGACAACAATATTGTAACAAGTGTACATGCTGACAGATGATTACCAGAAATAGTGGAGTGATCATATTTTAAGGTTTAAAAATGTTGAATCACTGTATTATACATCTGAAACTAATATAACCAATATAAGATTGTATACCAACTACACTTAAAAATAAATTTTTGAAAAAGATGTCAGCTTTTCTCTAAGTAAGCAGCAGGTGGCAGTGTGGAAATAGAAAATTTTTTTAAAGCAGTTTTCAAATTGCCATTTTCATGTCAAAGAATTTCTAGTCATTTTTTTTCCTTAAGCTTAATTTTTTCAAAGATTCATGTATTAGGCAAAAGGGATTTAAGAATTTATTACACCTTCATCCCCACCCCTAGCTTCCCAGACTCTGGATTTCCTTGTGGAGTTAATAACATGCATTAAGGAACATAGATTTGAAGTCCTACTTTGAGGATGAAACAGGAAACTTTTTAATTATGCCAGTAATAATATCTGTGTTTCAATTCCGTTGTGCTTATTACATTTGTAAACACTGACTCTCAATGTAAATGCAATTTGTTAAACAACAGAGAAAGGCCATGCCCTTATGGTGTCAGACAACCATTTATGAGATTTGAATCTTAAAATCATGAAGTATCTAAGTATTTCTCATTGGGTATACAGACAGCTCACCTATTAGGAAAGTTTGGTATTTCAAATGAATTTTTTCTTTTAAAACATGGGCACAGAATATTCCCCTCTGTGTGTCATATAAATATTTCAGTGTATTCTGTTCTGGCTCACACTGGAGAGGAGGACCTGAAATGGCAGGGGGTCAGTTCATGATCAGGGAGGAATGTGAAAGAGTCACAGGTATTGAGAGCTAAGTGCTATCTCAGTGGTCATAACCTCGTCTTAAATTAAATATGCACTTAAGCCATTCTCTGGTACAGCAGTTCTCCCTTATCTGCAGTGGATATACTAGTATTCCACTGGGTGCCTGAAACCGTGAATAAGTATCCAGCCCTATATAAGGCATGCTTTTTTTTTATACATCCGTACCTATGATAAAGTTTAGTTTATAAATTAGGCACAGTAAAAGATAACAATAACTAATACTAAAATAGAGCGATTATCACAATATTCTTTATGTGAATGGCGTTGGGGCCATTATTAAGAAAATAAGGGTTATTTGAACACAAGTACTGTGATACTGAGACAGTCAATCTGATAACCAAGAGATGCTACTGAGTGACTAACGCATGGGTAGCATATACAGTGTGGATACGCTGGACGAAAGGTTAATTCACCTCCTGGACAGGACAAAGCGGGATGGCGAGAGATTTCATTATATGTTGCTCAGAATGGCACACAACTTAAAATTATGAATTGTTTATTTCTGGAATTTTCCTTTTAATGTTTGCAAACCACAAGTGACTGAGGGTAACTAAAACCACGGAGAGGGAAACCATGGATAAGGGTGACTACTGTAATTGGCAAGAATGCTGGGCTTGGGGTCTTTGGATTGTGGCTCTACCACTTACTAACAATGAGACTATGGGTGGATTTCACCATTTCTCCTTTTGACATTTCTTAAGACTTTTTTTTATTGAAATAAAAAATACATACAGAAAAGTTTATATATCATGAGAGTATAGCCCAGTGAAATTTTCACAAGCTCAACACACCATGAAATGAGCACATTTACATCCTTCCATGTAAATGAGACTATTCGGCTAAATAACTTAATATCCTTTTATTTCTAACTAGAGGCCCAGTGCACAAATTCATACACAGGTGGGGTCCTTTGGGTGGCCTGCGGAGATTGGGCCCCAGCTCGCGCCCCCTGGTGGTCAGCGCACATCATAGCGAGTGGTCAAACTCCCGGTCAAACAATTATATTATATAGGGTGTGCTAATCTCTGTAGTTGTAGGTACATTCCAGATACAGTGCTGGTGGGAAGGAATTTCACTAGCACTTAATGCTATTCCATGAGAAGTTGCCCACCTATACATAGAACAGATCCAGGTAATGGTCACTTTTGCCTGTCGGTCAACAGTGTGCTGCCTTCCCCAGATTCCAGGTTACACATGGAATGTAGGACGGTGGAACAGACAGACCCATCCCTGGATGGGTAGGATGCTTTTCCATTTGGCCAGAATATTCTCTAGGAAGAGAAGAACTACTTCAACCCCACCTCTTCCCTCCACAGGGTTGCAATTGCTTGGATTCAATCAATCAACACATCCATCTTCATCATCAATTATACAACAGGCCTTATGCTAGAAAGAAGCTCTGGATAGGAAAGGTGCCTGGGACATGCAGGGGCCCAAAATCCTCAGAATATGAGGGTTAAGACCAGGGTCGCAGGAGTCAGACTAACTGGGTTTTTACTCTGTTCCTATTCTGGTGGCGCTGCTGCTGCCACTGGCATCACTGAAGAATGAGCACAGTTTGGGCACTTCCTTGTGCCAGGCCTTGTGATCAGCGTTACACCTGCGCTCTTATTTGTTCTCCCAGGAAACACTATGAGGTGGCCTCAATTTCAGACGAAGAAACTGAGGCACAAAGAGATCAGATAAGTTGCCTGAGATCAAAGAGCCAGCAGGTGGTAGTGCTCAAATTTGAAGAAAGTCTCGCTCAGAACCCCCCACTTAACTATGTGACCTCACCCCCATCCTGACACGTCAATTTCCTTATCAACAGAAATGAGGGTAACAATAGTATCTACCTCCCAGGGTTGCAGTAAGATGAAAATGAAAGGAGGTTGTTTATGTGAAGTACACAGTGTCCAGCACATTGTATACACACTGGAGATGCTTATTATTATTTTAGTGTTGTTATTTTATGATGCAAAGAATCATTTTACACTTAGGGTGGGATGGATAATATGATTGTGAAAAGGAGATGACTGTGACATAAGTGAAGGTTTCATTTCTTTTTTTAGGTCCTGTCTGCAGCCTCTGTGTCTCATCGTTTGGAGCAAGACCCGTGGCGATCTTCAGTGGCTTCATGGTGGCCGGAGGCCTAATGCTGAGCGGTTTTGCCCCTAACATCTACTTTCTGTTTTTTTCCTATGGCATTGTTGTAGGTAAGAAACCTAACCACTGTAACTCTCCTAAGCTCCAAGAGCTCATCATAACTTTCCCAATGTCCGCTTCATTATTTAGTTAATATAGGAGGCGAAAATGTTCAGTAATAATTTACTATCAGTGGCCAGTTCACCAAAAATTGTTGCCTTGGTAAAATGTCCGTCAGCGAATCAAAATATTTGAAATGACAAATGTGTTTTAACAGTGCACCTTATGGTTTCTTTCAAGGGGCAGGAAGGCATTTCATTTCCGTGCTTGTCTCTAAAGCACACAAAAAGGAATAAAGAGAGGGGGCAATAGGAGACATGTATGTGACTAACATCTGTCATTTCTCACTAGGGAGTGGTCCCTTTCATATTGGTCAGTTAAGCAGGGCTGTGTTCTAAACATCTTGCTGTGTCACACCATCTGTCACCACGACCCTGATCACAAAGTCAGAAGAGAAGTAAAGAGTAGATTGTAAAGCACATAATTTGTTTTTAAGATAAGGCGTGATTGAAGAACACGGAGTGGTGGGGATGACTGATGGTGACCTTGATTACAGGAGGGGAAAAGCAGAGCGCTCGGGGCTTGAGAGTTCTTTGGGGGATGGGGGATGCTTTGGTGATGTGCTCTACTAATTGTATTCAATGTTTAACATCATCAGACTCAATATTTGTAGGAGCTGCTTGTAGGGAATTTGAAAAAGACTCCCGCTTTTTAAATTTTTTCTTCGTGTCTGAAAAAGCGTAATTTGTTGACTACCAATATTTCTCTCTTTTACTTGAGACTGTTTCCCCAATCCTATATAATAAAAGGCTAATATGCAAATTGACTGAACAGCTGAACGACCTGTCTCTATGATGCACACTACCACCAGGGGGCAGACGCTCAATGCAGGAGCTTCCCCCTGGTGGTCTGTGCACACCCCCAGGGGGAGCGCCACTCAGCTAGAAACTGGGCTCATGGCTGGTGAGCACAGGGGAGGTGGAGGGAGCCTCTCCCGCATCCATGGCAGTTGGACATCGCCCGAGGGCTCCCGGACTGGGAGAAGGTGCAGGCCGGGCTGAGGGACCTGCCCCCCCGCTCCAAGTGCATGAATTTCATGCACTGGGCCTCTAGTAATAAATAATAGGAAAAATAGCAGCTAGCATTCACTGAGTACTTACTGTGTGCCAGGGTCTGCACTAAGTGAGATATCTGATCTCATTTAAACTTCCCAAGAACTGTTTTATAAAAAAGGAAAGTGAAGCGCAAAGTGAAATGACCAACTAAAGCAACATAGCGAGAACACGTGGGGTAGGGTCCACTCAGTCTGACACCACATCCTGACTCTTTTACATTTTTGTAATTGTTTTTAGTGCTTTTAGAACCCAAAGTTTATTTTAAATTAAACTACGTGCCCTAATACTACTCAGATATTAATCTAATATCTGAGAGCACATAGTATATGTTTGATATTTTATTTCTATAAAGCTTAAGATAGTTTTGAACCTGTAGCTATAGATATATTGAGTAATCATTTTGCATTCTTGTCTGAAATAATAAAAATAAAAATGTAGATATCTATGTTTATTCATGATGGGATTATTCCTTTCAGAACACAGGACAAATTATTTCTTCCAAGACAAAGTTTATTTTTGGATTGTTCTTTTTGCATAGGAAATTGAATCATTAAATTGAACCATTGGTATGATTTGGGTATCTTCCCTAAACTCTGGACTAATCATTTAAAATTTCACAGGGTTTTGCTCCTACTCATGGTTTCTAGAGAAAGCCTTTATGAGCACATATCCAAAGTTTTCACTGACCTAAAAACTAACAAAAAGTGACACATTTGCATTACCTATAGATACAAATGATTTTTTAAAAGAAAAAAATTAGCTGACATTGCCAAAGATTTATATATGTTTGATTGTGTTGAAAGAGTATCTAAGGATATATGCTAGTAGAAAGAAAAAGACAAAATTAACTAACTCCCATGATTAAATTTTAAAATTTCTGTAGCAACAGAGAGAGCTTTACCAGCTTGTGAAATTGATTTGGTTCATGTTATTGGAACCTTTCAATAGCTAACCTGGTCCCCCTCCCCTATGAACACATGGTCTTCAATTCATTAGATATTGGTCTTGATTTACTCTTGTGGCGGCTGCTGGTGGTGCTGGTGGGGTCACAGAGCGTCCACTTGGCTTTCCCCACTATGGTAACTCTTACTCCACTGGCCAAGAAACAGTATGTAGAGGGTTGTACTAACATGTATGCCTGCTCCATTAAAAAGCAGCAACTGGGGAAATGACTGTTGGATGGATCCACGGACTCAGAGGGCCTGCTGTGAGCCAGACCTGGGCCATGATCCCACACATTACCTGCTTCCCCCAAGTGACCCCACTCTAAAGAGAGACCATGTAAATACCTCAGGTTCCTAATTAACAATGTCAGCTTGTACCCAGAGTCTGACAATGCTCAAAACATATCCCACATATCCCACTGTGTGATCACCTAAATGCCGCCGTGGTTCTCTGTGGGTGAAGAGTCAGGGTATGGTTATCTACTTGTCATTGTGGTTGTTGCAATGTTTCTTCCTCCCGGCATAACCAGCCTCTCCTCTAGTTGATGGATTCTGGTTCAAAACGGGCTAAGGTCTGGAGAATATGTATGACTCTGATGTGGTGATAGATGCATGATTTGAAATCATGCAACTAGGAGGAAGTGGCCAGCTCATGGAGAGACCCTTGGGCTTCGGGCAAGGAGACATAGGTTCTGTGAGCTTGAGCAAGCACCTTTATTTCCACAAGTGACTGCCCCCTCACCGGAGGAGGCGGGCTTAGCAACCTACTTCCTATAGGTCTTGTGGGGACTCCATCAGGCCAAGCAAAAGATTTGAGTTGGAATTCAATTTATAATTAAAAAAAACCACCCACTCTGGTAATTATTGGGGCCCTGTGAGCTATTCCTTGCTAGCAGATTATTAACAGTTATTCCATGGTTGTCTTGTTTGTGGTTTTATTTCATCAGTAGGCTCACAATATAGGGCTCAGAGAATGTTTGTGAGATACATAAATGAGATAATAATGAATAGTAACACATCCATTGTGTCACCATTTGAAGTAGAGTATCCAATTGAAAAGGCAGTGACAGGAAATTATTACCCAGTCTAAACTCATTCTCCTTTCTGTATTATGAGTTCCTTAGAAAAACACAGGCAAGATGCAGTCTAATGATAATATTCATGGAGCACCGGCTCTGTGTAGAATTGTATTCTAAGCATTTTCATTCATCAGGAATGAATGAAATGGGCTCTTAAGATAGACAGACTAGCATAGGGAAGGAGCAAGCATTAACAGGAAGGCTCTGGGGTCAGACCATGTGGGTTAACTGTATTAGATCCACTTGCCAGCTATGTGACTCCAGACAAGTTACTTATCTTGTGCTCTCATTTTTAAAAGTGAGCATAATAATAGCATCCAACCTATAGGATTTTACAGATTGATGAGATATTACAGTAAATAGTAGCTAGTATAAACATTATTATTAGTTTTGTGACTTTGGAAAATTATTTAATCTCTCTGGCTTCTATTTTTATTTTTTATAAAATGGGACTAATATGAGTACAGAGATATTGTGACTGCTCATGGGAGAATGTGTATAGAGAAGCACACAGAAGTGTTTAATACACATTTGTTCCCTTCTCCTTGAATTTCTTTCTGACCTCTTAGTTCAAGAGCACAGTAGCAATTTTTTCCTACTAAAGAAGCTCTATGGAATCAGAAATATTTATCTAACAGGTTAAAGAATATAGAAAAAATAAAGTAGTATAGTATCATGTTTAATCATCCTATAAAAGATCAAAAGAATGCTAAAGTGTGTTAATTGGCATAATTCTGTTTTACCATTTAATCGATATTTAAAAAAATAACATCTTGAACATATGATGTTATCTTGTTCGGTTTTTGTGTAGCTAAAATAAATGGCAGCTTGCCAGTCTTTTAATTGGCTATAAACAATGCTGCCAGACCTGGTAATTAAGGCTCCTGTTTTCTTAGTAACTTTCCTAAATCAGAAAAAAAAAGGTAGCGAGAGACTGTGGATGGGGTGGGATGAGGGGGTACAGAAAATATGTCCTTAATGAATTTCTCAAGTGCCTTTCCAATAATTTCTCTTTGCTTTTCTGAAAAGTACAACTTCAAGTCAATTTCTTTTATTCTCGTTCTCCATAAGATATTTAGTTACCTGATTACTGTCTTCTTAATATTCTCTTCTTGATTTTTGGAAAATTTAATTTTCTTTTCCTTCATTTTCTTGGTAACATCTGCATAGGGGAGGGGAAAACCACATTTGTAGAAAACATAGTTTGGGGAGGGGAAAACCACATTCATAGAAAATCTGATTCTCTTACTCTAGTTCTAGCTATTGAGATAAAGGTCATTCTCTATATATTTCCTTTAGCCATTAGTTTTATAAGCTGTTTTTGGTTTTTAATGGTTATATCATTAAAGATAGTCTTTTGTCTCTCATTGATGTTCAATTATAATAAGGAACTTTGATCTTCTAATTAGTCTCTGGCTATATCCACATAATGCCGTAATACTCAGGTAAAAGTGAAAAAATGTACAAATATAATAGCTATTTTTAGTACCTTATTATATTCTAGGTACAGATATTAAATCTTTTTTAAAAAAATATATTTTATTGATTTTTTACAGAGAGAGAGGGAGAGGGATAGAGAGTTAGAAACATTGATGAGAGAGAAATATCGACCAGCTGCCTCCTGCACACCTCCTACTGGGATGTGCCTGCAACCAAGGTACATGCCCTTGACCGGAATCGAACCTGGGACCCTTCAGTCCACAGGCCGATGCTCTATCCACTGAGCCAAACCGGTTTGGTGAGATATTAAATCTTTTGCATTTTTTATGTCTCTTAAGACTTCCAGTTATCTTGTGAGATTGTTTTAAAGATAAGGAAACTAAGAAAGTTCAAGTAAACTCTCAAATTCCCAAAGTCATACAGCCGATACATGATAGAGTTGGGATTTGAATCTATACCTTTGCTCTTAATAGTCAATGTCATGTTCAGGAGACTTGGGCTAAGTATATAAAATTTAGAGTCATGTCAATTAAAAAAAAAAAAAAAAAAGGCCAACTACTTGGACTTTTTAACTTCCGATGCAGATGTTTTAGGCTGAAAACGTAAAAGTACTGACATTTAACTACTTTAACCTACATTTAGCTGCTCTACACTTGGATGCTCTAACCTTGTTTTTCTTTTTTAGCACCCTAAGTTATGTTCTCATTATTTCATTTCCAGGAATAGGTATTTCTGTAATACTATTTGCAATTGCCAATCCTAACCAACTCTTTGAACAGGAATATGACGTATTGACTCAGATATTTAAAGAGGGTGTTGAAATGCTTGTTTCAGAATATACTGAAATGAATTCTCCGAAATGACTAAGAGAGAAGTCCCTACACTTTAGTGACCAACCGTCTCAGTTTGTCCAGGACTAGGGGCTTTCCTTGGCCTCTAGTGGTCAAACGGGGGAAGTCCTGGGCAAATCTGAGTAAATTGGTTCCCCTCTGGCACACCGAGAGTCTAGACTGGATTGTGTGGCTCAACCCTTAGCACTTCTTAATATTGCGATATTAGAATGCACAGTTACTAAAATATTTTATTTTTATAAAAATAATACTGCAGGAAGAAACTTTTATATTACAAATTCAGGGGTTCGATAGATGTCTGTTCAGTTTCACACAAAAATATGTATAATCACAGGATATTGAAAAATAATTCATAGGTATTTTAAAAAATATGTACACCATTTCAAATTTTTTATTGCTTGTCCCCCCCAAAATAAACCAAAATTTCATTTTCATGATTTTATTTTTATGCTAGTTCTTAGAGGTGTTTGCTTTCTGTATTCTGATTAAGAACCATTTTATAGCCCTAGCTCTGTTGGTTGGGCATCTTCCTATACACCAAAATGTCCCTGGTTCGATTCTCATTCTGGCCACATGCCGGGGTTGTGGGCTTGATCCCCAGTAAGGGGAATGCAGGAGATAGCCAATGGATGGTTTCCCCTCTCTCTAAAATCAATAAAAATATATTTTAAAAAATGTTAAAGAAGGCTTTTATAATATTACAGTATTTTCTTTCAATTTAAAAAATTACATATATTTTTATTTATATACCCATATAAATACTATATATATGTATACATACATAAAATTAAAAAAATGATTGTTGTGTTCATTCTGCTTATATCTTTTGAAAACTTGTCATGGACTTCTTTCCATTCAATAAATATAATTCTATAACATAATTTTTTATGGCAACTTTAACAGACAGTTTTTAATATATATTGATTGGCTGCCTCCTGCACACACCCCACTGGGAATCAAGCCCACACCCAGGCATGTGCCTGGACTAGGACTGGAACCGTGACCTCCTGGTTCATAGGTCTACACTCAACCACTGAGCCACACTGGCTGGGCTTGAGTTGAGTGTTTGAAGGACACTAGGATATGGTCAGGTGGACACAGGTTGGAAAGGAAATGAGTGGTGGGAGAGGACATCCCAGGAGTTCATGTGCCCCTAGGCATGAAATAGAGTGCAGTCTTCTCATGGATGTTTGTTTGATGAATGCACAAGTCATATGGGAAGTTGCAAATCTGTCAAAGTATGTTTGTAACAGAGGCCAGTGATAAAGACTTTTGCTTGGACCTTATTGTAGGAGTGTGATGTGATGAGCATTATATGATAGCAATTTAGAAGGTAGAATGGTGGGGAAAGTACCAGAGGCTAAAACAGAGACTGAGAGGCTATAGCTCAGATCAGAAGAGATGAGGTGAACTGAGGCAGGGGCAGTACAGAAAGGCAGGGGGGTGGTGATCACTTAAGCAGTGGCTGTCATAAACCAGCGGTTGCCAACTGGTAGTCCACGGACCACTGGTGGTCCATGAGGTCCGAAAGGTTGGCGACCGCTGTCATAAACAGCTTGATGTCTGGGTTGATGCAAAGAGATGAGGGAGGAAAGGGCCTTTGAAGTTGTGGTGTCACCCTGAGGTGTGAGAAATGGAACATACGGTGTGAAAAGGAAATGTTAGAAGCTGTAAATATGTTTAGTTTCCACCTATTTAAGTAAAGGAAACAATGATATTTTACTAATGTTTATGCTTTCAGTTGTTAGTGATACAGATATTTAGTTTTAAAATTATTATGCTTATACTGAAGGTTTATGCTCAGATTTTTTTTCCACTGTTGGAAGTCTAGTTAAAAAAATTATTGGAGACCAGGGGATGCTTTAAGGCAGTGGCTTCCAACCTTTTTAGTCTTGGGTCCCTTTGTACTTTTTTATTTTAGGACACCCAAGGAGCTTTTGATTATGTAGATTATATTTATTGATACTTATCCTGTTAAGATTTACTATCTTAAAAGCTGAGAAATTTAACAATATTTGTTTAGTAATTTATTTCAAGGTAATAACAAACCTACTACATGTTAATATAACTAACATACTTATTATGAAAAATAACTCTATTTCTGCCTGGCCGGTATGGCTCAGTGGTTGAGCATCGACCTATGAACCAGAAGGTCTCCTTTTGATTCCCTGTCAGGGCACATGCCTGGGTTGCTGGCTCCATCCTCAGTAAGGATAGTAAACATCATCATTGATGTTTCTATCTCTCTCTCCTCTCCCTTCCTCTCTGAAAGAAATAAAAATATTTTTAAAAGAAAGAAAAACAACTCTATTTTTTCATAACAAAACAAAATTGAGAAGAGTAACATTGTTTTACATTTTCACAAATATTTTTAATGTTTGGCTTCTAGAAGACACCTGCATTCTCCTATCTGCTCTGTACTCAGTTGTTGCAATATGTTTTTCTGATTGAAGTGTATGAAGGAAATCTGGTCTCACACAAAGGTATAGTTGGAAAATGGAGGAGATTTTAATAGCTTTTTCAGGTAATTGTAGATATTCTTCATTGTCATTCAGTAAGGGACAATTTTCTGAAGGTTAATTGCAATTTGGAACCTGATACCACATCAGTAGACTTTTGTGCCCTGTTATATTAAGTCCATTTGTTTAGTCTGTACTTTGATCTCTGCATTCAAACCTGATTTTGTAACATCATGAATTGGTTATTTGAAAAATAACAGTTTGTTGAGTTATTCGAGAATTTAAAAATGTTGGCACATTTCATTATACATCTTAAAAATCATTTTTGTTAGCATCATCAGTAGGCTCATCAGAAAATCTATATGTATTGGGAACTTGTCAAATTCATGGTGATAGACACAAATTTCCAAAATTCTTGTTTTTGCTGGAATTTCTATCATTGGTAACAATGACTGTCAGTTGTTTCCCTTATTAATTTGTTTTCCAGGAAACATCTGCCAAATACCCAAGTCTGAATAAACTACTTTGTCATACATTCTTTCAAATACAAACAAGGTTACATGAGAAAAGTGGCTATTTTAGCTGACTAGTAGAACGATTACATAAGCGCTTTCCTTGCAACAATTGTAATTCAGACTAAGCATTTTTTAAAAATTGTGTTTGTTTTTACTGTGAGCATGTGATGGTGAAGCATAGAAGGTGTAAAATTTGTCACCAGTACCATGACTTGTGCTAAGGCTCTTCCAGTTTTACTGACCATCCGCATAAATGTGAACACAATGTCAAAAACAACAACAGAGAGCATCTTAGTATTATTATGGAAACAGTTTTACTTTACGGGCTCCATGGAAGATCTTGGGGACCCTGGAGATGTCTCGTTAATAACTGCTGACTTAAGATCATCCTGATACAGATGTGGGGAGGCCTCATGCCACCTTCTGCTTTTTTGAAAAGTTTAAAGAAAAGGCATTTCAAATGTATGCTACATTTTTTAAAAAGCGAGATGATCTTATCTGAAACCCATGGCCTTACAACAATTTTTAAAAACTTATTTATTTTTAGCCAAAATTACAAGCTTAAAAGTTGCTATTTCAACTTTTCTAGACTGGCATTTAGTAATTGTCGTTTTGTGTGTGTGTGTCTAAATGCCTAACATTTGTAAGAGCCCTAACAACCAAATCACAGGAAACTAAATTCATCCCTCTTCCTTAGTGAAGAGTAACTATTTTATTTCACAAAATTGATTGTCCAGAAACAAGTCTTATATATTAAAGTGTTCTATATGTAGTAATCACAACTGTATAAACCAGTCCAACTCCTGTTTTAGTTGTTAGTATTTCTTCCCTGAACTCAGACAAAAGGATGCTTTATTTTAAAAGGTTTATTTAAGTGTAATTGTTTTCATCTATCTCATTTTTAAAGAAGACTTTTTATGCAATCAAAGATGATCATCTGAGTCCTGGGTTATTTTAAGAGCTGATTTCCTAGAATGTTTATGCGATATATTTGTTAAGTCCAAGTATTTTTTCTAATTATAGTACAGGTAGCAATTAAAAGTAATGAAAGTGATCTTAATAACTTATCTAATGGGCCATGGTTAAAATTCAGTTTTTAGACTGTAGCTTATGTGTCGTTTATAGAGTGATTCTTAAGAGCAGGTGATGTTGCAGATGAAAAGCAAAACGTTATGGGTTAGAAGCCAGAGGAAATTTTTATGAAAAACAAACTGAGGTCATTAGGTACTCAATAGGGATGCAAAGTTTAAGCTAACAAACAAGAGCCTTGGAGGAGATAAACATTGAACGTTGGGTATCAAGAAAGGGAAGTTTACATTTACAGAAAAGTAGAGAATAGTATAACAAACAACTGTATGCCACTTACATTTAATAATTATTCATATTTTATTTGTTTTGTCTTTTTTTTGGTGAAGATACTTTAAACTAAAAGACATCATGACATTTTACTTCTAAATAAGGTCATGTTGTTATGAGAATGTCCAAAGTGATGGAAGAGTTTATCTGAGCCAAACGGAGAACATGCCTAGAAGTAAGATCTCAAGAGATTGAGAAAATGCTCCCAAGAATGACAGTTTTGCAGTTCTTTTTATGTATTTGGAATCAAAGGAGGGAATTTAAGGAGATTACATAAAATCTGTTGGTGGTAGGTAAAGGAGATGGGAGAAAGCAAGTTTGAGAAAACTCCCAGGTTGGATAAAAAATGGAGGGATATATACTCCCTTTACATTGGTGGGTACAGGATAGTTAACATTTGAACAGTTACAGTAAGTAGGTGGTGTTCAGGCAACAAGATCGTGTGCTCCCTTGAGGGTGGCTATACCTTTGAGGAGTCTGGAAAAGAGAATTACTCTGGCATTTCAAAGATGTGTTAACCTAAATGCACAAGTAGGATGGACAAGGCTTCAGGCAAAGATAAACCTTTTACTAAGAAAGTTAGTGAACTTTCAGAAAGGGAGATCAGAAAAACAATCCCATTTACCATCGCACCAAAAAAATTAAGATACCTAGGAATAAACTTAACTAAAGAGGTTAAAGACCTCTACTCAGAAAACTACAGGACGTTGAAAAAAGAGATAGAGGAAGACATAAACAGATGGAAGAACATACCATGTTCTTGGATTGGTAGAATCAACATCATTAAAATGTCCATACTACCCAAAGCAATCTATACATTCAACGCACTTCCCATTAAAATACCAATGGCCTTCTTCAAAGATCTAGAACGAACTCTCCAAAAATTCATCTGGAATAAAAAAAGACCCCGAATAGCTGCAACGATCCTGAGAAAGAACAAAGTAGGTGGGATCTCAATGCCAGATATCAAGCTGTATTACAAAGCCACTGTTCTCAAAACTGCCTGGTACTGGCACAAGAACAGACATATAGATCAGTGGAATAGAATAGAGAGTCCAGAAATTAGCCCGAACCAATATGCTCAATTAATTTTTGACAAAGGAGGCATGAACATACAATGGAGCCAAGATAGTCTCTTCAATAAATGGTGTTGGGAAAATTGGACAGACATATGCAAGAAAATGAAACTAGACCACCAACTTACACCATACACAAGAATAAACTCAAAATGGATAAAGGACTTAAATGTACGACAGGAAACCATAAAAATTCTAGAAGAATACAAAGGCAACAAAATCTCAGACATATGCCAAAACAATTTCTTCACTGATACAGCTCCTAGGGCAGTTGAAACTAAAGAGAAAATGAACAAATGGGACTACATCAAAATAAAAAGCTTCTGCACAGCAAAAGAAACCATCAACAAAACAACAAGAAAACCCACTGCGTGGGAAAACATATTTGCCAACGTCATATCTGATAAGGGACTAATCTCCAAAATTTATAGGGAACTCATACAACTTAACAAAAAGAAGATAAACAATCCAATCAAAAAATGGGCAAAGGATCTAAATAGAAACCTTTCAAAAGAGGACATTCAGAAAGCCAAGAGACATATGAAAACATGCTCAAAGTCACTAATCATCCGAGAGATGCAAATCAAAACAACAATGAGGTACCATCTCACACCTGTCAGAATGGCCATCATCAACAAATCAACAAACGACAAGTGCTGGAGAGGATGTGGAGAAAAAGGAACACTTGTGCACTGCTGGTGGGAATGCAGACTGGTGCAGCCACTATGGAAGGCAGTATGGAGGTTCCTCAAGAAATTGGAAATGGAACTCCCATTTGACCCTGTGATCCCACTTCTAGGAATATATCCCAAGAAACCAGAAACACCAATCAGAAAGGATATATGCACCCAGATGTTCATAGCAGCACAATTCACCATAGCTAAGATCTGGAAACAGCCTAAGTGCCCATCAGTAGATGAATGGATTAGAAAACTGTGGTACATCTACACGATGGAATACTATGCTGCTGTTAAAAAGAAGGAACTCCTACCATGTGCAACATCATGGATGGAACTGGAGAGCATTATGCTAAGTGAAACAAGCCAGTCAATGAAGGAAAAATACCACATGATCTCACTCATTCATGGATAATAAAGACCATTACAAACTTTTGAACAATAATAGATACAGAGGCAGAGCTGCCTCAAACTGATTGTCAAACTGCAGTGGGAAGGCCAGAGAGAGTTGGGGGGCAGGAGGGAGGGGAGTAAGAGATCAACCGAAGGACTTGTGTGCATGCATATGGGCATAACTAATGGACATAAGACACTGGGGGGTAAGGGAGGGTAGGGGTTTGTCAAGGGCGGGGGGGAAAAAAGGACACTTAAGTAATACCCTTTGTAATACTTTAAGCGAAAAAAAAAAAAAAAAAAGAAAGTTATAGGCCTGGTGCTTAACTACTTACTATGACCTGCCCAAAAAGAAATTTATGATCAGCTCACCTTGGGAGGTTACTCTCAGTCACTGTGTTTGTCAGATTTATGACATAATCCCTTTTTCGTTTATAATAATTTGCAGCTCTAAAAGAAAAAACTTACAAGTATAGATTTTACTGTGATGTGTTAATCTGAAGACAACTAGGGACATGCCCGAAGGTCTTTGTTTTGCAAACTGAGGTGTGCAAGCTATAAGCTCTTGCAAAATAGGTTGGGATGATGAAAGGGATTTTATAAAATTGTTTAGAGGACTTAGAGGAGGAAAAACAGTGAGCGAAGGACAAGTACTTGGGAAGGGAGACAGAGATATTAAATGGGCACATTTGATTAAACTTTGCTATTTGGTATGTGATTTAACCATTTTCTCTCCCTACAATATCTTAATTTAAACTTGCATTATTCATTTATGCTTTATAAATTGGATTATTTTTTTCAACTTGTCCCTGACCTTTGGGTGTGTAGAGTGGAAACGGAGCCTACATTAATGTGTCCATTGGAGCTGCACGGCTAGCATTGGATGTATCTAGGAATTCGTACTTGGAAGAGTTTCAGCCAGTTGGTGACAGAATGCCCTATTGGAATTATCCCCCCCCCCTGGTTTTTGCATTGAAGTAATATATGTAATTAATCTATGCAATGTCTTTTTATGTTTAGGTCTCGGATGTGGCTTATTGTACACTGCAACAGTGACCATTACGTGCCAGTATTTTGACAGCCGCCGAGGCCTTGCACTTGGCCTGATTTCAACAGGTACATTTTCAAAATCAGTACAGTATTGCCCCTATTCAGCCTTCTAATCAAAGTTAAAAGTTGGCAAACAGATATGAGTAACTACTCCCAGCTGTCACTCAGGTAGCACCTTTTTTTTTTTTTTTTTTGGCTCTATTCCTACAAGGAAATTTTATTTTCCACTGTAAATGTGGCATAGCGTTCAGAAAAGCCTAAGATAGATGTATGAAAAACTGTTTATTTCAAAGGTGTGTTAACCTGGAGGCACAGCAACACTGGACAGGGTTTGCTTCAGGCAAAAATAAATCTTTTACTAAGCAGTTATAGGCCTAGGGAATGACAACCCAGCCCAGTTAGGAATTTATGATGGATGAGATCACCCTGTGAGCTTACTTTCCATAGAACCCTTTTTCTTCGTCCACAAATATCATAACGGAAAGAAAGCTTATGGGCCCAGTAAATTGAGAGTCACGTGCTGGTGAGAACCTTGCTGAAGGAAGTGGACAACATGTATATAAAGCACCTTATCCCTGAGAAAGACAGGAGAAAAGGAAGGGAAATGGCGACACCGTCAGAAAGATGGATGCTGATAGCTCTCAACCTCCATTTATTGTGACACTCACAATTCCCACACACAAAAAAAGTGGAAAAGATTGATTTATGAATATAGCTCACTGACCTATGTGCGCAGCCAAAGACAGGCTGTTTATTCTTGCTGTTCCTTTAATAATCAAGAGATGATCACTGCAGGGGTGGAGAATATAAACATAAAAGTTTCTGGCCTCTGATATTTTAAAGTGGTGCTTTATTTTTCAGTTGGATTTTTTTTCCCTAGGCTGTTTAGGGAATTTATCAAAGTTTCTGTAGCCAATGTCTTATGAGTTTGGTTAGGAGATAAAGCTGCCAAGTTTACTAAAAGCTGTACGTTTACGTACGCTCCTTGTTAGTGAGTGAGTGTTCTTGGGAAGCCAGGCTTTCCGATACGCTGAAGAACTTCAGTAGTAGATCTGACCACAGGATCCAAATTAATGTTTTGTTCCTGAGGCCAACCCAGGGGCAGCAAAGTGATTCCAGATGGAATTATATCTAGCTGGATGTTTACTCAAGGTGGTTTAAAGAAGCATTGGCAGGTGAGAAATGGGAATCATAGTGTAGGGGGAGACATGGCCAGAATCAGAGGACATGGCTAAGATAGAAATGGGAACAGAAATAGAAAAAACAAGATGGAGAATCCAGAACAGTTGAAATGCAGTTTCAAGAACTGGACAGGATCTCCCAAAAGTGTGGGGAGTGTGATAATAGGCATGGCAGCTTAAAGGACAAGAGGTCTTACCTCTCTTATATTTTTTGTAGAGGCACTATAATGATGCAACAGGCACAGACCCTGGAGTCAGACCTGGTGTTGAATCCTGCCTGTGTCACATCCACTAGCTCTCTGTTGATGAACAAGTTAGTTAATGGTTCTGTTAACTATTAAGCCTCAGTTTTCTGAACTGTAAAGTGGGAATAAAAGAGTCCCATCAGGTTATTGGGCATATTAAAAGAGTTATTGTGTAAGACACATGGCAAGGGCTCGAAAAGTATTAGCCATTATAATTATGACCTAGATTTCCCTGAATCTCCGAATTGATTTGTGCTGAAGATGTTGAAAATTGTTCATTGAGAGAGCTGCTCCTGCTTTTCACTCAGTCTAGGGAGGAGGGCATAAGGACTTGAGCCAAAAATGGAGCTACTATGGACAGTCAAGACTTGGCAGAATTAAGGAGTTTACAGTGTCAACTCACAGGGAGCTAGGTGAGGCAAAATTAGGGAGAAGCATGAATCTACTGTCTTAGTCTGTTCAGGTTGCTATAAGAAAGCACCATAGAGTGGCCGGCTTATAAACAATAGAAATGTATTTTTTATAGTTCTGGAGGCTGGGAAATCCAAGAACAAGGCACCAGCAAATTCAGTGTCTGGTGAGGGTCCATCTTCTGGTTCACAGAGGTGATCATTTCATTATGTCCTCAGGTGGCCGAAGGGGAGAGGGAGCTCTTGGGGTCTCTTTTATAAGGGCACTAACCCCATTCATGAGGGCCTCGCCATCATGACCTAATCACCTCCCATAGGTCCCACCTCCTAATATCATCACCCGGGGGGCTAGGTTTCAGCATATGGATTTTGGGGAACACAGACAGTCTATAGCATCCACCTTCAGTGAAAGAGATGACACGCAAAATATAACTCACAGTAGAACATTTTTAAATTGAACAGAAGTTAATAGTGAAAATCCTTGCAATATGGGACCTAGTTGGAAGGAGCCTAGGCATTAAATGAAGGTTTTGGGAACTCGGTCTTGCTCCGTGGTGAACAGGGGTTGGTAAACGAATGCCCATGGCCCAAGTCTGGTGTACTGCCTGTATTTGGACAGCTCACAAGCTAAGAATGATTTTTTTCTTTTTAGTGTAGTTTTTAAAAATCACAAGAAGATATTTTTATGGCAGGGGAAAATGATGTGAAATTCAAATTTCAGTGCTCATAAATAAAGTTGTATTGGAACACAACCATGCTCATTCCTTTACAAACCTTCTCTGGCCCCTTTCTTGCTTCAGGGGCAGAGTGGAGCATTTACGACAGAGATTGTATGGCCCTCTATGGCTTAAGCATGTATTCTCTGGACCTTTATAGAAAAAGATTATTGGTCCCTGGTGTTAAAAGTTAATCAAAGCATGAGTGTCTCTCTTACTGTTTCAGTAACTGAACATCAATTACTATTTTCCCTCTTTGTGATAATATATAACTTAGACATGCATGGAAGCATAATTCATCCTTTATTTCACTTCACCATTTACACTGAGGATTTTTAAATTAGGGTTTTCTTTTTGAAAATTAAAAATTATAGTTTTCAGTTTACACAGTTCCACAAGAAAGTTCTGAATTAGTCTTTATTGCCCTGAAAGGATTCCTGCATCTTTCTAAGCTTTGGCTGCATTCTTGTGAGGTATAGGCTGGGGAAACTACTGTCTAGTGTGTAATTTGATTGTGCTGTCCTATCATATACTTAGCACATCATATGTATTCTATATATTTTTTTGTTGAATTAATATAAATGTCTTTCTTATATTTCATGATGTTGAGGGCTAAACTTAGTTGGTGAGCCATGGAGAAGTTGCTTATTTTTTCAATTTAAGGTCAAAACACAGAACTTGCAGAACGCCAAGAGTATGTGTAGGTATCTAATGTTAGGGCACTATGTTAGAATCTATACAGAGATATGGTATTAGGCAAAAATGTGAATTAACAGTGAATGGAGGTTACTGCAGTACAGAAGTACATGAAATAGTGCTATTTTCTATTCTTTCGGTTTGTTTTCTGAAGTGCTTTTAACTTTGGGAGTATGTGTCACTTTTCAAAAGATAAGGGAAAGATTAAATTTGTCTACTTATTATTTTTCAATAGTCAGCAAAGAAGATACTATCTTACTAACCACAAAATGATATTATTGTAGCTGCCATTACATCAGTATGAGCTACTAACATTTTAATACAAAGAATTTTTAGGGAGGGCATTAAAAAGTTAACTTCTAAAATGTTAGAGAGGAACAACTGTGGTCCCAAAGAAAATGCTTCTTTACAAGTCTGAGAGTCATTTGGTTATTTGTAAGAATTTTTGACAAGATGGGTTTTTGCTGCAAGCATGGCATCCTGTTGGGGTTACGAAGTAATTTGGTATAGATCATTTTTAAGTATGATCCACTGCCGTAGCCAGTTTGGCTCAGTGGATGGAGCGTCGGCCTGCAGACTGGGGGGTCCCAGGTTCGATTCCGGTCAAGGGCATGTGCCTTGGTTGCGGGCACATCCCCAGTGGGAGGTGTGCAGGGGCAGCTGATCGATGTTTCTCTCTCATCAATGTTTCTAGCTCTCTATCTCTCTCCCTTCCTCTCTGTAAAAGATCAATAAAATATATTTTTTTAAAAGTATGATCCACCTATTTACCTATTTTTAAACAGTTCTATTTATTACTCTCCTGCTTTTTTAGGTGACATTTTTCAATGATATTTAAATTTTAAAATACTCAATTTTTTAAAAAGTTGAAATCAGAACACTGCTAATTAATTCGGTTGTTGTAACATGAGGTTCCAGTATGTTTAGTGTGATCTATGCTTAAAAAAACACACCCAGAAAATCCAGGAAAATTTACTAGGCATACTTTGTGATTTCAATACCCTATCAAATTCCACTTTATTCTTTTCATGGTTTAGTAATGTGAATCATTATATTCTGGTGATTTAGCAATGGATTTGAACTATCACACCATGACAAATATCCCATGAAAATTAAAATACATTCTTCAGCTCAAAAAAATAAAATATGAATATTTACTTGTTCAAAGGGAATAAATATATAGCACAGAGCTTGGCACATAATAAATGCAAAAAAAGTAGTTGCTTAAGGTATTTGTTACGAATATGGGCTCCAGGAGTCAGAATGATGGAGTGTGCTGCTGGGGTCCAACCCCAGCAGGTCCAGGGGTCCCCAAAGGTGTGGACGGAGTCGGCAAAGAAGGAATGACATGGAGACAGGGTTCAGTTCATCAGCATAGCGAGGTTTTCCCTCCAGGATCTCCAGCCAAGTTCTGTCCAAGATCTCCAGCCAAGTTCTGTGTACAGGTTCTCTTGCTAGGTTCTCCATACAGCTTCTCCAGGTTCTCCAGCCAGGTTTGATCGCCAGGTTCTGTAGCAAGGTTCTCCAGCCAGGTTCTATCCAGGTTCTTTTGCCATGTTCTGTCTAGGTTCTCCAGTGAAGTTCTATAGCCAGGTTCTGTCCAGGATCTTTTGCCATGTTCTCTCCCTAGGCTCTCTCTCTACGTTCTGTGTCCAGGTTCTGTCCCTAGGTTCTGTCTAGGATCTCCAGCCAAGTCCTGTCTCTAGGTTCTGTCCTCTGCTGTCTTGTTACATCTGTATTTATACCAGTTGATTTTAATCCTATCAATTTCTATTCCAAAAGTTAGGGCGTTTCTTATCTCCATTCCAGGGAGTAAAGATTATGTAGCTCAAGCATGATTGTTTGTAGTTAAAGTGATTAACTACCCGCCTGGCACTTAGTTAAGGGGTTTTATCCCCTCCCTAACTTCAGGGGAAAATCCCTACCTGGGAAAACCACCTTTCTCGGAGAGGTGACCTTGGTTAAAACACATAGCGCCAAGAAGGTGAGCAAACATATTAAGAACAGTATGCCATATATGCCAGGTCCCTTGAAACAGCAAGGATGGACCGGCTCCCGGCAGTGTGCCTCCTACTTATGCCACTTACAGCTTGGTGACCTGCGGCAAATTTCTAAACCTTTCTAGCCTTCAGTCACCTCAGGTACAGGTTGAGAATAATAATAGGACCTACACAATATGACCATTATCAGGATTAAACAAGATCATGCAATGTGCAGTGTTGAACACTGTCTGAACTACAAATGCTATTTCTTAAAATAAATATTCTATCAGTATTACTATTATTGTTGTTATCATCACCTTTCATATCCTTGCTGTGATTTTTCATACGATGGCACGCCCGAGTGCCAGTGGAAAAAAGAAATTGCACTGCGGTACCGATAATGCTTGTCCCGAGAGCCCCACGTTATAAGAGATTAAGATTGAACAGTTCTGTTTCCTTTTCAGGTTCAAGTGTTGGACTTTTTATATATGCTGCTCTGCAGAAGCTGCTGATTGAGTTCTATGGACTGGACGGGTGCCTGCTGATTGTGGGTGCTTTAGCTTTAAATATATTACCCTGCGGCAGTCTGATGAGACCCCTCCGGTCCTCCGATTGCCCTTTGCCTGAGAAAACAGCTCTGGAAAATGTACCAGATAGATACTCCATTTACAACGAAAAAGAAAAGAACCTAGAAGAAAGCATAAACATCCTTGAAAAGAGCTACGGAGGCGAGGAGACCTGCAGGAGCACGCTGGCCAATGGTGACTGGAAGCAGGACAGTCTCCTTCACCAGAACCCAGCAACCACGGCACACACAAAAGAGACGGAAACCTACAAAAAGAAAGTGGCAGAACAGACATATTTTTGCAAACAGCTTGCCAAGCGGAAGTGGCAATTATATAAAAACTACTGTGGAGAAACTGTGGCTCTTTTTAAAAACAAAGTGTTTTCGGCACTCTTCATCGCTATCTTTCTTTTCGACGTCGGAGGGTTTCCACCTTCATTACTTATGGAAGATGTAGCAAGAAGTTCAAATGTGAAAGAAGAAGAGTTTATCGTGCCTCTTATTTCCATTATTGGCATTATGACAGCAGTTGGCAAACTCCTGTTAGGGATCCTGGCAGACTTCAAGTGGATTAATACCTTGTATCTTTACATAGCTACCTTAATACTCATGGGCCTGGCCTTGTGTGCAATTCCATTTGCCAAAAGTTATGTCATGTTGGCCATACTTTCTGGGATCCTAGGGTTTCTTACTGGTAATTGGTCCATCTTCCCGTATGTGACCACCAAGACTGTGGGGATTGAAAAGTTAGCCCACGCCTATGGGATATTAATGTTCTTCGCTGGACTTGGAAATAGCCTTGGACCACCAATTGTTGGTAAGATATTTATCTTAAAGTCACCCATTTTACTGTTCTCCTTTGTGACTTCCCAGGATATAGAATTTCGGATTGTAATAATAGCACAGATTTGCCCAAAATAAATCTGCATGGGAAGTGTCATGATAATGATTTATTCAAAATCACTCTGCTGCCCTAGCCGGTTTGGCTCAGTGGATAGAGCATCGGCCTGCGGAATGGAGGGTCCCGGGTTTGATTCCCAACAAGGGCACGTACCTCCATTGCAGGCTCAATCCCTGGTACAGTGCTTGTGGGAGGCAACCAATCGATGTGTTTCTCTCACACCGATATCTTTCCTTTCCACTCGCTCTAAAAATCAATGGAGAAATATCTTCAGACGAGGATTAACCACAAAAAAATCACTTTGCTATAGTTGCAAAGCCAATGTTCTTGCTCAGGGATTTGTGTTTGTTCTTTATTTGGGAGGAAACCAAAATGCCTGTTTATTCTTGTCCAAATTTTGAGAAATTCTCCTTTTCTAATTCCCAGCAGGCCATCTACTTTGAGAGTAGATGGAATATATATTCTAATACTAACTGTATAAAATTGATGAAGTTAGAGTATGGGTTTCATAGTCATACTATTTAAATCAAACTCACTTTTTTCTTCCTCTCTCTCCAGGTTGGTTTTATGACTGGACCCAGACCTATGACATTGCATTTTTTTTCAGTGGCTTCTGCGTCCTGCTGGGAGGTTTTATTCTGCTGCTGGCATCCTTGTCCCCCTGGGAAACACGCAACAAGCAACTCCCCAAGCCAGCTCCAGCAGCCTTTGTGTACAAAGTTGCCTCTAATGTTTAGAGCAATATTGGAAGGCAGTATGAGACTGTTTTTTCAGAGAAAAATTACACGGTGGCTGACGCTGACTGATTTTTTAAAACATATCCTATTCTCTATGCAGCCTCTATCTCCTGTATTCCCGCCCCCCCTCCCCCATTTCTCTTTTCCCAAGAAGCGGGACTATTCTGTGTTGCTATGATTCACGAGTTCTTGACATTATAAAATTTTGGCAAGCCTCAGAGGACTTTCTGTGTGTAGAGAAATAATTTCTCTGCAGACTCCATTCGTTCCATTGCAAGGCACCCAGAGGGGGCTCTTCTGTTTTAGACCTGCAGGCGCCATGATGAGATATGTGTGCTTGCCGCTATGGACTCTTCTCTACATTAGATGAGCTAGTGAATAGAAGACTTTGAGCCAGTCAAGAAATGAAAGTAGTTACTAAGACAGGATTAAGAATTGCAGTGGAGCAAACTGATCATTTTTTTAAAAAAAAAGACATTTTAAATTACAGTCACCGGTTCTAATCATTCTGTTCTATTTACCTTGACGAAGCACCCATCAAGCATAAAGTGTTTGCTGAGATGCAGGCGATCTCCAAACGGAGGAGTAGTCACTATAGCCTTTCTTCATGGTTGGCCGCTATAACCTCTCTTACTTTTGTCTGTCAGCATCCATTCAGCTGATGTTTCCCAGGAAGTGCTGATTTTACCTATTTCCAAATTGGAAATGCATATTTAAACCATTCCGTTCTGGCAAATGGGAAATATCCATTTGCTTCGGGCACAGTGAGGACGAATTGCAAGTCCTTGCATATCTTCTCGGTTTTTTTGCTATTATCAGATTTTACCACTATCACATTTTAATTCAAGGGCAAAACTAAAAAGTGTGTTTGTGTGTGTGTGAGAGAGAGAGTGTGTGTGTGTGTGTGTGTGTGTGTGTGTGTGTGTGTGTGTGATGTTCTAAGTCTGTGTGGGACATGGGAAGGGGAAAAGGCAATAAGAAGTTGATACCCTGATTCAACTTCATTCATTCTTAAGAAAAATGTTCTGGAAGAAAATAAATGTTTAATGCATTGACATTTTTCTAAATAAATGTTTTTAAAACTTTTGTATGCATCCAATTCTTCTATAGGTCCTTTTAAAAAAATACCACTCTGAGAGACTTTAATTCTGTAGGTCTAGGCTGTGGGCCAAGGATCTATATTTTTAATGTGATTCTGATAACACAGCCGGAGTTGAAAATGACTGTTGTAAAACTGGCAACACAGAAACATTTATTCTCTCAACTAAAACAAACAAACAAGAAACCATTGAGGTGATGAGTTTTTATAAATAGCCAAGTGTGATTCTTTAAATAGGAGGCACTCTTCCCATCATGCCAAATTTGTTTTTGTTTTTTTCATTTCTTTTGAAATACATATGTAAGATTATTTCATACTTCTATGTTGCCTTTCTTCTAAGGCACCTGAAGCACTTTATAAGCATGAATCCCCACAACACCTCATTGAGGTGGGTAAATAGTGTTTTTCTATGCAGTAAACCTGGGGTATGGGGAGTTTCATAACTGAGTTAATCCTACTCAATAAGGAAATAATGGGGCTCCAAAGTGCCTTGGACTTTCGCTCCATACTCAGACTTCTGGAATTTCTGTACCTCATTTTTTAGTTACTGTCGAGGTTGGTAGATAAAATGAGTGACATTTAAAAAAAATTAAACTAAATGTTTTTGTGTTGTAAGTTCCTTTTTGCCAATGTTATATTCAGGAAGTCCAATAACCTGATAAAGCTTAATGTTTATGGCGTCCCCACATTCGTCAATGTTGATAATTGTCCAAATGCCTCTTTTCTATGTCTACTAATGTCATCCAATGCGTGCATTATCCATTGTCTAGGGAATGAATTTTAATGCACAATAAAATATTTTTTTTTTTGTTTTATATCAGTTTGGTTGCTTTTTCTCTTCTTAGCCAGTCCCCCTCCCCACTTCAAAATTATGTACAGTGACACTTCCCTTGAATGTAAACACAGAAATTACCTGCTAACTACTTCCAGAATTTGATGATTGGACATCAGTATCTGCAAAAGTCAGTTTGCTAAGTTATTTTGACCATTGCCTTCCTAAAAGCTAATATGTCAATCCTACAGAATCCTTTTGAGGAAAAAGGGACAGAATCCTTTTCAAGATTATTGGCAGGCCCTCGTTGGGGCATGACTATTCAAATCTCTTTTTCCAGTGAATTTTCTTTCTCCTAAACGCTAAACGTCCCCACAAGACTTGCAACCAAGGGAGCAATGGGCAGCGGCAACTTGTCCTGGGCTAACCCCCTAATCTATCTCCAAAGCCCTCTTTTCTCTGACTTTCCAGTGAGCTGACAGCAGCCGCGCCAAGGCTCTCTCCTGTTGCTTCTTCTGTCCTAGATAGAAGCCCTTCCTTGTTTCACTGTCCCCAGCTTTAATAAATGTACTCTCAAAAAAATTTTTTAAATTCTTAATGATGATCTCATCAGTCATTAATGGAATTTTTAAATCCAAACACATGATCTTATTTATCCCTACTAATAGCCCTATGAGATGGGGATTATGATCCTTGTATGGTTCGAAACTTAATTTTCATGCTATGAACAACATATATGTCATTTCCAAAAGCAAAATGAGAAAGGTTTGATTTCTAACATGTCTAGGATATGGGGCCTAGCCAAGCTTGCTACTAAAGCCAAGCTTCTAGTGTATAGAGATGTGATATTTATAGATAAATTATTTATAACTTACCTATTTCTTAAGAATTAGCTTTTTAAAAACACAATAATGAAATTATATTGATTAGAATACAATCTTTCTTTTGTGAGTTAAAAGGTATTTCTTGATATTCCAAGTGCCTGTGGCTGAGCTGGGGAAAGCTTGAACTAAGAGAGTTTGCTAGGGACCCTCTTCCCAGAGTTTAATACTTCCTCACTCCTCTCTCTCTCTCTCTTTCTCTCTCCCTCTCTCTCCACCTAGGAGCCAGCAGGTGATCTAATTTTCTCTAGAGTGACCATGTCATCAGAAGATAAGGTTCAGCCACCAACTTTTGAAGGCCCCGTGAGAAACAATTTCCAAGAACCAGGAGTTCCAGCCCTGGGAGGTCACGACTGAATGGTATATCCATCCTGTAATGCTGGCTAGGAAGTCCCATAGCCTCAGAGAGCCGCAACTTCTAGCAATCACTGTAGGATTATCTTAACTGAGGACATTCCAGGAAAAGGAGAGCTCTAATTTTATGGAAAGAATATCTCATTTTTTCTTAGAAGGACTATTATATCGAACAGGTAAAATACACAATATACATTAGCAGTGCTAAACAGTTTCTCTTTCATGAGCAGAATTTTGGGGCATTTTGCTTTACAGTCAATTGTCTGAAGGATGCCAGTTAATAAGATGCCTCTTTAAATAAGGAGCTTAACCACAACCAGGTAAAATGATCAGTTGGCTTTAGCAGTGTGGAGATCATTTGTTGACCTTGACAAATAGTTTGGAGGAGCAGTCAGTACACAAGGGAGACCATGAATATAGACAACTTCTAAGGCATTTTATTCTTATACTAGAGGCCCGGTGCACAGATTCATGCACTGGTGGGGTCCCTCAGCCTGGCCTGCAGGGATCACGCTGAAACCTGCTCTCCGACATCCCCCGAGAAGTCCCGGATTTCGAGAGGGAAGTTCTCGGGTGATGCACCCTGGAATCGGTTCCCTCCTCTCTGTTCGGCTCCCTCCTCTCTGGTTCCGGGTGCATCACCCAAGAAGCGCAACTGCCAAGTCACCACAGCTTGGTAGCTCCTGCATTGAGCGTCTGCTCCCTGGTAGTCATTGTGTGTCATAGCTACTGGCCGGTTGGCTGGTTGCTTAGACTTTTAACCATATATATATATATAATATTGTTAACTGTTGAACTGACTTGAGCCTGGGATTATTTGGCCCCAAATTACTGTTTCTGTCCCCATAAGAGGTTTAAATACAGGGACAATTAGTGTTGTTTTGCCTCATGACCAAAAACAAATTCCTGACTTTGATCGTCCATGATAAGCACGTGTGGAGATGTCCTGAGGGAGGACGCACAGATTGTTACAAATTCACCCACAGTTCAGGAAAAACAACTTGAAATGTTTGTCTGACTAACGGGTGACCCCTGGCCTTCGTTTCTGTGAAAGTTACCTCTACTGCATTAAGGAAACTAAGACAAGCCATTCTGGTTGGGCCTGTTGGGTGGCAGGTGCTCTGGATGAGGTGGGAAGTCATAACCCCCTTTGATTCTACAGCACTGACTGCTTTTATAAAAAAGCTTTCTTATCTGATATCTCATTTGATCCCCATAACAAGCATGTGACATAGGCAACACAGATGATGGTCTCACCATTGTAGAGGAGAGAACTGAGGACTCCAGTGACTGAGGAACTGCTGTGGGGCACAGAGCTGGGATGAGCATTTGGGACTTCAGTCAGATTCTACGGGCTAATTCATCCCTATTGCACTTTGCTCAAGTGAGCAGCAACCAAGATCTGCCCCCCTGAGTCATGTCTTCCTGATAATAGGAAGGAAAAGGGCAGCATTTAGCCCTTACCAATAGCGAGGTGCTTCAATAACCTGAGAATGCCCTGCTCTGCCTTCGTGTCTGGAAGTCATCAGCTCTGGCCTGAGCTCTGCTCTCACCTCTTGGGACCTTTCAGATAGTCTGTTTTTCACAGGTTGTATCTCAAAGTCTGATGGGGGGTGACAAGCCTATCGGGTTGTACGGGATGACATCTACTTCTATTAAAATCAAGTGGAGCTCCTTTTAAATCCAAGGGATTAAAGCATGAGATGAAATAACATATTCGATGAAATAGCAGGTGGCTCTTCATTTTGTGTTCCTGACATTATATAACTTAGCTTCCATTTCCAAGAATGTTCCAGAACTAATTTTAGAGAGTGCAATTCACATAATAATGTTCCTAGTCAAAACAAACAAAATACATCCATATGTTATGTTCGTATGGGAGGACATTAAAGGGGAAATTTGGAAATGAGGTGGTGAGATTGATCAAGCTGAATTTTTTCTGAAAGCTGATTATTTCTCCTTTACGATGTTATAATGCCTATAAAAGGCATCAAGGTGAGATCACAAGGATCCTCAAGCAGCAAACACATACTGAGTGTCTGAGAGTTTTCAGAATGTGGGGCACTGGTCTGATTACTGATACACAATAAGGTGCATTTACGTATGACAGGTTAACTTCCAGTTTTCTAGCTCTAGATGCTTAATGGAATTGCTAAGGACATCCCAAACTCAGAGGGGAGAAAGCCCAGATGGAAATTCTTCCTATACCTGAAATTGGAGCCCTGACAGCCAAGTATCATAAGATCTAAATGAAGGAAAAGCAAAAATACTGTTGAAAAAATGGCTGGTGAAACCACACATAGTCTTAGTGATCTTCTGCTGTCCAACAATAAGTACGTATCCAAAGAGGCATGTGGGGGTGGAAGAGAAGGGTAAGAGGACTGCATGCCCCTTGGAGCCCTCAAATCAAACAGGCTTCCTTTACAGGCGTGAACACGGGTTTGGTGAAGAAGTTCTGATACAGCCACTCTCATATGCTCAGGATGACAGACATTGGAATAAACTATTCATAGACAATTCAGCAATATCAGAATTAAAATATGCATAGCATTTGATCCAGCCACTTCACTACTAAGAATTCACACTAGTCTTGTAGATGTGCTAAAAAGTGCACCCAGTGATCGCCGCAGCAATGTTTGTAAGAGAAGAGCTAGAAACAACTTCCATGTCTAAGAAGCGGACTTGCTAAATGCACTATACTATATTGCTACAAGGAATTGCTGCACAGCCATTGAAGACAAGGATAGACTAAATGTATTGATATGGACTGTGTTTCAAGACATAGTTTTTAATATATTTTATTGTTGATAGTATTACAGATATCTCCCATTCTCCCCACCCCCTTACTTAAGACATATTAAATGAAAGTGTAGGGTGTGTGTGTGTGTGTGTGTGTGTGTGTAGCATGTGGGTATTGTATGTGTAGCAGTCAAGATCCCATCAGGAAACGGAATTTGCCCCAGATAGTTCAAATGTTGAGACTTTAATGAAAGGACTCTGGGCAGAGGTGTGGGCAGAGGCACCTGGACACTTGCACCAATGGGAAGCCTCTACCACCCTATATTGGAAACTGTGGTTCCCTACTTGGGTCTCCTTTTCAGGGCTGATGCACCCATTCCTAGTGGCTGGAAATATCAACTGTTGTTGGCTCATAGCAGACTGTTCCCTGGGTTGCGTTCAGCTACAACAGTTTCATTCAGGCCACACTCATTCCTGGGGGTGGCTGTGGCCAGTGACTAGCTGATGCAGGGATAAAAGAGCCCAGCCCCCTTGTCTCAATTTAGGACAATTCTGAAGGGCCATCCCAGTTCCAGAGCACCCTGTAGCATCAGCTAGGCCTCGCTGAACTGTATTTCATGTTAGCGTCTCCTGGCCAATTCTGCTTTTCTCCTTTCCTTACAGGTGTATCTCCCAAGGCATACCTCAATAAGCCATCTGCATGCATCTCTCCATCTGAGTCTGTTTCCAGGAAAACTAGTCCAAGGTACATCCCTGGAGCTGAAGGGCTGAAGAAGATGGCGCCTGGAGTAGGGGCTGCATGCAGGAACTAGAGGTGTGGAGGGATGCAGCTACCACCAGAAATATGGGGCCAAAGCAGAGAAAGAGGAGATACCCAAACTTCTATATCATCTGACTCTCCAACACCCTTCCATTGTCTCTCAATGGACAAACTAATTGGAAACCAGCCAGCAGGGGAATCTGGATAATGAGGTAAGCAGGGACCACCTTTTGGGGGCAAAGAATAGGACATAAAATGAATAGGGAATGTGAGTGGCAATTCACATTATCTTCCACTTATATAAGCAGGAGGGATATATAAATACTAGTACACATACACTATAACACACATAAAATATGCTTGTTTATGCATAGAACATTTCTGGAATGATCCAGAATTTTTTTTTTTTTTCGCTTAAAGTATTACAAAGGGTATTACATGAGTATCCTTCCCCCCCCCCCCCCTTGACAAACCCCTACCCTCCCTTACCCCCCAGTGTCTTATGTCCATTAGTTATGCTTATATGCATGCATACAAGTCCTTCGGTTGATCTCTTACTCCCCTCCCTCCTGCCCCCCAACTCTCTCTGGCCTTCCCACTGCAGTTTGACAATCAGTTTGAGGCAGCTCTGCCTCTGTATCTATTATTGTTCAAAAGTTTGTAATGGTCTTTATTATCCATGAATGAGTGAGATCATGTGGTATTTTTCCTTCATTGACTGGCTTGTTTCACTTAGCATAATGCTCTCCAGTTCCATCCATGATGTTGCAAATGGTAGGAGTTCCTTCTTTTTAACAGCAGCATAGTATTCCATCGTGTAGATGTACCACAGTTTTCTAATCCATTCATCTACTGATGGGCACTTAGGCTGTTTCCAGATCTTAGCTATGGTGAATTGTGCTGCTATGAACATCTGGGTGCATATATCCTTTCTGATTGGTGTTTCTGGTTTCTTGGGATATATTCCTAGGAGTGGGATCACAGGGTCAAATGGGAGTTCCATTTCCAATTTTTTGAGGAACCTCCATACTGCCTTCCATAGTGGCTGCACCAGTCTGCATTCCCACCAGCAGTGTACAAGTGTTCCTTTTTCTCCACATCCTCTCCAGCACTTGTCGTTTGTTGATTTGTTGATGATGGCCATTCTGACAGGTGTGAGATGGTACCTCATTGTTGTTTTGATTTGCATCTCTCGGATGATTAGTGACTTTGAGCATGTTTTCATATGTCTCTTGGCTTTCTGAATGTCCTCTTTTGAAAGGTGTCTATTTAGATCCTTTGCCCATTTTTTGATTGGATTGTTTATCTTCTTTTTGTTGAGTTGTATGAGTTCCCTATAAATTTTGGAGATTAAGCCCTTATCAGATATGACGTTGGCAAATATGTTTTCCCACGAGGTGGGTTTTCTTGTTGTTTTGTTGATGGTTTCTTTTGCTGTGCAGAAGCTTTTTATTTTGATGTAGTCCCATTTGTTCATTTTCTCTTTAGTTTCAACTGCCCTAGGAGCTGTATCAGTGAAGAAATTGTTTTGGCATATGTCTGAGATTTTGTTACCTTTGTATTCTTCTAGAATTTTTATGGTTTCCTGTCGTACATTTAAGTCCTTTATCCATTTTGAGTTTATTCTTGTGTATGGTGTAAGTTGGTGGTCTAGTTTCATTTTCTTGCATATGTCTGTCCAATTTTCCCAACACCATTTATTGAAGAGACTATCTTGGCTCCATTGTATGTTCATGCCTCCTTTGTCAAAAATTAATTGAGCATATTGGTTCGGGCTAATTTCTGGACTCTCTATTCTATTCCACTGATCTATATGCCTGTTCTTGTGCCAGTACCAGGCAGTTTTGAGAACAGTGGCTTTGTAATACAGCTTGATATCTGGCATTGAAATCCCACCTACTTTGTTCTTTCTCAGGATCGTTGCAGCTATTCGGGGTCTTTTTTTATTCCAGATGAATTTTTGGAGAGTTCGTTCTAGATCTGTGAAGAAGGCCATTGGTATTTTAATGGGAAGTACGTTGAATGTATAGATTGCTTTGGGTAGTATGGACATTTTAATGATGTTGATTCTACCAATCCAAGAACATGGTATGTTCTTCCATCTGTTTATGTCTTCCTCTATCTCTTTTTTCAACGTCCTGTAGTTTTCTGAGTAGAGGTTTTTAACCTCTTTAATTAAGTTTATTCCTAGGTATCTTAATTTTTTTGGTGCGATGGTAAATGGGATTGTTTTTCTGATCTCCCTTTCTGAAAGTTCACTATTGGTGTATAGAAATGCCTCAGATTTCTTGGGGTTAATTTTGTATCCTGCTACATTGCCAAATTCATGTATTAAGTCTAGTAGCTTTTTGATGGAGTCTCTAGGGTTTTGTATGTATAATATCATGTCATCTGCAAATAAGGACAGTTTTACTTCCTCTTTTCCAATTTGGATGCCTTTTATTCCTTCTTCTTGCCTAATTGCAATGGCTAATACTTCCAGTACTATGTTGAACAGGAGTGGTGAGAGTGGGCATCCCTGTCTTGTTCCTGTTCTTAGGGGAAATGGTGTTAGTTTTTGTCCATTGAGTATGATGTTGGCTGTGGGCCTGTCATATATGGCTTTTATTATGTTGAGGTATGATCCTTCTATTCCCACCTTGATGAGAGTTTTTATCAAAAAAGGGTGTTGGATTTTGTCGAATGCTTTTTCTGCATCAATTGATATGACCATGTGGTTTTTTTCTTTCAATTTGTTTATGTGATGTATCACATTTATTGATTTACGGATGTTGTACCATCCTTGCATCCCTGGGATGAATCCTACTTGGTCATGGTGTATGATCCTTCTGATGTACTGCTGGATCCGATTTGCTAAGATTTTGTTGAGGATTTTGGCATCTATGTTCATGAGGGATATTGGCCTGTAATTCTCTTTCATTGTGATGTCTTTACCTGGTTTTGGTATTAGGGTGATGCTGGCTTCATAGAATGAGCTTGGAAGCGTTCCTTCCTCTTGAATTTTTTGTAGTAGTCTGAGGAGGGTAGGTTTTAGTTCTTCCTTGAATGTTTGGTAGAACTCCCCTGTGAAGCCGTCTGGCCCTGGGCTTTTGTTTGCTGGAAGCTTTCTGATGACTGCTTCAATTTCTTCCATAGTTATTGGCCTATTGAGGTTTTTAGATTCTTCCTGATTGAGTTTTGGAATGTTGTATTTTTCTAGGAATTTGTCCATTTCCTCCAGGTTGTCCAGTTTGTTGGAGTAGAGTTGCTCGTAGTATTGTTTAACAATCATTTGTATTTCTGTGGGGTCTGTTGTTATTTCACCTCTATCATTTCTGATTTGGTTTATTTGGGACCTCTCTCTTTGCTTCTTGGTGAGCCTGGCTAGGGGTTTGTCAATCTTGTTTATCCTTTCAAAGAACCAGCTCTTGGTTTCATTGATTTTCTGTATTGTTTTTTTGGTCTCTATTTCATTGATTTCTGCTCTAATCTTTATTATCTCCTTCCTTCTGCTCACTCTGGGGTTTTCTTGTTGCTCTCTTTCTAATTCTTTGAGTTGTAGAGTTAGATGATTGACTACCATTTTTTCTTGTTTTTTGAGATAGGCCTGTAGAGCTATAAACTTTCCTCTCAGGACTGCTTTCATTGTGTCCCAGAGGTTTTGGATTGTTGTGTTTTCATTGTCATTAGTGTCCAGGATGTTTTTAATTTCTTCTTTGATGTCATTGGTAACCCAATCAATATTTAATAACATGCTATTCAGCTTCCAAGTGTTTGAGTATTTTGGGTTGTTTTTATTGTAGTTTATTTCTAACATTATGCCATCGTGGTCTGCGAAGAAGCTTTTTATGATTTCAATCTTCTTGAATTTGTGGAGACTTTGCTTGTGACCCAATATGTGGTCTATTTTTGAATATGTCCCATGAGCACCTGAGAGGAATGTATATTCCGCAGCTGTGGGGTGAAGTGTTCTGAAGATGTCAATTAAGTCCATCTGATCTAGTGAGTCATTTAGGATTGCTGTTTCTTTGCTGAGTTTTTGTCTAGCGGATTTATCCAGTGATGTCAGTGGTGTATTAAAGTCCCCTACTATGATTGTATTGTTGTCGATCTCTCCCCTGATATCTTCCAGAAGTTTTCTTATGTATGTGGGTGCTCCTGCATTGGGTGCATATATGTTTACCAGGGTTATATCTTCTTGTTGTATTGATCCCTTTAGTATTATGAAGTGGCCTTCCTTATCTCTGGTTATGGCCTTCACTTTGAGATGTATTTTGTCAGATATAAGTATTGCTACCCCAGCTTTCTTTTCCTTTCCATTTGCGTGAAAGATATTTTTCCATCCCTTCACTTTCAGTCTGTGTGAGTCCCTTCTAATGAGGTGGGTCTCTTGTAGACAGCAGATGTATGGGTCATGTTTTTTTATCCATTCAGCCACTCGATGTCTTTTGGTTGGAGCATTTAGTCCATTTACATTTAAAGTTATTATTGAAAGGTATTTGTTTGTAGCCATTTCTTTTTTGTGTGTGTGTATGTGGCTGTTTTCTTTCTGAGCTTGATATTTCTTCTTTTTACACCAGTCCCTTTAGCATTTCTTGCATGGCTGGCTTGGTGGTGATAAACTCCCTTAGCCCTTTTTTGTCTGTGAAGCTTCTTATTTCCCCTTCAATTTTGAATGATAGCCTTGCTGGATAGAGTATTCTTGGATTCAGTCCTTTGCTTTGCATCACTTTGTAGATTTCCGTCCATTCTTTTCTGGCCTGATGTGTTTCTGTTGAGAAATCATTTGATAATCTAATGGGAGATCCCTTGTATGTTACTTTCCGTCTCTCTCTTGCAGCCTGTAAGATTCTCTCTTTATCCTGAACATTTGCCATGGTAATTATGATGTGTCTTGGTGTGGGTCTTTTCGGGTTCACCTTGTTTGGAACTCTCTGGGCTTGTGTGACTTTTTTCTTCCCCACCTCAGGGAAGTTTTCTGATATTATTTCTTCGAATAGGTTTTCTAATCCATGTTCATCTTTCTGTTGTTCTGGCACCCCTATTATTCGTATGTTGTTTCGTTTCATGTTGTCCCAAAGCTCCCTTAGGCTCTCCTCCTGTCTTTTAATTTTTTTCTCCATTTGCCGTACAGTTTGAGTGTGTTTTGCTTCCTTGTCTTCTAATTCACTAATTCGGTCCTCCGCTTCTCCCAGTCTACTGTTGATACTTTCAATGGAGTTTTTTATTGAAGCTATGTCACTCTTCATTTCTTCTTGGGACTTACTTAAGTTGTTGATTTCTTCATCTGTTTCTTCTAGCTTCTTGCATAAGTAGTTGAGTTTTTCATCTGTTTCTTCTTGCTTCTTGAACATGTGGTGCATGTACTCTAGGAACCTTATTCTGAATTCTTTTTCCGTCATGTTGCATATCTCTGTCTCACTTAGCTGCTTTTCTGGGGAGTCCTCCTTTTCTTTCCTTTGGGGGTTTCTTTGCCTACCCATGTTTGATCTCGCTGACATATGTAGATGTTGAGATGTTCAGTGGCTGCTCCCTGGGTTGCAGGGGCTCCTTGGGTTGTGGTTGCTGCTCAGATGGTTGCGGTAGCAGCTGCTTTCCAGTTGGCAGCAGCTCCTCTGGTGGGTGTTGTTCACAGCTGTGTTGGCTCTTCTGGCTGGTGGGGGGAGGCTTCACGTACAGTTGCTGTTCCACAGACAGAGGGTGTGGTGATCAGGAGGCTGTGGTGATCAGGAGGCTGCGGTGCTCAGGGGGCTGCTGTTGCTTGGATCTGCAGTCTGGGAAACGCTCCTCTCTTATGGGCACTGCATGGTCTGATCAGTTCCTCAGGATGCCCCCTTTAGTCTCAGTTCTCCGCAGTCACAAAATCCAAATCTCAAATCTCCTGGCGCCAGCAAACCCGCGGAACTCCTTACCCTGGTCAGGGTCTGTGTCTGTCCCAAGAGACTCGGCTGTCTGCCATGCGGTCTCCCTCCGACCCTCTGGGCTCAGGTCTGGCAAACTTTCCTGCCCAGATCCCTGGTTTTTAACCTTTCCAGGGGAGGTCTGCCCTTCCAGGCTGCAAGCCGTCTCACCAGCTGAGTAAATTTGCCAATTCAGGGTGGGTGTTATTAGTTTCAGCTGCTTACTCCGTTTGCTCCGGGACAAGACCTGGGACGCGTCTGCCTATATCGCCGCCATCTTTCTCTCCGATCCAGAATTAAATATGTGGTTGCTTCTGGTTAGGGCCACTGTGCAACTGGGGAATGAAGGATACTTGCCCTTCATTCATTTTCTTCTGACCATTTGAATATCTTTTATACATGTGCAAATGTGTTTAATATTCTATTTGAAAAAAAATGAAAATGAAAATATTAAGCTTCTAGGTAGAGGATTAAGGAGAGAGGTTGGAATGAGTGACTGGTTCCTTCATTTATGGATAGTTACTAGGTGCCTTGAATTGTGCTCCATGAAGACCCCTCCTCTCCAGGAATTTACAGTCTAGTGTGATACAGAGGGTGACAATAATGCAATGGGGACAGTGCTATAAATGAATGAAGATGGATTGCAAGCTACAATGGACTAGAGCAGAAAGTGGGTCTCAATCTCAGCAAGTCTTCAGTGTATAGGAGAGAGCCAAAGCTGAGGCTGAAATACTGAGAGTTCCACCTCAGTTGGCCAGTAGGACTCATTCAGGATAAAGGGAAGATACTGGATACGTAATGGCAAGAAAAGGAAGGATTTTGTATGCTATACTCACTAGTTTTCATATTGAGAATCCATGGAAGATAAGTTTTGTTGTTTTTAAAAATATATATTTTATTGATTTTTTTTTTACAGAGAGGAAGGGAGAGGGAGAGGGATAGCGAGTTAGAAACATCCATGAGAGAGAAACATCGATTCAGCTGCCTCTTGCACGCCCCCTACTGGGGATGTGCCCGAAACCCACGTACATGCCCTTGATCGGAATCGAACCTGGGACCCTTGAGTCCGCAGGCCGACGCTCTATCTGCTGAGCCAAACCAGCTAGGGCAGTTTTGGTTTTTTAATTGAGATAAAATTAAGTGTGCAGTTGATGAGTTTTGGTAAATGTGTATACTTATGTAATTACCATCCCACCAACATTTCTATTACCCGAGAAATTTTCCTTAGGCTTCCCTGCACTCAGTCCACACTCTGGGGTAAATCACTGTTTATTTCTATCACCAAAAATTAATTTTGCCTTCTCATGAACTTCATATAAGTGGAAACATTTAGGATCTATTCTTTTGTGTTTGACTTCATTTGCTTAACATAATGTTTTTGAGGTTAAGCCATGTTAAGTTTGTCAGATAAAATATAGGGTGCTAAATTAGAATTTTAGACAAACAACAAATAATTTTTAGTAAAAGTATGCCCATGAAATACTTGAAGTTGTATTTTTATTTAATAAATCTGATAAGTCTAATCTATAGTGTTGTGTTTTTAATAGTCCATTAAAAAATGCTGAGCAGTACTTTAAAGTATGAATGCACCATAATTTGATAATTTTTCTCCTGTTAATGGATATTTAGGTGTTTTGTGTGTTTTTTCCTTGTTGTTGTTGTTATTACAAATGAAGCTGCTGAGGATATTCCTGTACAAGTCTTTTTGTGCTATGTGTTTTTACTTCTCTTGGGAGAAATACCTAGAAGCAGAATTGCTGGGTTGAGAGGTAGAAAGTCATTTTTTTTTTTTTTTGTTATAAGAAACTCCAAGTTTTTCATTATATACTCCACGAAAGAATTCTGAGCAGAGGAGTGATGTGGTCACATTTATATTTCAGAAATTTCCCTCTGACAGGAGATGGTACATGTATATCAAGGAGATGGTAGGAGGAAGGGGCAAGACTGGAGGCAGGGAGGCTGTAAAAGGCCATTCAAAGTCCAGATGAAGATGACAGATAGTTGGATGGTGGTAGAGGAGAGGATGATAGAGAGATCTAGGTTGACTCAATTGGCTTCTTAATGCATTATCAGTGAGAGGTAAAGGAAAAGGAGAAGTCTGGGTGTATGTATGGCTTTCCTGACAGGTCCTTGCTGAGAATTGGTAGGGACAATATCTGCTTTATACACTAAGCTACATGTAGAACGGTGTCTGAACACAGTAGACTACAAACCAACATTTTGAAAAATATATATTTTATTGATTTCAGATAGAAAGGGAGAGAGAGACAAAAACATCAATGATGAGAGAGAACCATTGATCAGCTGCCTCCTGCATACCCCCTACTAGGAATTGAGCCTGCAACCTAGGCATGTCCTCTGACTGGGAATTGAACCGTTACCTGTTGGTTCATAGGTTAACGCTCAACTACTGAGCCACTCTGGCTGGGCTACAAATCAACACTTCTTTGCCCGACTCCTCTTCTCCTAGTGCCGTGGTTGGCAAACTGCGGCTCGCGAGCCACATGCAGCTCTTTGGCCCCTTGAGTGTGGCTCTTCCACAAAATACCACAAAATACCATAAAATACCATGTGCGGGCGCGCACGTACAGTGCGATTGAAACTTCGTGGCCCATGCGCAGAAGTTGGTATTTTGTGGAAGAGTCACACCGAAGGGGCCAAAGAGCCGCATGTGGCTCGCGAGCCGCAGTTTGCCGACCACTGTCCTAGTGGAAACAGCTGGGTGTCTGGGAAATAAGCTCTATGCAGTCAGACGGGCGAGCCATTCACTCCACACTCTGTCACCTCCACAGCGGTTGTGATGGGAGAGTTGAGAGAAAGCCCTGGAGCTGAGTCCTTTTCTTGCACTTCAGGGAAAGCCTAGCTGTGGCTGCACAGGTGTTGGGCCACTGGTCTGATTCCCTTATTTCTGTTTAGCTCTCTCCCGGGGTGCAAAGTAATCCAATGCCTGTTCTTTTAAGCCAATACGGAATTCATTACTGCTGAGCCAGGGCTGCAATATCAGCTCTTCTTCCAGTAAATCTAGATGAAAATGGCCTCATTTCCAAGGTCCATTGTTGCAAAAATTATGTAAGAGCTATAATCCCAGAAGAGAAAGCTGGTTTATCCTGTCTCCTAGAATTTCTGAGTCAAATGAGAGCTTGGAGAGACAGACATCTATAACTTAGAAACAGAATTAACCAGAGTCTGAAGAACCAAATCAGATTGAGACCTTGAAGCACAGAATGAAAGTGACTTAGTCATTTTATTCCATGAGGATTTCTGACAAAATAGTTAAACTTTAGATCCTAACTTTCTACACTGTGTAAACCCTTCAGAGATTTCTTGCTCTTTGTTCTTCCCAAGTAGCTTAACCCCCAGGGGAAACTGACCTCGGAATCTCTTGGGAGAAGTCAGCCTCCTTTCTGATGTGGGAGGCTGACCTGCAGGGTTCCTACGTGTCCTCCTCACACCACTTAGGAGTTTTTGCATTTCTCACTTAAGCCAATATATATATATACAAAGGACATATGTGCAACATGTACACATTCATAAGCTCACAGTACTGAGAGGAGGGAATAAAGGACTGGTAAAGGTTGTTCTGCTATCCATGAGCTCATATTCTACTTGAAAAGAATGACATGCAATTAGAGCACAAATCGATACATGTCATGATAGAGATGAGTGCAAGTTTTATAGGTGTGGGGAGATGCAAAATATTTGTCCACTGGTAGTCACTGCAAAGTCTGCATTTCTCACCAACAACCATGGCCTGGTGACTAAGTGGGTGCCAGATGGACATGGGACATTTGCAGGGGGCCAGCACTGATGCCAAGAATGACAACTGTCCTGTGAGTCCAGGCCCTATCTGGGAGTGCTGGGATGGACACAGGGAATGAGGGTGCTGACTGGGTGACAGACACTTCAGGCCTGATGGACAGAGCAGTCAAGGCCATGGGGATACAAGGAGGGGTTGGGGTACTAGGGTAGGGTTATCATTCCATTGGGATCGAAGTATTTCAAGATCTTAAGTGCTATCTTGTGCCCTGTTCCTAGAGCAGCAATATCCTACAGAAAAACAATGCAAGTTCACATATTTAATTTTTTAAAAATGTAGGAACCAAATAAAAGTGTGTGTTTTGGGCTGCAGGTTCATTCCAGCCCCGTCAGGATGCTCATGAGGTAACCAATCAATGTGTATCTTTCACGTGGATGTTTTTCTCTCTCATTCTCCCTCCCTCCCTCCTTCCACTTTCTCTAAGTCAATGGAAAAAATATCCTCGGGTGAGGATTGAAAAAAAAGGTATTTATTTGAACAAAAGAGGGATTACAATCTGGGGCATAGGTTCAGGTAGCAACCTAAATTTTGCTGGAAATGGAACAAAGAAAGACAGGGTTTATAAAGGGCAAAACCACACGAAGCAGTTCTCATGAGGTCCTCCATGTCAGTGAAGGTTGTTGGCTGGGTCAGCTGGGATTGGTTAGGACCATTATGAAAATGGAAGATGCTGATTATCAAAATGGATTGGTTTCTTTCAAGGTAAGAATGCAAATGGTTTGGTCAACGTGATGAGGAGAAACTAAAGACCATATAGGCCCACACAACAATCATTGATCCAGGATGTTTGCTGTTCAGCCGTGAATTGTTTAGCAATAGGTCAGCAACTTAACCAGAGTTCCAAGACCTGAGACGGGAGACTTGGTAGGCCCTGCTTCCTCACTGGCCTCCCGATTCCATTTTAAACGACTCTCTGTTATCAAAAGTGAAGAAACAGGGAGGATTAATTTTTATATTTTATTTTACCCAATAGATCCAAATTGTTATCATTTCAACATGTTATCAATATAGTTGACATTTTTTTTGAAATCCAGTGTATATTTTAATATTATAGCCCATTTCTACTCAGAATGTACCCAACAGCCACTTGTGAATACACTATTGTCAGTGTAGGTCTAGAAAGATAGTGGGAAGGCCATCCTCTTTCTCTCTCTTTGATCCCTGGCTTTTGGGGGAGGTGACTTGCAGTTGCCTAAAATTTCCTGGGGGGTTTTCCTTCACTGCATATCCCACCTGAAAACACACACAGCCCTTAACAGTAGGTAAAGAATATATAATGAAGACATGGTGGGTTTTTTCAGCTCTGAGGTCAATTACATTAATTGCCTGGCCCATTGCTTCGTTCTGGCTTCATTACCAACCAGTTTGACTAAACTGTTCTTTAAGCTCCTTTAAATTTTCAGACCAAAATTACCTGCAGCTTCGAATTCCTGAAACCCAAATATCTGTGGCTTCACTAGGATAAGTGGGAATTCACTGTGTGCTGAGGCCTTCCTTCGGAGACCCTGCCTTGGTTGTATTTTCCTTTTTTGTTCCATCACCTGGAAAATGGACCTTTGCGCTCCCCTTTGCCCTCCTCGCGGCAGGTAACACCTGCCACCCCAGGAAGCATTTTCTGTGCTTTAGCACCACCTTGTGGTTTCAGAGGAAAAGTCCAGAAGTAGGCCGCATCCATCTTGGGATCCCTGAGCATAATGAACAGCCTTGAAGGGCCATCTGGCTTTTGCTGTCTCCTTCAGGCAGAGAGGAAATGAGATTTATTACTGAATATGGAATGTCTCCTGTAGACTAAACTGCCTGCTGAGAAGTCAGGTGGTGTAGTGGGTCCCATTTGAACTAAGCAGAGAATCGTGCAGAAACACAAGTCCAGGCTGCTCCTATTCTAATACTTAAATTGAATTGTGTCCACATTTCACAGATGTCTTGGTTCAGCCAGAGAGCTTGGCATCTGCGTCTGCTGTTACTGTAAAATGTTGAGGTAATGTTTTCAGTTGCTTCAAGTTAGGGATTAGTTTCTGGCCATCAATGATACATCCTGGAAACTGCGTTCTCTTCACGGACCTGCAACCCAACCCGCAGCTGAATTTCACCAACAAGCATGTTGGTTTGGCCAGCGCAGGTTGACAACAAATGGCATGAGGAAATGGATAGGTGGAGCAGGACCTTTGCTGACGTCCATAACCTCATATACTTCCTGTTATCTTGCACCTGTGCTCCTCAATCCCTTTATCATTTACTTCCGTTGGGATGGTGTGTGAGTTTTCAATTTCCTTACTGGTCTGGAGAGGTTGATTGATTTGCCTGTGGTCACACTGTTAGTCACTGGTAGACCCTATTGACCAACTTATCATTCTTAACAATGGACTGCTTCAACGCACACATTTCCTAAAGTCCAAAGTTCGCAGAGATATGCTTGTGCTAAGAGTGAGGAACAGAGTGAATATCCTGAGGCTCCCAGTCTCCCAACACCAGAACCTTAGCTTGATTGTGCTAATCCTATCACAATGTGTACACATATCAAATAATCACATTTTAGATCTTAAATAGATACAATTTCTATTTGTCAATTATATCTCAATAAAGTTGTGGGAAAGGACCTTAGGGGATCTGTTTAACTATTGTCGCCAGTTTAAATCCAAGTTCCACCCTTCATTAGCTGTGTAATTTGGGCACAATTTCCTCTTCTGTTTCAATTAATACACATAAAGGCCTTAAACAGGGCTTAGGGCAGTGATGGCGAACCTATGACACATGTGTCAGAGGTGACACACGAACTCATTTTTTTGGTTGATTTTTCTTTGTTAAATGGCATTTAAATATATAAAATAAATATCAAAAATATAAATCTTTGTTTTACAATGGTTGCAAATATCAAAAAATTTCTATATGTGACATGGCACCAGAGTTAAGTTAGGGTTTTTCAAAATGCTGACACGCTGAGCTCAAAAGGTTTGCCATCACTGGCCTAGGGCCTGCTAAGGATTCAGTGATGATGACAATCAGGGCTGGGACTAAGTGAGGTGCAAAATGACTCTGCAGGTGAGTGCCTCACTGGCTCACTCCGTCCCATCCCAGAGGACAAGGATGATGATGAAGTCGTACTTACATGGTGTTTGCCTCAGTCAATCTGGGCTGCCATAACAAAGTACCATAGACTGAGTGGCTCATAAGCAACAGAATTTTTTTCCTCATGCCTTTGGAGGCTGAAAGTCTGAGATCAGGGTGCCACAATGGCTGGGTCCCAGGGAGGACCATCTGGTTTGCAAATGGCTGTCTTCTCATTGTACCCTTTCGTGACTGAGAGCAGAGAGGGAGAGCTGGTTCTCTTCCTCTTCTTATAAGGATCCTAATCCCAGCATGGGTGCTCCACCCTCATGACCTAACCATCTCTAAGTCCCACCTCCTAACACCATCACTTCGGGGGTTAGGATCTAACGTAAGTTTTAAACAAATAGTCAGTCCATGTTCTTGTCATTGTGTGTCCCAAGCGGGGTGAGGAGCAGCCAGGCAGCCCTGATCGCTTCATCTCTGGTCTTGCCTTCTGAGTTTCTCCATAAGGGCTTCATTCCTCCTGGACACACGAGAGGACCTCAGGAGAGCAAGCCATTAAGCTCTTCCTCATCCTTAACGTTTCCCAAGGTTTAGCTGAGAGGAAGTTTTAACAGGGGAGAAAAACAGAGTGCAAGACACTTGCGTAGGTAAACAGGCTTGGAATGGAGAGGAGAGGAGAGAGTGAGCCAGGAAGGGGTAGACTGCAGGGTCCTGGACACAAGCTTCCCCGAGTCATGACTATTGGCTGAGCACGGCTTTGCTGACCCTTTACATCTGACAAGTGAACTGGGGGGTCCCCTGACCCTGAGTGGAGATCCTTCCATATCAAGAAATGCACATCTGCTTACCGGATTCTGACTACATATTCCAACAAGGGCAAGGAGCAATGATTGTGATTAACCGGGTAAAGCAATTTATGCCCTCTCCACCTGCTCCCCAAATTAATCATTTCCTGTGTTGTCCTTTCCCTCCCCCCAAAAGGGTCATAAGGCACCTGCAATTCCAAATACTACAGAAAAACAGACACAGCTCCTGAACTTGAAGGCTCCTGGATTGGAGGCAACACTATGGGGTCCTGCCTGCTCTTGGCCACACTGTTCACATTTGTGCTAAGGCTCTGGGGCTGCCATACCAGTCACATCTGTGGCTGCAGGAAGGGCTAAGGGGCACAGGAAAAAACCCTCAGAACTAAAAACTCCTTCCCAGCAGGTGGCCTCAGCACCTGTAGTTCCTGTGTGACTCTCTGCGGTGAGTTAAAGCATTGGCAGTCCTTAAAAGTACAGTTCAGCTAAGGGAGCAATTAAAGTGTTTACTTGCCACTTTAACCACAGTACAAAAGTACATATTACATGGATTTTGTGGAAGGTGAGTTTTGAAGGGGTAAGTAGTATACACCTGGAAGGAAAATGTCAAAATGCAATATTGCAGAGGGTAGGAACATTGCATGTGCGAACACACACACACACACACACACACACACACACACCTCCCCGCCCCTCACACACACATACACACACACACGAAGAGGCTACAAGCACAAAGCACTGCTGCTTAGGAGCATACTCTGAAGACTGGGAGGATTTGCATGTATTTGGCTTGGGCTACCAGGCAGCCACCAGGCTCTCCTGCTGGCCCTTGCAGGCACAAAGTGAATGTTTAGTGCTTGAAATGCCTTCCCCAGAGCTGAATCCTAAGGGCATGTTCAAACCTCAATGGAGGGGAAGACTTGGAGCCAGTATCAGCCAATAAATCACAGACCAAAACATTAGAATGCAAGACCTAAAATATGTGAAGAGCTGAGCATTTAGGCCACATGTTTGCAGGGAGCTGGGTGGAACGTGGCAGGGGTAGCAGTCTCTCTGAGTCTTCTTTGAATTCTAGGGTCTAGAAGCAAACCAGACCTGGGAAGTTGAAACTCTTATCTTCAAAGGAGACACACGGGGTGGGTTCAAACTCTTATTCTTCGATTTCCTAGGTGTATTAATTAGGAGGCTTAAATGATATTTACTATTTAATAGAAGAGGAGGTTGAGATCCTGGGTAGTGCCAAGGCTGCTAAAATAATTTCATTGATTCCATCAGATATTCAGTTCTATTTATCCTCCTGCTCTGACATCAGTATGTTGGCTTTTGTCCTCAAACATATTATCTTATGGTAGCAAGATGGTTGTCGTAACTCCAGGTATCACATTCCCAAATAATTACAGCTGAAGAAAAAAAAGTGGAAAGAGGTAATTGCTTCTAAGGCATGCCTTTTTACAAGGAAGGGAAATCTCAGGAGCCCCTTGAGACTTCTCTTTGAGGGCCTCTGGCCTCGATGGGTCACAGGCCCCTGTCCTAGCTGTGACATTTTCAGCCTCCAGAGTGAGAGGTGAACTCTGCCAGCAAAGGGTAATGTGATCAGATAGGCAACTGAGTCTCTGAAACACAGGGCAAGAACCTTAGTATCTCTATCCTCAGTTTCTTCATCCAATACGTTGGTGTTGCAGAACTATGGTCTGCTACAGATGGAATGTTTGCGCCTCACCCCACCCTTGAATTCATATGCTGAAACTTAGTCCTCAGTGTAGTGGTATTAGAAGGTGGAGCCTTTTGGCCATTGCTCCAACCTCATGAATTGGGACTAGTGGTTTTATAAAAGAGGCTCCAGAGAGCTCTCTGCCCCTTCTTCCAGGTGAGGACACAGTGAAAAAATGGCCATCTGTGAACCGCAAAGTGGGCCCTCATTAGATACCTTGCTCTTAAACTTCCCAGCCTCCAGAACTGTGAGAGATGTATTTCTATAGTTTATAAACCACCCATTCTATGGGATTCTCTTCTAGCATCCTGAGCTAAGACATGTTCCTAACAGAATGCCTGATACCCTAGATGAGCTCCATAAAACTGTGTTCTTTCACTTTCAGTATCCATAGCTCAAGAATTTCAGGAGCCCATTGTCCCAATGGTCATGTGTTTGGGGTCATGAGGACAAATGATGGGGGCAAGTGAATTTGACTTAGGTAGGGTTGACACCTTCCTACTAGACTTTAGATTAGAGCAATGATGGCGAACCTATGACATGCGTGTCACCTCTGACACGCATGTCATAGGTTCGCCATCATTGCTCTAATCTCATTTTTTTGGTTGATTTTTCTTTGTTAAATGGCATTTAAATATATAAAATAAATATCAAAAATATAAATCTTTGTTTTACTATGGTTGCAAATACCAAAAAATTTCTATTTGTGACACGGCACCAGAGTTAAGTTAGGGTTTTTCAAAATGCTGACACGCCGAGCTCAAAAGGTTCGCCATCACTGGATTAGAGCATGATAGGGCAGTAACAAGGAAGAAGGAGGAGGAGAGGGTGAACTCCACAAGGGGAAAAATGGTTTTGAAGGCTTCTGATTGACATGTGCACAGGACTTCAGAAGGTGCCTATTTCTAAGACCTACATCACGACCCCACTTAGGAAGCTGATGTGCACCGCCCAGCTGCACTTCCTACAGGGCCAGTTCAAATGGTGTAAAACAGAGGCACCAGACACTAGTCCCGGCAGAAGCGACCAGGTTGACATTCCCCGTGCTGAGCAGCACAAGGGAAATGTGGGTGTTGGGACATTCATATGCGGCCATCCTGGCAGGAAGGTCACAGAGACCTTTGACATGGTACCCTGAGAATTCACGTGAGGCTAGGATGGTTGTGATGCTTAAAGGGGGTTGAGCAATTAATATTCAAAGAAAGAAAACAGAAAAATATCATTTTGGAAACCATAATGAAAGTATTAATCCAGGCAGGCATGATCAAGTTGTGTTCAAATCACTAGAGGGTTGAAGGACAACCGAGCATTCCCATAGCGTCAAAGTAGTACCACATGGATACACGCTTAGGTGTGAGGTGACAACTTTACAGTGCAGTGTGATAGCAGACCGTCATCACACTGATCCAGGGGCAGGCTTCCCGTATCAATGGTGCTTCAAGCCTTTAGACTGAACTTCTATTGTCTAAGAATAAGCTGACCAACACTGCAGGAGAGCAGCAAAGACAAATCTAGAAGCTGGGAAATTCTCCAGGATGTTTGCAGCCACCTATTTCACCAGGCAGAGGCCACTGAATTAGGGTAAATGAGACTATAGTAAAAAAATTAAGAGATGCAATGCCATCTTTGTTCTGAATTGGATATTGTTTTTAACAAACGAGCTATGACATTTTGGGATTAATTGGAAAAATATGAATATTGTCTGGATATTCATTGAAATAGTAATGTGGAGGTCATTGATTGAAAAAAGAGAGAGAATAAAATAGTATACGACCTCATTTCAGTTCAGTACACACATATATGTCGATACGTATGTAGAAAATGACCCAGAATGACATGCACTAAGGTGTTAACCATGGTGGTCTCTGCATGGTAAAAATGTGTTTTTATTTTTAAAGTTTTACTTGTTTGTATTTTATTATTTTCTTCCAATGCATATGTCCTGCTTCTGTAATAATACCTCATTTTTTCAAAGGTTGTTTTAAAAATTCTTAAACCAAACACACAAAAGGGGGAGAGAATAGAAAAGCATGATTGTTAAATTGTCAATTTTGCTGAAATCTGGCTCGATCTAGGAGAATATCTATGATGAATAGCTGTATTGTTTGTTCTCACTCTTCCTTTCATCTAAGGAGCAATTGTTGAGCTGCTGAAAGTGACTGCCTTGAATAGTTTCTGCATCTGTCACGCCACTGTAATCAATCTGGCCACTTCCACCCAGCAAAGGCATTTTCTCAGCACGGCTCCTGGAACACATTTTAAAGCTTTTGCTTTTTAATCGTTGGAACGAGCACCCTCTCCCCGCTCCTGCCCCTGAAAAACTGGGACCCAGAGTCAGGAAGTGATTACCCAAGGCCTGAGCCAGTTAGAGGACAGGGATACAGGTCTCCTGATTTTTTTTCTTCTGATGAATCAATTCACTTGTCATATATTTATCATCTACCCTATTGGGGTACTGGAGGGAACACGGTGGCGTAGGCACTGTTCCTGCCTGCAGGCCTGCCCCTCGTTGGGGAGAGCTTTGTTTCTCAGGAATGCCCTCCCCTGGGTTCAAAAGACCCTTGTCTATTGGGTAATGAACTAACCATCTAAATGTGCTTCTATGAATTTCCACATGAAAGGTAAGAGAGTCTTAGTTCAATATCATAGTTCAATTACAGGAGCAAAGTGTGCCTTCTGCCTCTTTACTGGGAAAGTCAATAACCCAGTGGTGACATGTGGGAAAATAAAAGAGTTCTACACAAAATAAGGGCTCTGTCTCAACCACAGTGCATCCTGGGGAAAGTGTTCTTTCTTTAGCACATTCTCTGATTCTCAGATAACCCTCATAAGAGACTTAGGGATTCACTCTTTCATGGATTAATCATTTTGCTATTTCTTAAATGAGTATTGCAGGCAGAAGTCACAAATCAGGTGTGGCTGAAATGAGGAAGGCTGGGCTCAGCATTTACCTTTTAATCCTTTCTATTTTCCCTGACAGCAGAACCATCCTTGGAGGGATAGAGCTGGACATGGAAAGAAATTGTTCTAATAAACAGCACTGATTGTTTCAGCAGTACAGGCAGGGCCTGGTTCCTGGTTTCCTCTGGACACTGTATTGTATAGCACTGTGAAACTGCATTCTGGTACAGCCCAAACTATAAGACAAATATCCACAAGCCCATATTGATATGAGTAAATGGTTGGATAAGTTAAGTAATGGGGAAAAGAGGCAATTTTCCTATGCAGAAGGGTTCCAAATAATCTGTGTAGATACTCCACCCTCAGTGAGGTGAAGCTTAACACTCTACTCCTTAGCTGTGGGCTGAACACAGTGATTTCCTTTCTAGGAGTACAGCGTGGAAAGGAAGAGAGGAAAAAGAGTACTGTATAATGGAGGAACCTGACAAATACTACTTGAGCCTGTTGATCAAGGTCAACATCAATAGTTAGCCTGGTTGGTGTGGCTCAGCAGTTGAGTATTGACCCATGAACCAAGAGATCACTGCTTCGATTTCTGGTCAGGGCACATGCCTGGATTTCTGGCTCGATCCCCAGTGGGGGACGTTCAGGGAGCAGCTGATTGATGATGTTTCTCTCTCATTGATGTTTCTATCTCTCTATTCCTCACCCTTCCTCTGTCTCTAAAAATCAATAAAGGTAAAAATATATTAAAACCCCCACATCCATAGTTATATAGCATGCTAATAGTATATACCCTTGATACAATGTAATGAAAATGTTAGTTTACCTCTGATCTTCCTCCCCCCGAAACCTACAGCCCTAGTCAGATCATAAGAAAAAATCAGACAAATCCTAGTGGTGGGACATCCTACAATATACCTGGTTAGTACTCTTATGATGGTAGCTTTAAAATGTTGCCTTTCTATAGTCCTGCATCAGCTCACTTTGTTCTGTTTTGATCTTTGAATTTATTTCAAATATCGCTTTGTATCTACCACCTCTTACAAGTTTCAAATGGTATTTGCCTAAATTCAAAGCTTTTCTTACCTTAAAAATGTTTTGCTGCAAACTATTTTAATCAAAACCTTCTCTTGGAACAATAATCCAAAAAGATTTTCTTTCACTGCCTATATTTTCTTGGAATGGTCATCTCTTTTTCCTTTAAAGCCTACCTGATTTAAAGTCATTGACAAGATGTACTGGAATAGTAGCCCCCTCCCCCTCTACACCCCATGCCAATATTGTGACTTAACAGTCAAGAAAGAAAATATAGTATCAGTCAGATATGTATTAGAATAGGAACACAGCGACATAATTGCAAGATAAAGTCACAGTTTGGCATTTTTAAAACTCTTGACCTTTTTGTCCAGATATCAACCAAAGACGGAGAAAAACTCTGAGACTGTGTCACCTATTTTACTCATGGCTATGCTCTTGAAAGGGAGAGTTCGATCAATGCACACAGCTAGCAAATGTTCCTCTAATGACATAGTCATTTGGGATAAGTGAGTTTTATTTTGGCTGAAGAGGGAGTGAGTTATTGGGGAAGTCTGCTCTACTGGAACATCAGCCGTATTTGTAAGGGAGAAAGGCTGCTAGGAGATTTGAGATGTTCTGACTGGGGAACATTTGGCTATTTGAACAGATGTCTCAATTTTTTAAAATATATTTGAGGTCCTCCATCCATTTGTTTGAAAAATTAAAAAAGGTTGGATCATGGTCTATGATTTCAGGAAGAAAAATCTGAGAAAAATTGTTCTTGCCTGTTATACATTAAATAAGATACTTTAAGACTACTCAGTAAGGAGGGACATTCAAAATGCTGTTGTTTTAAAGAAAATGATATTTGTGTTGAATTATTATTAACTAGAGGCCCAGTGCACAACTTTTGTGCACTGGAGGGAGTCCCTCAGCCTGGCCTGTGCTCTCTCGCAGTCTGGGACCCCTTGGGGCAGTGGGATATCCCCTGAGGGATCCTTAGCACTGCCGTGGAGGTTGGGGAGGCTCCTTCCACTGCAGCTGCGCTTGCCAGCCGTGAGCCCAGCTCAGGACTTCTGGCTGAGTGGCACTCCCCCTGTGGGAACGCACTGACCACCAGGGCAGCTCCTGCATTGAGCATCTGCCCCCTGGTGGTCAGTGCTCATCATAACGACCGGTCATTCTGCCATTTGGTCAATTTGCATATTAGCCTTTTATTACATAGGATTACTAAAGGTTGAACATGGCCTAAGCTAGAAAGAGGCAAAACTAGAGTTACAAGGTAGGGCTCCTAATGACCGTGACAGGATCATTTCCATTATGCCTTGTTGACATGGAAGGTATGAAAAACTTAGAATTCTTGTTGGAGACCCAATATGTTTTCATTTATTGCTGGATCTCATTGTTCTATTTATTAAAAAGAAATAAGTGACCAACCTTGGCATAAAAAATGTAAATAAGCTTCCCATTCATCATTTTGTGAAAGTAAAACCACATTTTAATCAATATAAGCAAACATAAAAATTGCTATATATTTCATGGTCCAATTCCCCCATATTTAAAACCAACTGAAAAATATTTTGATATAAATGTAGATTCACATGTGCTTGTAAGAAATATTACAGAGAGATTCCATATACCTTTCACCCAGCTTATTCCAATGATAACATCTTACATAATTATAATATACTATCACAGCCAGGAAATTAACACTGATACGCTCCATTGACCTTATTCAGCTTTCAACAGTCTTATATAGCCTTAAGCTATGATCTTAGGAGATGTATAAAGTCTGTTTTGTTTTATTTCAGTGAATCCCCATAGCAGAGAGGAGAGGGCATGCACGGAATGCCAAGGCAGCCAAGCCCAAATCCAAATCCAAGCTGTATGAACTCTGCATGCTTCCATTTTCTCACCAGTAAAGTGGGGATAACAGTACTGACTACATCACAACGCTGCTGGGAGGTGTGCTGAATAAATATCACTTGTTACAGTCATGTCCTCTCCTTTCTGTATGTATTCACTTTCACGTTATTTTTACCCCACGTGTAGAATTTCCATAGCTGCTCCCACCTTCTAATCAAGGATTTTAAGGAGAATAAGGATGTCTAAAGGAAAAAGTACTATCTATTTTTGGTCCCCGAAGGGAGTATGAAAACAATAGTTTTGTGCATAGGAGAGGAGTAAATCTTCGCTTATTTACAGAAGAGAAGCTGCCCAATAAATACTTTCTTGGCTACAACTGTTAACAGAATATACATCCCTACCAAGTTTGTGTCACCTCCAAAACAAATCTGAGACAAGGACTTAATTTATTTAGAATATGATCAAAGAAAATATGAGAGGAGTAGACAAATGAAACAAAGGAAAGGCACCCCCCCCCCCAAATAAAAAATAAAAAAAGTCTGGGAGGCAGTGTGGATGTGGTCTCACTGAAGGAGTCAGGGATCTGGGTGTTTATCAAGTCCCCTTGGCATTGGTGGATGGGTGCTCCAGGGTGGGAGTGAATTAATTCCCTGGCACTTCCCATCAGCTCCAGGACAGAGAGAACCCTGAGGCAAGCAGTTAAAGGTGCTGGCAGTGGGAAATGGAAATAACCAAGAACATGCTAAGTGTCAAGGGCATAGGGGTGGATTCTGCTACAGTCTGTTTCTTGCCTCTCACACATCCACTTGTGGCCCATGTTACCTTTATCTCATACTATTTCAAGTTTGTAGCTGGTCACAGGGGTTACTGGACAAGCTACAGTCCCCACTGTTGCCATTGGTTTCAAGGACATCATTGATAATTATCACCTTCTTCTTCCACAATTCTAGGTCCCTCTAACCCTCAGCCACCACTTCCGCATGTGGAGGTTGCTTACACAGCAGGGTAACCTACACCTTCATCTCTGAGGGGCCTGGGTCCCTGGTTAGTGTCTTAGTGATGCTTTGGTTGTTACACTTGCTCATTTATAGTTACTGGGAGGCATGGAAGCATCAAGAGGGACTCTGATGAATTCTCTGATCTCCAGATCTACTTAGATAGCGACAACTCTACCTACTATAATTACCAGACAATGATCTCTGGCAATGTAGAAACCCCTTTCTTTACCTGCCCATAATGAAAGATTTTGGTGGAATCCTTATTGTTTTCTCTAGTTGAAGCATTCCTCTCACCATAGGCCCATCCACAGTCTTATTCTCCAGACCTAAATGAAGGTGGGAGTTTTACCTGGGGTAAGGATATCATCTTCATTATGCATGTAGGAAGTGAGAAAATGATCACCAAGAAACTGACTTGGGCCAGTTTTCTGTTTATCACCTTGTCTCCTCTTCACTCCCTCCACTCTAATAGGGGGGCATACAGTGATCTGTGCAGACCCTCTACCAAACAGTCCTCAAGGCATCTGGTCATTCCCTTATCCTCTGGGTGCAAACAGATGGGTAAATGGCTCTAGGTCCTTTTGGGATGGGATTAGAGGAGCTATCCCATATGGACTTGCTCTGGTATCGCAGGTTAAATGCTTTTAGTAGCTTCAGTGGAGAGGTTGTGATCTGAGAGCTGATTCTGGTCTGGAAACAAGGCCCGAGTTGGAGTATTCATCCATTTCTATCAGTTATTGGTTGAAAGCTGTCCTGGAAGCGCTAATTCCCTGGCATTTCTGGTCGGCCCAGGAGGAGCCCAGTAGGTTCCTGTGGTCAGAGAAAGCCCTCAGGCATTGAGTAGGGGATATTGAGCAGACATGCCCGAAATGGTAAACACTGAAGGATCACTGGGTGTGGGGCACCAACCACACTGTTGACAAAGCCAGTAGTTTGGGAAAATTTGGGCATAGTATTACCCACAGGTATCAGAGAATCAGTGGATTTCTGCATCCGCTAACTTCAGGATTTATTTTACTCCCACAATCCCAATTTATAAGTGGATTGTGCTTAGGATCTACTTTTTCTCCTCTAAATTAGAAAACAAAAAAGCACGCTAATTAATGAAAGTCATTATAAAAGCCACACACATGATCCTTAAGAAAATATTGTAATACTAGACATGGACTAAGAGCCATAGGAGCACCAAAAAGAAATTTATTATTCTGATGAGCAAGTTAAGGGGGGAGGAAATACCAGAGACCTCGAACATCTCTGCTGACTTCCTTGGCTCTGGTCTCAGTCCCTGCAGCAGCGGTTTTCAACCTTTTTCATCTCATGGCACATATCAACTAATTACTAAAATTCTGCAGCACACCAAAAAGTATGTTTTTTGCCGATCTCACACCAAAATAGGGATAATTTTGGTTCATTCACTCTGGAGGACTATTATTGTGTTGGCTGTTGTCATTTTTTATTTGATAATCAAAAGAGGTGAGTGGCCCTGACTAAATAGTAAGGTATTGCATGTTTAAAAATTCTTGCAGCACGCCTGCTGAAAATCACTGCCTTATAGCATCAGAACATCCCCATTGGTTAGGAAAGATTTGACTATCGTTATGAGTTTATCAAAGAGAATGATGGATACTAAAAAAATTAACATGTTCAAGGTCACATTGTAAATTTTAGGAATACAACTGTGCTTCTTGATTCTGATTAGTATTAGTATTCTGATACTCACTCAGCTACTCTTTATCTCACTTCAATTGGTATCTCAAAATATATTGGTAAGCTCATACTCCACAATCTGTTTTCTCTGGGGGAATGGAGAATGACAGCCTACCTATCATGGACGTTGCTGTAGAATGAAATGTGACTTTTATGTAACCACAGTAATATATGTATGCTATAAAAATGCCTTGCAGTCTGAAAATGCTACAAATAAATTGGGAAATGAAGACTAATATGCTACTGAAAGGTTATAATTTTCAACTCTCAGTGTGAGTCAGACCCCAGGCTCCTTTGAAATGAGGTTGACAGTTCTCCAGCATTAAGCAGACACACAATAGAATCCATCTTACACATTATAGATGTCTCACCTACCACCACAAATGGCATATGCCTTGGGACCTCTTGTTGGAGGGGTGACCCCAACAGCCAGGTAGCTTGACAGTAATATCTTCCTGTTAATTTTGTTCAGACACAATTTGTCCTTACCAAAAATTTCCTTGCAGGAATATTTTACATCAAATGGCCTTGTAACATACTTATGATGATATTCACATATAAAACACTAGAAGATTTGTGTACTGGAATTGTCAAACCTTTATTTTCAGTATCCAAAGTAGTTTTAGCAAAAGGTGCCACATATATATTTTAGGAAAAAATATATGTGAATAAAATATTGATATTTTTAAAAATATATTTTTATTTATTTCAGAGAGGAAGGGAGAGGGAGAGAGAGATAGAAACATCAACGATGAGAGAGAATCATTGATCTGCCACCTCCTGCACGCCTCCCACTGGGGATGGAGCCCACAGCCTGGACATGTGCCCTGACCGGGAATGGAACTGTGATCTCCTGGTTCATTGGTCCACGCTTAACCACTGAGCCACACCGGCTGGGCAAAGTATTGATTTTTCAAGTGCTTTATCTATTCTTTATTTTACAGTGGTCCCCCCCCTTACCCAAGGTTTCACTTTCCACTGTTTCAGTTACCTGGAGTTTACCATGGTCCAAAAATATTACATGGAAAAGTCTAAAAATAATTCATACATTTTAAATTTGGAGCCATCCTGAGCTGTGATGAAATCTCGCGAGGTCCTGCCCAGGACGGACCGTCCCTGGCCAGCCCCTCCGCACTGCGCATGCTCCCGCCCCTTAGTCGGGAGGAGCCATCTTGGTTGTCAGACCACCCCGGCCGCAGTACCTGGGCACTGGCGTTCAGGTAAGCCTGGCTTTACTTGATATTGGGCCAAAGCACAAGAGTAGCGATGCTGGCAATTCAGACATGCCAAAGAGAAGCCGGAACGTGCTTCCTTTTAGTGAAAAGGTGAAAGTTCTTTGCTTCATAGAGAAAGAAAACAACAGCCGTATGCTGAGGTTGCTAAGATCTGGACGAACCTTCTGTCCGTGAAACTGAAAAAGAAAAAGAAACGTGTGCTAGTTTTGCACCTCACACTGCAAGCGTTACGGCGATGGTGCATTGTCAGTGCTTAGTTAAGACGGGAAAGGCGTTTTGTTGGTGGGAGACATGACATGGTCACAGCTCGGTGGTCCTTTTGACGTATTGACGTATGACGTGTTGACGTATGACATTGACGTGTTGACGCATTGACGTGTTCGCGAAGGCCCGCAGCAGCCTAACGCCACCGCGCAAAGCCTGTCACCCACCTCAGGCCCTCTCCTCGCAGGGGCACTGTCAGCTCACACAGCACAGGAAGGGCGAGGACAGACAGGAAGGGACTTTGAGAGAGAGATAATATTCACATAACCTTTATTATGGTACGTATTGTTATAATTGTTCTACTTTATTATTAGTTATTGCTGTTGATGTCTTACAGGGACTCATTTATACATTCAGCTCTACTATAAGCGTGGACGCCTAGGGAGCACATACTGTGTACAGGGTTCACTGCTGTGCGCGGTTCCAGGCGCACCCGGGGTGGTGAAGTGTATGCCCGGCGGATAAGGGTGCACTGCTGTGCTTGGAGGACGAAAGGCGGAGGCCGATGCTGGCCATCACTCAGTTCCCAGAGAGCTGCTGGAGCCATGTTGTGAGTCTTTGCTCCAAATCTTTGCTTTTTGTTCAGACAGCGAGTGAACAGTCTTCTTCCTCTTTACAACCCCCCGCCCCCCTCCGTGGAGCACAAAGGTGAAGTTAATTGGAGGGAAAGGAATGTTTGATTTCTTTTGTCACCTCCCAGCCAGCCACACATCCGTTCACCGCACCAGTAGATTGTATTAAGCCTTTTATTTTTCTTCGGATCTTTAAATTCCTTAGAGTTTGTAGAACCCGCTTTTATTTTGCGAGAATGGAGATGATGCTTTTCTTCTCTCGGCGTCCTCAGCTCCTCACAGGTTATCCGCAGCAGCGCTCTCTGTGGCCCCTGCCCTTGCTCTTGGTCCAGCTTGAAACTCATTTCGAGGACCTGGGTCCCTGTTACACCTTCCATATCTATCTGTGACTTCAGTTCCCTCTGAACAGTATGAGTTTCACCTTTTTCAGCGTGACAACAATGCTCTTAGACCAGTGATGGCGAACCTATGACACGCGTGTCAGAGGTGACACGTGAACTCATTTTTTTTGGTTGATTTTTCTTTTTCTTTGTTAAATGGCATTTAAATATATAAAATAAATATCAAAAATATAAATCTTTGTTTTACTATGGTTGCAAATATCAAAAAATTTCTATATGTGACACGGCACCAGAGTTAAGTTAGGGTTTTTTAAAATGCTGACACACGGAGCTCAAAAGGTTCGCCTTCACTGTCTTAGAGCGGACAGAAGTAAAACAGTGGGCACGTTTGTTCTTGTGGTTTGTTAGTATTAAATCTCCTCTCCCCCAAAGATTGAATGCAGCGTATATCATCACCTAAACAGAACAAGCAACAAAGAGTTAAAAATGAAAACACTATGGTGAACATTGTCTCCCCCTCCAACCCCAGTACCTCAATGAAAAATAGTCATCATTAGCTAATTAAAATATTCACTTCATCTTGGGTCTTAACTTCCAACTTACGAGTCATGGCTCTTAATAAGCCACCCGTAAGCTGTACGTTTTTAGGCTTCCCATTGCACTGAAGAGTACTGTCCCACCTTTACTTTAAAATGTTTTCAAGGCCTGCCACTGACCCGTTTATTTTGAATGGTGATTGGGTGAATAGGAATTGCAAATCATTAGACCTTTATTATATCAACGGTGGGCTTTGGGAGATCAAAGACTGCATCTTACCCATTTAAACACTTAAATGACTTTCAGCAAGCAGATCAACGTCTTTGAACTTAGTTTTCTACTCTATAAACGAGCTGTAATGATTAACTGTAATAATGTCTGAAAGCCTGAATAAGGTGACTGACAGATGAAGGAAATCTGTAAAGTTTCCCTCTCCTTTGAATGAATTGTGCCATCAATTCTATATTAAAGCAATCAATTTTGAAACATTATGGAAAGTTTATTTTTACAGATTTTTATTAAAGCAAATTCATTAATCAGGATTCTGAATACTTGAAAAAACAAACAAACACACAACCCATTAGGACTTCAAGCTCTCAAGATGTATTTCCAAATCTTTTCCTAATAAGACTCATTTTTCAAAGTTTATTATGACTGATATCAATACTGTACAATTTGTCAGAGAGCTTTTAAAAATTTTTTTAAATAAAATTCAATTTGTGGAAGTACAAATTTTAAAACCTAGTTTTCTCTTAAGCTTTTAAGTTCAACTTAGAAATCTCTGGTTCTATTTATAACCCTAGTATTAAACAATAGTTTTTAAGATAAATTTTTATAAGGTTACTTAAGTTTTGCTGAGAGAGGGAGGGAGAGAAAGAGAACTCATGGACATGGACAATAGTGTGGGGATTGTGGGGAAGGAGGTGGGATGAGGGGAGGTGGAGGAGGGGACAAGGGAGAATAATTGGTGATGGAAAGAGACTTGATTTGGGGTGGGTAAACACACAATACAGTGTACCGATGATGTGTTGTGGAATTGTGCATCTGAAACCTGTATAATTTTGTTAACCAGTGTCACCCCAATAAATTCAATAAAAAGGAAATAAAAGCAAAAGCATACAAACAAATAGAGAAGTGGACAAGAACTAGAATAGCCACAACAAAGAATATGTATATGGATAATAAAAACACAAAAAGGTACTCAACCTCATTATTCATCTGGGAAATGAAAATTAAAACCACATGATACTCTGCCAGAAAGCCTATTAATCAATATGCATCCCTCATAACCAATTCATACATCAAAGGCTCATATAATTAAGGAATAGTTTTGTTTTTTTTAATATATTTTATTGATTTTTTACAGAAAGGAAGGGAGAGAGATAGAGAGTTAGAAACATCGATGAGAGAGAAACATCGATCAGCCGCCTCCTGCACATATCCCACTGGGGATGTGCCCGCAACCCAGGTACATGCCCTTGACCGGAATCGAACCCGGGACCTCTCAGTCCGCAGGCCGACGCTCTATCCACTGAGCCAAACCGGTTTTGGCAAGGAATAGTTTTAATTGCCAGCTCTATACAAACTAACATACTTCATCCTAAGAAATTTTCTCAGATGATGGGGAGTAGAGATGGGTTCTAATCTCTCTCATTCTTATAAGTCAGGCTGGAGGGAAAATTCTTTTAATTGTCTATCACTTTGCTTTCATTATTGAATGAGAAGTACCCATGTACTTAACACACAATAAGACTCTTTTGAGAACTGAGTAGAAAAACTAGATGAAAAAATCAATCAATATTTTTAGTTTTTAAAAAATTGCTGATAAAAACCCAATTCAAACTAGGTTAAGTAAAAGGAGGGATTTATTGGAAGAATACTGGGGTAGTCATGGGAAAAGCAAGCCATGCAAATGAGAAAGGTGCCATTGAACCTTAGGAAGTAAAAGCTAGAAACAGTGACTAGAACATAAGCAAATCTCAGTTTCTGCCTCCCATCTCTGATTTTCTCTGAGTTTTCTCTGAGTCTCTTGTCATAGACTGGCTTTTTCCACCAAGACAAATGTCATATTATATTGTCTTATATTTATATTATAAATATAAGTGGGCTATAAAATCATAAGGGTAGAGAACTCATTTATATTATCTGTGGCTGTATCTTTAGCACTTGACATCTGGCATGCATAATTGGTTCAATAAGCATGTTTCAATAAACCATTGTTGAATAAGTGAAGGCATAAACAAAAGAACAGGGAATAAGTACATTTTAAGAGCTGTGGTAGCCTGGAGAAGGCCATAGTAATGGTACACTATATAGAGAGTTTGAGAGTTTCTTGAATAATTCTTATAGCCAATTTAAAACTCTTGCTATGTTTGGCACTGTGCCCAAAACTTGTCATACATCATTTTACTTAATCTCTGTAGGTTGGTTTTTAGAATTCCCATTTTACGTCTGATGAAGTTTAAGTAACAATCCAATGGTTGCACTCTAGGTACACAGAGTAGCTGGGTTTAAAACTCAATACCTAACGCTCATTCCTGTGTTATTAGCCATTCCCTGCATTGATTCCATCGTTAGCAGCTCCAAGGACGAGAAAAGAATGGACTACCTAGGTCTTCCAGCCCTTGACGTCTATTTACAACTTATTTCTCAGGAGGGAAGGAAACCTTCCTGATGTCATTAATATATTGGCCTTGTAGGTTCTTTGGGAACTGAATAAGTGGGTAAATTCTTATTCTTCCTGGTAGTGAATTAAAATGTGGAAAATAAAATTAGCAGTTATAGTTTAACCATGAGGGAGAGAAAGAATAGCTATACCCTGATTAATCATTTGCTGAAGCTTGTTGAAATTCAGTAGTTTAAATTATGTAGAATGAAAAATTTAAATTTGATAATTATTTTCATTCTCTGGTTTTATTATGGGCCTGAGTGAAAAATTTCCAGAATCTAGTGATTTATCAGTACAAAATGTTTCTTAATTTAGAAACAATGCCATAATTACCTAAGTTTTTTCATTTGTTCTATTCTCAGAGTTCATGTTTACTTATTTTTTTTTATTAAATCTTTAGTGTTCAGATTATTACATTAGTTACTCTTTTTTCCCACCATAACTCCCCTCCACCCAGTTCCAACCCCACCCTCTGCCCTCACTCCCCACCCACTGTCCTCATCCATAGGTGCACGATTGTTGTCTAATCTCTTCACTCACCCCCACACCCCTTTCTCCCCCCCCCCCCAAGAATAGTCAGTCCATTCCCTTTCTATGTCCCTGATTCTATTACAATCACCAGTTCATCAGATTATTTATTCACTTGATTTTTAGATTCACTTGTTGATAGATGTGTATTTGTTGTTCATAATTTGTATCTTTACCTTTTTCTTCTTCTTCCTCTTCTTACAGGATACCTTTCAGCATTTCATATAATACTGGTTTGGTGGTGATGAACTCCTTTAGCTTTTTCTTATCTGTGAAGCTCTTTATCTGGCCTTCACTTCTGAATGATAGCTTTGCTGGATAAAGTAGTCTTGGTTGTAGGTTCTTGGTATTCATCACTTTGAATATTTCTTGCCATTCCCTTCTGGCCTGCAAAGTTTCTGTTGAGAAATCAGCTGACAGTCGTATGGGTACTCCCTTGTAGGTAACTGATTTTCTTTCTCTTGCTGCTTTTAGGATTCTCTCTTTGTCTTTTGCTCTTGGCATTTTAATGATGATGTGTCTTGGTGTGGTCCTCTTTGGATTCCTTTTGTTTGGGGTTCTCTGTGCTTCCTGGACTTGGAAGTCTATTCCTTTCACCAGGTAGGGGAAGTTTTCTGTCATTATTTCTTCAAATAGGTTTTCAATATCTTGCTCTCTCTCATCTTCTGGCACCCCTATAATTCGGATGTTGGTACGCTTGAAGCTGTCCCAGAGGCTCCTTACACTATCTTCATATTTTCGGATTCTTTTTTCATTTTGCTTTTCCGGTTGGGTGTTTTTTGCTTCTTCGTATTTCAAATCTTTGACTTGATCCTTGCGACCCTCTGGTCTGCTGTTGGGAGTCTGTATAATATTCTTTATTTCAGTCAGTGCATGCTTAATTTCTAGTTGGTCCTTTATCACAACATCGAGGGTCTCATTAGATTTCTTGAGGATCTCACTACATTTATCGGCGGTCTTACCAGTCTTTTTGAGGGCTTCTAAACAGTTCTTTAAAGACCTTAAAAGTGTGGTTTTGAACTCTATATCCAACAGTTTGCTTTCCTCCAATTCTGTCGTTTGTGTCCTGTTTCTTTGTCTCGGCATTTTTTTATGCTTCGCTGTGTCGATAGAGTGCCTTTCTGTGCTAAGTGTCCCAATTACCTAAGGTAGACACTCTTGGTGCACCCCCTTGTGGGCTTTGTGCACAGTCTTGTTGTGGTTAAGCCTTGATTGTTGTAGTTATCACTGTGAGGAATTGACCTCCAGGTCAATTGGCTGTGAGAATCAGCTGTGTCTGCAGTGGGAGAACTTCTGTGCTGGAGACACCCCTCTGGGGCTAGACTTGCTTCGATGGGGCTTTGGTGCTCATTGAGTCTGCCTCCTGAGTGTGTCTTTTATGGTTCCACGGAGCTTAAAGCTGGATGGTCCCACTCTGACCTCTGGGCTTCCTGGCTCCTGGATCTCTAGGGAGGTGCTAATCTAGCCTTTGCCTGAGGCTATCCAGCAAAAGCCTCCCTGCAGGGCTTGGGCGGGGCGGGTCCCAAGGGATCAACAGGGCGGGGTTAGCAATTATGGCTGCTCTCAGTCTTGCCCTCAGAGGCTCTGCTTCTCAGTGTCCCAGTAGTCGCTGCAAGCCCCACGGAGAGAAAGCTGCCCTAGGGTTCTGAGCGATGCCAGACAGTCCCGCTTCTCCCGTATGAGTCTGGGTCCTTAGAGACTCGCCCGGAACTGGAGCTCAGAGCCTGAGACTCCCTCCCGATTGAAAACAACCGCGCCCTCAGCCTCCAGCCCGCTCCACATGCACTCCGAACCTTAGTATTTTACTTCAGCACTGCGCCTCCTCTGAGCCTCGGTATGCTTTTCTCTTTCCTCCTAGTTGTAGAACATCCATTCAGCCAGCTTTCCTGTGGTTCTGGATGATGTCCGTTCCGTCTTTTAGTTGTATTTTTGAAGTGGTTGTTCGAGGCAGCAAACTCCCGTGTTTACCTATGCCGCCATCTTGGTTTCTCCCATGTTTACTTATAACAAGCTCACAGGTGACACCCAATTCTCAGAAATTTTTGCAATTCTACTTTTGTTTTATTCTGATGGCAAATTTGTCTTTGGTAGCTTCCCTAGAAGGCAACTTTCTTATATTTCCTTCTGTTCTTTATTTTCATTCTATATTAAAGAATTCAAATCATGTGTAAGTGAACATTTAGCCCGTCATTCAGATGGTCTTTTATTTATTTATTTGGTGCTGGGTAAAGCCAGCCCTAGAATGAAATAGACCGATGATCCTGTCATTCAGAGTGACATGCCATTATATGAATATGAAGGCTAAAGATAGGCATGTGAAACTGACTCTCACTTATGCATTAATATTTTTAACTGGGATCATTTTTTGATCTTGTAATTATGAATCATAGAGTTGGATTTTTTGAGTGTAATTTACTAGAGCCATAATTCTTGATGAAATTGCAGTAAGCATGTCAGCCTCTTTGATTAATCAGAGTTTGTTCATGTCAGTGCTAAGCATGTGAAAAAGTCACATTTGTCTCTTTTCTTGTCCTGTGTTACATATAAGTTCATAAACTTCAAGACAAAAAGACTCATCCTTTCCATTTCTTTTACACTGTGTTTCACAGTCCCCCCAGCAGTGCTTTAGCACCCAAAAAACACTTGATGACAGTGTGTAATTGACACTTCTCTCTTTGGGGTATAGCTCTCTTTGGAGAAATAAAATAGGAGTTTCAGTGTCATGCTCTATGTGGAATGCTAGTCCATATGCCTCCAGAAGCTGCTGGTGGCTGAGGACAGATTCCATTTGACTTGGCAATAATTTCCTTTTTCTTCATTTCCCACAATCGATCTATTAACAAGTCGAGTTACCTCTGCCTTTAATGTTTCTCAACGCTTTCCATCTCTATAATATTAACCCAGACCAAGACATCTTTTCAGGTTTATGTACAAGCAAACCCCTCCCTTTTTAAAAATTGATTTTTAGAGAGAAAGGAAGGGAGAGGAAGAGAGAAAGAAACATCGATATGAGAGCAGAACATCCATTGGCTGCTTCCTGCACACCCCCTACTGGGAATTGAGCCTGCAATCTGGGCATGTGCCCTGACCCAGAATTGAACAGGCAACCCTTCGGGTTCACGGAAAGTCCAACCAATGAACCACGAAAGGGTATGTACTGTGGCTGCAGGCTCCTCCCCTGCCCAAGCCCTGGTTAGGGCGAGTGCAGGAGGCAACCAATCAGATGTGTTTCTCTCACATTGATGTTTCTTTCTGTCTTTCCCTTTCTCTTCCACACTCTCTAAAAATCAATGGAAAAATATTCTCAGATGAGGATTAAAAAAAAAAAGTCTTCATAATGCTGTAAAAAAATTAGGGAATAGAAGCCTCATTGAAAATGAAGTAGAGAGGACAGAAGGTAGTGCTCTCATTCCCTACATTGATCCCACAACTAGGAGAACTCTAAAATATCCCTCCCAACTTCCTGTTCACATCTATAAGAGTTTTCTTTATTTTAGCAGACTTGCATGTTCCCTGCAGCAATTCTTTGTTGTTCTGGAATAATCCCATTTTTGCTGCAAAGGAAAGGAGAGGGTGCTTACTTAATCACTAACTAAGAGAAAACAATGAACTTTCTAAAATTCCTTACTGAGACAAACCATGGGGGTAGTCACGTCTGTCTTCTGCAGCTTCAACACTAGACCAGTGATTATAGAAAAACAGTGTTTGTTCTTTATACACCTGATAAAAATCACCTCAAAGTTTCAAAGTAAATTACTTCCAGACCCTATCCCCAGGCTCCCTGACACCAAGGGGGTGCAATGACTCAACATTATCTTCCCTAAACATCCCTTCCATTTGATGTAAAACTGTTCATCATTGAACTGTTTGTACCCTAATTGAAACTTGTAACACAGCAGAGGCACTTTTCCTTATGTCTCAGCTTATATAAGTGCTAATTTTTCTGATGTTGGAACACTGTTTCAAGGTTTCTTGAAGCTTTGCTCTCAGGCTATAGTCCTCAGGCCCAAATAAGATATTTTCACATATTCTGGTTCTTTTTGTAGGCATGAATTTGAGTTTAACAAGGACCTCCAGGGATTCTGATACTAACTAATGTTTGAGAATGACTGTCAGTTTGGCAAGATGGGAATGCTGGATGGCCTAGGTTACCTCTGGCTAAGCACTGTGTTATGAAGGGTATGTTAGGTCAGCTTCACCGTAGATTAGATTAGCTTCTTCGGGTTGGCTTCCGAGTATTTTGCAGCCCCCAGGTGAGTGCCTACATGCCTGACTCTGGTCCTTGCACTGCTTGGAATCAGAGATTGCAGCATCAAACACTGGTTAAGAGCACAGAATCGTTGGCACTGCCACTTCTTAGCTGAATAATCTTAGGCAAGTTATTTATGTATGCTGAACCCCCAGGAAACAAAAATAATCATTACACTATCTTTACAGAATTTGCTTCAGGAGTAGATGGAATAATCCATGTGAAGAGCTTTGAACAGTGTTCATAGCAGAACAGGAGTACAGTAGCCCTGGGCTTGTCCTATGGACCATTTTTTCCTCCTCTATGGGGAAGGTTGGCCTGATTATCAAATGACATGCTCACATGTTTCCAGAACATAACCTTTTCATAACTTGGAGATGTCCAACCTAGATGGTTTTGGCTTTGCCATTAACTAGAGGAGTAAATCAGCCCGTACAGACCACAGTTATCCCCAGGGCAACAAACCTACCCAGTTGCCTGTGGTTGCTTTTGCATTAGCCAGCATCTTTTTTTAGAGGAGTGCTAAACCCTTGGTCGATATTGTCAACAATAAACAGCCTTCTCTTTGAGGAAAATGTTTTATAAAAATGGAATTGTTTAAAACAAAGCCTTTTTTCAAATAGGGTAAAACATTGAAAACTTAAAAATATACACCCAGGGAAGAAAGCAAAATCTAAGGAAATGTATTTGAAAATGTAGTATCAGTGAGAGATAATGCAGTGCTTCAACATAGTTTCTCTGTTTTTTGCTGTCATGGATAGGTAGAAAGATCAGTGGGAAATTGCAGATAATTTTAGTGGTACATAGAGGGGAACTATGGGTTTCTTATTTCTTTTTGTTGGCATCTATCATGGTCCTTTATTTTATATCCCCACAGGCCACCCCTAGAGTCTGTATCTGTCTTACTTCACTGGGGACCATTTCCCCAAACTCTTCCTATCTCATACTGCACAAGCCCACTGCAGATCTTGAATGCGCTCTGTATAAATCCCAGGCCTGCTCCAGATTTTACTTTGTGGGTATCCTCTCTGAATTGTGACTTCCCAGCTGCCGCCTATGTTTCCTCCTCTTTCTGGCTTTCCTTTGCTGTACCAGCCTATCTCCCATACACTGTTACCGATCTGAAAATGGGATTATTTAAAACAAAGCCTTCAACCAAAAGAACACTCCAAGTTGATTTTGTTAGTAGGAACTTTACTGCAAGCCAGCAAGATAGGAGTGTACCGAGGATCATTCCTAAAGCAGTGCCTCCCCAAGAACAAAAGACCACATAGGGCTAGTAGCTTACATCATAGCATGTTGAGGTATGTTTGAGGTGAGGATGCACACTAAGCAGACAGCTATACACATATACATCACATGTACAGAAAATGGTGAATAAGCCTGCCTTGGGTAGAGATTTCAGTATTATAATGAGGATATAATGAGAAAAGTTTATGCTGAGGCCACTGAAGGATCCTTTGGTCAGTTCCAGCAGGTCAAGGGCAGTTTCTAGCAGCTTCCTTATCTTTATATTCTGGTCCTGAAGGAAAACATCCCAGGCAAGCACTGTTGGAGTTCCATCATCAATCAAGCAAATGTTTAATCTTGTAGGCTTTCTCCTAGCCCCTAACCCTTCTGTCCCAGCTAGATAGGCTACAACACCTTTTATCTTCAGTGAATTCTACTATGTGTTGTTTTTCTCTCTGTTGAAGGCCCTTCAGAGCAGGAAGAGGGACTCAGGCTTCTTTGTATCCCCAGCATCTAGTGTCCTAGATGCCCAATAAACATTTGTTAATGCTGATGGTAATGATGTTGACTGAAAACTGGGTTGATTCTCCAGGCTCTCCTTAGGATTAGATTCTTAATTAATTTCAGGTCCATGACAGCAATGAATAAAACCTAAATTGCTCCCTACCTAAGAGAGAAGGGCTGTGGTCAGGAAGAGTAACTCCCAGAGAAGTTCTAAGTAAGTTTCTCCCTTTTCCTGGTGCTAGTTGGTACCACGGCCAGGATTTTGAGAAAAGACATGGCCAGTACAAGGAAACTGCTAATAAGTTACTATTAACTCCCGTGTGCTTCCAGCAGATAAATAAGCATTAGATAATATTTTTAAAAATTCTCCCAAGAATTCCAAATGCCTTCCTTTCCCTCAGCTGCAGAAGGACACTAGGTGTAATTTTCCATTTTCCCCCACTGCTCTCTGAATCACAAGGATACATTCAAGAAGGGAGCTGGCAGGGACTGATTTCTACAAGTCATTGAAGGCATGTTATTAAAAGTTAATGTATTTCCCTAGCTAGGTTTGGGACTAATGTAGCAATAAATTGAATGAAGATGGCTCAGACTTCTTACATAATGAGAAACCAGCTAATGTGGAACTAGGAACCTTCTGGTTTTCTAGGGGGAAGGGCAGGCATTGAGCAGTGTTCAACATTTCCAAAGCATCCACGGCAGCACAAGAATCCAAGAGATGAGGGAATAGTCAAGCTATTCCGAATTAAATCTCTCCTACTTACAGTCTCACTGTTTGCTTCTTGGTTTGGGGCTTAGCGTGGTCATGTTAAAGCTTACATTCCTGGGCACCTATGGAAGTTTGTGGTGAATAGAGAGAAAGTTTCAGGGTGTTGTTTCAAGGTGACAAGGGCAGGCTTTAGGCCAGAGTTTGAATCTCAGTCCTGTCACTTACTGACTTGAGTACGTTGTTCAACCACTAAGACTCACTTTCCTCCTTTTGGAAATGATAACAGTACCCTATTAGAGCTGTAAGAAGTAAATGAAGTCATAGCTGGAGAATGCTTAAGAGTGCTTAATGTATGGCATATTCACAACAAATGGTAGCTACTTTTACTATTGGTGTTGAAAGTTTTTAATTAACTTCATTTCTTCTGAATTGGTGAAAACAAATTCAAGATTCTTTCTGTATTTCTTCCTTTTTTTCATCTTTCTTTCTGTTTCTCCTTCTTCCACTTCATCTTCTCTCTTTTTTTTTTTCACTTCATCTTCTCTTTAAGCCTTTATAATTCTGTTGGGCTTCCTAGAGAAATAGACATGTTGCAGGGTTTATGTGGGGTTGGTTTTTTTTTTTGGTCATTGTTGAATATAAATACTAAATAAATGAATAATGATAATGTTTCAGGATATAATAGAATGAGCTAAAATTTTATTTCAAAAGAGTCAAAGCAACCATTACACAGATCTTCTGAGCATGAGAAGGTAGAAAACAGATTTCACCTTTCTCGACCTCAAACTGCCCCACTGTAAAATGAAAGGTTCAGCTAGATGACATGTGGCAGGGCTTCAAATATGTCAGTATTTCCCCCTCACTAGGAATGGGTCAGTTGCAGTAATAAAATGTGCTGAAACTGGCTCTAACCGTCTATTGTAATGAGAAACTGCTTTATGAGTGCCCTCGGATCTAAAAAGGGATGGGAGTGGGCAGGCCCTTTTCTGGGGAGTTTTCAGGTGAGGCTGCATCTTGACCTGTACAGGGTCAGGTATGACCAGTAATCAGTGGTCAGCTGGTGGTGGTGAGGCTCTCCAGGAAGCCCATGGGAGGTCAGGAAATCAGAAGGCAGCTGATCAGAGGTCTGAAAAGCCTAGGGCCTCCTCAGAGGGGTGGACAGATGGGATGTACCAAAGCAGGTCAGGAGCTAGGCAAGAACAGGGAATCTTCAGAGCAGACTGGAGGAAGTTCATGGAACACTCAATTCTGGTTAGTATGCCATAGGGTAAGCAGTTGGGTCAAGCCAGTTGTTGACCAAGAGCTGAATGATCTCCTGAGGTCAGAGGCAACATGGCGGAGAGGGAAAGGTATAATTTTTTTGTCATGCAGGGAAGGTCTGCATCCTGGCTGGACTGTTTACTTACTTGGCACATGGGGAAGCTGTTTCACTGCTCTGGCCTTTGCTTCCTGACTTGTAAAATGGGGATATGAGTGCCAGCCTTTCAGAGTTGTTGTGAGGGTTAGAGGCAATGTGCTCAAAAAAGTGGGAGCAATGATTAGTAACTTCCTCATCCAATACTAAGGAATGATGCCTCTTGTTTTGTGCTCCATTCTTCAATTAAATGAGCCTTAAGAATTAAGTTATTTTACATTTATTGGAATATCCTATATCCATGTTTCTCAAAGAGTGGCCTAAGAACCCCTAAGTCGAAATCACTTGGGTAGCTTATAAGCATTGTTTATCACTTGGCACCACCCCAAGCCATCTCAACCAGAGGTACGGAAGTAGAGACCTCTGGATCTGCATTTTTAACTAACCACATGATTTGAGGACCACTGACTTATTCAAGGGCAGTAGTTGGGATGGTTAAGAACAAAATGTATGAGTCTCTAGCTATAATTTATCACCTAGGGTCTAAATAAAATTTTATTCGCAAAAATATTTCCTAAAAGAAGAACTAGAAAATCTCTGTTGTAGTGGATAGAGCATATGTTGTCTTGGGTTCAAATCCTGACTGGCAATTGTGTGCCAAGTGACCTTATGCAAGGGGTTTGCAAAAGACTGCAGCCTGTTTTTGTAAATGCAGTTTTATTGAAACACAGCCCCAACCATTAATTTACTAATAGTCTCTGGCTATTTCCAGTTACAATGGCAGTACTGGGTAGTTGTTACAGAGACTGTATGGCTTGCCAAGCCCAAAATGCTTACTAACTGGATCTGCATTTAAGAAAAAGTTTACCTTTCCCTAACTTAGGTGAATTAAAGTACCCCTTAGTTTTCTCATAGATAATATGGGATTAATAATACCTATCTTGTATGGTTGTTGAAATAAATAAATTATATAATTGATGGAAATTTCCTAGTATGGTTTCCAATAATAATATTGGCTAATATTGTTTGCTATGTGCCAGGCACTGATTTAAACACTTTACATAGATTTTCTTACTTATTGTTGGTAACAGTCTGTGAAAGCTTATTATTATTCTCATTTTACAGAGGAGACAGAGAGACTATGAGTAATCTGTCCAAGGTTATACAAACTACTGTGCTGAACTTTTTCAAATAAGGTTAGTTTCCTGCCTTTCCTCCCCCTCCTAAAGTTGGCACTACCTGTACCTCATCTATACACAGATCTTAAAACAAGCCCTCTGAATGTGAGAAGATTCTGAAGTGGGGAAGGGATTGCAGAGTTTATCCCATATAAACTCATTGTTTTAAATGTAAGGAAATTAAGACCCTTTGTCTAAGCCCCTTAGATATTTGCAAAGTTAGGACTGTCCTCAGGGGAGCCCTCACACACCAGTCAGCTGATAGCATTAAATAATTGATTGGCTCATCTCTGTGTAGCAGAGTGTGTATGGTTGAATAAGAACTAAACACTTAAGTCCTTACTGCCCTCAAGGTTATAACTCTTTCAAATACACTCATAGTTATTGGGTGGGCTGAGCCACAAATGCCTGTTAAATCCAGACCATCTTTTCAGGTCTGTGTCTCTCCCCACCCCCAGGGATTTAGGGTTTTCAGTAGTATGCATCAGTATGACCATATTAGCTATTAAAATATTGAAATATTTCTGTATCTGTTGGAAACCCCTGAGCCTGCCTAGTGCTTTCCCATTGACCTGGCTATCTGGACCCCTGTCTCCCCTCATCTTCCTACAATCCAACAATTAAAAAGTTAACCTCTGGAAGGCTAAGGGGCTTAGATGGCCCTGATCCAGGCCTCTGGTTGTTCAGTGCAATTGCAGAGCTAATTGCTAAATCCAGTAATTTGAATGTCACCCCAGTTTGACATTCACTTCTTTGGGCACGATAGGATGAGCTGAACCAACCATATTCTCTTTCTCAAGAATTTATGCTTACAAGACAAGATAGTGAGACTTTTAACTGGAAATTGGAACTTTAAGAGGATAGTGAAGAAAGTGGTGGCCAAGGTGGGCTCTGAGCAAGACTGAAATGTGAGGAAGCTGAAACTCAGTGAGCTGCAAAGGCTGGGGGTAGAGGGTGGAGGTAGAGCACATAAATAGAAACAGTGACACCACGAGTGAGAGCAGATGGTCCAGGAGAGGGACAGAGGGAGCCATTGGACCTAAGATCCACATCAATTGTTGAATGGTTTCTAGTTTTAACAGACTCCCTATAGATGCCTAAACCAAACTCCTTATTCCTGAATAAATCTCTTCATAAAATAAAAGAGCCAGATAAATCAGTATGGTTTCAGCCAATAGTTATTCATTCTATTTAAATTAAACTACAGTAGGAGACGCATTACATCATTAAATCTATTGTAAGCATCATCATACCACAGATTACATCAATAGCATCTGCATGAATGGCCTGGGCGCTATGAGAAAATAGACCCTCATTGTGGCGAGGTTAGATGAGGTTAGCAGCTGAAGCCTAGAAGGCTAAACAATGCTCTGCTCTCTCATTTCTGGCCTTGATTCAGGGCTGCTGCCTGTGAGTATGAATTATCACTTTTAATAACCAAGTGGACATTTAAATGGTAATGAGAATATTATGATTTTCCAAATGAAAAGCCTCAATCTAATGCATTTTCCTTTGAGAACACTAATTTGAAAATAAAATCATAGTTAATTTAAGCTGAGTTAAATACATACAGGCAACATTGGAAATTACCAGCAAGTGCCATTTATACCACTGCTTTTACACGGATACACATCTACCTATACAAGTCTGTAGTTTCCTACTTCCTGGGAAACTGAGGACAGTTGGTGAGAGATTGGTCACACCTGAATCTTTTCACACGATTGTAAAATGTACTGGAAGTTCGAAAGACTGAAAGATATGAGAAGATTTTAAGTAAAAATATTGATAAAAGGCAAAATTATTCCAAGGGCTAGACCAGAAATGTAGTTTCGAGATGAGGCAACACTCAGGAGAGAAAAAAATGTCCCTTAACGTGATATTTGAAGCCCCATATGCTTTTCACCCTCTTTGCCCTCTTCCCATCTTCTGTGCCTCCACCTCGTGGACAGTCCTGGGGGTCACCTGTCTCGCTGTCTCTGCTTGCCCTTTCCCTTTGACTCAGAAAGCCCAAACCTCTGATGGAAATTCTGTGTCCTTCAAAACCCACATCTCCACGCTTTCCCAAACCCTATTCTGACGGAATTTTTATTGCATTTTTGGATGGCCTCTTGTCCTATGACACTTAAAACACATTACCTTGCTTTCCAATGTTTAAGGTACAAGTTTTGCTTTTACCGTTAGACTCTAAGCTGCCTAGAGCTTTTGTGCATTTTTTTTCTTCTGTATTCCTGAAATATATATGTCCTACCCTCTTCACCATCCCCCACAATACATAATTAAGTCACTGTTCAAAGGACACTTCTGGGGAGCCTTCCTGGACTTCTCAGACTAAGTCAGGTGCCCACATAACTCCTTGTTTTCTTTTCGTTGTGACACCAGATATTTATATAATTATCTAGTAAATGTCTGTCTCCCACTCTAGATCAGCTGGGGCAATGTGAAACATTTAGTTTCCCAGGCCCTGGAGATTCTGATTTGGTGGGTCTGGCATAGGCACTGGGGAGGGAGGGGTTTGGAATTTCTACGTCTAACAAGTACCCGGGTGATTCTTATCATCAAGAACACTTGGCCGATGCTGCTGTAGATCCCGAGATTCGAGACTCCCTTGGTTTGAAGCGAGGCCTTGGCAGAGTGAGCGAAGAGACAGTATTTTCCATGTCCAGTTTCTGTTTTTGTTTCATATCTTTTGTAGAAAGACTTGCATTTTTAAAAATAACATGTTGCTTTTTTGATCCATTCTGATTAGAATATTTACCTCTGTAGCAGGAACCTTTTCTCCTTGAGGGCCTTGATCACACCTGCTTTACCTGATATCCCCTTCCTGTCTCTGCAAGTGATGCTGGTAGGTGTCCTTTTCATTTGTAGAGTCTGTTGAGGTTGAGATCAGCTCCCCCAGACCCTCTCTCAAGGCGCCCTGGGCTAACAAATCAGGCAGGGCTTTTGGTCAGGAGAATTTTGAGAGAGTTTATTGGTCATAGAGTGTTTCCCAAGAAATGGACCGCAAACAATAGGCTGGGCTAAATCTGATGCAGAAAGACAGCCTTTCAGAGTGATTTTAAAAGCTCATACAATCCCTTTTTGAGTCTCCCATGATTTCCATTGCATTCTTAGCACACACAGGCAAAGTGAACACTTCTGGGTGACAAATGACGAGAGGGAAAAGCATGCCCAGGCTGGCTTGCAGCCTCCAGCGCTCGCTTTAGGAGCTGCCAATCCCACCTTCCCCTTCACAGTGCTTATATTTTCTGCTGTCTGGCCTCTACTCATAAACAATGAACCCAGAAATGAGTTACAAAATTTTGAAACCACATGACAAAATATTTTAGTAAAAGATTAGTTTATTTCCATTGAGATCATATTAGTGAGACTTTCCTTAGAATTTGATTTTGTTTTTTCAAAAAAATTCAGATTATAACCTAAACGAAACATTATTAACCTTACCTATACATCCTGAGAGGGGGGAATTTTGTGCGTGATGGATGACCTTGTATATTCACCTAAAAGTAAACATTATCTCATGAACCACCACTAAAATCCGCACAGAGAAATAACACCCATGTTTCTTCTGATCCTCTTTAAAGCTGAGCAGCTTCGTCCTGAAGGTTGCATTTCCTTTCCATGGGAAACTGTGGCTCTCTTACCTCTGCAGGAACATTGAGGTGTCATTTAGGTTTCATTCCACTTGGGGTCAGTATTGTGCTCCTGATTGCTGCTATGCTCTTGTTTTTGTAACTTAAAATGTCAATTTGGGAATCTCAGCGGAAATATCCATATAGTAACAAAATTGGACTGCCCCTTCGATTGCCAGCTGCAAAGTCACTTTGTAGCAGACTTGGTGGCCAACTGATTTCAACTCCTTTGTGTTGGCACCCTCTTTTACTATTACCTCTGAACCTTTTTATCCTTAGGAATGCTATAGGGATAGGATTTGCTGTGACAGCTTAGCATCACACAATGGTGACAAAGGCTTAGCATCAAGGAGGTCTAGAAGGCAATATTTTACCTCTAGCAATTTCTCCTTGTTGCTATTAGCAAAACCCATTGGGTTTTTCTTTACAGGAGGTAGATTAAATTATATGTTTCAGGTAGAAGAAAATAATCCTCCCCCCCCCCCCCCCAAAAAAAAACACACACACACACACACACACCAAAAAAAAACCCCAAAACAAAACAAAACCAAAAACAAACAAACAGTTGTTCTCTTCCTTAGCTGCACATTAGGATTGCCTAAGGTCAAATCCTGATGTCCAGGCCATATCCTAGAATAGAGGGAAATCTGGAAGGAGAACTCAGGAATAAGCATTTTTTAAAGCTCTTCAGATAACTTCAATATGTAACTAGAGAAGGAACCACTGACGTAAAGGAAAATACAGAGTGCTGGAGCTAACGGTAAATACAGAGGAATTCTAGAGTTAAAACAGGCTAAAAAATGAGCCAGAAATCACAAAACTAGTTCCTTCTATTTTATTAATTATCAGTATGATTTTAGACAGGTAATGACCTTGGGTTCTTCTTTTGTAAATAGTGTAAGGACCAAAGGCCATGGGATATGACAGTCTTTTGAAACAGGCTGTGCTTCACATATGTGTATTATTATGGTCATTTTATAAACATTCCACTCACTTTTATTGTCTTTATAAACCTTAAACAGTGTCCTCTTCCCCCTTTCTGAATTTGACTTCCTCAAAGTGTCCTGGGCTTCAAGCTGATATAATGGAAGCAGAATTTCCTAGATGGGTCCTGGGCAGGAATCTGCATTTTTAAAAACAAACCATAGGACTTCCAGTTTCAAACAATGGAATAAGTGCATTTCATCGCTCAGCTTTCCTAAGAATACAGCTAAAAACATTACATGCAGAACAAGCACAAGAAGTGTCTGAAAGATGGAGAGAAGGTAAACTGGTTAAGGGCCCCAGGTTTCAAGGAATCACATGACGGTGAGTTCTCTGGGTTTTCATTTTGCCTCCTGTATAGCCCAGACTGGTTGCTGGAGAAGCCTGCAACCCAGAAACTTCAATGGAAGCAAAGTCCCAAGAAAAGCCTGTTCTCTCTTGTCAAAAGTTGGGGAAAGGGGTAGTCTAGCAATATAGAAACTTTTGGACAATAAATGGCCTTTCCTGGCAAAACACTAGGGAAGAAACCATGTTGCACTCTTACCTTGTCAAAAGGTCAAGAAGTCTAGATGGAGGACCTAGACTCGCCCCCTGGACTGGAGGTAATAATGAGATCACCCCCCCCCCCCCCCCCGCCCTCCGTGCTCAGGCGGTGTTTTAAGGAAGCCAAGTAGGGAGCCTGGGTTTCTGTCCCCATCCTGGGGTGGTGAGGCACCCCTTCCTGGACCTCCATCCTCTCCATTCACTGGAGGCCACCAGGAGCTTGAAGGCCCTACTCCATCTGGTGGTAATGAGTGGCTTCCCACTTCCCCACCATAGGGGTGCCCGTGGAGGTTGAGTGGGAGAGTCTGGACTTCTATCTCTTCCCAGTGGTAACGAGGAAGAGAGTCAGTGTGTTCCTTCCACCACTGGCCCAGTTTTAACTTAGGCGAGCTAAAATAAAAATGTAAATAAGATCTAGAGTCTTAAAACATAACCCCCTTAAAATGTGTCCACACACACACAAAAATCACCCATAAAGCCAAGAACCAGGAAAATCTCAACTTGAATGAGAGAAGAAAATCAACAGATGCCAACGTGGAGATGACACAGATGTTGGGGTTATCTAATATTTTAAAGCAAACATCTTAAAAATGCTTCAGTAAGTATTTATAAACATGCCTGAAGCAAATGAAAACAAACTATTGAGGTGATTTCTGTGCACCTCAGTGTTTGAAGAGCACCAGTTCAGGGAGTTAAGGCTTCTCTGAAGAAATGTGGCAGCTGGCCAACTAGGACTGTTTCTTAAACTCAACGTTTCTGTGAGGGCCTAAGCCTACTTAGTCTTAACTATCTCTTGAATGCTTCCAACTTATTTCTTGGTAGTGTCATGTAAACCTATGTAGACTGAATGACTTGACTCATAATTTCCTACACGCATGTACTTACTGATCAGTACTCAATGGGTATTTGCAGGGAACCCTCGTAAGTATTCAGAGTTCTCTTTCTGGGTATCTCTGTTCTGTCTGTTATGGTGACTTGCAGACTGTAGCTGCCTTGGTCTTCTCAAATCCACTTCAGTTTTCCCAACTCATAGATATTGCAAAGCTCTACCTGAGTCTTTCCTCACTTCTCTGGGCCTGAAAACTTTCCCCAGGTAGTAAACTGGGAGACTTGGTATCACTATTTTTTGTTGCCTAATATTGAATGTCTTAGGAACCATCATTTCTTATCTTTTGTAGATTTTTTTAGTTGTTTTATATAGGAAAGTGAATTCTGTCCCTGTTGTATTATCCTATATAATAAAAGCCTAATATGCTAAGTGTCTAGTTGTCCATTCGACCGTTCAACCAATCAAAGCGTAATATGCTAATGATATGCTAAGGCTGCTCAACTGCTCACTATGACATGCACTGACCATCAGGAGAAGATAGTCAAGCTGTCGACCAGTCGCTATGACATGCACTGACCACCAGGGGGCACATGCTCTGACCGGTAGGTTAGCTTGCTGCTGGGGTCTAGCTGATCGGGACTGAGTGAGATGGGCCGGACATGCCCTGGAGGCCTCCCGCAGTCCCTCCCTGGCTGATCAACCTCCTGCATCCCTCCCCAGCCTCAGTCGTGCCCCGGTGGGGTACCTCGGCCTAGCCTGCGCCCTCTCGCAATCCAGGACCCCTTGGGGGATGTCAGAGAGCTGGTTTCAGCCTGATCCCACAGGCCAGGCTGAGGGACCCCACTAGTGCACGAATTCGTGCACCGGGCCTCTAGTAAGTTCATCAAATGATGATCCCTTTCAAAAGTTACAAGCATATGTGTCTTAGTCTATTATGGCTGCTATAATAAAATACCATATACTGGGTGGCTTATAAATAACAGGAGTTTATTTCTCACAGTCCTGGGGGCTGCAAAGTCCAAGATCAAGATGCTGGCAGATTCAGTGTCTTTTTTGGGCCCTCTTTCTGGTTCATAGATGGAACCATCCAGCTGTAAGTTCACATGGCAAAAGGGGCTAGGGAAGCCCTCTGGGTTCTCTTTATTATAAGGATACTAATCCCATTCATGAGTGCTCCACCCTCATGACCCAATTACCCAATATCATCACATTGGGGGCAGGGGGGGTGTGCAGTGGGAATGTCAACATATGAATTTGCAGGGGGAGGGTGGGGAAGGGATTACAGACGTTCAGATCAGAGATTCTCAACTTTTTTCATATCATGATACACATAAACTAATTACAAAAGTTCTGCAGCACACCAAAAATATATTTTTTTGCTAATCTGACAAAAGAAAAGGTATAATTTTTATTTCATTCACACTGGGCAGCTATTGTATTGGCTATTGTCATTTTTTATTTGACAATCTAAGGTATTACATGTTTTAAAAATTCTTGCAGCACACCAATTGAAAATCACCTGTTTAGGCCATTGCAGTATGCAATTAAAGTGGATTTTTTTATATACTTTAAAACCCTTTTTTATTGAAGGAGATTGACTCATTAATCATATGTAAATTGTTCCAAGGCAGAGAGTAGAGGCTCTTTTATTATGACCTAAAACAAAGCAAGCAAAACAAAACTAAATGAACAAAGGAATCACTATATCATGCTGGTCAATCAGGTGACACCAAACCCTAAATTCTCCAGGTCTGATTTGTGGTTCTTGGCCCTCACATAAGCTGGGACAAGATCATCTGCCCACACATCTAGTGGGTGTGCTTTTTTGAATATTTGAGACAGTCCAAACACATACCAATGGCCATAAGATGGGTGGGAAATTGAGAAATGATAAAGAGGTTCCTTTCTAGTACAGAATTTCCTAGAATGTGTTCCTTGAAATTCCAGTGTTTTAGAAGATATTAATAAGTATTCAGGGAAAATACCAACCACAGAATAAAATTTCATGGTCAAATAAGATGGGGAAATGTATAAATATAATGTCCTCATTAAGGATTCACAATGCACTTGAACTCTGAGAAATTCTGCAGTTAACTTTGATTATGTCAGATAACCAAGTGCTTTTGATAATTTCTCCTTTTGCCTGAAATAGTTATATTTTTCATTTGCTAACAAGATACCTGACTACTACAATCAGAATCAAATCCATATATGTACTAAAGTTATGGAAGTAAAACATATATATCCGCAGAGTCCTTGAACTGATACTGCTTTTGGTTCAAGTCCTCAATGAGAAAATTGTAAATTGAAATAAGAAGTAAATATTATTAATAAACTTACTGAATTCTCAAAAAACACAATATGTAAAAATACAAGATTTCAAATTTTTCAGGGATCATGAATACATTACCCATCATTATGCCTAGTACAGCCTGGGCACATACTAAGCATTCAGTAAATACATGTTTACTAGTCATTCACTCAATAAATATTCATTGAACACCCATCATATCTCAGGACATGTATTAAGCACTAAATAAAAGAAATCAAATTTAAAAATAACCTCTGCATCACAGGGAGTTTGCAATTCATGGGGAACGAAAATAAATAGTCATTGCTCATTAATCCAGGAGTACCTTTCCATTCCCTCCTGCACAGATACTACTTGAGGACCTACCATGTACCAGCCACTGCTCTAGGATCTGGGATGTAGGGACGAACACAAAAGATGGAGTCTCTGTCCTAAGGAGATTTGATGGTAAAGACAATTTAGAAAGTGATTGGATATGTTAGTAAGCAGAAGAGAAAACCAAAATCTGAACAATAAGTGAGCGAAGTGAAAGAAGGTGGACCTGGGCCCATGTAGAGACTTGCACAGGAAAATCCTGACAATGGGAAGGAACACGGCTGCACATGCATTGAAGGACAGCCAATGTGGCTGGAGCAAAAAGCAAATGGCAAGTGGCAAGAGGGAGCGGGCTAGGTCATGCCCATCTTGCAGGCCAGGTTTAAGATTTTCATCTTTATTTTATGAGCAGAAAGAGAGGGATGTGAGCAGATTTACCTTTTCAAATGATTTCCTCTATAATTGTACTATGGTTACATGAGAGAATGTCTGTGTTTTAGAAAACACACACTGAAGAGTTTAGAGGTAATGGGACACAATATGCAATTTACTTTTAAATGATTTTGAAAATATGAGAGAGAGAGATGGACTAGACAAAAGGGGCAAAATACAAACAATTGGTGTGTCTGATAAAGGGTATATGTAAGTTGTTTATATTATTCTTGCAACTTTGAGTTTGATATTATATCAAAGTAAAATTATGGATAAAATTGCTCCAGTTGTGGAGTGGAAAATAGATTGGCAGGGTCTACCAGTAAGGGGTACCTAGGAGATGGTTTCAGTCAGCAGCAGGCCAGAGGAGCTGGTGGTCTAGGGCTGGGCTTCTCTCCATTTTATGAATAAGAAGACCGATATTCAGAGAATGTCCTTTGTAGAGATAAATGCAGCATCTGATCTGTACCTCCAATATTCTTTCTCAGTCTCAGAATATTAGCGATGGAGAATTAGATAGTCCAGCCATCTGTCCCCTCATTTGCACCAACCATTCTTTTTGCATATATGCAGAGACCCAGGGAGATTGCCATGAGTTGTTCACTATTGAATCTATTTGAAACAACGTTAGAAACTTCAGATTTTATTTACTGTTCTAACAATGCTGGCTGAATTATAATGCTATCCTATTTTTCCTTACTGCATTTTCTCTTCCCTTTACAAAGGAATAGCTTGAGGTTACAGAATAAAAATCTGAGGCTATGCAATAGAATTTTCCTAAATTTCTCAGTTGGCAAACTTCGGCTCGCGAGCCACATGCGGCTCTTTGGCCCCTTGAGTGTGGTGGCTCTTCCAGAAAACACCGACTTCTTCTCATGGGCCACGAAGTTTCAATCGCACTGTACATGTGCGCCCGCACGTGGTATTTTGTGGAAGAGCCACACTCAAGGGGCCAAAGAGCCGCATGTGGCTCGCGAGCTGCAGTTTGCTGACCACTGGTCTAGGGTGACAGCAGTGTGGGACAGATCCCTGGGATGGTTAGTGCAGGATCTGGGAGAGGGTCTGTGAAGTTGAACAAGTTAGCGTGGACTCAAGGAGCAGCCAAGAGGTGGGGAGGTGGGTCAGTCTTTGGGGCCTTGGCCCTTTGAATTTGCTACTTTTGCCCCACCCTGTATAAGAGGACAATCAAAAGGGGGGGAATTGTTCAACTAATTAAACAGACTTTATGTGGCCATTAGACTTATGTGGCTCTAATGCTGTGGCTGCCTGCATAAGTGAAACAAAATCTAAGCCTGTAAAGGTTACGAAATCAAAACTCTAAGGACAACCAATTACAAACAGCCAGCTAAACTTTAAGCTCTAGCTGATCAATACTTGCCTTCCTTTGCTTCCCCCTTTTCTCTGTAAAAGCCTTTTCCTGGGCTCCTGTGGGTGGAGAGCTTCTAACCACTTCTGGTTTGGTGCTGTCCAATTTGAGTTGGTTTTACTCAGATAAACTCTAAAAATTAATTTAAAGCCAAAACCGGTTTGGCTCAGTGGATAGAGCGTCGGCCTGCGGACTGAAAGGTCCCGGGTTCGATTCCGGTCAAGGGCATGTACCTGGGTTGCGGGCACATCCCCCGTGGGAGATGTGCAGGAGGCAGCTGGTCGATGTTTCTCCTCCATCGATGTTTCTAACTATCTATCTCTCTCCCTTCCTCTCTGTAAAAAATCAATAAAATATATTTTAAAAAAAATAAAATAAAATAAAAATTAATTTAAAAAGTTGAATGATGTTTATGTGGGGAGTATTAACCAGTTAATTGATTGACTAATTTTCATAATGGACCACGGTGCAGTGGAGGAGATACCGAGAACTATTTAGGATGTGAGATAAACAAGATTTGGTGGATGTTTCCAGCAAGCTATGGGGGAGTCCAGGTGATGGCAGCTCCTGTGTTTTGCTCTCAGTGGGACTCAACTACCCTCCTCAGGTGTCTTTTCTGTCCCTCTACCACCTGACTCCTCCTTCCTTATTTTTCCTGCTTATTATAACTTGACCGTGTTCAGTCCACACAAACATTTTTGCTATGGTTCCCACTACTCACGTGCTGTTTTCTTTTTCATGTTTATTGGTTCAAATTTCTGGGAAAGTTAGTCTGATTGATTCCATTTATCATTTTAAGTAAGACCACACCGGCCTTTGGCCAGGCATTGGCCAGTCCTTCGCACTAGCGGGTGCTGCGTGGGCATTTCAAAGTCAATACGGTCACATGAAGAAATAGGCCTGCCTATTTAGTAGAGGCTGTAGGTGGGAGAGTGTTTCTCGGAAGGGATGTAGAGGCAGGGCAAACCCAGTGGTTACTACACCCAGAGTAAGTTTCACAATAAATCAAAACTTCCATGTACAACCTCACTTTACTCACACAATAATGTTGTGATGTAGATGGGCTGGGCTTCTCTCCATTTTATGAATAAGAAGACCGATATTCAGAGAATGTCCTTTGTAGAGATAAATGCAGCATCTGATCTGTACCTCCAATATTCTTTCTCAGTCTCAGAATATTAGCGATGGAGAATTAGATAGTCCAGCCATCTGTCCCCTCATTTGCACCAATCATTCTTTTTGCATATATGCAGAGACCCAGGGAGATTGCCATGAGTTGTTCACTATTGAATCTATTTGAAACAACATTAGAAACTTCAGATTTTATTTACTGTTCTAACAATGCTGGCTGAATTATAATGCTATCCTATTTTTCCTTATTGCATTTTCTCTTCCCTTTACAAAGGAATAGCTTGAGGTTACAGAATAAAAATCTGAGGCTATGCAATAGAATTTTCCTAAATTTCTCAAGTGCTTTTAGCTGTTCTGTGTTCCTGACTCTGAATTTTAACTAGGGCAAGGATTGGTCCATCCTATCCAAGTTCCCATAGCAGTCTTTTATCTTTTTATTTAATTTTTTTGTTGACATGATTACAGATGTCTCTCCCCCCTTCCACCTTATTGCTCCCTCCCCCATCCCATCCCACTCATGGCCTTCACCACGTTGTCTGTGTCCATAACAGTCTTAAACATTCTATGATGTTGGTGCTAATGAAAAGAGCAGAAGCTTTTCAAGCCAGCCCTGCATCATAGAGCTGATCAACCACTAGACAGTGGGGAGAAGTTTCTGAGAGGGGATATAGCCAAATGAGCCTGAAATCTTAACTCTGATCACTGTCATCACAGATAGTTCTTTCTGCAGCTCATCCCCCTTTACTCTATCAAAAATCTTGAGGTTCTCAAAACACCACAACAAGTGCAGCCCAAACAGTTTTAAAAGCATGGGAAAGACTTCTACTAGTAAGGTTTCCCTTTTGAGACTTGATTCAGAATAGGCTTGACGTCTATTTTTTATTAATATCTTGTGGCTCTTGTTTGAATTTCTCTGGCCCCTTCTCTCTTTCAGGCTCTCCTTACACAGACTCAGTAGAACACATACAGGTGTTTGTTGCTGCCAGTGAACATGGAGCTGCTGGATGTCAGCATAAAACAGATGAGTAATTGCAGAACTTCCATAAAACAATGTTCACAGCAAATCTGAAGTTGCTTGTCAAAGGTGAACCAGATTAAGATCTTAGGTGGATCAAAATAAAATTCATCTGGTTTTACAAGACAAATCAGGTCATCTGAAATAATCTAGAGATCAGAGAATTCAGCAGTTGGAAAGCACTTGGGAAGGAAAATGGTCAAGAAAGTTTCTAAATTTTGCATATAAGAAAGAAGCAAAGAAAGTCGTGTAGAGAATGCAGAGTGAGCTGTATGTAGGGGTCTCAGGCCCAGTCATGGCTGTGCTGGTATTTAGCATCCTCAACTAAATTAGGCAGCTGAGTTAATTTCTCAAGGTGAGTGAGTGTTTTTGGCGATAACATTAGTTTTCGACTAGGTTATCACTAAAGTCTCCTTTAATTCAATGATGTGAAATGCATGACACAAAAACCAGATCTGCTTGTGACCACATTTTCTCCCTCTGGACTGATTGCAACTTCTGAGATCATGAGTAAAACCTAATTAGCTGGTGTTGATAAGGTTATTCACAGGATACTCCAGTCATCCTGGGCGTCTAGTTCTGTTCTTGTCATCTTGTCTCCTATTTTTCCTGAAGAATTTGACACTCATACCTGACACACTTCTTAAACTGGATATCCAGAGAAGTGATACATATTTTAAAACCAGAACTCCTTTAAACATTTTGCACAAATGTATTTAATTCTAGAAGTGAAAATCCAATCTGATTTATACTTTCCTTTGTATAATAATTTAAATGCAGCAAAGATTGCTGTTGGAGCTCAGAAGAAAAGGTAGATAAGAGCTATATTTATGTGCTTATCTTGCCTTTAAATTAACTCCCCTTCCCCCACTTCTTGTCTGAGCCCTTTGGTTGCCATGGAAACTGGCCTGGCCTCCAAGTGAGATTCCTGTGAGACTTAATTGCATTCAGAATTTCATAAACTCTCTATTAACCTTTGCCTGACAGATACGTGTATGATGCAAAATGAGTTAGATTACTGGTTTGAAATGATGTATACATTCAGGTTTCATGTGCCCAATGCTCTCTTTCAGTAAATTAAACATGTAATAATTGTGAGAGTGTTACTGTTGATGTATTTTTTCCTTTTTAAAGAAAATGCCAGATTTAACATATACATACTGAATAAATAAGTATATTTCTAAGAGAAGGTTCAGAATGAAAACTGAGTACTATGTTTGTATGTTTGAATATATTTAGATATGCTGTGTTTATTTATATCTATATATTACAATAAATATGTTTGTGTTGGGCACTACTTAGTATTTAACATGTGTAATCTCACTTCATCATCCTAATAACTCGATGTAGCAGGTACAGTGGTGCCCACCATTTCACAGGTAAGGGAACTGGCATTTAAAGAGTGCAAGGTTCCACAGAAAGTGGGTGGCAGAGCTGGGACTAGAATCCAAATCTGTTTGACTCCAGTGCTTTGAAACCTTCCATATGTATTCATTTGTATGAATGAACCCATCAAGGGACTGTGTAAGGTTTAAGAAACAATCTTCTTTAAGTAAATCGTTCATTTTTAGGAGCAGGAAAAACAAACATATAAGACACAGTGCTTGCTCTTGAGGTGGGGTGTGGGGGAGAGTGACAGGAGAAAACAGACATGAAGATATAATTACAAGTTGCTGGGACTTATGGCAGATGTCACTGCATAAAGCTCTAGCCTCACTACATGGTCATGTTCAAAGACACAATAGCTTCCCTGTAAAATGACTGAAAAACAATTTAAACTCTGTGTTCTTTAAGAATGCCAAAAGCAATTCCATTTATACATTGTAACTAAACATCTGTTTCCTCCCCTCCCCATGTAACTCGCACCTGCAGTAGCTTTAGTGGCACAAAGGTACCATTTTTGTGTTATTCCAGCACCATGTGTTCAAAGCTCTCCCCTCCTTCACTGTCAGCTCCACTAAACTAGGTCATGAACTTATCCCATGCAGTCTTCCCTGTTGCTGTCCAGTCCCTCAGGCTCACCTCTGTGCTAGAGAGTGTGGCTAAGCCTCTCTGATAGTTGTCATTTTTCTTGTTCTTCCACTATCCAAGTTTTGTATAGAGAAGATGCAATTGGAAACTGACTGGAAACTGGGTTTTCTCCTTAAAGGAGAGATGGGTTAGGGAGAAGACAGCAGACACAAGTCAATCTGTTCTAAATCTTTGCCACGGAGGAATAAACTGAGTCTAGTGGGAGTCAGAGAAAGGCAGGCAGCCATTTCCACCTGGGGAGTGAGAGAGGGATATTCACAGAAGCTGATCTTAAAGAATGATGGGGGTGTTTTCCAGGTGAAAGTGAGAAAGAGGGATTCTAGGCCAAGGGAGCGGCGTATTGGACATTTATAGTCATGCACAGGCATGCGGTATTTGAAGAATAGATAGATGATTCTTTTTGAGATAAATCCCACATATTTAGAAGCAAGAGGGAAATATGAATCACTCATTTTGGAAAAGCAAAAATAGTGGAGCTAAGAGGATCAAAAGGTATTTAGTCCAATCTTTTTCACTTTACTCTCTAGGAGATGGAGGCCCAACAAATGCATTTTAAATGAATCTTCTCCTTCTGTAGGACCACTTGCTTGAAGAGCTTGCAGGTGCTTCCTCTCACTCATTTTAAAGGGTCTCAGGTCATGGGATCTGCTAGAACACTCTTAATGTTCTAAAATAGGAAGGTCTTCTTCAGGCTTGATTTAGATAAATTCATTATTTATATTTAATCATCCACTAATTTAATAGATACCTGTTTATTCTGTTGTTACAGCCCTCATTGACTTATATTAAATCTCTTTTACCTCCTGGATAGCAGATCCATTAATGGCATCTTAGGAAAAAAATTATAATTTCCTGGTCACTGATTATTAGAAGTCTGATTTGTCTGAAATTCCAATCTTATATCTTATTCAAAATTTTCCCTTATCACAGTTCCTTATCATAGTGACTATAGTGTGTATATGTGTCTGGGGAAAGAGGTAGGAATATGATTTGATCTTTTATTCTGCATCCCTCACTTTGGGGAACAGAATAAGCTCATTTAGCCTCCTATTTTCCTTTTGCTGGGTTTTAACCCCTTTACTGTGTTGGAACAGGGAGGAGAGAGAAAGAGGATAAGTCTCTTATTAACTGACTGGTTGCATTGCTTGGAAAGTTGATTGGAAAGTAAAGGCAAACACATTGGAAAGGAAGAAGTAAGACTGTTTTATACTTGCAGGTGACATGATTATCTATGTAGACAATTCTATGGAATTTACCAAAAAGCTGCCACAATAAATTAATTTATTAAGGTTGCAAGATGTAAGGTCAATATACAAAAATTAACATATTTCTATATACTAGCAGTGAACAATTAAAATATTTATACTGATAACAAAAATAGGAATTAATTTGACAAAAGCTGTACAAGACTTACACAATAAAAACTGCCAAACATTACTGAGAGAAATTAAAGAAGACCAAATTATTTTGGGGAAAATATGTTCATGTATTGAAAGACTGAATATTGTTAAGAATAAATTCTCTCCAAAATGACCTATTGATTGAACACTCAAATTGAAATCTTGAAAGGCTTTTTTGTAGATGTTGACAAACTGATTTTAAAATTTATGTAGAGGTACAAAAGGCCTCAAATAGTCAAAACAAATTACAAATAAGAACAACATTGAATGGTTAACACTACCTAATTTTAATACTTACTATATAGCTACCACACTTGGTATTTTGTTGTGTTAAACAAATAGATCAATGGAACAAAATAAAGAGTATAGAAATAATTCTATATAATAAACTAGAGGCCTGGTGCACAAAAATTTGTGCACTCTTGGGGGGGGTCTCTCAGCCCGGCCTGTGCCCTCTTGCAGCCTAGGACCCCTCGGGGGATGACCACCTGTTGGCTTAGGCCTGCTCCCCAGGGGATTAGGCCTAAGCTGGCAATCAGACATCCCTCTGGCAGCCCGGCAGCCCTCGGGGGATGTCCACTTGCCAGTGGGGAACAGATCTAAGCTGCAGTCGGACATCCTTAGTGCTGCTGAGGAGGCAGGAGAGGCTCCCACCACCACTGCTGTACTGGCAGCCATCAGCCTGGCTTGTAGCTGAGCAGAGCTCCCCCATGTGGGAGTGCACTGACCACCAGAGGGCAGCTTCTGCATTGAGCGTCTGCCCCCTGGTGGTCAGTGTGTGTCATAGTGACCAGTCATTCCCAGTCTTTCTGCTGTTAGGGTCAGTTTGCATATTACCCTTTTACTATATAGGATAGAGGCTTGGTGCACAGGTGGGGGCCGGCTGGTTTGCCCTGAGGGTGATCCGGATCAGGGTGGGGGTCCCGTTGGGGTGCCTGGCCAGCCTGGATGAGGGGCTGATGAGTGTTTGCAGGCTGGTCACACCCCTTCAGAGTGGGGGTCCCCCTGGGGTGCCTGGCCAACCTGGATGAGGGGCTGATGGATATTTTCAGGCTGGCCACACCCCCTTCAGGGTGGGGGTCCCCACTGGGGTGCCTGGCCAGTCTGGGTGAGGGGCTGAGGGCCATTTTCAGACTGGCCGGCTACTGAAGCTCCCAGCCTCTCCTTTTTTTCTTTTTTCTTTTTTTTTTTTTTTAATTCTGGGATTTATTTACCTTCTATAATTGAAACTTTGTTGCCATCACTGGAGCTGAGAGCTGGCTCTTGCTTGCTCCAGCTCTGAGGCGAAGGCCTGCTGAAAGCAGGTATCTGGCGTTTGGTTAGCTTCTATAATTGAAACTTTGTTGCTTTCGGAGCTCAGAGCCGGGCCACGGCAGGCGGGGAACCTTGGCTTCCTCCATCACTGGAGCAAGCAAGCCTCCTGCTCGCTTCAGCTGCGTTGCTGCCAGCCGCCATCTTTGTTGGCGGTTAATTTGCATATCGCCCTGATTAGCCAATGGGAAGCGTAGCGAAGGTACGGTCAATTACCCTTTTTGTCCTTTATTAGTTAGGATGGCTAATATGTAAATCGACCAAATGGCAGAATGACCAGTTGCTATGATGCGCTAACCACCAGGGGGCAGATGCTCAATGCAGGGGCTGCCCCCTGGTGATCACTCACTCCCACAGGGTGAGTGCCACTCAGCCAGAAGCCAGGCTCATGGCTGGCGAACACAGCAGCGGTGGCAGGAGCCTCTCCCACCTCCACAACAGTGCTGAGGACCCTTCGGGGGATGTCTGCCTGACAGCTTAGGCCCACTCAGGCAGGTGGACATCCCCCAAGGGGTCCCAGACTGTGAGAGGGCATAGGCCAGGCTGAGGGACCCCCTCCCCTCCAGTGTACGAATGTTGTGCACTGGGCCTCTAGTCAATACATAAAAACTTACTTTTTTATAATGGTGCCATGACAGTCAAATTAAGAAAAGAATGATTCAAGAAATGTAATGGAAAGTAGATATTCATATGCCAAAAAACCACATTTGATGCAAATATAAGAATGAACTTAAAATTGATCATAGACGCAAATGTCAAATCTAAACCTGCAAAATTTACATAAGAAATCATAGTATAAAATCTTAGTGATCTTGGGCTTGCAAAGATTTAAATATGATCCAAAAAACATGAACTCTAATAGAAAAAATTATGCAATGGATTTTATCAAAATTTAAAAATTCTCTTCAAAAGACAATGTTAAGAAAATGAAAAGACAAACCACAGACTGGGAGAAAATATTTGTAGAACATATATCTAACCAAGGATGTGTACCTTGAATATATAAAGATCTCTTACAATTCAATAATAAAAATTGAAAAAAACAAACCAGTTGAAAATGGTCAAGATTTAAACAGACTTTTATTCAAAGAAGATAAAAATGGCAGATAAGCACACATAAAGAGGCTTACCAATTTTAGTTTTCAAGGACATGCAAATTAAATCTACAATGATATGCTCCTACACTCCAATAAATGTCCAAAATTAAAGTGGCAGACCATACAAATTGTTGCTGAGGACATGAAGCATTTGGAAGTTTCGTGCACTGCTGTGGGAATGTAAAATGCTTAATCACTTTATAAAACTGGTTAGCAGTTTACAAGTTAAATATACACCTATGATATGACTCAGCCTTTCCACTATTAGGTATTTATTCAAGAGAAAAGAAAGGTCCAAAGGCTTGTACTTGAATATTCATATCAGTTCTCATCACAACAGCTGCAAACTGCAAACCAACCTAATGTCCATCAGCAGGTGAATGGATGAGCAAATTGTGTTCCAGCCACATATGGAATATTGCTCAGGAATGAACTGACAAGGAATGAACTCTTGATAGACATAGCAACATAGGTAAATGTCAAAATACTTATACTAAGTGAAAAAGCCAGACGAAAGTTTGTGTTTCCATTTATGTAAAATATTGGAAAATGCCAAGGAATTGATAGTAATTGCAAGAGATCAGTGGTTGCCTTACAAAGCAGTAGAGAGGTGGGTAAAAGGAAAGGCATTGAAGGTCAGTGGAAGGGACTAAAAATAAAGAGGTACAAGGAAACTCTTTGGAATGGATATGTTAATTGCATTAATTGTGGTTATAGTTTACTGGTGTAAAAAATTTGTGAAAACATCAAATTATACACTATAAATATGCTAAGTTACTTATATGTCATTTACATTTTCAATAAAATGGGGGGAAAGATTTTAGAAGCAGAAAAAATATTATGTATTTTGTGATCCCATTTCATAAAAATTATACCACCACTCACATAGGCACATATCACAAAGAACTGGGAAAAATTTTTACAAAATCATAGCTGTGCTTTGATTTCATGAATTTCTCAATTTCTCTACAATGATGACTTGTTTCTTTGTAAAGAAAATCAAAGTTATTACCTAGTAGGTAGAGAGCATTGGCAACATTTTCATATCATAAAACAATGAACAAGACTCTTAGAATTAGTTGAAGGATCTTAAAAACCAACTAGTCTCCTTTCTTCATTTTGAGAGAGAAAACCGAGACCCAGGGAAGGGAAGTGACTTGTCAAAGGCACATAATAAAATAATGACACTACTCAGACTTGAATGCAACTTTGGGGACATCTTTTATAGAGTTTGTGCCACTGTAGTATGCATTTTTTGGTATATTTTGAATTGTATTTTTGGCTACTAAATCTGTTATAAGTTTAAACATGTAGAAGATTTGAAAATATAGTACAGAGTCCTCATATGCCTTTCATTCAGTTTTTCTGAGTGTTAACATCTTGTGTATCCATATAACAATGATCAAACCTAGGAAATTAACATTGATAAAACCCCACTGACAATATTTTAGACTTCAGTTGGATCTCATCATCTTCTCACTGATGTCCTGTTTTCCTGTTCTCTGATCTTACTCAGCATCCACACTGCTTTTAATTGTCTCTCCTCAAATCTGTTTCTGTTTTTTCCTTGTCTTTCATGACCTTGACAGTTTTGAAGTATTCTGGTCAGATATTTTATAGGAAGTCTTTTGATCTGGGAATGTGATGCTTTCTCTTGAGTAGCTTGAAATTTTTGCATTGGGAAGGGTACCACACAGGCGATGTGCCCTTCTCAGAGCATCATCTCCCAAACGGGTACATGATGTCCATAATTCTTGTTCCTGCTGATGGTAACCTTGACGACCGGCTTAGGTGGCATCTGCTAGATTTCTCCACTGTAGAGTTACTATTTTCTCTTTTGTAATTAATAAATATTTATTTTGAAGGAGATACATCGAGACTATGCAAATACTTTGTTTCTTTTTAAACTTTTGCCTACTAATTTTAGTATCTGTTGATGGATTGAGCCTGCAGCAATGACTGTGCTATTCTAATCATAATATCCTATTTTCCTCATATTTTCGATATTTATTAGTAGGAATTTTCTGTAAACTACAGTGATTCTCCCCCCCCCACTTATTTACTTATGCAGTTATTTATTAATATTGGCATTAAAATGATTTTTTATTATTTATGTTCTTACCTAATATTATCATTTTCATTCTGTTCAAATTATGCAAGCTTTGCTGTTGGGAGCTCCTGGGTCTTTCATCATATACTCATTCACTTCTGTGAACACTTCCTTACTTTCTGGTTCGCAAAATGTTCCAGGTTCATTTTTACATTGTTCCTGATCTAGCCCTATAGCCAGCTGTTCTCCCACAATTTCTGGCTCTTTTTATTGGATGATGATATTTGGAAACCAAAATCTAGGTACTGAGTGAGCTCATTGCTACTGGGTATTACTCTTCTAAGCTCTCAGTGGGCAGAGCTAGGAAATAAATCTGCTATTTGTTGTATTATGACTCTATACACATGTTGCATTATTTTTTCTTGTGTGATGCTGTTTTTAATTGGTTAAATATGATGATTAAAACATTTTAATGACAATGTAAAATTAAGTCTTGATTGACTAGATATTCAATATCATCCTTTCTTCAAATTGTACCATCCAGGGGTTATTTTACATACTGGTCACCTCCTCATCTATTTATAAAACAACTTCTTGTGTTTATTTTTAGAGAGATTTGAACTAGTGCTTGAGTCTGAGAAAAGAGTTATCTTTATTTAGAAAATATATCCTCAAATCTTGAATCCCATATTAGGAACTAACTGGCTTTCTCAAGTTTCAAATGAAGCAGAAAAACTGCAAATGGAAAGAAGTCCAAATAGCAAAACCTAAGTGTCTCCTCAAGTGTCCTTGAACATTGGAAATTTTAGGTTGAACCCTATGAAGATTATAAGCCATCAGATATTGGTAGTTTCATATGGTGCAAACCAATAGAAGTAGATGTAGAAGCTCCCAGGTAACTGATCAGTATCTCCTACCTCTATTCTTTCACTATCTTAGAGAAACATGTGCTTAAAAGATGTGACCTTCCTTGATGGGTACAAGCTAACCAACCTGAGAAAGAGAGCTTGGTAGGTCTAGTTAAAAACTACTTCTAGAGTGGCAACTACCCTGAGAGAACATGGTCAAGCATAGTGTCTCACCTCTGTGTATTCACAACCCAGTATTAATGCTTACAGAAGATCTGAGAAAACAGCCATAAATTTTGATCCACTGAAATCTTAATATTCCAGCATCTTTGAGATTTAGCACCATTAAAAAATTATTGAGGAACATAAGAAGAAACCAGGCAGGTTTCATAATATCTTATCTGTGGATATCACAAAAAAATAAGCTGAGCCTTTATTGTGTAACTTATATCTAACTGTAATTCTGATGCTTGACAAACTCCATCCTATGGACTTTGAGGCCTTGAAAGAAAAGTTACATAAATGACAGAGAAAGCACAAAGGAAATTAAACAGATGTGGTCTCTATTTCTATCCTTCTATAAACAAGGAATTTGAAGTTAATCTTTTTTCCCTTGTTAACTAAAGAACAGAGAAGGCAATGATTATGTATGTGGGAAAGTGTTTGCATATTTCAGCAGTTTCTGCCTCCTAGGAAAAATTTGCCAGGTCTAGTAGAATGTCATAGTACTGTTGTATCTGAGAAAAAATATTAAAGCAATGTGTTACTCTAGCTGGAATAAAATCTGAGTCATTTTCAACCTTTTTCTAACTTTATTTTTAATCAAATCTAGATGGAACAACATAGATCTCTGATTAGCTATATGAAAATGCTAATTTCTTATGGAAGTGTATTCGTTTCTGGACTCCAAAGCTTCCAAAAGACACAGTGAAACCTACAGGAAGTGAGGCTAAACATCCATACTCTATCCTGCTGTTGAATCTTTTTTTTTTTAACCTATCCTGAGAATACAGCCTAAATTCATCATCATTATCAATTTCTGCTTCATCAAACATTTACTGACCACTGATTGTATGTAAGGGCTACAGAGCTGTATTGTATAAGAACAAACCTTTAAATAAACGATTTTATATAATTTAGTTGCGGAGATAGTTGTAGTGGGTTGGAAGGCATTTCCCCTCCCCAAATCCATGTCCCTCCTGGAACCCCAGAATGTGATTTTATTTGGAAATAGGGTTGTTGAGGATATAATTAGTTAAATTGAGATCATACCACTTGAGTAGAGTGGGCCCTTAATCCAGTATGATTGTTGTCCATATAATAAAAGGAGGAATGCCATGCAGATTGAGGCAGAAATTAAAGTGATGTGTCTACAAGCCAAGGAACTCCAGAGTTTACTTGCAACACCAGAAGCTAGGAGAAAGGTATGGAACAGATTCTGCTTCGAGCCTTCAGAGCAAGCATGGCCCTCTTGACACCTTCATTTCAAACTTGTAGCCTCTAGAACTGTGAGCAAATACATTTCTGTTGTTTTAAGTCACCAAGTGTATCACTAGTGGTACTTTGTGATAGCAGCCTTAGAAAATGAATGGTCATAAACAAATAAGACTCCTATTATTAAACCTTGGCTGTGTTTCAGGTCCTGGTCTTAGAACTGTTTTCTTCTCTGTGGTATTATCACTATTACCCCTGCAGGAGCAAACTGAGAATCAGAGAGGCTGAGTACTATAACTTGCCCAATGTCACTCAGCAAGTAGCTCTAACCCTTGTCAATTTGACTCTAGTGACCATTCTCTTAATCATGGGAGGAAGCCCATATGGGCAGGTGGAAGGCAATGGCAATAGCCCAGATGTCCATGAAGAGCAAAATGGAGAAACACCCTGTGATACATCCATGTGATGGAATACTACTCAGCTACAAAATGCTACAATATGGACGAATCTCAAATTCTCAGTTAAAACTCCATACCAGAGAGTACATACTATATGATTCCATATACATGAAGTTCTACAATAGGAAAAACTAATTAAACAGTGAGTACTCTGGAACTGGACACAGGTCCCTGATTTTTGGTGGTTCAGGGAGGTGGCTATGATTGCAAGACCTGCTCTTCGCACACTGGGTATGTATACATAGCAGGGAGTAGAAGAGCCTGTAAAAGCCACAAAGACAGGGACCATGCTAGTTTGACTCACCATCACTTTCCAGCAATGGCCACTGTACCTGGCTCATAAACACTTATGGAATAAGAGAATCCACTCACAAATCTAGTACACCTACATGTTTATATTTTATCTCTGAATTCCTGCAATGCATGCCACATAATTTAGCATTTGATTATATATCATATGGTAATGCTCTCTGATGTGTGTCATTTGATCAGCCCAATCATCTATGCTAACACAGAGAGCAAGCAAGTGGGAGAGAGGAAGAGACAGGAACTGTGCATGAATTCAGAGGTTCTGGAATGATTACAGCAATTGTGTAGCAAACTCACATGACAGCCCTGCTGACTCTGCCCCGCTGCTTCTAGAGTTCAAGCTGAGTAAATGAATGTATCTAGCACTGTGCTGGGCGCTGAGGGGGGTGTGGGGGGTTCAGGAGAAGCAGAATACATGGTCTGGCCTGAGGGCCTTCATCTCCCCACTAGGAAGGGGAGGAAAACAAGAATGTAAGCAGCACACTGCCAGGAAATATGGTAGGAATATAGCTCTCAGGACAGACAGTCCACCACTCAGCCATGGCACTATTTCCTACTAAACCCCCTGCTGGCTGAGGATGTTCTCCCACTCGGTCCCCCAAAGAGCCACACTAAACAGCTGGAGTTAGTAGGTAAGATGTAACCCCAAGTTTAAGAAGTTGAAGGAAGGCAGCCACGTCGAGATGAATGCAGATTTCAGAGATCGGGTTAAGGCTTCATGGAGAAGGTGAATTGGTCTGAACATAAAGTACAGTTCACATGCTGCGGTTTGTACTGGATGCTGCCTCATAGCAAAAGCTTGGAGCATGCACAGGGAAGCTGTGAGGCGAGGCTGTGCTGTTGATTGTCTCCATGCCACTGAGTCATCTCACATGCTGATTTCTCCTCCAAATCAAAGCTGCTCCTTGTGAGGCACTATTTGTCCTGCAGGAGAGTGGGAGGTGGGCAACCATTGACCCTGTAGAACGCAGATTTGGGTACACTGACTGGTTACAACATGGCTAAGGTTTCTGTCTGCTTAATGGGCTTGAGCAATGACTCCCCCAAGAGAAGCATCTCTGAGAGGGGAGAAAACCAGTGTGCTTCGGCCACTCCTCATTCTGCAGGATCCCCAGGGTACCTGGAGCCTCTCTGTGCCCAGGGTGGGGCCTCAGGCTGTGTGGGGCTCACTTGGTTCCTACATGGAAGGACTGAGCCTCCTATTTCACTGCTTACATGTAGGTCTTCCTGAGGCGGAATCTGGACAGATGGTATCTTCACTGAGTGAAGGACTATTGTGCTCACTTGTTTACAGGCACATCTCCTAGGAAGGTGGAGAAGAAATTACCTTCAAAGTTTCGGCCTTAATAGGCTTTTGTAGCTACAGAAACTTGTCAAATAAGGAAGGATGAAAGCTTTTCATTTCAACAGTGTGCTTCAGCCAGAACCAACCCTTAGTCAATAGTTCTATTTTATACTGTGCCTGCTTCCCCGAAGTATAGAGGATGGCTTGAAATAAAAAACAAATGTCAAGGTTGTTGAGAAAGAAATCGTACCCAAATGTGGAAGGTTTATCTCAGGACTTACTTTCTTTCTTGCTGTTTGGTGTCCTTGGGGGACTTGTCCAGATGCCCAGCCCTGCTCCCTGCAATGCCCTGCACTTCCTTCCCCTGCTCTCATTTTCTTCTCTGTCATCCTAGCAGAAAATTTATGTTTTTGTTTATTTATTTTTATCAATTTGGGGGGGGGGGGTTGATGGGGTGGAGAGAAACATCAATTTGTTGTTCCACTTCTTTTAAAAATTTTATGTTTATTGTTGAAAATATTACAGATGTCCCCTTTGTTTGTTTTTCCCAATAATCCCTCCATTCCACACTTGCCCCTCCCAGGCCTTCACCACTCTATTGTCTGTGTCCATGGGCTATGCATATATGCATATTCATCAGTCTGTTCCATGCTTCTATGTTTCTGGATCTATTTTGCTCATCAGTTTATTTTGCTCATTAGATTCCACATATGAGTTATATCATGTGATACTTATCCTTCTCTGACTGGGTTATTTCTCTTAGCATAATACTCTCCACGTCTATCCATGCAATTGTAAATGGTGAGAGGTCTTTCTTTTTTACAGCTGTATAGTATTCCATTGTGTAAACGTGCCACAGCTTTTTTATCCACTTGGGCTGTTTCCAAATCTTAGTTATTGTAAATTGTTCTGTTATGATGTTGTTCCACTTCTTTATACATTTATTGGTTGTTGGGTGTATGTGCCCTGACCAGGGATCAAACCCACAACCTTGATAAATCAGGTCAATGCTCTGACCAACTGCACTACCTCGCCAGGGCCAATATTTATGTTTTAAAATAAGATGCTTGCTGATCTAAAGGAGATATTTCCTGTTGTAGTCTGAGGTTAGGTGAGGGCCAGGGAGAGAGAGGTTTTATTGGTAGCATCTTCACGAGACCAATTCTCGGGCACAGGGCTACAACTTATCCTGCTGATGGTTAAGGTGATTTGACTTTGATTTCTGAAACTGCTACATTCAAACTCTTCTAGTAGGGCCAGTGTTTGAATTGAAAAATACTCATTCTCTGCAGTAAAACCTCCCACAACTTCTTTTTACTGGCTTAATGGCTTTTTCTAGAGCAGATGATAGATGAAGCCAGAGGACATAGTCTGGCCATAAAAGACATATTGATTCAATCATATTTTCCAGAACACAACCTCAGGGTAAAATCTAGAAATCAAAATTATGCTGAGGCAGTCACTTGGCTAGGAATCGTTGTCTGCTTGTCATTTTAAATTTTTTCATTTTGCATTTTGGGAAATGATTCTCAAATTAAAGCCAGCATCCTGAATACAAAAAGATTACTCAAATGCCACTTGTTATGAATTTTGTTTGTTTCCCTTGAATGAGTAACCAAGAGCTAATTTCTCACATAATAATTTTGCTACTTAATGAAAAACGGAATTAATTGAGTTCTATAGAGGCCAGTTTTAGTTGAGTTAAAAGGAAAATGACTTAGCGTCAGAAAGGAACTTTGAGAACATTTAGTTTAATCCCTTTAATTTATGACAGCAGAGAGTTTGAGAACCTTGCCTGAGAGGACACAGTGGGTTGGGCACACAGAGAGGACAGTGATCTGCAGCTCGCCCCGGGCTCACTCAGGTGTGTCAATTCTCTAACCTTTCAAATTGCCAACAATGCTGTCTGCTGTGATTTACATAGGAATGTCTCAAGAGTGACGTTTGATTCCTTAGAACTAAGAGATGAAAATATAGAAATCTTTATTTAAATAAAATGTGAAAGCCAGGGAGCTATTTGAATGAATTCACCTGATGGCCTAGGCAGCCTTGTTTTTGAAAAGAGATTTTTGTGCTCTTTGCAAGTGATGTGGAAATCTGAATCAACAAACACAGACCCGGGACCCAGAGGAAGGCCCTGTCAGAATGAAACATGGAAGCGGTGTTCATTATTATCAACAAAATTAAAAAGTAAACATTACAAGGGCTTGCTGCCATCAGATAGCATGCATGGTGATGGAATACAGTGGTCCATAGCCTGGCACATCCCAGGGCATGAAACAGAAGACTCTTCTGAGCCAGCTAGAAAGCTGTGGCCATGCCAGGCACCGAACGGAGCCCCCAGGAGGCCACAGGCCACAGCTCCTCCCTCCCTGTCCATTTGGGAAGTGCATGTAGTCAGGATATAAATCCTGGCCAGCCTTCCAGGCTGGTCTGACCTTCAGCATAATAATTCAGCTAGTGGGTTAATTTTAGAATGCTGCAAATAATCAAAGTCATGTGTTCATTGTCACTTTTATAATAGAGACCTATTTGCTCAAACACTGATCTGTAATATTCATATCACAATATGCGTAGGAGTTTTTTATTATTTTACTTTAAGGCTTATATTGAGAGAAGTCCAGCATTATTGCTCTTCTCATCTATTATTCAAGGAGTGTAGTCCAGCTGGACAGAAAGACAGATCTCTCTGCGTTCTGTCTGACTCACTGTTGCTAATAGTGTCAGGGAAGCAGAAACCTTCTCAGTCGATTGATGTCTTCCAGCTGTGCCACTTTGAAAATCATATTTCCACTGAAAAAAGGGCTGGTAACTTTTTCAATGCCCCTACCATTAGAAAAAAAGATAGTTTGTGGTCATGGGATGCCAATTTTTAAAAAGATTTAAAAGTGATGATGAATCATTCTCTTGCAAACACAACTGAGCTGTGTTGAAAGATGCTTTGGATTCTCAAAATAATTGCCAGGCTTCATATAGAACCTTTCGTGGTGGCTCCAAATACCCAACTTCTAAACCAAACATGTTTAGTCATTGAAAGCCACTTCTTTCTTTAATTTTCTTCCTCCTCATCCTCTTCTCTACCCCCCTCCTCCTTTATTTTTCTTTTTTTTAAAAAAAATTTATTTTCTTGTTTAAAGTATTACAAATAGTAGTACATATGTCTCCTTTTTTCCCCATTGACCTTCCCCCGGCCTCCCCTAACCACTGGCACATGTCCTTACCCCCCCCCCCCTTCAGTGTCTTGTGTCCATTGGTTATGCTTATATGCATGCATATAAGTCCTTCGATTGATCTCTTACCCCCCGCCCCAATACTCCCCAGCCTTCCCGCTGTAATTTGACAGTCTGTTCGATGCTCCTCTGCCTCTGTATCTATCTTTTTTTTCATTAGGTTATAATGTTCTTTATTATCCATAAATGAGTGAGATCATGTGGTATTTTTCTTTCACTACCTGGCTTATTTCACTTAGCATAATGCTCTCCAGTTCCATCCATGCTGCTGCAAATGGTAAGAATTCTTTCTTTTTTATAGCAGCATAGTATTCCATTGTGTAGATATAACATAGTTTTCTAATCCAATCATCTACTGATGGGCATTTAGGCTGTTTCCAAATCTTAGCTATTGTAAATTGTGCTGCTATAAACATAGGGGTGCATATGTCCTTTCTGATTGGTGCTTCTGTTTTTTTGGGATATATTCCTAGAAGTGGGATTACTGGGTCAAATGGAAGTTCCATTTTTAATGTTTTGAGGAAACACCATACTGTTCTCCACAGTGGCTGCACCAGTCTGCATTCCCACCAGCAGTGCAAGAGGTTTCCTTTTTCTCCGCATCCTCGCCAGCACTTGTCATTTGTTGATGATAGCCATTCTGACAGGTGTGAGGTGGTACCTCGTTGTTTTGATTTGCATCTCTCGGATGATTAGTGACTTTGAGCATGTTTTTATGTGTCTCTTGGCTTTCTGAATGTCCTCTTTCGAAAAGTGTCTATTGAGGTCCTTTGCCCATTTTTTGATTGGGTTGTTTATCTTCCTTTGTTGAGTTGTAGGAGTTCCCTGTAAATGTTGGAGATTAAACTCTTATCGGAGATAACATTGGCAAATATGTTCTGCCATGCAGTGGGCTTTTTTGTTTTGATGCTGGTTTCTTTTGCTGTGCAGAAGCTTTTTATTTTGATGTAGTCCCATTTGTTTATTTTCTCCTTAGTCTCTCTTGCTGTAGGATCTGTGTCTATAAAGATATTGCTATGACATATGTCTGCAATTTTGCTGCCTATGGAGTCTTGTAGGGTTTTTATGGTTTCCCATCTTATATTCAAGTCCTTTAGCCATTTTGTTTTTGTGTATGGTGTAAGTTGGTGATCTAGTTTCATTTTTTTGGTGTGTATCTGACCAAATTTCTCAGCACCATTTATTAAAGAGACTGTTTTGACTCCATTGTATGCTCTTACCTCCTTTGTCAAATATTAATTTAGCACCATGGGAGAATGAATAAACCTTATACTTGTAGTGGACTGTAATGGCTAATTGGATCTGTGCATCAAACCCTTCAACCCCCTTTCTGCAAAAGATTCTGACCACAGTAATGGCCATGTGACCCAAGCAAGGCCAATCAGAGGCCTTCCTTGGAATTACATTGGTTTTTGATGGCTGGAAAAACACATTCTTTCTTTGTGGTAGGGTTGCCAAACTCTCAGTGGCCATGTTTTTGCCAGTCAGGTAAGGCCCTTCTGTGGTAGGAGATAAGATTGGTCAATGTGTAGAATAAGCTGAGATAAGAGATATTGAGTGCAGTCCCCAATTCTAATTCCTGAGGCCCAGACTTCAAACTCATCCTTATATTCTGTAAGCATCAGTTTTTCAAAAATTGCTCTGCTGTGTAAAGTTCACTAATTTTCATATTTCATCTGTGATTGAGTGAAAATAGCAATTGCTCAAATTACTACTATAAAGGTATTTGGTTTGGTGACTTAGCTCAGGCTGCTGTAAAAAAAAACTATAAACTGGATGGCTTAAGTAACAGACATTTATTTCTCACAGTTCTAGAGGCTGGGAATTCCAAAATCAAGATACCAGTAGGGTTGATGTCTGGTGAGGTCTCTATTCTTAGGTTGCAAATGGCCACTCTCTTGATGTGTCCTCACATGGTGGAGAGAAATAAGATCTGGTCTCTCCTCCTCTTCTTATAAGGACACAAAACCCATGATGTGGGTGCCACCCTCATGATCTCATCTAAACCTAATCAACTCCCAAAAGCCTTGCCTCCAAATATATTACATTGGAGGCTAGGGCTTCCACATATGAACTTTGGGGAAGAACACAAACATTCACCTTTAACACTTGGGAAAAAATTTTATAGCAAAATAGAGGAAGGGAGGAAGGAATGAAGAAAGAGAAGAAGAAAATAAAAAGATAAAACTTTCAATTCCCCTAAGAAATATTCCCTTCCAATTCCATGGGTCAAAAAGTTCTCTTTCTTTTTTTGTTTCATCTGTTTTAAATTGGGTTTATGTTAACTGTAACTGCTTAATTCACCATTCCTTTGAAGGTGCTACAAAGATTATCCCATTGCATGGCATTACATAATTAAAGAATGAGGGATACATTTCTAATGAGAATTTCTCTAACTGAATTGTTTAGATAGTGTACTCATCCAGTGATTTGCTCTCATCAGGTGTCACAAACCCCAACTGCAGTCTCTGCCCTACTTTGGGTAAACACTGTAAACTCCCAGAAAAGAGCTGATGAAAATTCCAAGTGAAATAAAAGTAAATACTAAAACCTAAATCATTAAATAAAAACATGGGCCAATATAGGTTCCAGGAGATGCTGATTAAAGATTAAAGTAATATGCCGTAACCGGTTTGGCTCAGTGGATAGAGCGTCGGCCTGTGGACTGAAGGGTCCCTGGTTCGATTCCGGTCAAGGGCATGTATCTTGGTTGTGGGCTCATCCCCAGTAGGGGGTGTGCAGGAGGCAGCTGATTGATGTTTCTCTCTCATCAATGTTTCTAACTCTCTATCTCTCTCCCTTCCTCTCTGTAAAAAAAATCAATAAAATATATTTTTTAAAAAAAGATTAAAGTAATATAAATGTATAAAATGTAAACGTTTAGGGGAAATTTTTCATTTTCTAAGAAGTAAAGTTAATTTTTACATTCCACTTCAGTACAACAAGACTCTTTCTCCTACATTTCTCTTATTTTTTCATGTTAATGTCCTACTCTGCTTTATGAAGGGGATGTTATTAATAATTTGTGGTTACATTATAAATGTATCATTTCAAAGTTTGGGGTTTGATTAATGTTCTCTCACATGGTTAAAATCCTGCCATCTGGCTTCTTGCTTAGGCAACAGGAAAGTGAACTAAGAAAGTGGCGAATGAAGCAACACAATTTAAAAAATGACTGCATCTTTCAAGCTTTAACTTAAGACAGAGAAAGAAAATTGGAAATGTTAGAATGTTTAGAAAAAATAAGCAAATGGGGTCTAGGCTTGGGTCTTCGGAACTAGTGTCAGCCCTTTAGGACTAGGTTCGCCTCTTAGGCCTTGGTTGGGCTATTCCGGGCTAGGTCCACTAAAATCAAATTGACCCACGTCATGGGGAGGCCCCGGTCTCCACAAAATTGTGTTACAGAGAAGGACCCATAAGTGAGCATACTTGGCCTAAGAGCAGAGGAGCTGCTGACTGTAGGGAATGGTGCCTGTGGAAACCACTCTTACACATTGAGAGTGGCTTCCTTGGGGTTGCAGGAAGAATAGGTATTGCTTTGGGGCTAGGCTGGGCTCTTCAGGGTGAGGTTCTGCCCTTTGGATTTGGGCTTTGATTCTTCGAGTCTGGGTTCGGCTCTTTGGGGCTGGCTCCATCCTTCAGGACTGGGTTTGGCTATTTGGGACCAGGTTGGGAAAAAAGAAAAAAAAAGCAACAGAGGAAACAAAATTCCAAACAAAATTAAAATCAATGTCTAAGTGGACAGATGAGGTTATAGAAAAGATTTAAACATTTTTCCTAGTTTAGAGAACACTTAGTAGAGTATATGCTGATTTCTCAAAGCATTGCATTTTTCTAAACCTATAAAAATGACAGGAATCCTACATGCATATCATTTCTCATAGAGATGATGTTAGCTGTCCTTTGGTTGCAAATAAAAAATTAGAATCCTCATACATTGCTTGTGGAAATGTAAAATGATATAGATGTTAAGGGAGCAGTTTAGCAGTTTCTTGAAAAGTTAAACATAGTTACCATATAATCCAGCAATTCCATTCCTAGGTTTATTTCCAAGGAAAATGTAAAGATATGTGCCCACATAATTTGTGCATGAATATCTTTGGCAATATTATTCATATTAGCTGAAAGGGAAACAACCAAATGTCCATCAACCGATGAATGGATAAATAAAATGTGCTGTGTCCACACAATGGAATATTATTCATCCATAAAAAGGAATGAAGTAGATACATGCAACAACATGAATTAACCTTGAAAACATTATGCTGAGTCAATGATTTTCAACTGGTGTGCTGCAAGAATTTTTAAAACATGGAATACCTTATTATTTAGTCAGGGATAGTGACTTCTTTTTCCTGCTTGGTTAATTCTTGGTATCAGAAATCCTTACATGCAAGTATAGGCACCTGATTTTTTAAAAAGTCACTTTGGAGCAAAAAAGGGTAGGTAATTACTATTATTACTTTTGTAAGTCAATCAAAAATACACCTACTTTTTGTCAGATTGGCCACAGCATTTTAGTAATTAGTTTATGTGTGTCATGAGATGAAAAAGACTTGAAAATTGCTGTGTTAAGTGAAAAAAGTCATACACAATAATCCAAAATTATACAATTCAAATGATATGAAATGTCCATAATAAGCAATGTCTATCATAGAGATAGAAAGTAGGTTATTACTTGCTTAGAGATGGAGAGAAGGAAGAGTGACTGCAAATGAGTATGAAGTTTCTTTTGAGATTTATTATAATTAAATAGTGTAAAACATATTGGAATTAAATCATGGTGATGATTGCACAACCTTGTGAATATACTAAAAACCATTGACTCACACACTTTAAAATGGCAAATTTTATGATATGTGAATTATAGCCCAATAAAAAAAACTTTGTAGAACAGAGTGAGGATCATTTCTTAGTCTCCTACAAAATTTACAAATGCCACATTTATCAGGGACATAAGCTAATAACAGTTATCTGTCACTAAATTTCATGTTCTCTTCTGAGTTCTCTTAACAAAAGGACAAGGCTGTTTATTATCTTCATGCTACAGATGAGGAATGGAGGTGGCTCAGGAGGATACGTGACTTGCCAAGGTGTCTCAGCTGCAGACTAACTCTAGACCTGAGATTAATGAACTTTGTTTGGGAACACAGGTCTTGTGAATTGCACCCAGGGCTTCCATTGTTCCCTGTTGCTTTTGCCCTGAGCTCAACAGGATCTCAGTCACCATCTCAAGATGTTTGCTCTATCTGTGAACTTAAGTGCTATAATCAAGATCATTCAGGGTTATAGGGGAGAGGATCATGGGAAATGAGAATGGCATCACCCATACTGATCTACACCAAACCCACTCCTTGACCAATTTGTTGGATAGGAAATGGTAAGTGGAATTGGGGTAAAAAAGTTGAAAGGGCATGAAAGAACGTAGTTCTGGGGTATCCTCTCTGAATTGGGGTGAAGGGTTGGGGAACTGAACCTGACAAAGAGAGCTGGAAAGCTGCTAATGTACCCCTTCTCCACCTCATGTACTTCAGCCACCTGCTTTTCAGGGTCACCCCTCTGCACACCCCCAAGCCCAACTGCCTGCCAGAATTTCTGCTTTCAGGAAATGATCTGTAGGAGAATTCTCAAGTTGTGTTGCTACTTGCTATTTGGAAAGTGAAATGCTGAGCAGACTAATTGTCATAATGGATTTGCTAGCCAGAGAGAAATTAGCATCAAGGTTTTGTTTAAGGGAATGTTGAGCCAACTTAATGCCTGCCAAAATTGCCTTTCTCTAATGAAAAGCAATATATGCCTCTGGGCAGCTCTGAAGACTGCAAATTATTTCCTTCCCTTTGAGGTCCCTGACAAAGTTAAAATATTCTTCTTGTTTTGCTGCATGTTAATAAAGTGCCTTGGTTGGATGATGGGTTTCTAAGTAATGAAGGATAATTTGAGCTATGAGAAAAGCCACAGAGATGGAAACAAACTTATATCAGTTGGACAATAATGAGATGAGATAAATATATCTGAGGTCGGGAATGCAAAGCTAAAGGCATACTTTTCCAATAGTTTTTTCTATTCTCTCAGATAACTGATAATGGTACTAAATTTTACATTTCCATAATGGCAGTCAGCTTCCAAGTATTACCTGTCATCTGTCTACACATAAGATCCTGAGACTTCCTCAAGGAGAGAAAGGGCCTGAGTAGGAAAGAGAAGGGTGGGTCAAGCAACATATTCATGGTGGTGGCTTAGATCAGCGGTTCTCAACCTGTGGGTAGTGACCCCTTTGGCGGTCGAACGACCCTTTCACAGGGGTCGCCTAAGACCATCCTACATATCAGATATTTACATTATGACTCATAACAATAGCAACATTACAGTTATGAAGTAGCAACGAAAATAATTTTATGGTTTGGTCACAACACGAGGAGCTGTATTTAAAGGGCCAGAAGGTTGAGAACCACTGGCTTAGATAAAAAAGAAACATAAAATGGGATCTTTTTAAAACCCTGAAAGGCAAAAAAAGGATAGAGTAAAGCAATAGAATGGAGTAAAACATGGGACTTAAACCATTCATTCATTCATCAAATACTTATTGAACTATGCATCACACATTTTTCTAGGCATTAGAGATGCAATGAACAAGACCTTGGCCTCAAGATCTTCTAGTCTCCAGACTCTGTTTTAAAAATTGGTTTGTTTATACAATTGCCCTAAAGTTGGGCTTATACAGGGTGGGGCAAAGTGGGTTTACAGTTGTTTGTATGGAAAATAATACAATAATTAATAAATAAGAATATAAGAATAAACTCTGTGCTTGGCATACTCACAACTATAAATGTACTTTTGTTCTACCCTGTATTTGAGTCTTCAATTAAGTACATTTTTAAAAAATGAGAATTTGGATTTATCAGAAAAATCTGGACAGAGACAGAAGTACTCTGGGAGAACCAAGAAGAGAGGGTTTGTGTAGTGGATGGAACAAATGGAACATTCTTCACAAAGGCACGGAGGACTGGTATTTCAGTAGAAAACATTGAGCAGGTTGTTTTGGCTGACAAACGATGGGTGGAGGGAGTCATGGGCTGGAAAGGTAAGACTTGTGGTTAAAGTAAATTATAAATACATAAACTTTCCTGTAGCAGAAAGGACAAAAGTAATGACATTACCTCTTTTTTCCCATGTTTTCTTTTTTAAAAAATTGAAATTATTTATTGTTTAAAATATTACATGAGTCTCCTTCCCCCCCCCCCCATTGATCTCTCCCCAGCCGCTTCCACCTCCCACATATGCTCTCACTGCCCCCCCCCCACACACGCATGCCCTCACCCCTCTACTGTTTGTGTCCATTGGTTATGCTCATATGCATACATACATACAAGTCCATTGGTTGATCTCTTATCCCCTCCCCCCCTGACATTACCTCTTGTGGGAGGGGAATTTTCTGTTAAAAGCACATCTTAAGACATTACTGAAATTTACTTCCAAATTCACATTTATCCACCTACTTTTAGTTTTCCATGACTGCAAGCTGGCTGTGAAATAGGTTTTAGCAGGAGTAAAAGAGCTGTAACTATAGAAATTCATCACTATACTAGAGCAAAGGAATTGCTTATGATCGTGAGGGTGTGTGTGTGTGTGTGTTTCTAATACCACATGTATCTTTTTTAATTAAATTTATTGGGGGTAAAAACATGTAGCTTTTATACTGCAGTATTTACTTAAGCAAAAAGGCCTTCAGTGGAGCTCAGAAAAAAGTATATATTACAAAGAATTAAACTTCCAGGACATGCTCAGGGTGCCTATCAGTCTCCTATTTGAGAATCTGTTGGGTTTTGGAGATTCTACCACGGCTGATATTCTGCCTCACATCCTAAATGTCAGAAGGTCAAGATTTGTCTGAATTACTTGCTTTTCTTCTGCTCTTGCTTGCTTCTATAGGGAAGCCTTGAGAGACTGCTCTTTTTTTGAATACTAATTACACATTTATTTAGTCTACTTCTTGACTTGTTTCTTTCTGTTGTGTTGTGAGTATTAATCTCAGTCCACAAACCCAAACTGAATGAAATTTTAAACTACAGTGGTATTAACTTCGAGCCTATAAGTCTGCAGTGTGTGTGTGTGTGTGTGTGTGTGTGTGTGTATGTGGGGGAGAAAGGGAAAATAAACTTTAGAACCTGCTGGGCATCTCCCCTCAGGAATTGCCCACTGACCCAGGGCACTCCCCTGCTGTTATGGTAACCATTTCCGGCTGAGAGCCCCAGGGCACTGCTGAGGAGGGCCCCACTGCTCCTCAGACCCTGACTCTTTGAAACTTTGCCCTTCCCATCCCTAGGAACAGGGAGAAAGAATTAACACAGCATACTTGATGAACAAGTTTAGGCTTTTGGAAACAACAGCCAGGAAAGGAAAGGATCTAACTGGCCATTTCTGCTCTCCTTTCTACCACAAACCTCCTGAGGCAGAGAGCACAGAGAGCCTGCCTGTTTGGGGTCACTCCCCTTCCCCTAATCCAGTGATGGCAAACCTTTTGAGCTCTGTGTGTCAACATTTTGAAAAACCCTAACTTAACTCTGGTGCCATGTCACATATAGAAATTTTTTGATATTTGCAACCACAGTAAAACAAAGATTTATATTTTTGATACTCTTTATATTTAAATGCCATTTAACAAAGAAAAATCAACCAAAAAAATGAGTTCGCGTGTCACTTCTGACACGCGTGTCATAGGTTCGCCATCACTGCGCCTAATCTGATCTCTCAGGGCAGCGGTGACAGCCAATGGGGAGCCATGAATACTTGCTCCATTTCTAAAAGTTGGAAACAACCCAAATGTCTGCCAACTGATGGATGGATAAACAAAACATGGTACGTCCACAAGGTATGAGCAAAATATTCATCCATGAAAAGGAATGGAGTACTGATATGTGCTATAATGTGGATGCACCTTGAAAGGATTATGCTAAATGAAAAGAGTCAATCAAAAAAGAGCTTAGATTGTATGGTTACATTTAAATGAAATCTCCAGAACAGGCTGATCTACACAGACAGAAAGTAGGTTAGTGGTTGCCTAGGGCTGAGGGGGCTGGGAGTGACTGCTAAAAGTTAACGGATTTATTTATTTATTTTTTTGGGGGGGGGGCTTGATGAAAATGTTCTAGCATGGATTGTGTTGATGGTTTACAACTCTTTGAATATCCTAAAAATGATTGAATTGTATACTTTAAATAGATGAATTGCACAGCATGGGAATTATATCTCAATAATATTGTTAACAAAAAAAAATGGTGTCAACTGTCATTTGCTGACTCCTGCTCTATGTGCTATCATCGAAGAAGTGAGTGTTACCTTCTGCTTGTGAGAAATAAGGTGAGCCCCCAAATTGTGGGGTCCCGGTAGAACACAAAACATACTTGGGAGCCAGGCAGCAAGGCAAATATCTTCTATGTAGAAGGGTGTGCATGCACATGTTCTAGAAGCAAGCAGGCACATGCACACCAAGTAGGTGGTCTGCTTGGCCTTACAGCCCCTGATGCAAGTGACCTGTCCCTTACTCTTGATTGGAGCTCAGGCGCACAGTCTTTGCAATTGGCTAATTCAAAGGGAGGGGTTGGCCTTTGCCATTTCAAGATGGTGGCTCCCAGGGGAGCTGCAAGTCATGGGGCCAACATGGTGGCTGCCAAGTCACATGGGCCAAAATGGCGGCTGTCTAAACTGTTCTTTGACAGAAAAGATGACTTGTTTATTCTCACACTAGAGGCCTGGTGCACGAATTTGTGCATGGGGGGGGTCCCTTGGCCTGGCCGGTTATTGGGGCCGATCAGGGCCTTCTAGCCCAGTCATGATAGTGGCCATAGGGGCCAGCTGGCTGTGGGGAGGGACTGCAGGAGGTTGGCTGTGGGAGCACACTGACCACCAGGGGGCAGCTTCTGCATTGAGTGTCTGCCCCCTGGTGGTCAGTGTGCATCATAGCTACCAGCCAGTCATCCTATCATCCAGTCATCTGGTCATAACAGTTGCTTAGGCATATATATATATATATATATATATATATATATATAGTCACATGTTTCATTAATCTTATTGCTTCTTTGTCATGAGTTCCTGGTAACCGGCTGCTGTTCTGAGTAAATCACTTTTTAGGATGCAAAACATTTTTTCCCCCAAATATCTCTCAGAACAAATCCTGCCACTAGTTTTCTCCCCAGGCTCTTGAAAGAATGCAGGGAACGAGCTTTCCAACATAACCCATAGACTTACTCTGAATGTGAAGGGCCAAATTGTGATCAAAGTCACACAATTTGCTCAAGTTGTGTGACTTTGATCATATATAGGTCATGGATCTATGAATCTTGCAATTGGAAGAAATCCTACAAATAATCCAGCCCAGTGGTTTTCAAACGTGTTCAGTAGAATCTATTGCTACAGAGCAGGAGCCTCAGGGGCAGCCCTGGGAGGGAACTGGGGGCTTCTAAATTGGACAGAGTGGGGCCCCACCTCCTTCAGTCAGCCCTGGTTTCATCTGACATATACATTGGGTTTTACCGAGATTCTGTTGGAAGAATTCAGTGCCTAACAAGTGTGTGAGACTTTTTTGATATCTAGTTTTATAGGAAAGGCAAACAAGGTCCAGGGGAAGGCTCAGTCAGAGTCCACATGACAATTTGGTGGCAGAACAGTGTCTGGAATCATACATTGCTCAAGGGTGAACAGGGTGCTTAGGGTCCTTAATCCAGCATGTGAAGCTTGCTTTCTCATGACTCTACCATTTCTGCCCAGAGAAGGAAAGAAGCGTGATAGATGAGCATGTTGGTCCTGGAGACAAATGGCCTGAGCTTGAACCCTGTCTACCTCATGTCAGCTGTGTGATCTTGAGCAAGAAACTCATCCCTGCCCAATCCTGGCTTCATCACTTATAAAATGAGGTTAATGGCAGTCCCTACTCAAGAGGATTCAATGAGATGATGTCAAGTGTCTAGCACATAATTGCGGCCCAATGCATAGTAGCTATTGCAATGTCATGCCAATAGAGACTCTCCATGGACTTTGGTCTCCACAAGTTCATTGGCAAAGAGGCAGAATCCCTGCGAAATTTTCATCCACAGTCTGCCTCAACTTAAAATCAAAGTTGATTTCACATGTCCTCTCTCTGCTATTCTATATTCGTGCAGCTAGAAGATTTGACCTAATTGTAAGATTTTTCATTTGTGTTAGTTGAATTTCACGTACCTTTTTGAGTCACTTTAAACTGTTGGGCTATTTTCTAAACCCAAATGGAAAGGCCCCAGTCCAGTATTTGACAGCTAGGTCCCATTAGGAATCCACTCCCAGTCCTGGAGTTTCTGCTGGACCATGTATATGATGTTATTTAGTAAATGGCACCAAATAACCCCTTGGTTTTGTCCATGCTTCAAAATTTAGCTTGCTGCTTGCTCATTTTTTTTTTCCACTTCTCTCCCTTTGTTCTTCCTTTATGAGTCCCAATTTCAAGTATTTTCCTTCTCTTTTTGTTTTATTTTCCAAATAAGCACTGTCTTTCTCCTAAGCATGGAGCTCCTCACTATAGACTCCTTCAACATTGACTCCCTTTGAGATTACACCTATGAACTTCCCCAGGAAGGCACAAACACCTCCTGACCCCACCCGCTGGCCACTTCACTCTCAATATAAGTTTTCTTAACTCTCTATGACTTTTTAATATTCAAAATTAAGCCATTGTCCTACTGAAATATGTCCACTACTTCTCAGCCTTAAATGCTCTTTAGTGCTAATATCCAAAAGTTTCTTGATTAATAAGATAGCACATATACCTCTGTGAAAATAGAAAAATTATCTGTTCCAGCAAGACAAATGTATGGACAGAGTTGTAATGCAAATTTAATATACTCATTTGATTTGCATTGTAATTTATGCACTTCCATATATACATACACAGTTCAATTTAATTTAAAAAAAAATAAAAATGGAGATAAATCAATCTTCCCCCACTCTGCTAATGATTTTTTAGTTAATTCCATGAAGCTACTTTATGTGTTCATTAAATGACTTAATGCATTGCTTTTTTTAAAGGGCACCAATTAATTTCTTTAGCATCCTGATTATTAACTTTGTTAGCTATATAGAAAATTAGATTTGGAGCAATCATAAAGAGCATGCCATTTACTTCCCTGTGTGTGTTTTCTTTCTTTCTTTCTTTCTTTCTTTCTTTCTTTCTTTCTTTCTTTCTTTCTTTCTTTCTTTCTTTCTTCCTTCCTTCCTTCCTTCCTTCCTTCCTTCCTTCCTTCCTTCCTTCCTTCCTTCCTTCCTTTCTTTCTTTCTTTCCTCCCTCTCTCTCTCTCTCTCTCTCTCTCTCTCTCTCTCTCCTTCCTCCCTCCCTCCCTCCCTTCCTTCCTTCCTTTTACAGTTGGGAAAGTGATTCCCAGAGAAAGTAAAATTGTTGTAAAATCATGCAGCATTAAGCACTAGGGTTAGGACCTTGTCTCAGTCAAGTCCTAGAGGTTTCCTTATTTACACCTTAAGCACCTGGAAAGCACTTTAAAAATAACAATAACATCAATAAGCAAACAGATGCCCTGGAAAATTTGACATATTCTGAGTTAGAGCAGGTCTGTAGTGGGGCTAGTGAATCTGTATTTTAGAGTAGCTCCTCAGATGACTATGATCCACTCTCAGGTTTAGGATCAACCATTCAGAAATGCTCTCTATAGAATATTACAATGAAATTCTGCTCATGTTGGTAATAAAATATTTTTTCAATTGTTAAAAAGTTTTATCTTTCTTTATTATCAGAGCTGGAAGTAACTTCAAAAAATTTAACCACCCCCTAATTTTACAATTCAAGAAAGAAAACTGAACCCCTAACAGGGTGTCTCGTCCAAGTAACATGAATTTCTGGCTTACTGACTCCTATTCCAGCACTGTTGCCTCCTACTAATGAAGTCTCTTAGGAAAAATAAAATAACAAAGTTTTGAAATTCTGTCAAATGTTTGTATATAAGACAGTGAAGAATATATTTTTGGCAGCACCAGCATTTTTTTTTTAATTTTTCTAATTTTATCTTCTAAAGTAATATATTACATTCTTTATTTTGCAACTGGGTCAGCTAATGTTTAGAATGAGCAGATGTTTTGCAGTCTTTGAATATTGTTATACAGTTTCTAATTAGCTTTGAATGTGGGACTCTTTCAGCTTCACTATTTTCTCTTTAGGAAAGTATTCAAATGACAGATTATGAAAAATTAAAATTGGTATAGATTGAGCACCTTTCGTAGAGACTTAGAGTGTAAAATTCACAGCGACTACAGTGTTGTTACCTCTGAAGAAAATTACATGTATGCCAAGTGAAAGTCAAGGTCACTTGAGCTTTGATATGCATTTATACACAAAGAAATAAAGGAGGTGTTAAGAGAGGAGGCCTGATGCACTCACAAGGACTCCAAATATCAATTTCTACCCATTTCCAATAAGTTACTGTGGTGAGAGCCTGCTGGGACTGCATTTAATTGTAAGGTTCTGCAAAGGTCAAATTACATATTATGCATTTTTGGCTGGTATAAAAATAGGAGGCAACCTGGTTATTGGGTCATGTCATCAAAAGCTTTTAGTTACTTTTCCCTTCTCGGCTTTGCCTCATATAGTAATGGGTGTTTATTAGATTCTTAAGGCCTCTGGGAGAAAGAAAATTATAGTTTCTTCCTGTAAGTGGCTATGTGGTCTGACAACTTTTCTTCAGAGAGTTCTTTTGGGGTTTGGGTTATGTTTTCATTTGTTTTATTGAGGTTTAATTGACAAGTAAAATTGTAAGATATTTAAGTGTACAACAATTATTTGCTATATGAATATATTGTGAAAAGATTCCCATTATCAAGTTAATTAACACATCATTCACTCTACATATTTACCTTTTGTGTGTGTGTGTGGTGGGCGGGTGGGAGGGGTGGTGAACATTGAAGTTCTACTTTCTTAGCAAATTTCAATTATACAACACAGTGTTAGCAGCTATAGTCACTATTAGATCCTCAGACTTTATTATTGTATATCTGAAAATTTGTACACTTTTATCAACCTGTCCCTATTTCATCTACCTCCCAGCCCCTGACAACCACTTTTCTATTCTGGTTCTATGATTTTAACATTTTTTTCTTTTTCAAAGTTTCACTTTATAAGTGTTACCATGCAATATTTGTTTTTCTCTGTCTGGTTTATTTTACTTAGTATAATGGCCTCCAGGTTCATCCATGTTGTCGAAAATTACGGGATTTTCCTCCTTTATTAAGGCTGAACATATTCAGTTTTATGGTTCTACATATATCTCACATATTCCTCTTTAAACATTCATCCATTGACAGACATTTAGGTTGTTTCCATATCTTGGCTATTGATAATAATGCTGGAATGAATATGAGGGTGCAGATATCTCTTTGAGATCCTGCTTTCATTTTCTTTGGGTATATAATTAGAAGTGGGATTGTTGGATCATATGGTAGTTCTACTTTTAATCTCTCTCTTTTTTTAAATATATTTTTTATTGATTAAGATATTACATATGTGTCCTTATCCCCACGTTACCCCTTACCCCCTCCCCCCCCCTGCTCATGCCCAACCCCCCCGTTGTCCGTGTCCATTGGTTAGGCCTATATGCTTGCATATAAGTCCTTTGGTTGATCTTTCCCCCTTATCCCAACCCTCCCCTACCTTCCCTCCAAGGCCCGACAGTCCAATCAATGCCTTTCCGTCTCTGGATCAGTCCTTGTTCATCAGTTTATGTTGTTCATTATATTCCACAAATGAGTGAGATCATGTGGTATTTATATGTACTTAATAAGAGGGACTGCTTGCTCTGGAGCCTGGCTTATTTCACTTAGCATAATGCTCTCCAGTTCCATCCATGCTGTGGCAAATGGTAAGAGTTCCTTTTTCTTCTTCCTCTTCTTAAAGAATACCTTTCAGCATTTCATATAATGCTGGTTTGATGGTGATGAACTCCTTTAGCTTTTTCTTACCTGTGAAGCTCTTTATCTGACCTTCAATTCTGAATGATAGCTTTGCTGGATAAAGTAATCTTGGTTGTAGGTTCTTGCTATTCATCACGTTGAATATTTCTTGCCACTCTCTTCTGGCCTGCATGGTTTCTGTTGAGAAATCAGCTGACAGTCGTATGGGTACTCCCTTGTAGGTAACTGACTTTTTTCTCTTGCTGCTTTTAAGATTCTCTCTTTGTCTTTTGCTCTTGGCATTTTAATTATGATGTGTCTTGGTGTGGTCCTCTTTGGATTCCTTTTGTTTGGGGTTCTCTGCGCTTCCTGGACTTGGAAGTCTATTTCTTTCACCAGGTAGGGGAAGTTTTCTGTCATTATTTCTTCAAATAGGTTTTCAATATCTTGCCCTCTCTCTTCTTCTGGCACCCCTATAATTCTGATGTTGGTATGCTTGAAGTTGTCCCAGAGGCTCCTTATACTATCCTCATATTTTTGGATTCTTTTTTTCTTTTTGCTTTTCCAGTTGGCTATTTTTTGTTTCTTCGTATTTCAAATCTTTGACTTGATTCTTGGGATCCTCTTGTCTGCTGTTGGATCTCTGTATATTATTCTTTATTTCAGTCAGTGTATGCTTAATTTCTAGTTGGTCTTTTTTCATATCCTCCAGGGTCTCACTAAATTTATCGGCAGTTTCCAGAAAATTCTTGATAAACCTTATAAACGTGGTTTTGAACTCTATATCCAGTCGTTTGCTTTCCTCCATTTCTGTCATTTCTGACCTGTTTATTTGTCTCCGCATTTTTTATGCTTCCCTGTGTTGGTAGAGTGGCTTTGTGTGCTAGGTGTCCTATAGGGCCCAGTGGCTCAGCCTCCCCAGTTACCTGAGGTGGACACTCTTGGTGCACCCCCTTGTGGGCTTTGTGCATAGTCTTATTGTAGTTATGCCTTGATTGTTGTAGGTATCACTGGCAGGAATTGACCTCCAGGCCAATTGGCAGTGAGAGTCAGCTGTGTCTGCAGTGGGAGAACTTCTGTGCTGAAGACACCCTTCTGGGACAAGACTTGCTTCAGTGGGGCTTTGGTGCTCACTGAGTCTTCCCCCTGAGTGTGTCCCTTATGGATCTGAGGAGGTGTAATCTGGATGGTCCCACTCTGACCACTGGGTACACTGGCTCTTGGATCTAAGGAGGTGCTAATTTAGCCTCTGCCTGAGGCTACCCAGCAGGAGCTACGAAGAGATCTGCAGATCCCCCTTCCTTTTTTGGGGTTTGGAGGTGCCCAGATGAGGCCCAGCTGTGCAGCAATGCAAGCTGCTGTGGGGCCTTGGGCCTTCTCTTGGAAGTTCTGGGTCTGTCTGGCTCAGCTGCAATTTTTAGGTAATGTTCAGGTTGCAAAGGGCCAGGGCATTCATATGCAAAAGCCTCTGCCACAGCCTGGGTGGGGCAGAGTCTCAGGGAATCAACAGGGCGGAGTAAGCAGCTATGCCTGATCCTCAGCCCTGCCCTAAGGGGCGCCGCATCTCAGTGTCCCGGTAATTGCAGCAAGCACCTCTAAGGGAAAGCCGCCCTCAAGTTCCGAGTTCTGCCTGCTGCCAGACCGTCCAGTTTCTCCCTGTATGAGTCCTGGGTCCCCAGAGACTTCCCGGAACCGGAGTTCAGAGCAGTTGGGAGCTTGTGACTCCCTCCCGATTCAAAAAGACAGCCGTGTCCTCAGGTGCCAGCCCCTTTCTGCGCGCGCTGGAGTCTCCCTACCTCTGCACTTTACTTCCGCAGCTCCTCTGAGTCTCAGTGTGCTTTTCTCTTTCCTTCTAGTTGTAGAATTTCCACTCAGCCAGCCTTCCTGTAGTTCTGGATGATGTCCGTTTTGTCTTTTCATTGTATTTTTTAAGTTGTTGTGGGAGGCAGCAATTTCTGGTGTTTACCTATGCCGCCATCTTGGTTTCTCTCTCTCTCTTTTTTTTTTTTAAGGAACCTCCATAATGTTTTCCATAGTGACTACTTCAATTTACTTTTCCACCAACAATGCACAAGGCCTTCCTTTTTTCCACATCCTCGCCAGCACTTGTTATGTCTAGTCTTTTTCATTATAGCCATTTCAATAGGTGTGAGGTGATAATTCATTGTGATTTTGATTTGCATTTCCTTGATGATTAGTGATGTTGAACACCTTTTCATGTACCTATTGGCCATTTGTATATCCTTGGAAAAAAATGTCTATTCAGGTCCTTGGCCATTTTAAAATCAGAATATTTGTCTTTTTTTGCTATGGAGTTGCATAAGTTCCTTGTATATTTTGGATATTAACACCTTATTGGATATGTGGTTTACAAATATTTTCTCACCTTCTAAAGGTTAACTTTTCATTTTGTTGATGGTTTCCTTGGATGTGCAGAAGCATCTTAGTTGGAGAAAGTCCTACTTGTATATTTTTGCTTTTATCTCATTTGCTTTTGGTGTCAAATGCAAAAAAAAAAAAAAAAAAAATCATTGCCAAGACCAACGTCAAGGAGCTTACCTCCTATGTTGTATTCTAGAAGTTTTACAGGTTCAGGTCTTGCATTCAAGTCTTTGATGCATTTTGAGCTTATTTTTGTGTATAGTATAAGACAGGGACCAAGTTTCATATTTTCTCATGTGGATATCCAGTTTTCTCAATATCATTTTTTTGAAGAGACCCTTCTTCACCATTGTATATTTTTGGCTCCTTTGTCATAAATTAAGTGACCATATATGTGTAGGTTTATTTCTAAGCTCTCTATTCGGTTCCATCGATCTATGTGTCTGTCTTTATGTCGATATCATATTAATTACTATAGCTTTGTAAAATAGTTTGAAACCTGAAACTGTGATGCCTCCATCTTTGTTTTTCTCAGAATTGCTTTGGCCATTCAGGCTCATTTGTGGTTCCATACGTTTTAGAATTGTTCTTTCTTTTTTTTTTTTTTTAAATATATTTTATTGATTTTTTACAGAGAGGAAGGGAGAGAGATAGAGAGTTAGAAACATCGATGAGAGAGAAACATCGATCAGCTGCCTCCTGCACATCTCCCACTGGGGATGTGCCCACAACCCAGGTACATGCCCTTGACCGGAATCGAACCTGGGACCTTTCAGTCCGCAGGCTGACGCTCTATCCACTGAGCCAAACCGGTTTTGGCGAATTGTTCTTTCTATCTGTGAAAAATGCCAATGGAATTTTGACAGGGATTGCATTGAATCTGTAGATCACTTTAAATAGTATGAACACGTTAACAGTATTAATTGTTTCAATCCATGAGCAAGGAATATCTTTCCATTTATTGGCATCATCAGTTTCTTTCATCAATATCTTAAGAGTTTTCAGTATACAGATCTTTTACCTCCTTGTTTGAATTTATCTCTAGGTATTTTATTCTATTTGATGCAAGTATGAGATTGGTTTCTTAATTTTTCTTTGTTATGTGTAGTGTATAGAAATGCAACTGATTTTTGTATATTAATTTTGTGTCTTGCAACTTTACTGAATCCATGCATACTAATAGTTTTTTTGTGGAGTCTTTAGACTGTTGGCAAGTGATGGGTTAAGTCATGATTAAGATATGGTGAACCTGCTGCCATCCCCACTGGTGTACCCATGTGGGTTATGAAAAAACTGCAAAACTGGGCATCTGATACCCAGAGACTCTCTCATCTGGGAGAAAACATGTGCAATGAATACCTGCCCCACCTCAGAGGAAAAGTGGGCCTTCCACATTTTAAGGGTCACCTATGATCACCTGTGCCCAAGTCACACACATTTCAATAATCTCACAAGTTAAGTGTGATGATAGAGCCCAGATATATGGTTATACTTAAAGCTCCTTGGTAGCACTTGTAGAATCTTGGGCAATTTAGGTAGGCAGCAAGCCCCATGGCCTACCTTACTTACACTTTCAGAGTTTCTAGTGGAAAAGGAATTTAATGATAAGAATAAAAAGGATACATATATGAGTTGCTTTATAAGAGAGAAATTTAACCTTTAATGAAGAATTTTGTATACCAGTACTCAGTTGTTAGTATCTACTATAATTTAAAATGTGTATAATATAAGACTTGGACATACTACTTCTCATTCATACTCAGACACCAAGAGGTACCTACAAAGATGCTCATTGCAACATTGATCATAGTAGGTAAAAGTGGCAAGTGGTAGAAATGTCATTCAATAAAAGAATGATTATATAAACTATAACATAGCAATACAATTCATAAAAACACTAGATTCCTATGTATTTATACAAAAATACCCTCTAAGGTACATTGTTAAGAGGAAATAGCAAGCTCCAAAACTATATAATAGCTATAAAACAGTATGATACTTTTCTTTAAAAAAATGCACCGCGTTTTACTCACACATATGTATATAAGTTTATAGTAAAAGATTTAGAATAATAAATGCCAAATGGGTAAAGTGAATATCTCTGGTTGCTGTGACTATTGGTCAGTTAGAACTTTAGTCTTTTTTTAATGTTTTAACTTTACAAAAGAAATATGATAGGAGAAACTTCAAGGTGCCTCCTGAGATCCCTGCCCCCTAGTGTACACATTGTGCATAATACCTGGAACTATGAATTGATGGACTTTATTCTCATGGATTAGGTTATTTTCTGTGGCACAGTTGATTACGAAAGGAAGATTTTTCCAGGTGGGCTTGACCTAGTTTTATGAGACCTTTTAGTCTGAGTCTAGAAAACAGAAGCAGAAAAAAGTTAGTGACTCAAAGCAAGGGGGAGGGTTTCACACTTAAGGAACTCTGTATTAGAGAAAGAGGCCATGTGTCAAGGATGCAGGCAGCCTTTAGGATTCTGAGAATGGTCTCTAACTGGCAACCAGCAAGGAAATAGGGACCTCAGTCTTATAACTGTAAGGAACTTCATCTGCCCCAAATAGGTGAGCTTGGAATAAGAATGTGAGCTCTAGATGAAGTAAACAGCCTGGCCCATACCTTGACTCTAGCCTTGTGATACCTTGAGCATTGAAATATATAATTTATTACTTTGGCATTCGAGTTCTCATTAATTATCAGACCCCAGGAGAATATAGCCATATCACACCCAGACTTTTGAATAGAGATATTGAGATGATAAATGGATGTTGTTTTAAGCCACTATGTTGGTAGTAACGTGCTATGCAGCAATATAAAACAAATATAAATCTGTGTGGGTATAAGTTGTTTAATTAATTTGATGTTATAGCAACTAAAGTTGAGCTGTCCTTAACTTCCTTAGTATTAATTGTATTAATTGCACTTGTAAAATGAGCTGTGTATCATTTGTCTTAGAAGAGAGTGGAGGACTTGTGTGTATGGAGCAGTGTTAGGCTGTCAGAAAGACCCTCCCAGCCTACCAGTGGCTGTAGACCTACCTGTTGAGAATCAGCACTTTAGAGGTCATCTGGTCCAAAACCTAGAAGTTGATTCTAATTCATAATGGGCATGTAGTTAGATTGAACACCTCAGTGATGACAGGGAACTGAGTACTTCCCCAAAGACCCCATTCTAGTTCAGGCAGCTCTAACTGCTGTGAAGTTTTTGCCACATGTGCTGTGGGCCTCAGCTTGACCCTCAGGACCACTTGAGCTCTCTTAAGTGGTGGTCCTTCAGATACTCCAAGACCTCACTCACGTTCCTTATGAACATTTCATATATTCTTCTTATTCCTAAATATAAAAAACCAAAATGTCCCAACCTTTCTTATACAGAGCTCTCACTCTCATTGGACAAGTAGTCCTAATTTTTAAGTTGAATATTAATTTATCAGGATCTACCCTCAGTGGAGAGTCACATTTCCCGTGTTAAGGGAAGCTAATTAGTTACACAGATGGGAGATTTATAAATAATTAATGATGATGCACTTTCAGTGCCATCAGAACAGGGGACAGCAAGGGTTTGTCCAGAATAAGAACAAGATGTTTCTACTCTACTTAGCAAATGTTTCTACTCACCAGTGATTTTGTGGCCATAGCCACAGCATAGAGCAGAATTAAAGGATCTCAGAAATGAAAGAAACTAGAAGCTGTTATAATCCAATTATCTTCCTAATATAATAGTCCCCCCATATCAATGCTTTCAGTTACATGATGTTCCAAAAGTATTAAGTGGAAAATTCCAAAAATAAATAATTGATATGTTTTAAATTGATGCCGTTATGAGTAACCTGATAAAATCTCACGTGTCCTGCCCTGTCCTGCCTAGGGCGTGAATCATCCCTTGGTCCAGTGTCTCTGTGCTGTAGATGCTCCTGCCCTTTAGTCACTAGTAGCCATCCATGTTGGTTATCAGATCCACTGCAGTGGTATTGCACCACTTGTGGTCAAGTATTATTTTATTTTACTTAATAATGTTCCCCAAGTGGTGCTGGCAATTCAGATATGACAAAGAGAAGCCTTAAGGCACTTCCTTTAAGTGAAAGGTGAAAGTTCTTGATGTAATAAGGAAGGAAAAAAAATTGTATGCTGAGGTTGCTAAGATCTATGGTAAGAACAAATCTATCTGTGAAATTGTGAAGGAAAAAGAAATTTGTGCTGGTTTTGCTGTTGCACTGCAAAAGTTATAGCCATAGCGAGTGATAAGTGCTTAGTTAAGATGAAACTAGCATTCAGTTTGCCCGTGGAAGACATGACATATTTATGGTTTGAAGATCTTTCTTCTGACATATCCTTAGAAGGTCAGTAGTAGCCTCACGCTATGTCACAGTGCCAAGGTCATTCACCTCACTTCATGACTTCACGTAGGCATTATGCCATCTCATATCATCACAAGAAGGGTGAGTACAGACAATAAGAAATTTTATGAGAAAGCACATTCACATAACTTTTACCATGGTATGTTATTATAATTGTTCTATTTTGTTATTAGTTGCTATTGTTAATCTCTTACTGTGCCTAATTTATGAGTTAAACTTTATCATAGGTTTGTATGTATAGTAAAAATCATGGTAGATATAGGGTTCAGTGCTATCCATGGTTTCAGATATCTGCTTGGAATGCATTCCCCATAGATAAGGGGGACTATTGTACTTCAATTCTTTTTAAAACAACCACAGCTTTTGCTTGAAAATATCTGGTGATAGGGAACTCACTATCTAATGAGGCATCCAGGTCTATTTTTAAAACTTTTTTTCTCAGTGTTGGAAACATTTTTATATTGATTTGAAATCTGTGTTCTTTTGATTATTTTAAAAATGCATGACCCCACTTCTGTCCTCTGAGTCTAAACATAGATCTGTCTAATTTATCTTCCTTTCAGATTGTCGTGTCCCCTTAAGTTGCCTGTTCTCCAGCTAAATATCTTTAACTATTTTACATTTATTTCAAGGATCCTAAGATCCTAAAGTGATAGGAGGTTTCATTTTGTGTATGTGAACATATGTGTGTGGCCATTTCCATATTGTCTCTTACTGAATTTATAACTAGAAAAGGACCCTGGTCCTTTATATCCGAGCTGATAATAGGACAAGGCTGAGTTTTCTTGGCCTCCTGGTTTGCTGCAGAATTGAGCAAGGGAGAAGTGCAAGGTGCATGGTGTTAACAGTTTATCAACCAATCCGAAGACATTTAAAGACAGTCATTTCATTTTCTTCTTAATTCCTGCTTAGACTTTAGGGTCTACATCATTTTACCTCCAGAACCTTGAGTTCTAGTTTTTAGAACTTTTAGAGGTTTCTAGTCCATGCCATAAAACTTACTGTAGATAAATATATATCTAAATATAAATTTCAATATATATATTTTAATATCTAAATATTCATTTAAACACAAATGGTAAGACATTATACACACTGTTATGCAACTTGTTTCTTTAATTTAACTAATTTTCTAGAAGATTATTAATATTAGAATATGTAAAGCTGCTTTATTATTTTCTTTTTAATTTAAATTCTTTATTGTTTAAAGTATTACATGAGTCTCCTTTTTTCCCCATTGACCTCTCCCTGGCAACCCCCAACCTCCAGCACATGCCCTCACCCCCCTACTGTCTGTGTCCATTGGTTTTGCTCATATGCATGCATACAAGTCCTTTGGTTGATCTCTAACCCGCTCGCCCCCCGCCTTCCCTCATAGGTTAGAGTTAGACAGTCTGTTTGATGCTTCTGTGTCTCTGATTCTATTTTTGTTCATCAGTTTATGTTGTTCATTATATTACACAAATGAGTGAGATCATGTGATATTTATCTTTCTTAACTGGCTTATTTCGCTTAGCATAATGCTCTCCAGTTACATCCATGCTGTTGCAAATGATAAGAGTTCCTTCTATTTTACAACAGTGTAGTATTCCACTGTGTAGATGTACCACTGCTTTTTAATCCACTCATCTGCTGATGGACACTTAGGTTGTTTCCAAATCTTAGCTATTGTAAATTTGCTGCTCTGAATATAAGGGTGCATATATATCCTTTCTGATTGGTGTTTCTGGTTTCTTGGGATAGATTCCTAGAAGTGGGATTACTGGGTCAAATGGAAGTTCCATTTTTAATTTTTTGAGGAAACACCATACTGTTTTCCACAGTGGCTGCACCAGTCTGCATTCCCACCAGCAGTGCAAGAGGTTTCTTTTTTCTTCGCATCCTCTCCAGCACTTGTCATTTGTTGATTTGTTGTTGATAGCCATTCTGACAGGTGTGAGATGGTACCTCATTGTTGTTTTGATTTGCATCTCTCGGATGATTAGTGACTTTGAGCATGTTTTCATATATCTCTTGGCCTTCTGTATGTCCTCTTTCTAAAGGTGTCTATTGAGGTCCTTTGCCCATTTTTTGATTGGGTTGTCTATCTTCCTTTTGTTAAGTTGTATGAGTTCCCTATAAATGTTGGAGATTAAGTTCTTATCAGAGATAACATTGGCAAATACGTTCTGCCATGCAGTGGGCCTTCTTGTTGTTTTGTTGATGGTTTCCTTTGCTGTGCAGAAGCTTTTTATTTTGATGTAGTCCCATCAAAGGCTCCATCAAAGGCTATGTGTTGTTAATTCTCTCCACCCCTGTTTCCTATGGTCTGGTTACATGTGAAGTGTGTGTCAGGTAGCTCTAGGTAAATGACTCCAAATGAAGCCTGCCTCTGCCATTGGGAAGCAGGGGAGGGCAGAATAACCAGAAGCGCAGGGCTTGGACTCTCATTGCCAACTCTAGAGGCTTTATTGTCCTTCAGAGCTTTCAGTCCAGCATCTGTGAAGTCAGCTAGAACACCATTGCATGCAAGCTCTTGAAAGCTGTCATTAGCTCTTTAATTATTCCCCTGTTTGCAAATAAGATCTAGGGAAACTATACTGGGCACCTCTGTTTATTCTGGGCTCAGTGGCTCTCTGCATTTTAACAGTATTTACAGGGTGGGGTGGGGAGGATGATTTCATTGCTGGGAAGACAGAGTGTTTATACAAGTGCTCTCCTTAGTTTTCCATGACTCTGTGTGTCACCAGGTCCCATAACACATTTATTCTTCCCCTTTTCTCTGACCTGGGTCTTGGGTACATGGGAAACAATACCTACTGTCCAGAGCACCTACTAACACAACAGAATAGCTATGTGCTATTACCTCAATTTTATAGATAAGGAACTGAGACTGGGAGTGGGAAGCTAATATGTGCCAGTCAAGTTTCAAACCCAGGCCCATTCAAATGCAGAGTCTATAAGGTGCTATCTGCTCTTCTCCACTTTCTCTCACATAGCAGTGGTAAAGGTCAAAGGGAATGGTGGCCTAAATGTAGCTTGTGTGATAGGAGAGTTTGAAATGTCAGTTGGACTTGACACAACTGAGGTGATTTTCTGGGTGCCTTTCCTCATTTCCTCCAGTGTGACTCAAGGCTGAGTCATTGAAGCTTGTCATAGTAACTAGCATGCCAGCCTCAGAAGGAAGAGAATTTCAGATCAGGAAGGATGCTCTATTTCAATGCTTATGCTTCTATTTCCTAATGGGAGAGAACCAAGGCAATGGAATGGGCAGAGAAAATGGTAGACTAGGAAGAGAGAGAGAGAGCTTGCCCTTAGCTCAAATCCAAGTCCTATCATTTGTTACTTCTAAGACCTTGGGTATTGGTGACTATATGGCACCCCTTTTCTGTAAAATGGATGCCAAAACAAAAGACAGTGTCCCCTATGTAGGGTTTCTGAATTTGCCTGATAAGAGCTTTTAAAATTCAGATTTCTAGGTCTTTCCCCTAGAAAATCTTTATCAGAAGATTGAAGGTTTGACCCAGAAATTATGCTGGCCAAGATATATCATGAAGACCACTTTCTTGATCCAGGAGTACCCCATAGACTTAAGTATCCAATGAAAGTACATCTTGTGCATTTCACTTCACTCAGGCACAGAGACAATAGTTACTGAAGGCCCTCAACACCCTCCTACCCCAGACTAAAAGTTGCTCAAGACCAAGTATTTTTCTGAATGTATGGTTACAAACCCAAAAATCTTTGGGAATAGGCCTTTAGACCAGCAATGGTGCCTGTCCAGCTGACATGTAATTGGGAATTTGAGACACCTGGGTCACCATGGAGAAAAAGTGGGCCTGGAATTGGGGTGGAGGCTCTGATCAGGAGACAGTGCTAACAAGAGCTAAAACTAAGCTTTTATTTCATGACGTTATCTAAGACTGGCCCCGAATGTTTAAGAAAAGAAAGGAAATAGAAAATGTCTTACTATTGGTAGGAAATTATAACAATAACAACAATAAGTTATAAGATTTCTTGAATGCTTAGTCATTGCTGAAATCAATTTCCAGAAGAAAAGGACTGTTTTTAACAGTCAAAATTAATTCCATATCTCTCATTTTCACTGAACATGCCTCCAAGGGAAAATGGCCTTCTGCATCTATAGAAAGAATGGGCCTTAGTTTGGCTCTTCCAAAATCAACCTGGCCTTTCATTTTTCTGCACACAGTTTGCAGTGCACTCTGTTTTTGTGGCAAAGGCTTTCCAGAAGGAATCTCTCCTGGGCATGACCTAGATAACATCTGCTCATTCTCAGAAAACAAAACACCCCATCACAACAGAAAATCCAAATACAATTATTTTGTAGCAGATGCAATGTGAACAGCACTTGACAGCAGATCATGGACTGGGAGAAAGAGTGACCACATTAGAAAATAACCTGTCTGACCCGTGGTGCTTGCTGTCACCTCAGGAACAGAAATGGGAATGAATCACAAGAATCCTAACACCCGTGGGATGATACATTGTGGGCTGTGTCTGACCGACATTGACACCGCGTTTGCATCTGCTGCCTGGTGGTGAGAGGTGGCTCCTTGGGATGTAGATGACAGCATCAGGCTGAGTATATATTTGAAAATCTGTACTTGGGTATTAAGCATAAGAACCTTATTTTAAAACAGAACGTGAATTAATAAATACATTATAAATCAAGTAGAAGAGGATTTTAAATAGCAAACAGTTTTTACAAAAGGAAAGAATTTCCATAAGTAGCATGGAAATGGATGGCCCTTCTCCTACGGAGGTCTGGGGAGAATGCTCCTGGGAAGATGATATTTCTCAGACTACTGTCCTGTGGTTGGTGGCAGCTGAATAAGAATCTTGCTGATGATCAAGTTTCTTAAGGAAATATAAAAGCACCTGTCTAATGTAGTTAAATCAAAGATAAAATAAACTTATTTTTTATTTTACAAATTTAAGAAGGTTTTATGATATCAGAATCAAAGCTTTTTATTTTTAAATCATGAAAGTCACCTTACAAATGTGGTCCCTGTTATAAATCGACTCTAAATGGGCTTTTCTGGTGCCAGTTAATCTCAAGGAATGTGGATCTTCAAACACCATTTAAAAACAGCGTAGCACAAAGTGGTGGCACATCAGTGGGGCAGCTCTCATGGGATAGCACCTCAGTTTCTGGTTCCATGTGGCTCAGCAGGCAGTGCTTCTGTTCTTATCGGACCAGGAGTTGCCTCTCCCTCCAGAAGGAATGTTAGTGTAGAATAGACACCTCCTTTGATTACCAGAGTTTGCTTCCTGCCTCTTGAAAGTTGAAGCAGAAGATGTTTCTTTAAAGCACTAAATCTACTAAAATCTAAATTCCACAAAGATGTTTAAATAAGGAAGAATTTCTCATACAAAAGAGTCTTCTCTTTTGAGTTATGCTAAGGAACTGCTATCCCATTGAAGGTTGAGATGCCGAAGATTCCCAGTATTTAAGGTCTTTTCTCTGATGTTGAGTTTATTATGTTCTTATTTCTCTAGAGTGTGCAATCTGTATGACAAGAGAAAGATTTGTGCATGAAATAGTCAATAGAGCAAGGCAATGAGTGATTAAGAATGGGCATGAAAGGTGCAGTGTTGTCCATCCATGCATCCATTCACTCATCCATTCATTCCCCAACTTGTTTCAGAAAGGGAATGATCCAGATTGAGTTTAGTCTGGTTAGAGAATGGGAGAGACCAGTTGAGGCTGGAAGATAAAGGAAGGCTTCTGGAAGGAGGTGAAATGTGAGGCAAGTCCTCTTGGTTGGGTAGGATTTCCATGGAAATGTGAGTGAAGAATGAGAAAGGCAATCCTGGGAGAAGCAGCAGTGCCATCAAAGGTGAGGTGGTACAAATGCCTCACTGGGATTTGTAGGAAGTAACAGTGTGGTGGGAGTGGAGCTCCACAGTAGGGAATAAAGGGATTTCTAGTTGTATTTGGAAGAATGGAGCTATACTATGAAACACCTTCAATGTCTATCACTCTAGTGTTTATCACTGGTGTCATAGGCCATATGGAACCACTTCAGTAATACATCACCAGGACCTATGTCCTGCATAGAAGCAAATCCTCACCATATATTCTCTTCCTGTCTTACAGACAGTGAGTTTATCCCACTAAACATATACTCTCTTTCTTCCTGCCTGTTTCTTCTTCTCCTTGTCTCTCTTTATTCCCCCACCCCTGGGTCCTCCCTCTTTCTCTCATCTTGGCTTTTCTGTTATGCCCTCCTTTCCATCCCCTGTCTCCATACTTACTCTTCAGAGCCCATGGTGATCTTGTTCCAGCAGGGGTTGTATAAACTTCTCCAGCTGACAGTGTTTTCCATTTTTTGTGTGTGTCACAGTGGGAATTGTTGCTTTCTTTATTTCTCTACAAACAGAGTGTGCAGTAACATTGCAAATACATTCCATATTGAAGGGGGAAAAAAAGCAATAAAAATTAGTAAGGTAATGGGGAGAGCTGACTTCAGGACTCCTGAGGGTATTTCTGTACTGACCCCATTTGTGCTCCCTGCTGAAGAAACATAAATTTCAATTGTTGCTCTATTTTTATCCCATAAAGCTTAGAAGATAAATTCTTAAGGTTATAGATTTTTTTCTTCTACCTTTAATACTACAAATTGTTGGTTGTAGGAATCCCTGGGGAGAAGATAAGTTTGAAAAAGTTGTTTGATGTCTCAAAGCATTAGGTTGGGGAAGGTGAACTAGGTAAATTCCAATTTCTTTTATTCAACTGTTTGTCACTGTTCTGGTTAGGACTCAGGATGGCACAGGGAAAGTGTCACAGTTTGAGTTGTGGTTCCAGCAGTAGGGGGAGGGGATGGCAGTAATATTTTTGGGTTGACAAAGACAGCAATAATGAGAAGATGCCAATATATTCATCATTTTCTAAGTAAGGTTTTCATAATGCTTGAGAATTTATGAGCCTTTTTGAAACAATTAGTGATTAGTGATAATTTTATGGTTAAAAAATGCTGACAAGTTCTGGTATCCTCATTTTTAAAAAATATATTTTTATATTGATTTTAGAGAGGAAAGGAGAGATAGAAACATCAATGATGAGAAAGAATCATTGATTGGCTGCCTCCTGCATGTACCCTACCAGGGATTGAGCCCATAATCCGGGCATGTGACCTGATCAGGAATCAACTGTGACCTCCTGGTTCATAGGTTGATGCTCAACTACTTAGCCACACCGGCTGGGCTGGTATACTCAGTTTTTATCTAATACTTCATTTATCTGTTAACCTTGAAGTCAAAATGCAAAGATAAATTTATCCTCCTGGTAATTAAAATTGTCTTATTTTTATTATAACCATGTTTAATGAAAAGACTTCTAAAACTCTTGCAAAATGCCATGACTTGACTTCAAAATGAAATACATTAGTTAGACTGTATATGTATGAAAGTTATGGAAAACCCATATTGTCTTAAATAGTAATAGGAATTTATTGGTTCTTATAATGGAAAAGTCTAGAGTATGAGCACATCAGACAGGAATTGATCTAATGGGTCAGTGATGTCACTGAGTACCCAGTACTTTTCTTTGTCCCTACTTTGTTCTCTATGGTGTTGGCTTGAGGCCAGCTTGCCTCATGAACACAGGATGGCTGCAGGTAGCTTGCAGGAATGCATGCTGCCTTGTTTGCACCAATTAGAAGAAGGTTACTTTCCACTACTATCTAACAAAATGCTGAGCTCCAGTCTGAGTAGACCAATAGGTCTAGTCTGCCCATCCCCCAACCAAATGCATGGCCTCTGACTTAGGTGGTGGTCTTAGTGGGGTGGGGGGAAAGAGGAGAAGACCATGCCCTCCCTAAGGCCTTCAGTTCACTCCAGTCCTTGATCCAATCATGTGGCCCCAGAAGAGCAAAAATTTCCATCCTAGATCCTGGAGGTTTTCTGATTGTTACAAAATACAGGTACTTTTATGCTAATATGTTAAGGTAGTCATGATAGTCAGAGCATTACAATGTTTATTATTGGTAAATAAGATGCCCTTTAAAAATCTGCTGGAAAAAGCAGAAGGGTAACAATTATTAAAGCTTGGAGATGGATACATGAGGGTCCATGCTATTTTCTTGAGTCTTGTGTATATTTGAATATTTCCATAAAAAAGGGAAAGAAACTCTTCTCTCTCTCTCTCTCTCTCTCTCTCTCTCTCTCTATATATATATATATATATATAGATATATATATATATACTAGAGGCCCGGTGCACAAAAATTTGTGCACTGGGGGGGGGGGGGGTCCCCAGCCGGGCCTGTGCCCTCTCGCAGTCTGGGACCCCTCGGGAGATAACGACCTGCTGGCTTAGGCCTGCTTCCGGGTGGCAGAGGGCAGGCCCAATTCCTAAGTGCAGCCCCTGGTCACGCTCAGGGTAGGGCCGATTTGGGGGTTGGGGCACCGCCCCCTGTCACACTCAAGGCAGGGTTGATGGGGAGGTTGCGGCGCCACCCCCTGTCATGCACAGAGCAGGGCCCATCAGGGGTGTTGGGGCTCCGTACCCTGTCAAGCACAGAGCAGGGCCGATCAGGGGGTTGAGGAGCTCCCCGCTGTCACTCACAGAGTAGGGCCGATAGGGGAGTTGGGGCCCACCCCCTGTCACACACAGAGCAGGGCAGATCAGGGGGTTGGGGTGCTGCACCCTGTCACACTCAGGGCAGGGCCAATGGAGAGGTTATGGCTCTACCCTGTCATACACAGAGCAAGGCCCGTGGAGGGGGTTTGGGGCGCCACCCTCTATCACCCACAGAGCAGGGCCGATCAGGGGGTTGGGGCGCCGCCACTGTCACACTCGGGGCAGGGCCGATGGAGAGGTTATGGCTCTACCCTGTCACAGAGCAGGGCCCGTGGGGGGGGGGGGGGGGGTGTTGGGACGCCGCACCCTGTCACACACAGAGCAGGGCTGATCAGGGGGTTGGTGCGCTGCACCCTTTCAAACACAGAGCTGTGGGGCAATCAGGGGATTGGGGAGCTCCCCCTTATCAGGCACAGAGCAGGGCAGATAGGGAGGTTGTGGCCCCGCCCTCTGTCACACACAGAGGGCCATCAGGGGGTTTGGGAGCTGCCCCCTGTCACGCTGATCCCGGTGCTGGGAGGCATATTACCCTTTTACTATATAGAATAGAGGCCTGGTGCATGGGTAGGGGCCAGCTGGTTTGCCCTGAAGGGTGTCTCGGATCAGGGTGCAGGTCCCCACTGGGGTGCCTGGCCAGTCTGGGTGAGGGGCTGAGGGCTGTTTTCCTGAAGCGAGTGACTGAAGTTTCCAACCGCTCCTTGTTTTCTTTCTTTCTTTTTTTTTTTATTCTGGGCCAGCTTTAGCTCTGAGGCCTCCCCGCTGAAAACATCGATACAATGTTGCTAAAGCCCGGCTGACTGAAAGCCGGTTTCTGGGGTTTTGTTTATCTTCTATGTTTGCAACATAGTACATAGTTGCTTAGAGTTGTAGCTCAGAGGCCGGCAGCGCAGGCGGGGAACGTTGGAGTCCTCCTTCACTGCAGGAAGCAAGCCTCATGTTCGCTTCCAGCTGCCTGGCTGCCAGCCGCCATCTTGGCTGACAGTTAATTTGCATATACTCACTGATTAGCCAATGAAAAGGGTAGCGGTTGTACGCTAATTACCATGTTTCTCTTTTATTAGTGTAGATATATATATATATCCATATATAGTCATCTTGAGGTTGTTGTAGTCTTTTAGTATTGTCATCTGAAAAGCCCATTCAACTAGTATTTTAGTCCATGTCTTCCCCCAAATGTAGAGGTGGTGTCCAGGTCTTAAGTGGAGGTTGTTTATTTAGGGAAGTGATTTCCTAGGGCAGACAGGAGTGGGATTTCTGTAGAAAGTTAAATTGGGAAGCTGGGAAAGCTGGTCACTGCTATGAGGTAATGAACCTCAGTCCTGCTGAGACCCCCTCAGGTGCCACATAGCATGTACTGCAGAATTGTTCCTTCTAGACAGGAAAGAAAGGTAAACTAAAGTATTTACTTTACCCAGGGAATTCTACTCGTCTAGGGTAGCTCATACTCCTAGGTATGCACATCATTAGAACAGTTGAGAAGATTCCAGCAGATGCATACTCTCACCCCCAGTTTCCTCTATTATCAACATCTTGCATTACTGTTATACATTTGTTACAGCTAATGAACTAATACTGATATATTATTATTAACTAAAGAGCATAGTTTATTCAGACTTCTTCAGTTTTACCTCATGTAGTTTTCATGTCTCTTAGGCTCCGCTAGGCTATGACAGTTTTTCTAACTTTGCTTGTTTTTTATTACCTTGATAGTTCTGAAGGATACTGCTCAAGTATTTTGTAGGAGTACTGATCCATCACAATTTTTCTGATGTTTGTCTCATAAATAGACTTGTATTATGGGCTCTGGGGAGAAAGACCACAGACGTAAAGTGGCCATTTCATCATCCCATATCAAGAGTACTTACATCAAAATGATTTATGAGTCAATGCTGACCTTGATCACCTGGTTGAGGTTTCTCCACTGTAAACTTATTCTTTTCTTTCCTTTCCATGCTGTCCTCTTTGGAAGGAAGTCTGTGTGCATCTCATATTTAAGGAATGGGAATTGTGCACCCATTCCTCAAAGGGGGAGTTCCTATCCTCTGAAATAAATGATCTGGAATTGTTCTGTATAGGAAACTTATCTATTCTTCCGTATCTATTTATTTATATAGTCAGTTATTTATATCAGCAAGAACTCAGGGATATTCATTTATTCTTTGGGTGACATTACAATACTACTTTATTTTGTTGCTCAACTGTTCCAGCTTTGGCCATTGGGATCTCTTCCATTGGCTCCTGTGTCCCTTTGAAATACACCTACCAGTATGGGGTTTGTTTTTGAGCACTGTCTTACTTTATGGCACTCACAAAACACTCTAAGTCTTTTCTATATTTCCTGTCCCAGTCCTAGAATGAAATGTTTCTCCAAAGAACTGCATTTTTTAAAAATTGGGGACTGGTATTAGAAACCAGAATTTCGCTGCTATGTGTGTTCATTGTTACTAGGGTATAACTGCTTGTAGGTCCTCTCAGCTTACCTGGTAAGGGAATATATGTATGAATGTGTATATATATATATATATATATATATATATATATATATATATATAACATATGTAGACATATACATGTCTATATTAAGTAAAATATTAAGTTATTACTATTTGGAACATTAACCCATTGCCATATAAATTATTCTAGCTTCCTCTTCTTGCTTATCTGTTAATTCCCACTCCAGCAGTGAGATCTGGCTCCTACCATCTATAATACATTTACTCAATTGTCCAATATTCATATATAGTAGTATCAGAACCAATACTCCTGTGAGAAATAACTTTATTAACTAGAGCACAGTGCTTGTGTGCAATTCCTTTTGCCTTTAGTTTTATAGACTCCACTCATTTATAAAACTACCTAGGTCAGCACTTTCTGCTCATCTCCTTCAGTGAAATCGTTTCATACTTTTAATATAGTTTTCTTGTCACACTCTGCATTCTATCCTGAATTTTCCTACCCCCCTAAATGATTTTTAAATTTGCATGCATTAAGGTTCACTCTTGTGGTATAAATTTCCATGGGTTTTGACAAATACATAATGTCATATATCCACTATTGCAGTATCATACAGAATAGTTCCACTGCCCCAAAATATCCCCTATGCTTCACCTATTAAACCTCCCTGTCACTCCCAAATCCCTAATAATCACTGATTATTTCTCTCTAGTTTTGCCTTTTCAAGAATGTCATATAATTGGAATTGTATATTATACAGAATACTCAAACTGCCTTTTTTCACATAGCAATATGCATTTTAGATATATTCATGTCTTTTTGTGGCTTGATAGCTCATTTCATTTTTTTCCATTTTCACCAAATGTGTATTGAATATTTACTGTGTCATACATACTGTGATAAAATATATATAACATAGAATTTACCATTTTAATCATTTTTTTAAAGAATACAATTCAGTTACATTCACATTGTTGTGCAACCCTAGCCACTATCTACTTCAAGGAAGTTTTCAACATACCCAACTGAAACTCTACCCATTGCACAGTAACTCCTCATTCTCCTACCCCTAAGCCCCTAGTAGCCTCTATTCTACTTTCTGTCTCTCTAAATTTACCTGTTCTAGGAAACTCATATAAGTGAAATCATACATATTTGCCCTTTTATGTCCAGCTTTTTTCACTTAGGTAATATTTTCAAGGGTCATCCATGCTAAAACATGTGTCAGAATTTCATTTTTTAAATAAGATTGAATAATACTCCATTGTATGTATATACTACATTTTGTTTATCCACTCATCTGCTGATGGCCATCTGGGTTGTTTTTACCTTTTTGGCTATTGTGAATGTTAGTGCTATGCATGTTAGTGCTCATTTCATTTTATTGCTGAATAATATTTCAATGTATGGTTGTGTCACATTTTATCCATTCACCTATTGAAAGGCATTTTGGTTGCTTCCACAGTTTGGCAATTATGAATAAAGCAGCTATAAACTTCGCACACAGGTTTTTGTATAGACATGGATTTTCAAATCAGTTAGGTGAATACCTAAGGAATGATGTTTAGTGCCCTGGCCAAGTGGCTCAGTTGGTTTGAGCATTGCCCTGTGCTCAAAAAGGTTTCAGGTTCTGTCAGAGCACATACCTAGGTTGCAGGTTTGATCCCCAGGGGTGTGTAGGGGAGGCAACAGTTCGATATTTCTCTCTTACATCATCACATTGATATTTCTCTCTCTCTCTCTCTCCCTCTTTCTCTCTTTCTCTTTCTCCCCTTCTCTCTCTCCCTCCCCCTCTCCCTCTTCCCCCCCTCTCTCCCTCCCTCTCTTCCTCTCTCTCTCTCAAGTCAATAAAAACATATCCTCAGGTAAGGATTATTTTTTTTAAAAAGACTGTGTTTAACTTTGTAAAAAATTGCAAAACTGGCATAACATTTTGCATTCCTACCAGCAATGAATGAGAATTTCTGTTGTTCTTCATCCTTACTAGTATTTGATGATGTAAATGTTTTGGATTTTAGCTTTTCTAATATATATGTAGTGGTATGTCATTGTTTTAATTTGTAATTCCTAATAATAATATATTAGAAGTTTTATAGTTTTGTGTTTTACATTTAGGTTTATGATTCATTTTAAGTTAAATTTTGTGAAAGGAGTGTGGTCTGTGTCTCCCTAAATTTTTTTTGCATATGAATGAGAGTTGTTCCAGCAGCATTTTTAAAAAAAATATTATTTCTCTATGGAATTGTTTTTGCTTCTTTGTTAAAATTCACTTTATTTATGGGGTCTATTTCTGGGCTTTCTGTTCTGTACAATTGACAATGTTGTGCTGTCTTGATTGTTATGTCTTTATAGTAAGACTCAGAGTTTGTTATTATTGTTGTCCTTCTCCTCCTTTTCCTTCCTCCTCATGCTTCTTCAGTATTGTGTTTGCTATTGTGAGCCTTGCCTTTCCATATAAACTTTAGGATCAATTTGTCCATATCTACAAAATAGTTTGCTGTGATTTTGATCGGAATTTCAGTGAATCTATAGATCAAGTTGGAAAGAATTGACATCTTAGCAATATTTAGTCTTCCAATAGATAAACATAAAATACCTCCCAGTTAGTTAGATCCTCTTTGGCTTCATTGTTCCTGATATTTTATGACTCAAAGTTTGCACACTTTTAGCAAAATCTTCCTATTTTTCCACTCTCCAGCCCCTGGTAACCACTATTCTAGTCTCATTACTGTGAGTTTGGGTTCTGAGGATTCCACAATATAAGTGATATTATATATCAGTATTTATCTTTATCTGACTTATTTCACTTAACACGATGCCCTCAAGGTTATTCATGTTGTGGAGATTATCACATGTTTATCCATTCATCTGTTGACAGACACTTGGTTGTTTTCATATCTTGGCTGTTGTAAATAACCCTGCAATGAACATGGATGTGCAGATATCTCTTCGAGATCCTGTTTATATTTCCTTCAGATATACACCCAGAAATGAGATGGCTGGATCTTATGGTAGTTCTATTTTTAATTTTTATAGGACCCTCCATACTGTTTTCCATAATGGCTGAAGCATTTTATGTTACCATTAACAATGCACACAGATCCCCTCTTCTCCACATCTTTACCAACACTTCTTATTTCTTATCTTTTTAATATAGCCATTCTAACAGGTAGAGGTGATATTTCATTGTGGTTTTGATTTTCATTTCCTTCATTATTAGTGATGCTGAACACCTTTTCATGTACCTGTTGGTCCGTTGTATGTCTCCCTTCTGAAAATATCTATTCTTATCCTTTGCCCATTTAAAAAAATTGGATTATGTGGGTTTTTGCTATTGAGTTGTATGAGTTTTTCATGTATTTTGAATATTAAGCCCTTATAGATATATGATTTGCAATATTTTCTCTTAAGCATGATGTTTTATATTAACCTGGCTATGGGTTGGGCTCTATTTAATATTTGTTATGGCTGTAGGTGCCGTGAACCTCAAATTCCTCTAGTGTTCTTAATATTTTTGCCACTATTATCTTTGGGTTTCCCTAAGAACTCCTTGAAGAGTCTGAATCTTGTAGCTGTAACCTGTTGTTATACTAGAGCTGTGATGATAAGGAATGGGATAGGAGTAGTATTCTATACTCTTAAGATAAAATCTGTTTTTAGTGAGCCTCTATTCTTGGGATGTGAGTTTCACAGAAGTTCCTTACCTTTCCCCCCGTCCCTGCCCTCCCTGGGTGAGACAGGAGGCAGGAGAGGGCTGGGTGGGCAAGTTGGTCCCCTGCCTATGTGACATAAGGCTCTGCTAAAGTCTTTTTCAGTGGAGAGTAGCCCTTCTTATGGGGACCACACAGAGCATGGTTTTAGACGATTGCTTTTCCTTCCCTTACGAAAGATTCGAGGTGTTTTTCTTGGCTCTTCATTGTGAGAACCTGGTTTGGTTCTTGGAGGTAATATCTATGAAAGTGTGGGTGTCTCCCTAAAACTGAGGCCCCCAGGAATTTCTCATCCTCATGGGTTGGTTTCCTGAGCAGGATGCAAGGGTGATTTCTTTCCCGGGTTCTTGTCCAGATGGATTCGAAGAATGAAGCCAGGGACAAAAGATGGTAGATGAAAAGGATAGAAATTTTTTTGAAAGCAAGTACAGACTCCCAGGTAGGGTGGGGGTCCCAAAGGAGGTAACCCACTAAGCTTTTGGCCTATGTTTATAAGGGCTGCAGTTCTTTGTCTCTTCATACTGCCTGCCAGTTGGTAGAATATCAGCTTTAAAGCTCAAAACCCACGTGGTGCCCCTTTTTCCTCTCCCCCTTCAGTGGTAGAATTCTCTATCTCCTGTGAAAATCTGTTTTCCTCTTCTCCCATTTGTCGGGCATTTCTCTATCCTCTGTGAAAGTTTGTTTCCTTTTTCTCCCCATACCCTGTGGCTTTTCCCCATCTTCTGTGAATGGATGTCTTTCTCTCCCCTTATCTTGGGGCACCTTTTTTTTTTTTTTTTTTAAAAAAAATCTCTGTGAATGTATGCCTTTTGGCAGCTCCAAAAACTCACCTATGCAGTCCTCCCCCATGGACCCTCTATTCCTAAAACTACACTCAGCCTCCAGCAATTCATCAAAATAATGATTTAAATGTTTCCATCTATTTATGGCTCCAGTGGCTTTTGCTCTGGATAAGCTGATCTTCGTTGTGTTTGTGTTCTGTCTCTCTAGATTTCAGAGTGGCTGTCTGCCCTGTGACCTCAATTCTCCGATGATCCAACAAATCCATTGATTTTCAGTTTGTTCAGCTTTTCCTTGCTCTAATGATGGGAGTGACAGTTTCTAAGCTCTTTATGTGTCAGAGCTAAGACCAGATTTGTCTTAATGTTCACCTTTTAAGTTTTAAAAACTTCAAGCAAGAAGTTTCGATGAATGGCCCTCTATATTGTAGTCAAGGTCCAATTATTATGAAAATGTTGTGAATTTGATAGACTATTGTCATCTTAAAAAAAGAAGAAAGAAATTGCTCTTTGAATAATGAAGGAAGAAATGTATTTCTGCTTCCTGGGTAGGCTTGATGAAGATATGCCCTCAGTGTAGATTACATTTAAGCCCTCTGAATCTGAGGTGAAGCTAATTGGAAAGATGTGATGTTTTATCATAATTAGACTATAAGTGTCACAGCATGGGTCATTTACCACCCCCACCCCTGGATACTGGCATGAGGGAGCATGAAAAATCTTTGACAAAATGTACAGCAAATAAAGTGGGATTTTTCCTGGTCCTCCCCTGATCTGCAGGCATCAAACAAAGAGAACTGAAAATGGAAAATAACAGCATATCTGAACTGTTAGGAAATATACTCCGTTTATTGGCTGGAAAATTACCACAAGTGTGCACATGCTGTCTTAGGGAGGACTTCAGCAGAAAGCAGGATTGCTCTAATTTGTTTCAAAATGTGTCTGCAGTTATAACTGAAAAATAAAGCATGTTCACCTGATGAGATGAGTGGATATTCAACTAGGCTGTGATAGAAACCATGAAATTCCAGACAGAGAAATATCTGTAGGGGGAAAGGTAGCCAAAACTTCCCTTAGATTGTATGCGAAGCAACCAGAGGGTAGCACAGCAGTTTGGTTTTAAATACCAAAAAAAAAAAAACCAACACCACTTAAATGGACTCTCTAAATGGATGCCAAAGAAATGAACTACAGATGGTGTTTCTTATTCAAGGTTCACAAACGCCTCCCACAAACACCAGACAAAGATATAGTCAGGCATTCACATGAAAATAAGAACAAACATCTAGAATTAAGCAGTCTGAAAAAATGGCAGTAAAACTTTGATCACATGATCATAGCAGGTAGCAAAATGCCTGATACATAGAAAGTAGGCAGATTTATTAAGTAGTAGTAGATTTAGCATCCTACTAAATAGAACCATCAATCTTAAGTAGAACTGAAATCATTTAGACAAATTAAAAAACAAAATAGCTATTGTTTTGCATGTAATTTTTAAAGCTCACTGTCCCAAATACTGTTTAGAAACTGTCTTACGGTCAGTCCAGATTTAATCCAATGACTAAATATACTCTGTTTATTGGCTGGAAAATTACCACAAGTGTGCACATGCAGTCTTAGGGAGGACTTTAGCAGAAAGCAGGATTGTCTGACAGAGTGTCTGACAATCTGTTCTCAGAAATAACCCTCCTCTTCTCCCCCCCAAATTACAGAATGCTGACCCTGAACCCATAAAAAGAGATTTAATTACATTCACTGTTTGATACTTTTACAAATGATTCAGACATTCCAGAAACTTTATTTTTATAAAAGTTTTTTCTCCCTAATCCTTAGGTAATCATTAAATCTGATTAACATTAAAATTCCATTATTATTTAGTATTTTAGTTAATGTATTCCTTTTATCTCTTGTCCTTTTGCCTGGATCATGGTCAGAAAGGAAGTCAATTATATTCAATGACATTTTAGTCTGTAACATTCAGTGGATGAAACAAAGTGGGTTAACATCAAGATTAATTCCCCCTTGTTTAATATAATAAATTTAAACCAAGCTAACAATCCTATTGCATCATTTTATAATCATGAACTATTGTCCAGGAAGTGACTCAATCCATAAATACATGGGCCATTTTCTTTTTGAACCCCAAATCAGGGTACATGACAAATGTGATCATACTTTTGTGGACAATGAGAGGTAATTTAAAATGTTGGCTCTTCTAGTAAATTCAGGATGGAGAGTCACAATATGCACCCTTACTCTTTTCCTCTGGCTTGGAAAAGTTTGGAGACCTCACTATGAGACTGCCAACCCCATTCACTCATTCTCTTCAGGTTCAGTCTTTCCTGATGTCCAGGCATTCAAGTATAAGCAGGCTGTCAGGTTTGAGTGGCTTGGTTTCTGCTTGACACATGTGCAAAGCACTTTTCCTAAATGGAAGGAGGGCCTCTTCTCAAATGTCACTGTGATGGAGAAGCATATTTTTGTTTTTTGACAGATGCCTCACTTGTCTGGGTTGCATACTTTCCACCAACTGGCCTCGACCCAAATGAAGTTTTGACCAGTCCAGAAGTTGTAATTACAAAAACAAAAAACTTCAGTTGCTTCTGATTCACGTGAAGGTCAACCAGTGGAAATAATAGCTCTAGGCCAACTTATGAATCTCCCAGAATGTTAGCAGTTATTCATTCTAGAAAAGAGAGCAGATAAAAATAACAAAGACAGAAGAAAGTGTTCAAAGTTTGGAATTTTGGTTTGTTTATTAGAGCTTTTTTCTTTTTCCTTTAGGAAGGGCTGGGTGTCTTACACTCTTTGAAAACATACATGTGAAGATAAGAATGTGCTTAATTTGATGACATATGGAAATCTACTTGTGATCTTTAATCTTTTGCACTTTAAACTGGTTATTATGACTGGTACTATTAATAATATTACCATTATCCTGCCTGGTGTCATTTGTCACATATTGAATTATTTCATTCTGAATGCAGATAGCATGACTGCTCTCCCCTTCCCCTGCTCACCCCTGTCCCCTTTGCAGCTAAATCTTAATAATCATTAGTCATTTTTGGTGTTGATCATTATCTATTAAATAGCTAGTACTGACTGATAAAGTATAAGTGAATATAAACCTTTCCAGCTTGAGCCAATCCTGGGCGAAGGAAGGAAGGAAGGAAGGAAGGAAGGAAGGAAGGAAGGAAGGGAGGGAAGGAGGGAGGGAGGGAGGGAGGGAATGTGTGGGTGTGTGTTTGCATCAGTCCACCTCTGCTTTTGGTGCCCTCAATATGCCCTCTCCTGGTATCCCATTTATTTTTCCTTTTCCCCTTGAATATCTGCATCCCAGACACAAAAGCCTTTACTAATTTTTCCAAATTGTGAGCTAATAGTGGTTTAGCTGCTGTCACCTAAAGGACATTGTCCATTCATAGGGAGATATTTAAAGGGTCAAAAATCTTCAAAATTCAAAGCATTAAAGCTCTAATACTAGAATTGCAGGTTGCTTGAGGTCTTGGTGGAGACAGATTTCTTTTTGGTCATAGGACTGAACACCATTTTACACCAAGTGATTCATCACCCAGTCTGCCTATAATTAAGGCACAATTGACTCTCTTTGTTTATAGAATTTGACAGCTGAAATTTTTTCAGACTGGCATATACAACTTCTGGATGCAGTATATTCAAATAAAGTATACTTAAGAGTCCAAGTGTTAATCCTTTGGGAGCAGATTCTTTTGAGCTTGGATTCTGCACTATCTTTAAGTTTGACATCTGGGAGTTATAGCTTATGTAGTACTTTCAGAGCAGAGGTTGTGTCTTACAAACTTAAGTATGCTTCGATACACCTAAATACAAGTAGATGCTCAATAATTCTTTAGTGATTGAGAGTTAGAAAGGTGATAGCTCTATTCATCAAAGAGAAATACATCTGTCCTAATTTTTGTGTCTGTGTGAGTCCAAACATCAGGAACCAATAAACCAATAATGATTATTTTCTTCTCCAGGAGTCTAGAGCCAATAATGCATAGGAAGGAAAACAAGTAAGGATGAGCTTCCTGCACTCACTGTGTTGTGAGGCTGGGCTACTTGAGAGGTAAGGAGAGGCAACTCCTCTCTGATAAGCCAGGAGTGAAGCCTCAGTGGTTGCTAATATTTTGCTGAATGAACTGTAAAATGCTTTCATTTTACAGAGAGGGAGTGTTCCTTTTGCTATCTGGAATGATTACTTTCAATTTGTCAGAGATGATGATTATTATTTTGGGTTAAAACTCATGTATTTAAAATAGAGTATACCAAGAGAGTTAAAAATCAATGCATTTAAAAAACTATTTGGATTTTTAACCTTTTGGTAAAAACATAAACCAATATAAAAATCTATATTGCGATAGGTTTTATGTAATAGGACCTTTTATCCTTCTGGTGAGAATTATTTATTATATTTTTCTTTCTGATTATGGAAATAACACATTCATTGGAGAAAAAATAAAAACATGAAAATGGTGTTGTTGTTTTTGCATTTATCATTTAGAAATAGCCATTAGTATTATTTTGCTGTATAGTCTTATTTTTTTCATGAATATTGACATGTATATCCTTTTTAAAATCTTTGTATAGATGATCATGTTAAAACATACAGTTTTATAACTGACCTTTTTGTGCTATCTGCATTTGGTTTTACATTTTGATAGATAGCAATCTAAATGGGCACATGGCAATTACATGGCACACATTTACAGGTAGCGATGAACATTTATCATGTTACAGTTTTGCTACTACTAACAAGTTGTTGAAACTCCTTGTTTTTGACCTGCTTCTAGCATGTGCTTTTAGGCCTCTGAAGTGAGAATGCTGAGTGAACTTTGTAAGTCATTGTGTGATCACCATGTATGATGGGCCTAGGCCGCTACTGAACCTGATTGTTGAGATATCTAAATTCTCAGGCCACCTTATTTGAAAAGGAATCTGTTGCCCCTGATAAGTAGGGCAGTGCTCTTTGAGAAACTGAAATTAGTTTTTCAGGCAGCTTAAAAAGTGTGTATCTTATTTTCCACCTCCTACTTCATAACCTGCTTAACACTGAAGGAATGAGAAATACTTTTACATTTATCGACATAGCTCTTACCTTCCCTACAGAAACATTCCACTTTTTAGAAATACAAAATAAATATTTGCTGAAATCCATGTAATGATAAATTTTCTGTCTGCTAATAATAATATTATCTTATGTGCAGTAGACATGGGACATTTCAAATTTAGGAACAAGGATTTTTCTGTAGGAGGACTTGTCATGTGGGTTCAGCTTGTGGGTTGTTCTTCAGTTATCTTTTTTTGGAAATAAATCTTTTTGCCGATTTAACTCCAACTTGCATTATTCTGATTTTGCTGCTGAAGCAGAGGAAAGACTAGTTTCTCTAAATATTTTTATAAATGTTTTATCGGATTGGGTTTTGACATCACAGAATTCTAACTTCTGGAGCCAGGGGGATTTTCAGAGAGTGCATAAATCCTTAGCCTGGAGTCAGCGGTTCTCAATCTGTGGGTCGCGACCCCTTTGGGGGTCGAACGACCCTTTCACAGGGGTCGCCTAAGACCGTTGGAAAACACATATATAATTACATATTGTTTTTGTGATTAATCACTATGCTTTAATTAGGTTCAATTTGTAACAATAAAAATACATCCTGCATATCAGATATTTACATTACAATTCATAGCAGTAGCAAAATTACAGTTATGAAGTAGCAACAAAAATAATTTTATGGTTGGGGGTCACCACAACATGAGGAACTGTATTAAAGGGTCGCGGCATTAGGAAGGTTGAGAACCACTGACTTAGATGAACTAAAAGGAGCCCATAAACCCCAAGAAATAACTTGCAAGTGTGTGTGTGTGTGTGTGTGTATGTGTGTGTGTGTGTGTGTGTGTGTGTGTAGACAGTGCCCAAAACTTTCATTCAGTTCCCAAAAGAATCCATGAAAGAAAAATATTGGTTAAAAATCACTCACAGTCCTCATTTTAAAAAGGAACAAACTGAAATCCAGAAACGTCACTTGAGGTTAGTAACAAAGTACACATTATACTTCCCTCCTAAATTCTCCTTCTAGGCAAGTAGAGCCCAAGGTTCTGTGCAGTGTTGTGCTGGCCAACGTTTAACAACCAGCTCTGCAAAAAAAAAATAGTAGGCATATATGTACAAACATAACTTTATTATATATTTTATTGGTATAAAGGATGTATATCACACCATGTACAAATAATAAAATAGTACAGTACACTTTATTATAAATTCCATTTACCTATAACTTCAGGGTGACTTGCTATTTCTTGCAAAATCTGTCAGTTTTTATAATGCTATTGCCAGCATTAGTTTCACAAAACCAAACGGTAATGATTATTCAGTTTGGCCAAAAAATTACTCACCTCACTGACAATCAACTATAGTTCCAACATAAATGTTTAATATACAACAGTGAAATAACTCATTTGACAATGAGGTAAATGATTTCTTGGCTGAAAATGGTAATTTTCAAATACTGTGATACTGACAGTCTAATGACCATCAACAAACTTTTCAGTTCAATATACATTTTCTTTAGCACCTGTTAAAGCCTAAACAATACAAATATAAGTCAAGCTCCAGTTTGTAGCATTTATCAGTTTCCAGAGGTTAAATATTCTCATCATGGCTGATTTCAAGCTGCCAATGAAAACTCACTAGGCCAGGTAGCTCAATAAAATGATTAGAAAGCGATAATCTTTGAGTTATTACACTTTTAAAAAATTCTAATTTATTCAATTATAAGTTTGGATAATTTAATTTTTTAATGGCCAAGTTTAACAAGCTTGCCAAAATTCCCAAAATTTTAATAATTGGCTCTCATGAGATAGTTAAAGCCAAGTCCACTTTACCACTGGTCTGTCCCTCTAGTTTGCAAGGCCCTGAGCTGAGTGTGGGAAAGGAATATGGAGTATGAGGGAAGAGAAACAGTTTGTGTGACAAAGGCAGGATCTAAAACCAAGGAGACTTAATAAAATGCCCTATTCCCTAGAGAGAATAAGATAAATCTATACATACTTAAGTAGAAAGCTGTCCTTGATTTATTAGTAGGTAAAAAAGTTTACTTACCAATAAAAACATTGTCTTGTTAAAAAATATGTTTTCTGCCCTGACCAGTTTGGCTCAGTGGTTAGAGCATCGGCCTGTGGACTAAAGAGTCCCAGGTTCGATTCCGGTCAAGGGCATGTACCTTGGTTGTGGGCACATCCCCAGTAGGGGGTGTGCAGGAGGCAGCTGATCGATGTTTCTCTCTCATCGATGTTTCTAACTATCACTCTCCCTTCCTCTCTGTAAAAAATGAATAAAATATATTTTAAAAAATATGTTTTCTTATTGATTTCAGAGAGGAAGAGAGGGAGTAAAAAATAAAAGCATCAATGATGAGAGAGAATCATTGCTCAGCTGCCTCCTGCATGCCCTCTACTGAGGATCAAGCCTGCAACCGGGTCCTGTGCCTTGATCAGGAATTGAATCGTGACATCCTGGTTCATAGGTTGATACTCAATCACTGACCTGCATTAGCCAGGCCAAAACACAGTGTTTTTAAATGTCTGTGTCTGTGTGTGTCTCTGTATGTGTCTGTGTTTGTGTGTTTGTATGTAAATGTCTACATACAGATAAACCCGGAACTATTAACTGTGTCTAACTGGAGATTGGGTTAGTTGGAGGGAAAATTTTTACTTTTTACTCATTGCAACTGCTTTTTAATGAACACTTTTTAATGTATACAAAGAAATGACAATGGCAAAACAAAATTAAAACAGAAAAAAAGGACTAGACAAAAATATAAACAAATAATCAGATAAAAACTGTGGTAAGAAGCCAAGAATCTATAACCAGGGAAAATCCATAAGGTGTAAGAAAATGAGTAGACTCTAAAAGGCTGCAGGATACAAATCGTGAAGAAATTTTCTTGGCACTGAAACATAGATCCAGATTTCTTACTATCAGGAAGCCTGCAGCCTTCATGCTGGGAAGAAAGAGACTTGTTGGAAGTAAGAATTCCTGTTGCCATAACCAGCTGCTATACCTTCTTGGTTCTTCAAACCATTTTAACAAAAAGCAATGGCACTGTGAATGGAAGCTCTCTTGAACATCCTCTGTAACGATTCCTTACTGCAATTCCCAGTAACTGATTCTAGTAAGATGAGGAACTGATACTGGAGAAAAAGGAAAGTTGATGGGGATGTCTGTGGTAGGGCTTTTACTGGTACACGTCTAGAACCCTGTGTGTTTGAGGTAGAAGGGAGTGAATTAGGACAGCAGCAAGCAGTGAGAACAATAAACAGTGGGATGGGAGGGGAGAAAATCAAGCAGCTTCCATGAGCAGGGTAATTTAGAAGAGAGAAAGATGTTTATGAAAGATTTTTTTAGGAAATTTCTGGGGATGCTATGTAAAATTCCCACTTTGCTTCTTTAAGGAAAACCATAAGGATGAACATTGTTCCTCCAGACCTTTGGAGTTAGATTGCTTTTCTTTTAATTTGATTCCATTCTAAGACCAGACCACAATGAGGACAAGCTCAGGGATTACATTTTGAGCCCAAAGGCATCAGCTAGTGCTATGGGCTTTCATATCTGCCTACATTTTAAGTTCCTAATGGCTTGATTTTCTTTTACATTTATTTTGTGTCGACTCCTTTATTGCACAGTTGGTGTTCAATAAATGCTTGTTGGCTCATCGATCAGTGCACAGTGACATCTGGGGTAGCTGTAAGAAACATTAATCTTTCCTCACACAGAAGCTAAGAATAAAGAATATATGCCTTCAAAAAAGAGACTGTTCTGTGCTGATAGAAAGAAGTCTGCAGTATCTGTAGCAACTCAACTCTTTTTTAATTGGCATTATATTCTGGCTTTGAGTAAGCTTCAGAACTGTTTAAATTACTTATAGTAACCAAATTAAGTATAAATTTGGTGTTCCAGATGCATATCAAGCCAATTTTAAACCACTTTGGTGTACAAAAGGAGAACTGAGTTTGGAGTGAGAAGTTCTACCTTTGAACCTTGGCACTGTCATGTTCTTTGCCAAATCTCTAAATTTCCATTTCATCATTTATAATATGGGACATTAAAGCTACTCCTTAGCAGATGAACTTATAATGGCAAGTAGTACAATTCACAGTAACAATTTAACTGTGAATCTTTTGGGAAAAATAACATCATTATGGGAACATTAACACAAATCTCAAAATCAGAAGGGAGGATGGCATGTGTTCCCTGCATGAGCAGCTCTATCTGTGTCCTTTAGGTCCTTGGCCAGTTGTGGCACAGTGATTACCTGCTCAGGCTCTGCAGGCAGAAAGCCAAGGATCACATTCTAGCTCTTCCATGCTCACCTCCATGATACTATTCAAATTCTCCAATGTCTCTAATTTTGTTTCCATATCACTAAAATGAGGATGATGACAGTATTACCTACTTCATCAATAATTGTTTGGGTTTAATGAGGTCATACAGGTAAAAGTGCTTGGCATTTAACAAGAGCCAAATAAAAGTTAGATAATTTTGTTTTAAAACATAACAACCTTGTTTGAAGGTTAATATCTTTTCCCCCAAAATCACGTTTCTAACTATATTGTATATTGAGGTAGAGAAAATGAAGATTCAGGTTTTTTTACTTCTTATACTACATAATTCAAGAATCCCATTTCATAAGAGAGAGTTTCCAAAAAAAGCAACTTCTTTTTCTTTGGATGTATCCTATACTAATAAAAGACAAACATGCAAACTGACCGTACTTTTGCTATGCCTTAAGCCATACCCACCAGCCAATCAGAGCAACTATATGCAAATTAACCCAACCAAGATGGCGACTGGCAGCCATGGAGCTAGAGCAAGCAGGAGGCTTGCTTGCTCCAGTGATGGAGGAAGCCATAGTTCCCTGCCTGCCGTGGCCCTCCTCTGAGCTCCACTGAAAGCAACAAAGTTTCAATTATAGAAGGTAAACAAACCCCAGATACCTGCTTTCAGCCAGCCATGGCCATGGAGCTGGAGTGAGCAGGAGTGGGTTTGCCCCTGGCGATGGAGGAAGCCAAGCTTTCTGTAGGCCTCCGCTAAAGGCAACAAAGTTTCAATTATAGAAGGTAAATAAATCCCCGAATAAAAAAGAAAAAAAAGAAAAAAAGGAGAGGCTGGGAGCTTACATCGCCAGGGTGCTTGGCCAGCCTGAAAATGGCCCTCCGCCTCTCACCCAGACTGGCCAGGCACCCCAGTGGGGACCCCCCCACCCTAAAGGGGGTGTGGCCAGCCTGAAAACAGCCATCAGCTTCTCACCCAGGCTGGCCAAACCTCCATGGGGTGAGGGTCCCCACTGGGGTGGACATCCTCCGAGGAGGGGTCCCACACTGCAAGAGGGCATAGGCTGGGCTGAGGGACCATCTGAGTGCACAAATTTTTGTGCACCGGGCCTCTAGTAATTTTATAAAACAAAAAGCAAACACACAAAAAAACTTTGTATCTGAGAACTATTTACCCACCCCCACATCCACACACACACAGATAATCTATTCTATCCTATTTCCATTGCCCCATTATGACAAATTACAACTAAGCTTTACTCAATATGTCTAAATCCATGAAGCATAGTAACTAGATTCCCTTGTCCTTGTTCACTTTATGTAACCTGGTTCACAGAAACTGGCAAAGATCAAGGAAGGGTATGTAATAACCTGACCTTTGAACTTGGACTCAAGGCTGAATGCCAAAAGCTACAATTTAGAATTTAAATAACTTTGTAATCTTTTTTTAAAACCTATTTTATTGAACAAAATTATGTGAAAAAATTCCACTGTGAAAATGATATACCACTGTTAAAATGTTCCATTGGGAGTAGCATTTAAAGGACTAATGACAACCATTCTCTTGTAGTTCATACTAGTATTTTGAAGTTCCACCTGTAAATCAATGCTAACTGAATTCATATCTTTGGAGGACCACATATGTGACTTAAAATGCCATCACTCTATCTTGCTAGATATAACCTTGTTAATTGATTGATTGATGTCAATGGGGGACATTTTAATATCTAAAGCTTAGATATTTCCGCTCACAAAAAATTAATTCCTGCTTAAGATCATTATCATTACTAAGGAAAAAGGGTCTTAGATTTATATGAACTTGATTTTTCATACCAAAAAAGATAAGTACTCTGGAGAACTGATACTGATAATATTTTGAAATCTTCTCTCAAATTAGGATACCGGAGACACATAAATTAAAATATTTTATAAGTTGACAGTGGTTCATTTTTCCCTCTTTTCATTCTTAGAAGCACATGAGTGAAATAGGGAAACCTTATTTTACTGTAACATAAATTGCCATTTGTTTAGAGTGATTATTTGTAGAGCTTCAAAGAGGTACTTGTCTTCAATAGATTGAATAGTTTTTGAGCAAAATGCTATTCAGTAGCCTAGACAGAGAGCTGGAAGTGAGGGAGCGGGGAAGCAAATAATGGAGAAGGAAAGATATAAAATTTAAGAAAGTTTCAAGAATACATAAAAAAAATTGGGCAGGTAGGATAATACATTCTCTCTCATCGTTAATGTTTCTATATCTCTCTCCCTCCTGCTTCCTCTCTGAAATCAATAAAAATATATTTTTTAAAAGATTCTTGTGATTATATTTAGGACCCACCCCAGTAATCCAGGATAATCTCCCCAGATCAAGATTCTTAACCTCATCACCATCTACAAAGTCCTTTTTGCCATATATGGTAGCATATTCATAGGTTCTGTGGATGACAACTTTTGAGGGCTGTTATTCACCCTGTCACAAATGGGTAGAAAGGAGGAGGAAGGGACTTTGGTTTATTCATTTTTGCTCTCTCTGTCCTCTTCAGCTCTCTACATAGTGCTTGGTGAGTATGCATTTGGCAAATTGAGGAGAGGACATGAGGAAAGGTACAAAGGTGGGAATGAGGTGTCCTGGGAACTCTGACTAGATGATTAGATGTGGACTCAAGGACTACATTATAAAGCAGTGGTTCTCAACCTGTGGGTCACGACCCCTTTGGCGGTCGAATGACCCTTTCACAGGGGTCGTCTAAGACCATCCTACATACCAGATATTTACATTACGATTCATAACAGTAGCAACATTACAGTTATGAAGTAGCAAGGGCCAGAAGGCTGAGAACCACTGGGTGGTTGAAAATGGAGTGGAAAGGCAGGTGGGGGTCACATTGATGACTGTCCTGAATAGCAGGCCATGTTTTTAGGTTTAAACTACTGAGGAAAATTAGATTTCTTATTATGGGAAAAAAATGATTATGTGGGGTTTTAATAAAAGGTTTACTTAGTGAATACTGACCATATGTAGTGGCTCATAATAGTTGAGTCACTATATGCGGATATACCATTTAAGATTGATTATATTTCTGCTATACAGAATAGAAATTTCATTATTATAAATAGTTTCTTCTATAACATGGAGACTGAAGGTAGATGACTGTGAATTCACACAAAGCAATTTTTCCTATGATCTTACAGAAAAATTCAAATGGGAATATCAAGCTATTATGAATCAGACCTGTCTTTTAAAAGCAAAGAACAGGGAGCCCTGCCAGTTTGGGTCAGTGGTTAGAGCATCATCCCATGGTTCTATCCCTGGCCCCAGTTGGGGCATGTGCAGTTGGGGCAACTGGTCAGCGTGTCTTTCTTACATTGATGTTTCTCTCTCTGTCCCCGCTTCTCTCCCTTCTACCACTCTGTCTGAAAATCAATGGAAAAATATCCTCAGGTGAGGATTAAAATATATAAAGAATAGGGAGACATAAATGCAAAATACAAAATGTTTTTTTTTCCAAAAGGGAAGGGGCTGGCAGTATATTTTCCTTAGGAACTTTCAAGGTTTCTCAGCAAGAAGTAACACTTGGCTAGGTCCCCACCATCCTTTGAATGACCTTGAGAGAGAGAGAGGAAAGTGTAAAGTCAGAAGCTAAATAAACCTCACAGCCCCAGAGCACTTTAAGTCTTTTGTTGTTTATTGATTGTATCTGCAATTGGAGTTGGAAGGTGTGAGGGATAGGAAATGTATTTTGTAATGGCTATTTAGTGCCTATTAATATAATGATTTTTTGGCAATGACCATATCTTTTTTCTTTATAATATCTTAAGAAGAGAGTCATTTAGGTCATCTTTGGTGGTCACAAATGGGCAGGAAGCAGAGTAAAAAGCCTTTTTATACAAATGTTCTTCCTTTACAATTATACATGCTGTCTGAAAAATTTTTAAAGTTCTTATTATAGTAGAAATGACATTGCAGATATGCTGAACTCATAAATTCACCTATAAGAAGGGATGAATACTGACAATTATATAAAAGATGTAAATTAATAATCCTGAAATTAATCAAGTCATTATGGTTTGAAAAAATAGACTAAATCACATTCAAGGTACTCTAGATTACACTAAATGAAATTTCACTCTTCACTATAACTTGAAAATGGAAGCTTCCCAGAGCAGAAATGTTGGCTGTGTCTGAACTTCCCAACCAATCCCTCCATCACTGAGGCTTATTATAATTTCATAATGGAAAATCTCAGCCACTACTATGCTTTAAGAAAAACTTTTAAAAAATATATTGGTTGTGTAATTATCCATGTGATGACAAAATAAAATATCCACAGTGACATGGGGACTCTGCCGTGCCTCCCCAGCACCCTAAGAGCGAGCTCCTCTTTCAGGGAGGAACAGTTTCGTATCTTGCGGCCACCAGTTAGGCCAAATTTACCACAGGGGTCCCATCTTTCAGACTTTGTTCTCCCTTCCTTCTGCTCCATGCAGGTGGTGGGTAGGTGAGTTGAGAGGATTTGCTCCCTAAACTTGAACTTCTCTCTACACATGTGTCTGACAGAAATCAGAGTTTAGGTTCAGGAGGCCATGGCAGACATATGCCTTTTGCTCCAATTCTGTTTCCTTACCTCTGCCTCAGGTGCCATCAGATACTGGCTCAGAGGGTACTTCTAAAATTTCAATCCCACTCATGTCCCTTGAGTAGGAAGCTTGCAGGGGCATAAGGGAGACAGTGGCCAGCATCACTGAATACCTTCACATTTAATTATCCTCCATTTAAAATGACATGACTACACCTGTGTGTGGCCATACTACATAAAGATAAACATGCACATACCCTCTCGTTAGCAATTTCATTCTAGATATAGTGCTGAAAAAACTTCCAAACTTCCATACATTAGACAAGAAGATACTTAGCAAAATTTTTGTTACAGCTTTGCAATAGTTAAAAAAAAAAAAAATGAATGAAGGAAAAAAAAGGACAGTAACCTAAATATCAAGAAGAGACTGGATCAATTGTTAATTGTGGCATATTCATAAAATAAAATATTATTCAGCAGTAAAAAGTGAATGAGCTAGAGGCCCCATACCTCTCATTTATAGAAATGCTATGTATTTCATGAAAATAATGCTATATATTGAATGGATGTATACATATAAATTAAATTGAAAATTGAAATAAATTAAATTTAAATTGAATAAATTTTATTTAAATTGAATAACTTAAATTGAAAAAAAGAGACACCAAACTCAGGAAAATGACTATTTCTGGGCAGGGATACAAAGAAATAGAATTGTGGAGAGGTACAAAAGGGCTTTAATGATAATTTTTTAACTTTTTTGTAATTTTATAATTTTTTAGGCCTTGGATGGGATATACATATGCTCATTACATTATTCTTTCTACATTTTCATTTGCTTGAAATATTTTATTTTTAAGACTCTTCCAAACTCTTAAGAGATATCAGTAGTATCACATATAGATCATTTACAAAAAGAGAGCTATCAAAATGCAAAGAGTAACTGCTTTTTCCTGAGGAACTTTTGTGTTTTATTTTCATCAACAAGATCAATCACTCACTAATACTTCCTTTTTCCTTTGCCTGCCTGGAATCTCAGAACCAAGTTTGAGCTCCAACTTTAGTGGCTAAGTAGGGCTCTGGGTATCTGTACTTTTTCTCCTGAACTTTGATTTCCTTTAAAAATATGCACTTTCTCTCATCCTGCATTTGTTTATTCTATTTTATGGTGTTATAAGCCTCTTTTGAGGAAGAAAAACAGTTATAAATAAAAATATAATTTTTTAATGTTCTAGTTTTCTCTTTGTTCACATAAACATCTAGCATTTGCACAGGGAAGGGCTGTGTGTTTGCCCTGTTTACCTTTCTACACCTCTGTGTCTAGCATAGTGTCTGGCATGCAGTAAGTACTTCATCATTGATGATTAAATGAGTTAATAAATCCACAAATTCATCCTTAAACAGATCTTGATTTTTGCACATTTCAGAAGTGTCCAATTTGTCTTGTTATAAATTTAGCTTTAGTAAACATCTTGGTGAATATAGTTTTGGGTTGTTTCCTAAGGTTATTTTGCCAGGAGTAAAATTACACATGTCACAAGGTAGGAGCACTTAATGGCTATTGAAATGTTTTTCTCAAATTGCTCTCCAAAAAAGCTTTTCCTAGTTTCTACAGCCATGAGCAATGTATGAGAGTATTATTTCCCCAGAATATAATGTGTTTATAGTATACTGTGCTTTTCAGAATTATGTTTTGTTCTGTTGTGCAATTTAATAGATGTAAAATTATCTTGATGTAGAGTTAATAATTTTTTAAATGTTAGTTTATTTAACATTGGTTTCTTCTATTTCAAACTACTACTGTTTTTATGGTGAATTTAATGTGTTTGTGAATCAACTCACTTGGCTTTATCAGACCTTATCACAAATTTTCTTTATTTAATGTGACCCAGCAGAGTAAATAACCCGTGGAAACTACTGAGGCTTCTTAATTTCCAATAACTGCCTTTTGACCTTTGAATAATAAACCTGTTTAGGCTGCAAATTCCTCACCTATAAACTGGAGATATGGATATGGACCTTGGGTGCCCATTATATTCCAAATCATATATATGAAATACTGATGACCATATGGCAGGTGTCCAGTAAATAATAACTACTGTTATTATTTTAATTACTAGAGGCCTGGTGCATGAAATTTGTGCACTTGTGGCGGGGGAGTCCCCTCAGCCCAGCCTGAGCCCTCTCGCAGTCCAGGAGCACTCAGGGGATGTCTGACTCCCATGGGGAGCGGGCCTAAGCCGGCGGTTGGGCATCCTTAGCGCTGCCACGGAGGCTGGAGAGGCTCCCGCCACCGCTGCTGTGCTCACCAGCTGTGAGATTGGTTTCTGGCTGAGTGGTGCTACCCCTGTGGGAGCACACTGACCACCAGGGGGCAGCTCCTGCATTGAGATTCTGCCCCCTGGTGGTCGGTGCGCGTCACAACGACTGGTCGTTCCACCGTTTGGTTGATTTGCATATTAGCCTTTTATTATATAGGATAACCTTTAAAATTAGGCTCAGAATCTAGATGATCATTGAATTTATTTCCTAGTCTATGTGCATAGGGAACAAATATATATTAACTAGGGATTTTTTTTATAATTCATTTTGAACTACCTTAGGCAAGGAAAAAAAAAGGAATTTACTAATGGAAGGGTAAAATTATCAGGAAGAGTAGGGATTCAGCTAAACCTCTAAATACAGGATCCCTCAATCCTGATGTTGCCAGAATGTTCTCTTATCAACATTTGTCTCTGGTTCTCCCTGTACCTGAGTGCCATTCTCTTTCTCCACAGGTGAACTTTTCCCACACAACTACCAAAAGTACCCCAAGATTTACACCTTACAACTTCAGGTTCTGAAGAGAGATTGTCTGGATAGCCCCTCAGATTCCAAGTTCAAATATTTTAGGGAAGGGACTTTTGACCCAGCTTGGCTCAGGTACCCCATCCCCAAGTTCTAATCAACTCTGTCTGAGGTAGGGATGTATTTCGGTCCCCTGAGAATATGAAAACTTCTATAGAAACTTTTAAGAAAGAGGAGAGTGTTGTTTCCTGAAGAAATGAGGGATGAACAAAACAGTGTTCACCATAAATTTAAATGGTCAAAAACCCTTTGAGAGAAGGAACCCTTTGCAGATAGGCATAATTCCTTCTTAGTAGATCTGGAATAAAAACATAATTAGAATGAAGTGAAAGGTTCTGGATGAGGGTCACCCAAGTAGTAGGATGAGGTGGTAGTGTATAAAAAGGAGGCATGGTACCTCTGGTGTGTGTGTGTGTGTGTGTGTGTGTGTGTGTGAGAGAGAGAGAGAGCGAGAGAGAGAGAGAGAGAGAGAGAGAAAGCAAATTACCTTCCTTAAAGATACTCAATGAATAATTGTTGAATGAAGGAAAACATTTAATAAATTGCCAAAAAAACCCACACATGGCCTTGTAAGCAGTAAGGGAGGAGTAGAAACACCCTCCTGGGAAATAGAATTCCACTGCCTGAAGGCTCCCCCTCTGCAGCAGCCCAAGCTGAGGGGAGGGAGAGGTTCTACATTTGAATGGCATTTTGGGTTTCTACTTTTGCCAGAACTGAGCATTTTAAAGCCTGAAGTGAGTACTCTTGGGACTAAAAGTGACCAGAGGATGATTTGGTCTCTGTTAGTCACCAGGAAAGTTATGGGACTTAAAGATCTCCAAGAGAAGAGCTGAACAGACAACAGAGAATATAAATATTTTGGTTTCTCATTGCATGAGTCCCACTCATGTACTATTCAGCTGAAGAAATAAAAATTCAATTAGCCAGGTTTTTATCTATTGAATAACAAATACTCATAATTAATAAAACATTTTTTAAGTTTTCATGTGACCTTCTTTTTATCCATTTTGAGGCAATTCATTTAGCGTTTCTGAGTCTCCATTTCTACCCTGCGGAACAGAAATAATGAAATTGAAAGCAATGCCCTGGTTCATGGACTCCATGTACCTGCTATGTTGGGATGATAATCAAAGAGTAAATGGATTTTTGACCTGAAGGGAAGAGGAGTAAATCCCAAAGTTGAGAAATGAATTAAATATATTTGGTGACTCCAGTCTAAAAGATTCTGATTCAGTATGTTGAAGAGGTGATTCAGGGAATACAAGATCCTTGGTACTTTCTGATGTGCATCCATTTTGGAAACCACCAAGTTAGGGGGAGATGGCTATCAGGAACCAAATCATATATTTTTTTTAAAATTTGATTTGAGAGAGAGAGAGAGAGAGAGAGAGAGAAGAGAGAAACATCAATTGGTTACCTCGTGTATGCGCCCTGAACTGGGTATTAAACCCTCAACCTAATTGCCCTGACCAGAATCAAAACCAAAACCTTTTGGTATAAGGGATGCCGCCCCAACCAACTGAATCCCCAGCCAGGGCTACCAGGAACCATTCTTCAACTGTCACATAGCTATGAAAATGGGATATAAATTGGTTCTGAGATCAGGATAATTTCCTTTATATGTGGAGTTCCACTCAAAGCACTTAAAAACTATGACCATATGAGTTGACTGATAAAAATGACTGGGTGATCCATGTAGAAAAAGATATGCTCCCCCAATCTAGTGCTCCTGAGATCCCCTCAAAATTTTTGGATGATAAGTATGCTAAGCAACAGAGGCACAGTATACCCACTTGCTCTGGTTTAATCAGTAGTAACATGTTGTATTATTGCAAGATGGCAATATCAGCCCATTGTGGGGTACAGTGGACAGGACTTTAGCATTTTTCAACCAAATAGTCATTGTTAATGCAATATAACATATTTGTACTTTGCTGAACACTTTTACATTTGGTACAAGGTGAATAGCATTGTTATCCATATTTTCTATATATGAGATCAAAAGTGAATGAGGCACAGGTCTTGCTTAATATCACAAAGCCAATGGGGAGCAGAGTCCATGCTAGGGTAACACTCCAGTTCTCTTTGTCCTAAATCCTGTGCTATTCACATTGTAAGAGCATTTGCTCCTGAAAAGGATCTGATCATGTCCAAAAGCAAAATCAAGGAGCTACATATGAAAATAAGAGTAAGACATACCATCCAGAGAGGTAGAGAATGCCAAGGATTGGCAATTCACATGAGGGACAGAGGAGACATACAAGAAACATCTAAGACATCTAGATTAATAGTAGAAAATGAGAGATAAGCTGAAAAATTTCAATCATTTAAGAGAAAAATATTAGAAAAAAAGCTGGAAAGCCCTCAGGTTGTGATTTTATGCCTGAGCAGATATGAAGCTTAACTCTGGGGGGACCCAACCTAACTAAATGAAAATAGTCTCCTTAACATTAATTACTAGTTAAATTCACTGTGTTATTGAATAGAGGTTATGGGAAAGCCAATTGAATTAACTTATTTTCTTTCACTTTTAAGTTAGATTCTTGGTGCTATGTAAACAGAGCTTATAGGTTTAATAAATTACTGAATTGTTTATCCAAGTCCTCAAGAAGTAATATTTAAATACCACTATCTTGACCACAAAAATGAGGCCAACCATACCCTTTATCCACATCTAATTTTGTCATGGATACAATCAAAGTCCACTGTACGATTTGGCCCTGTATCACATTCAGAGAGGAAATAGTCCAGAGATGTTCAGCAGTTTATCCAGAACCAAGACTTGAACCTATGCTTCCCAATTCCCACTGCTAACTAGCTTTAATTCTTGAAAGCCAATAATAAGTGCTTACAAATGGTAGATAGGCTAGTGTTTTGGATTGCTCTAAGAAAATCTTTTTAATATAAATAATAAGTGCAACTGAAGGCAGACTTATCATAAATGTGCTCTGTGTTAGGCATAGTGACTCATAAGCTCATTCACTTTGTGACTCATAGCTCTTGGAAAAGAACAAGATTCCAAGGAAATATTGGTTTCTATTCAAAACTGGTCACTTTCCTCTCCTTTTTTAATAACAGCAACAACAAATATAGACTACTTAGAAAAGCATCCATATTTAAATCTTTATTATCTAAATCTCATGCTAATAGAACTTCTTTGCTGTGTTCATACATAGGAGAAACTTGATAATAGTTATTTCTGGAAAGAATAGCTGTAGATGAGAGGCTTTTAAAAATAAGATTGAGAGCCATATTATAACAGATTGTGATTACTCATTATAAGCTTTCCCAATGCTATGACTCAGTCTTAAGCCAGGTGTCATTCACAATCTACAGAGTATTTTGAAGATTAGATTGTCATAATGCAAATAGGTCTGTGAGGTCCGAAAGGTTGGCAACCGCTGCCCTAGATGACGGGATAACTAATAAGATGTACAGAAGAAAATTCTCTTGAGATAACAATCCTCCTGCAATAGCTGCAAGGGAAAGAAAGAGCTTGCTGCAAAAATAAACAAGCAAACAAACAAGTAAATGTCTTATCTTGGCTTTCCCAAGTATGAGATTTATTTGAAGAATACCTGTTATTTCACACCAATGCAGAATCTCTCCTTATCCTCTTCTTTTTCCTTTTGTCTGCTTCCTATTCTAATCCAGGATGAAAATGAATATAAATAACTTGTGTAAATCAGGTCAGCTGCAAGTAGTAAAAAATATCAACAAAATCTCAGCTCAGATAAGATTAAAAAGGGAGTGATTTATTGGCTTATATAAGTAGGAAGTTCAAGGGGAACCAGGTTTGGTTCAGGTGCTCAAAGGATGCTAGTATTTGTGTATCTGTCACTCAGGTCTACTGTTCCCTATATTGGTCTCATTCTGAGGCAGATTCTTCCTTGAAAGTGATAATGATTGCTGCACCCAATTTCCAATCTGCCATTGGATCTCCCCCAACAGATGCACGGAAGCTCTTGGGCCCTCATTGGACCACCCTGGGCTGTACACCCAACCCTGAATCAAGCACTGAAGCTAAAGGAATAGATTATGTTAATAGTCAGTCTGATTGAATGTCAAAATTGAGTAGTGAGGAGTGGGGCAAAAGCTGTGGTCAGCGTAGGTGACCCACATGGACTGAGAGCAGGGAAGGAGAGCCATGTTTTCCGTTACGGGAAAAAGAGATGGGCAGGCAAGAGCAACTGCGTAGTCTGTCAGTTACCATTTTTTGAACCCAAAATGCTAGCCTGAGGCCTGGAGCAAACTCTTTTTTCCAATGACATTGCTCCTGTGGAGCAAAATGGATCCTGGAAGCCCTGTTTGTGCTGTCAGCAGCCTCTGCTCTCCCTCCATCTTACCGGAGTCTTTGGCTCACATTTTCTCTTATTAGTCTGCTCCTGGCTGGTTTCATCACAGCCACTCAGTCTTTAAAAGAGCCATTTTCTCTAACGTGCCTGGGGTGCACCACTATTAAGCTTGAGAGGAAAGAGCGTAAGCAGAAAATGAACAGGAAAGATGATTTTTCCTCCCAACATATAATAGGAATTCATGTTGATTACATTTCTTTTTCTCAGAAAGTCTAATTCCTCCATCAGTCTGGAGCAATTGATACAGTACAAGCAGCTGTTGTGGCAGAAGATATAAGGGTCGGTAGCATGATTTACCTATTTACAGTCCTGATGTACCAGACTTACCTTTGTCTAATAGGTGTTGAAACATTTTTCTTAAACTTAAAAGAATTACATCCTTTCCAGAAATGTCAGAGCTCAGAATGAAATGAGACAACAAGTGGAGGAGCCGAATTAATAAAAACTGTGCTTATGGTTATACTTTTACTCTTAAGAAATTTATAGGGAGTTGAAACTCTCCAGTCTGGAAATGGAAAGCAGCTTGATGAATATTGACATTTATTTAACATCTAGTTCATGTTTTCTGTGCAAACCAGAATTCAGCTCACTGTTCAGCTAAATGTCTGCTTTGTTACATCCCTGCTGTTTTCAATGTTTGGGAATTAGATTGAATTCACAATGAAGGTGCTAAGGCATTTCGCTCATCTGGAAACTGAATACAAAACTGCAGAGAGGACATTTTTTAATTTCTTTTGGTTGTAGCACCCGAGATTGTCACGTTCTATGTATTCAAATGCCAAGTACCTTCTCCCAAGTAAAGAATTAACTTGGCAGGTGGCCAGAGAGTTGAGCTGGAAGATTCTTCCTGAGCTGGGCTGAGAGGGGGCCTAATCACTGGAGCTTGATTTGAGTGATGACTTATAAAAAGACAGCATTAAAACACTGACTCACCAAATGAGTCACCCTTGCTGAGCCGAGCGCTTTTATTATCCTCAGAAACCTAGCTATCAAGAAATCATCTCATTGCTTGCCTAATGCAAGTGGGAATGTCTAGCATATTGATTCCACTCCTAGTTTATGCTCTGGATCAAGACCAATTTACACCTGGGGAGTGTGCCAGGATCCTGTTGGGGCAAAATTGTGAAATAGGCAGAAATTGTCTTCTAGCAGCTCTTCTCAAGGCCCTTTCCAGCGTGTGTTTACCCTTCTCCTCCCTTCTTCTCCCCTCCCCTCTCCTTGCCTCCTCTCTCCATTCGTCTCCCCCCTAAACAATTATTTCTTGGCTTCTGATGATGGGATATCGTGGCTCTATTCCAGGGTAACATCTTCTGCTCTGAAAATTTCCCTACTCCTTGGTTCCCTCCCTTGCACCAAACTTATCTGTTCTCTAAGCCCCTCTCCCTTGGGCCTTGCTAAATGGTTGATAAAGATAGTTTTGCATATAGGACCGAGTAGTTGACAAGAGATACTTACCAATACATAATATCAGAGAAACCGAATTTATGGAAGACTCAAAACTTCCATTAAGCTGATATATGCACACTTGGCACCTGAATGCTACTATTTGGGAAGGCATAGGATTTGGTAGAGAGTATCGACCAAGAGTTAGACAGATTGTATTTTCCATCTGGGTAATTTTGAATAAGTCTGTTAACTTTTTTGAGATTAGGTATTGTTACTTATAAAAAAAGAAAGAATGAATGCCTTCCTTTCTTATTATAGTGACCATCTGCTGATTTTGCCTGCTTGGTAGATATTTCTCATCCTCTATTTTTCTTTGCATAAATACCCCTCCTCATACTCAGGCCATATGCTTTGCTTGATGGTATTCTGGACTGCTCTCAATCGACAACCATTAGAGTTAGCCTTGGACTTCTGCTACGACCACTAGAAGACAGGTGAGCTCTTCCCATTGGTAATTTAAAGTGCCTGGTGGCCATCTTTGTCACCACTTGGGGAGAGCTACAAGCCTAAGGCACTCCAGGTGAGCAACACCAACACCAGGAGAGCTTGATCAGTATCTCTCTCTCAGGATCTGAACATCAGTCACAGGAAAGATCACTGGTTGTCCCTGATTAGGACAGGTGCCCATCCTTGAATCTGGACATGCCTGTTATCAAATCTACTCCTAAGCTATATGATCCAGTAAATCCTCCCATTTGCTGAAACCATATTTGAGTTGGGTTTCTGTCCTTTACAGATGAGAGTTCTAACTAGTCCAGCCTGAAAGCAATTAAAAGAGTTCCATGAACAATTGACACTTGTTCTACAGCAGGATATGGCAGACTTTTACTGTAAGAGCCAAAGAGAGAATATTTCAGAATTTTTGGGCTACAAAGTCTGGTACAATTCTACAACTCTGCCACTGTAGTAAGAAAGTATTCATATATAATACAAATATGAAAGAATGTGGCTGTGTCTGTAAATATTTGGTCCATAAATATTATTTATAGACACTGAAGTTTGAATTTCATGTAAGTTTCACCTATCTTAAAATATTATTCTTTGACATTTCCCCAACCATTTAAAAAAATCACTCTTAGTACCAAAACAAGAGGCATGCAGTGGTTTTCTCACACTTTGCTCTATAGGAATAGTTGATTGCAAGAATCCTAGCAACAGCCTTTGGGGGTCGGGGAAGTTTCAGTTGACAAAGAACAATTGTAACTCTGTGTTACCATCCCTAAATCACTGAATTGGGCATTATACATTTTTCAGTGACTCTGGCATTACTTAATTTACTTAATTGGCGTTACTTAATTTACTATCTTATAAAGATGCCCACATAATTATATATATATATATATATATATATATATATATATATATCCCAGTACCTGGCTATGCATACAATAGGAAAGTGCTAATAATAATGATAATGAGAACCTTTCACTGATACATCTGATATTTCATATCTTATGTGGTCTGATTTTTTGGGGGGTCCTCCTTATAGCTAATGCCTTCCTAGTTAATAGTATTGTCTACAGAATGAATTTGAATTGAAGGTTAAATATCCCAACCATTAGGTTTTTTATATATTTGTCCAGTCATATTTTCCCTAAGGGACCTTTTAAATTTCATAATCTACTCAGACAGTGAATTGAAGAGATCCACAAGTTAAGGAATTGATTAAAGTGATCAATAAAAATATGCACCTATTAGAGAACACATTAGAGTATCCATAGGGAGGAATGATTGCAACTGATTTATGGTCAACAGGTGAGTAGTAAAGATAGTGACTAAAAGAAGAAAGTAAAATGTGCTGGAAGAAATTTCACATCAGATATGAAATATCAGATGTACCGTTAAAAAGTGATCATTATCATTATTATTAGCACTTTCCTTTGTACTAGGATATACTGTATATACATATGTTATATAATAAAAAGTTAATAGGCAAATTGTCCCCTCAACCGGGAGTTTGACCGGGAGTTCGACTAGGGGGCGGGGCCTTCCAGCCAATCACCCATGGTCCCTCTCCCGGCCAGCTGGCAGGCCCAATTGCCCCAATCAGGGTAGGCCAGCCGGACCCCACCTGTGCACAAATTTGTGCACCGGGCCTCTAGTATAATAAAAGCATAATATGATAATTAAACCTGACATCCTTCCAGACCTTCTGGATGAAGCCGGAGCTGCGAGGGAAGCCCGGATTCCGGGTGCCAGAGGGAAGCCAGTGCCAGCAGTCAGGGGAAGGAAGGCCTACTCTTGCACAAATTTCGTGCATCAGGCCTCTATAAAAATTATGTGGGCATTTTTATAAGATAGTAAATTAAGTTATGCCAATTTAAGGCCATACAAGGACACGAAGAAACAAAAATGTTAAGATTTTCATATAATGTTCAGGGATGTGAGAGTCTGAATTTTCTCATAAATTAAATAACATCCCATTAGCTTTTTTCAGATTGTCCTGGGTATAGTGATTATTTTATAAAATTGTGGCGTATTACCCAAAACAATTATTGCCTGTGGATTACCAAATCAATCTGAATGAGTATAATTGAAAGACATTTCAAACACTTGAAATGGCTTAGAAATAATTTTGTAGATCTAACCCCAAGTTCCTTCTTTACAGAAGAGCTCCTTAGTTGAAATATACCTTTAAGATGACTCTCTGTGGAAAGATAGAAGCACACATGCCTCGATGCCCAGTCACCCTGATGCCAAAATGAAAAGCAATTCCATTTAAAAGCAAATGCTATTTATCTTCTGTCTGACACTTGAATTTTATTGAGATAGATTTATTCTGTACACCAAATCGAACTTAATTCCAATAAACAAAGCAGAGTGGGAGAACGTAATCCTCTATTTTTTCTTATTGCAAAAAAGGGCTACTTCTTGAAAATTGCTGGTTTTCCATTTGTTTTTATTTGATTTTTTTACTTGAAGGTAGTACAATTTTCAGACACACAGACCTACAAGTTTTAATTCCTGTTCGGGCAAAGGGATCTAGGGAGGCAGACATCAGTAATATCAGGCTGTAGCTCTCACAATGAAGATGAACAACAGGCAAGCCCTTTCCAGCAGGATGAAAAGAGAGATATAATAATTTCTAGTACAAACAGCTTTCCACCTGTTTTTCTATCATTTCTAGACCTAAGTGCCTAAAGTGCTTCTTCAAGAAAAAATGTCTAACTAAAGTTGCCTTATTTCTCTTTTCCATTTATTTCTCCAGTCTTCTACTTTATATTCTAAAATCACTGCTCTGATCTTTTTTTTTTTTTTTCTGCTCTGATCTTACTGAGTCCCCACTGAAAAACTTTCAGGGGCTCCCATAGGCTAAAAGTTTAAACATAAAACTCAAACTTTAGCACAATATTCAAGGCTCTCCAGTGAGATTTAAGCTTGCCTTTCTAACCTATATTCCCACTAGTCCTTCAGACATTGCTAAAATAGCCAATCAGAAAGTGTCATAACTTCTGGTTCAGGTTGTTTCTTTTTCCTCCTGCAAAGTTTAAACTGCTTCCTTTCACATCATCTACTGAAATTCTTTGTTCTTCACTTTTTCTAAGAAACCTTCTCAGATCCCCAGGCAGGTTTTTTGTTTGATTGTTTTAATTTATCTTTATTGTTGAAAGTATTATAAATTTCCCTTTCCCCCTATTGACCACCTCCTTGCTCCCACTCCCTCTCCAGGCCTCCACAACACTACTGTCTGTGTCCGTGGGTTAGGCATATAAGTTATCTGGTTAATCTCTTCACACCTCCCCTCACCCTCCACCCCCTTTCCTATGATATTTCATTAGTCATTATGTAATACCTTTTGCCTCTTGTGATCATTTTTTACTTAAAGATTATTTCATCTATTTTTATATGGCCAGTTTTGCTCTCTTTGGTTACCATTTGCATGGAATATCTTTTTCTATCAGCCTATGTATGTTCTGAGATCTAAATTGAATCTCTAGTAGATAACCAAGGATCTTGTTTTTTTAAAATCATTTTTCAATCAATCTACGTCTTTTTATTTGAGAGTTTAATATATTTATATTTTAAGTACTCTTTGATAGGCAAGGACTTACTATTGCCATTTTGTTGTTTTTGTGTGTCTTGTAGATATTTTGCTTCTCTTTTTGCTCTCTCATTTCTTTCTTTTGTATTTTGTTGATTTTTTTTCTTCTCTCTCTCTCTCTCTCTCTTTCTCTCTCTCTCTCTCTTATTGTAGTGAACATGCTTTGATTCCTTTCTCATTTCCTTCAGTGTTTCTTCAAGACATTTTCTTTTGTAGATACTGTGGAGATACATAAAACGTGATAATGTTATAACAAACTATTTTAAACTAATAATAACTTAATTACAATCACATCCAAAACTATGCCTTTACGTCTCTGCTTCTCTCACTTTATATTATGGATGTTACAAATTACATCTTTTTTTATTGTGTAACATAGATTTATAGTTATTTTTTATGTTTTTGCCTTTTAATTATCTATAATAATAAAAGCATAATATACTAATTAGACCAGACATCCTTCCGGAAGAAGCCGAGGCTGTGAGGGAAACCTGGGTCCCAGGTGCCTACCGGCAGCTGGAGGGAAGCCCAGGTCCCGGGTGCCAGAGGGAAGCGGGTGCCTGCAGCCGAGGGAAGGAAGGCCTACTCTTGCATGAATTCTGTGAATCGGGCCTCTAGTATATCATAATTAAGAGTGATTCATGCACCAATATTACAATAATACATGATTTTATATTTGTCTAATATTTGTCTTTAGCAGAGAGCTTTATGTTTTCATATGGTTTAACTTTCATTATCTAACATCCCTTTGTTTCAACTGGAAGGACTTTCTTTAGCATTTCTGGTAAGGTATGTCTAGTGATGATGATCTCCCTAAGCTTTTATCTCAAAGAGTCTTAATTTCTCCTTCATTTTTGAAGTATGGTTTTGCCTAATATAGTATTCTTGGTTGGGAGTTTCTTTTAGTATTCTAAATATATCATCCCTCTCCCTCTGGCCTGCCAGACTTATGAGAAATCTGTTTATAATCTTGTATATGTGTGAGTCACTTTTCTCCTGCAGCTTTCAACATTCTCCCTTTGTGTGTGACATTTGAATGTTTGATTATAATGTGTCTTGTGCATTTCTTTGGGTTTATCCTAGTTGGAGTATGTTGAACTTGTTGAATTTGTCCATTTTCTTCCTGAAGTTTAGGACCATTATTTCTACATGTTTCTCTCTGCCTTTTTGTCTGTATTTCTTCTCATTCTATGACTCCCACAAAGTATATATTGGTTTTCTTGATAGTATCTTCTTAAGTCCCTAGGCTCTCTTACTTTACTTTATTCTTTATTTTTTTCTTTTTGCCCCTTGTACTCTATAATACAAATGACTTGCCTTAAAGTTTGCTATATTTTTCTTCTTAGAGATTGAGTCTTTTGTTGAAATTCTTTAGTGAACTTTAAAATACAGTAATTGTATTCCTTAGCTTCAGAATTTCTCTTTGGTTCTTTTTAATAGCTTGTATCTTTTTGTTGATACTCTTATTTTGTTCACGCACTATTTCATAATTTGGTTTAGCTTTCTATGTTCTTTTGGTTCATTGAGCATCTTAAAGATGATTATTTTTCATTCTTTGTCAAGTAATTCATAAATCTCTGTTCCTTCAGAGTTGGTTTCTGGAGACTTATTTTGATCCTTTGATTGAGCCATGTTTCTTTATATGCTTTGTTATCTTTGTTGAGATTTGGGCATTTGAAAAAATAGCTACTAATTCCAGTCTTTATGGACTGGCTTATCAATCAGTCCAGCTAGAGATTCTGGAGCCTTGTAAACTTTTTCAGGCATGTGTTCTCTCTGGGCTTGTGTTTATAATTTCCCAGTTCAAGATGTTACCTTAGTTCTTCTGAATAACATTGTAATATCAACTTGACTGGGCCATGGAGTGCATTGATATATGATCAAATATTACTCTAAATATTTTTAAGAGAGTGTTTTTGAGGGAAATTAACATTTAAGTCAGTAAACTGAGTAAAGTAATTGATTTCTCTAATGTGGGTGGGCCTCATACATTAAGTTGAAAGCACGAATAGAACAAGAAACCTGACCTTCCCTCTATCTAATAAAAGAGAATTTCTCTGGCCTGACTGCCTTCAAATTGGGACATGGCTTTTTTACTCCCCTTGGATTCAGATTGAAATATTAGCTCTTCTTGGGTCTCCAGACTGCTGACCTTCAGACTGGAATAACACCTTCAGCTATCCTGGGTCTCCAGTTTGCCATCTGACCCTGTATATCTTGAAACAATTTCTTAATATATATATATTTCTGTTTCTCTAGAGAACCCTAATACAAGCCTGTAATCTCTTGCTCCCCCTTGTGTCTTTCTGTGGTATTGTAACATTTCTGGTGATGTAACAAGTGATAATGCTCATTTTTGTTCTCAGCAGTCCCAAAGTATATTACCATTCAAAGTATATTACCATTCCCTTCAGCCTTCTAAGTCAGGATATTCAGAAACCAGTCCCTTGGGAATTCCTTCAAAAGCCAGAATATTGGGCTCACTTTTCACTCTTCTCATTCCCTCCTGAGGGAGAAGCTGGGAGTTTTATCTCAGTCACATCACATTGTGCATGTATGGGGCTCTGGAGAAAAAGTGCAGTGGACTTTTCTAAACACTTTGATGCAGCTCTTCTTGTTTTGTGCTCACTTGGTGTGCTACAACCTCTCACTTGGTAGCAGAAGGTCTCAAAAATATAATTTGGCCTGTATGTGATAGTAACATTGGTGTTTCCATGAGGGGAAAGGCCTGGGTATTTCTATTTTGCTATCTTTCTGATATTACTCCCCAACTCATAGAGACTTCTGACAGTATAGAATCGACAGTGCCTCCCATACAATAAAACGTTACTTTATACACAAAGATCCTGAAAATGTGACACATAATCAGAAGAGAAGATGGGTAGTAGAACCAGACATGCTACATTTGTTGGAATTAGCTCCAAGGTCCTTAAAACAGCAATTGTAAGCATGTTTAAGGGTGCAAAGCAAAAGGAAGACAAATGAAGACTCTCAACTGAAAAATGCAAACTATAAGAAGCAAATAAAAATTATAGAACTGAAAAATAAAATAACAGATGAAAAATTCATTAGCTGGGTTAACAGGAGCATAAAAAAAATCTCTGAACTTGAAGACAGAGCAATAGAAACTATTCAACTTTTTTTTTAAAGAAGACAACTATTGTAATATGTGGGATAATATCAAGGAATATCATATACAGGTAATTGGAGTTCCAGAAAGAGTATAAAGAAATTGAGTAAAAAAAAAAATATGTAAAGAAATAATGATAAAAAAAAAAAAAAAAAAAAAAAAAAAAAAAAAAAAAGAAATAATGATTAAATGTATTTAAAAATATTGACTGACAGATCCAAGAAGTTCAGTGAGTCCTCAAACAAAGCCCTAGTCAGCAGCCTGCGGACTCAAGAGTGCCGGGTTCGGTTCCAGTCAGGGGCACATGCCTAGGGTTGTGGGCTCAGTCCACAGTTGAGGGCGTGCAGGAAGCAGCCGATCAGTGATTCTCTCTCATCATTGATGTTTCTCTCCCTCTCCCTCTCTCTCTCGCTTTCTCCCTTTCTCTCTGAAATCTATATATATAGATTTAGATAATCTATAGATATATACAGAAAAACTCTAAGTATATACTTCTCAAATTTCTAAAAACCAAAGATAAAGAGAAAATATTCATTGTAATCAGACTCTATACACACATATGCACACACGCACACACACACACACACACACACACACACACCTCAATGAAGCTGTTAAAGATAAACAAACAAAACTATTTATTTTAAATAATCTTTATTTTTGCCTTTCTCCCTGAAGGATATTTTCACTGGCTAGAGAATTCTAGATTTACAGTTACCTTCACTCAATTTCTTGGGAACTTTATTTTAGTCTTCTACCTTTCACTGTTTCTATCAATATATAGGCTAAAATAGTTATAGTTGGTCTTTCAAAAGGTAATCTTTCTCTTTCCTTGGGTCTCTGCAATGTTTACTTTTTAAATTTTTTTTACATGATGTGTTTTTCATTTGAATATAGTTGTATACATTTATCTTACTTGTAGTTATCAGTGTGTTTTGAAACTAACTTGATGTTCTTTATCAATTGGAAATTTCTCCTGATTGTATCTTCAAATATTGCCCTTGCCTCATTGCTTAATTTTCTGCTTCTAGGATTACAATTACATTTATGTTGCACACTTTCTGTTAATCTCTTGTGTCTCTGTTTTTTTCCTGCATGTTCCACACTTTGGACTACTTGTAATATCTTAATTCTATATATTTTTCTACTGATCTATATTTTTCACCCATTATTTTCTTCCAAGTCCATTGTATTTCCATATAAATTTTACAGTTTTCTTGACCATTGTTTTTAGGTTTTTAAAATAACATTTTTTAAAGTTAACATATGCATATATTAGAAAACTGAAAAACACAAGAATCAAAGAACAAAGTCATCCAAAACCACAAGAAGTTTACAGTCTGACATATCCCTCTAAGTCTCTGTGTATCTAAGCTTCCATTTTTTTTAAAATGTATATTTTATTGATTTTTTACAGAGAGGAAGAAAGAGGGATAGAGTGTTAGAAACACCGATGAGAGAGAAACATCGATCAGCCGCCTCCTGCACACCCCCCATCGGGGACGTGCCCACAACCAAGGCACACGACCAGAATCGAACCCGGGACCCCTCAGTCCGCAGACCGATGCTCTATCCACTGAGCCAAACCGGTCAGGGCTCTAAGCTTCCATTTTATATAGTTAAGATTTTTATCCCCTCCCCCCAATCCTGCTAAACTTTTGTTGGGAATTGTGATTGAGAATCTATTAGTTTGATCTGAGTTTTTCAATCCATGACTCTGGTAAATTCTCACTTTTTTAGGTCTTCTTTAATTTCAGCAGCATTTTACAACTTTCAGCAAAGATGTATTAGCCAAGTTTTATTAGGCTTATTTCTAAAGTTTTAGCTTGTTTGTTATTGCTGATTTCAAAAGAATTATCATAATTTTACTTTTCAATTGTTTGATGATATCTATTAAGAAAACAATTGAGTTTTTTATATACCCTTATAACCTGAGACCTTGCTGAATTCATACATCAGTTCTCTTAGTTGTTTTGTAAATTTCCTGGGATTATCTCTGAATATAATAAACATTCATATTCAGCTGCAAATGGGAACAGTTTTACTTCTTCCTTTCCACACTTTATACGTTTTTCTTGCCTTATTACAAAACACTAGTATTTACAGTCAGTACTGGAAACAAGCACTGAAGTGGGCATGTTTGTCTTGTTTTAATCTATAACTGAAGTACATTTGGGGAATTCCTAGATATGTGGAAATTAAGTAGCACATTCTTAAATAGCCAATGTATCAGAGAAGAAATCACAAAACAAATTGGAAAATACTTTGAGGTAAATGAAAATGAAAGCACAACAAAAATTATAGGATGCAGCTAAAGCATTTCTTAGAAATGTATAGTTGTAAACACTTATATTAAACAAGAAGAAATATCTTAAATCAATCTAATGTTTCATCTTTTTAAAGAACTAGAAAAAGCAGATATAATTAAACCCAAAGCAAGCAAAAGGAAAAAATAATAAAGATTATAAATAAAATAGAGAATAGAAAAACAATAAAAATAAATGAAATAAAGAGTTAGTTTTTGAAAAGATCAATAAATTGACAAGTCTTTTAGTTAGAGTGACTAAGAAATAAAGAGATAAGACCCAAATTATTAAAGTCAGAAATGGCAGAGGAGGCATTACTACTGACTTTATAGGAATAAGTCTAATGATTTGAGAAATGAAGCTTGTATAAGTTCACTTCTGCCTTGGGCCTGTCAAGCTTAGGTAAGACCTGAGCTGACCTTTGAGGCAGACGTAATAATTGAGGTATTACAGATCAGTGTAATTTGTAATCAGTGCTCATCCAAGATCTTTTAAAAATTTTAAATAAGTTGATGTTATATAAAAATCTGGAGATTTCACATTTAAAAATTTCTGACTTTTCTAGAAAAATTGAAAGATTTGGCTGCCTACATTTCAACATGACCACCACGATATATAGCTGAGAAGTACTTTGACTTTTAAAGAAAACTTGCGTTTCCAGTTGTTCACAGCCCTTATTGCCTTATGCCTGGTCATTTTTCATTTCTCTCATTTACCTTTCAGCCCTTCCAAGCATTATATTTTCAATCTGTGTTTACAGACCTAGATCCATGACCCATGCAGCCAAATATTCAGTGTATGACAAAAACTCATTTTCTTAATATCATCCTCAATTGTTAGTTTTAGAGAATATTAGATCCAACCCTTTTTATTCTTCTTAGAGATGCATAAGCAAGTAAGATGCAAGAACATAAAATGCTTTACTTAGGATCACATAGCTAGCTAGTAGTGTCAGAGCTAGAACCAGAACCTGGGCATGTCTGCAAATTCTTTCCTACTATATTCTGCCAACTTTATGTCTTACAAGTCTTTTTGACAACTATTTAAATTCTTAGAGCTATGAGTTCCATGTTTGTTCATCTCTGTGTAAAAATGCCTTTTTGTAAATTGTCTTAATTTGCCTTTTCTCAAGGATGGTGTGGGAGACTTCTTATTTTATCGACTTTGGCCATTTCTCTGCCAGCCCTTGTCTGTTGGAACTGAAACTTCCCTGTGGGGCTTGCCTTACCAGTGTCTAGAGGTCAGTCTGCTAGAGATTTATGCCTTAGGGAGACTCAAGGAATATATGTATAAGGTTGCTCTCCACCCGCTTTGTGCCCTACCTGCAAGGAACACCTCACTTAAAGGGAAGATCCTTATGAGGAGAAAAAGACTCAGACCCAGAGCTGTTAATAGGTTCTACACCTCTTTCTATTGGGGTCTACTCTCTTGCTCTACCATTTCTTTTCGATGATTATTATAATGTTCAACTTTTCATTTTCAGGCCTTTGCACACAATTTTCTTTAATCCTCTTTATATTGATTTTTAAAATATATTTTTTACTTTTGCCTTTTTATCTTCCAATTCTTGCTCTTAATCCTTATTCTCCTATATTTATATGGGTTTTATCTAAAATTTTATTTCAGGGGTTTTTATCTTTTATCTCTTTTGCTTTTAGATTTTTAGACTTTAATCTCATTGACCTCTGGCCTTTTATACTTTGTTTTAAATGTCATTTATTTTCTTTTATTATTTTTGACTGTTAATCTTTCATCTTTGTTGGCCTTTTCATTTTTATTTTAACCTGTATTTTATTCCTTTTTCTTTTTTCTCTCTTATTTGCCATAGTATTTTAATATTACTCATGCTAACCTCTCATTCTTTCTTAATTATTAAAAATTGATCATATATTTTTCCATGATTAATTTTCTTATCGTGGCAGAGAAGGAGTCTGGTCATAAGCGGTAGTAGACACAGAGAAGACTTATACTAGAAATGGGAGAAATTAGAAACTTTTCTCTCTGTTCACCCTACCTTCACAGATCCCCTCTTACTAATACCATTTGCCCATCTTTCTCCTGGACTATTAGTCTTTTTTTTCTTTTATTATTATTTCATAAGAGCATTTAGCATTTATTTACTATATATTTTCTGTAGCAGAGTTATTTTTCTCTGGGACCTGAATTTTAGGATGAGTGGTGCTCTTATGGGGTCCCACCTAGAATTAAAAGGAACAAGAAGAATGACTCCCTAAAAAACATTCTCTTATTAATATTTATTTATTTGTTTCAGTGATTCCATCTTTAATGTAGAATTTATCATTTATGAAAATGTGTACAAAATGTTTTTAAAATTAATATAATCTTCTGGATGCAATATTATAAGAGAAGTAAATGATTCTAGTTTCTCTCTCTCTTGCTTGCTTGCTTTTGTTTTATTCTTGTTTTCATTCTCTCTTGTCTCACCTGTAAAAATGAGTATGAAAATGGCAACTCTATAAGCTTGCAATGAGAATTAAGTGAGAAAAAAACGTGTGTAAAATAAATAGTGTAATACATAAACTATAATAGCTTCTCAATCGGAATTTCCCTCCTTTTTTCTTCCTGGCCAATAAAAAATCATATCAAATAAATTGCATATATATTGATTAGAAGAATTAATTTAGAATCAGAAACTTCATAACTTATAGAAACAATCAAAGCAGATGCTTATTATTAAACACAAACTAGCTTATTGAAATGAAAGACAAACACACAGCAATTGATTTTGTCGATAGTTCTTTCTTCATTTTAGTTTCTTTTACTGATGATCAATGTCCTTAGTAAGGATGATACCGGACCAGGCAGTATTTCTCCCTCCATGAGAAACCTTAAGAATCAAAGATCCAGTGTAGGAACATTCTTTTAAAATCAAATGCATTACTTTAAATTAAAAATTTCTCACAAAATATACCTATAAACTGATGATGGTGGTGTACATGGTGGCTCAGGGAAAAATTCCAGAGCGTTCCCCTTCCAGGGCCACCACTTTGCTGAATTTTCAGGGTATGTCCACCACACAAGTCATACTGTAAGTGGGACTACCGTGACCTGCATGTCTAATTTTGATGACCATCTATTGTGTCAAGTTACCCTCTCTACTTATCTCCATCCTCAGCATAATTAATTTTTCCCCAGAAAAAATAAACACAGTATTTTAATGTGTAGTCTAGCTGTGCCAGAGTCCATTACTTATTCTCAGACCAGGGGCTGAGAGAAGTGTGGTGAACCAAAACTTTAAAACTCTGTTGTGACCTACTGCTATTCAAAGCCTATTTAAAACTCTGCATCTGAGGCTTCAGTGGAAAGTTTATTCTTACCCTTTCTATCAGTGTTTTCTTTGAACTTAAAATAGGACCATCTTCATTGTATCACAGGAAACGTGGTTGTCATCCAAATGTCTGTTTTGAAAACTGTGGCCGGTTCACAGTGACCTGAGAAGTCCATCTGATCCTTTTCTTTAAATCAAAATTAAATATAATTATACATTTCTTATCACCTTAAAACACCCTCAGGTTTTTAAATGGATGTAGGAAGAACCATGTTTGGAAGCATAGTTGCCATGAGGAGCGGGTACTGGATATGTCAAGCTAAGATCTCAGTGGCTACTTGGCAGAAAGTGTTTAGTTTCTGTCTCACAAATCAAACTCAGTACTCCAACCTTTGAGAATCTGAAACTGCTTGCTAACCAGCTCTTTCATTGATTAGTTAAGCAAACTAGCAGACAAACAGAAAATCTTACAATCCAAATAAAATGGCATGGAAGATGTCTTGCCAGTGAATTCACTTTTACCAATACAATGGTAAAGTCTCATTTTACTAGACCCAGAATATGGTCTGTTCCAATGTTTCTCAAACTATGTCAGGACACATAATCTAGACAGTCCATATATTTTGTATGAGAATTTAAAAAAAACTTTGTATTTATTTCAACAAAATAAAAAGATAATATTAAATAAGCCCCCAATAATCACAGTCTGGATTATCTGTATGATATCCTGATTAACCAAAGGTATGCAGGGGAGCTCAGTGCCCATATTGGCAATTGTGTTAATGTCCTTGTGGCAGAATGCTAACTTGGAAACTCACACTGAGATATCCAGAAGTGGTAGAATCAGAAAACAAAAAGGGGTTAGATGACCAACCACCAATATGCAAATTTTCAAAGAAAATATTCAGGAATTGGTCATGAGTTTTGAATTCTTCATCTAGATAAAAGATAGCAAAGGATAGAAGGAATGGAGATTCAGTGAAATGATTTTGAGAATTTATTTGGAGGAAGCTGTGCTGTAAATCACACACACACACACACACACACACACCTTCACAAATGCAAAATGGAGGTGCTTCTTTCATCACCAAAAGCACTGCGAGGGATTGAGGGGGAGAGGCTGTAGTTGTTTATATAATTTAATTAAAATATGTGTGCAGAGTGGGCTGGTTCATGACTCACACCCAAGAGTCAACATTAGGGACCAAATGCACATTTCTTTTCCTTAAAAAGAACACAATATATTGCTCAAGCTGTAAAGTAATAGTATATTTCACGTTTTGAAAGGACATCCTTTATTCCGTAAAAATGAAAGATTTATTACCTTATTACACAGTTTATCTAAAATATGTTCTTTCTTGATTGCAAGTTTGGGCTTTGGGGGGTAAGGATTCTAATCAAAGAGCAAATAAATGCTATTTTACTCATCACCACCTGGATGAGAATTGTTGTAGACTAATGGAAGCAGGTTTAGTGCTTTTATCCACTTTTTATCTTGCTTCTGAGTCTGCACAGATACCAGTTATGTATGGGCTCTGTTGATTAGCTTAAATAAGTCCCCCCCCCCCTTTTTTTTGGATACATGTAAACTTAATGTGACTCTAAGTGTCAGGGTTGATTGTTATTTTGATTAATCACATAGCAGTTTTCACTTTAGGAGTGTTCTGTCCATTGTTCCTTTTAATTCAAAGCTTGACGTAGACCTGAAACTACTTTTGCCTGTGATAGAGACACACGTCTCCTCCAAGAATGTAGAAAGATAAATGTTCTTTGATATGCAGAGTCATGATTTTATCATCATGAACCAGCTGTGCTCCTAATAAATAACCAACCTGGCTCTGTAATTACTGCCCAGAAAAAGAAGGGATTCAGATAAAATATTTTAAGACCAAAGATATAGTTTTGGGAGGATGAGACTTACTCTAGCATTTAACTGTTTTCTAGCCAATACTTCTATATGGCAAGTTTTAACTTTTCAGTTATGTTATATTATATTTTGAGACTGGTTTATTTTGGAGGATATGTCAGAATGCATAACTTAAATATTCTCTGGTTTTCCTGAAAGTTATCATTTTAATTGTACAGGTAGGTATCTGATGTCTTAAATGTGTTCCAGGCTAACACTATGTTGGCTATACTCTGTAGTGTGGAATTTGGAGGCTTCACTACCTTTTCTTGTGTATTCTAAATAAGCAATACAACCTTTTGAGTGGCTGCTTGGCTAATGTAAAGATCCTTTCTCGGCTCAGAAGCTAAATGATACATGTTTGTCAGTCTCTACATTTTTCATAAGAGACAATGAGCCCTGCTCCATTTGGTTTGGTTGTTAAAATATACATTTCCACATTTACCTCGAAGAACTTCAGCCCAGGTCTTAACAGCAAGCACTATTGCTTTGCCAAGCCTTGTTACTTTATTCTGGAAGTAGCAACTTTCTTCATTACAAAATTCCCGACCCTCCCTTTATGGACTGGACATTTGTGCCAACTCTCCCAAATTTATATGTTGAAATCCTAACCTCCAGTGTGGCTGTATTTGGAGATGACGCCTCTAAGGAAGTAATTAAGGTTAAATGAGGTCATAGGTGGGATCTTTCTGATTTGGTAGTTGCCAAGGGTAAGGATTTAGGCTGAGGGAAAGAAGCTGGTTTGAGAGAATGAAGGTTAATATTCTAAGGAGCAGAGATGAGAGAGGAAGGGAGTACTGATTGTGGTCAAGGCCTTGGTTCCAGTTGTTTCTGAAGCCCACCTGCACCTCTTTTCTTCTGATAATTCCATGGTGAAGTTATTAATTCCTTTTAGCTTAAGCCAGATAAATTGGGTCTGTGTCACTTTCAACTTTAAGTCCTGCCTAATACAGGGAGCATGATTTCCAAGTTTAATACCATTTAAGACTCAAACATTTGATAGAACAAGCAAAATATCTGATGGATATGCAATCCATTCACCTTCGAATAAAATTGCTTTCATAAAATTGTGCTGCAGTCTCCTGTATTGATGCATGGTAGTAGAAGCATCAATAACTCTATAACACTGTTATAATTATCTTAAGGATCTTAGGGAAGTTGTTCATGACAATGTCCTCTTTCCAAAGAGGAATGAGGTAAATGTATTTCTAGTTGGAAGCATTAGGACTATTTTTGAGGGATAACATCATGCTCTAGTGAAAGGAGCATAGAATTGAATTAAAATCCTGACAGTTCAAGTCAAGCTCTGCTACTTAAAAAAGCTGTGAGTACTTGCAAAAAGTAAGTACATTTGGAAAGTACGTAATGATAACACATGTGCCATGAATCTCACATTCATAAATTAGGAACCATAATTCATAAATCATAAATGTGATTCAACAATTCCATTCTTTTTTAAAAATATTTTTATTGATTTTTTTACAGACAGGAAGGGAGAGGGATAGAAAATTAGAAACATCAATCAGCTGCATCCTGCACACCCCCTACTGGGGATGTGCCTGCAACCAAGGTACATGTTGTTGACCGGAATCGAACCTGGGACCCTTCAGTCTGCAGGCCAACGCTCTATCCACTGAGCCAAACCGGTTAGGGCTCCATTCTTATTTTTAACAAGGATTTCAAGGTAACTTTTTAAACTTTTAAAAAATATATATATATATTTTCTTGATTTTAGAGAGGAAGGAAGAGAGAGAGAGAGATAGAAACATCAATGATGAGAGAGAATCACTGATTGGCTGCATCCTGCACGCCCCCTCCTGGGGATCAAGCCCACAACCCAGGCATGTGCCCTTGGCCAGAATCGAACCTGGGACCCTTCAGTCCGCAGGCCGACACTCTATCCATTGAGCCAGACCAGCTAGTGCGTCTTGTTTAACGTTTTTTTCATGCTGCACTAGAGCTCTGAATATTGCTGTTTGGAGAAATCTGTTCCTTGACAAAAGCAGTAGGTCCTGAGTAAAAAGACATGAGGTCAGCAGTTTGATTGGCCTGGATGATAGAGATCTTGTAGCTGACATCTATCTCTAACCCTGGGATTCTGGGTCCTTTGTGCAGATAAAAACCAAGGTCAGGCAAGGATATGACTGTTTATAGAGGAATCATTTGATTTGGCTCATTCAAGGGTTTATTTGGTCATTAGTATGTTATCTGCTTCTATTTTAAATCTATTTTTATTCAAATTTTGATTTTCCCCCTTCAGAGTTGTGTGTGTGTGTGTGTGGTGTATGTATGTGTGTGAGAGAGACAGAGACAGAGAGATAAACAGAGGGAGATGAATTTAATTTTTTCCTTCTGATAAATGTTCAATAAATAAATTATAAAATATAGAAAAAATATTCATACAAAATGAAATTTACCTCATTTTTCTCCCATGCAGAGACACTGTCAGCTGTTAATTTCTTTTCTGTATATAATATATTTATGTAATTGAGCTTATGCATATATATAATTCTGCATCCTGGCTTTTAAAAATAACATCACATCTTGATAATTTCGCTAAGTCATTAAAATTTTTTATAAATATAGCTAATGGGCATGTAATAATCTATAATCTAGATTGTCTTTTATATATTTCATCATTATCCCATTTTTAGATATTAGGTAAACTCAGATCTTTTGCTCTTATAAATAATGTTATGATTACTGTTTTTGTTCATAAAAGTCAGTACTCTTTTTTAAAATAATTTCTTATTGTTGAAAGTATTGCATATGTTCCATCCTTTTTCTCCCCCATAGACCCCCTCCAGCCCGTCCCCACCCCTCATCCCAGGCCCTCACTGCCCCATTGTCTGTGTCCATGGGTTATGCGTATATGCATACATGGTCCTTGGTTGATTACCTCCCACCCACCCACCCTCCCCAGCCTTCCCTCTGAGATTCCACACTCTGTTCATGCTTTCATGTCCCTGGATCCACTCCATTCAACAGTTTATTTTGTTAAAAGTCAGTACTCTTAAAAAGAACTTCCCATTTATTTGTGGCACTTGTTTTATCATATTTGGAGTCTCTACTTACTAACTGGTTAATTCTGAAGATTATGTGTAAATCCATTTATTTTTAAGTCCAAAGAGACCAGCAAGAACTAGTGTCATCTGTTTGTGGTAGGCAAAGATGAAGGATGTTGGCCTGGCTTGTGTTTTTCTTATTTATTTCTGATTAGATCGCTAAGATAAGCAGGCGAGCTTCTGTGCTAAATTCTCAGATATTGAGTTTTTTTCACAGAGCTATCCATTTATTCAAATGTATATCTTATTTTTTTTCAAACAACATGTTTTGATTATATAGATAAAACATTTGTTGCAAAAATATGGAAAACAGGAAATTCTAAACAATAAAGTTGATGTTAAAATGATCTGTAACTGTATTGTGCTTAACCTTTTGTTGTATTTTTAGTTCCATGTGTGTATTTGTACTTTTCCCTCATATAATCAAGCTTACACTATATATGCATTTTGTTTATGGAAGTCATTCTAGAGTGACCAGTGCTGGTGGCACCATTTCACATCTGTATGAGTTACTCTGCAGTTTTCTGTGGACCATTTCTTGCATTGTGTCCTCTTGCTTTGCCCAGTTTTATAATTACATAGCAATAATAATAAAGTAGTTGGTGCATAAAGTATATTTTGTGGTCTGTGGAAAAGGCAGACATAAGGTTAAACTCCATCTTGTGTTTATTAACTCAGAGACCTTGAGCAAAGGAGCCTTCATTTCTAGACCTATAAAAGAGAATCAATAATAATCAAATGGAATAATGGGCATAAAAAGCAAAATGTGGCCTATTAAGTACTGTATCATTGTTGGCTAAGAAGTAAAAGATTTTTTTAAAGTGGAAAATTGTAGGAGGAGTACCTGGAAACAAATATCAGTATACTCTTAGCTACAAAAGCCACAAATTCAATACTCTGTCCCATTAGGGCACAATGTTCGAGTGTTGCAGTATATAGCTCATCTTTTAGATCTTGCCCACTTTCAGGCCTGGTTTAGAGTCCTATGGAACATTTATCTTTTAAGCAACAGCAGTGAATTTTTATAGTGTACATTTGCTCATTCATTCATTTACTTGTTTACTTAGTCAATAAAATATTAGGAGTACCTACTGTGTCAGGTACTGTGCACAACTCTAGGGATAAGATGTAAGTAAGGCAACAGAATTGATCTTAAAATGCACACAGTGTGGGAAAGGGGAGTAAGCATGATCGTATGTCCATAGTACAAACACCTTACTGAGGGAACAAAGAGAAGGCATGCGTGGACAAGAAAGAGGGAATAGTGGGTGAGCCTAGAGCAGAGCAGGGATTTTGTAGGAAATAAGGGAAGTCTGGGTATGTGGTGAATGTGTCTTTGTTTGCCCAGCAAGCAACTCACTGAACTCTTTCCTATTCTTAGCCCAGGTCATTTAAATAGAACTACCCCATCTCCTGCCTTGAGTGACAATAAACGTGTCTTTGATTACTAAAAATGGGAGCCTTGGCCAGTTTGCTACAGTGGTTAGAGTGCCGACCCACAGACTGAAGGGTTGCGGGTTGGAATCCGGTCAAGGGCACATGCCTCTGTTGCAGGCTCAATCCGGGCCCCTGTTAGGGTGCATCAACCAATCGATGTATCTCTCTTACATTAATATTTCTCTCTGTGTGTCTCTCCCCCTCCCCTCTACTCTCTCTAAAAATGAATGGAGAAAATATCCTGGACTGAGGATTAACAACAACAACAAAAATAGATAAAATGGGAAAATTGTATTATTTAATAAGTAAGTTGTTGAATTGACAAACCTTTCAAAATATGAGATTTATGGGAAAAATTCAATAAATGGAACTCCTGGCTTTGACAAAGTTTGGAAAGCACTAGCTTGTATGATAAGGAACATGCTTCTTACTCTAATATTTAATTCAGTATCATTTGAATCAGGTCCTGGATGCAGTCTTAGCAGCAACATGAGATATCTTACTGGAGGAAGAGGGAGCATAAAGCCATATTATGTACATAATTGGAATATTTGCTCTTGTGTGAAAGAGTCTTTAAAAATAGTAGGCCATCCAATAGAACCCGTGTTCTCAAAGGTTACACATTTATTTCGTCAACTGTTTAAATACTTTGGGTTATTAATTTGGCTAATTCTTTTTCTTCTAATATCTGTGTCATGGGGTATATCTATTTAGTCTTTGCTTTATTTTTGGAGGTGGTCAACTGGTGAATATTTTATTGAAAGTTTAATAAGGAAGGAAACAATAGAGGGTGGGACAAAATGTAGGTTTACATTTGTGAGAATGGGAAACACAGTTTATTCTTGTATTGCTATTTGTTAGTTATTGTATTATTTTCTATAGGAACAGCTGTAAACCTACTATTGTCCCTCACCCTGTATTCCTTATGAATATTTCTGGATATCCTTAGAATGGTATTGGCTATTCTTAAAAACCCTGATTCTAACAACTGTGAAATAGGGAAATTGCTAAATTGTGGAAGCTCTTTGGTATTTTGATGCAATCTTGGAAGCAAACAACATTGAGCAATGCTTTTTTGCTACGTTCTTACTTTGTCATCTACATTAAAGTGTAAAGCCCATTTCACAAGCCAGAAAATGGTGAGAATAGTGGCGAAAATAGCATCAGCAGGTCCAGTTGTTAATGGAAAAAAGGATTTTGAAGCACAGAGTGCAGACTGGGTGGGAGCTCCCAATGGGTTAGAATTAGGAGGAAGGAACATCCGGCCCAGAAGGCTTACTTTTTCATTAATGATGAAAGTATTAATGTCATCATTGTCACTGCTCTTGCCGTGGTTATTAATCTCAGGGTTTTTCAATTGTCTGGTGATGAGAAAATAAGCCAAGTGATTTTTTTGTGTGTGGAACTGAACATATGACTTAGTTTAGAGCAGCCATTCCTAATACCATCAATTTGAAATCTAGATGAAATATTTTTTTTTAGGCATCTGACCCAGCAGCTACATGGCAATAAAAGTGCTTTAGCTGAGAGATGTTTGAAACTAGAAAAAAAATGAATTTATAGGTACAAAAAAAATACTTTGTTACAGATTTTGGTAAGGGAAAGAGATTCTCTGTGTTTCTGAGTCACACTATTTTTGCTGATTGCTTTTTAAAAGGAAAAAGTAGGACATTCTGGTTTGACACAACAGAGATGAAATCAGCTTGATCCAGCTGTCTGAACATCAGAAATGATTGCAGCTGGCTAATCTCTAATTATAGAATCTCTATTATTGGTGATGTAAGTGGCTGAATCCGTGGTTTGACTTCTATGATCCCTGGCTTTATGAAAAGCTGGGATTTTTAGATATTTTTTTCCTTTGCATAATAAACTAAACAAATTTAAATGAAGTCTTGGAGCAAATATAATTAAGGAGCTGCAGGTGATATTTTTGTTCCTTTTGCTGACCAGAATATGCCCTAACTATGACTTTGGATGAAGCTATTAAATTCTTTTTCCATGGGATTCAGTCCAGGGCCTTCAGCTCTGACGTCCTAAGATATCTGGAGAGGCCAAGGTCAACATTAGCAATTCTGAGTTTCAGAGGAAGTTTATTTCTCTAATGGTTTGTGTTTAGAGAAGATTTCAGATAGAATTATTACATTTCAACTTTACTCTGAACACTTCGTTGATCATTTGCTTTTCTTGCTCTCACACCACCGATTCTGACTGTTTTTGTAGAGTGGTTTAGAGAGAAACCGGGACAAGGTTGAATCCATGTAAGTTATCAGTGTTGATGTACAGGCATACCTTGGAGAATGTACGGGTTCAGTTTCAGACCACTGCAAAAAAGCAAATATCACAATAAAGTGAGTCACATGAATTTTTTGGTGTTCTATTGCATGTAAATGTTATGTTTATACTATACTGTAGTCTATTAAGCGTGCATTAGCATTATGTCTAAAAAACAATGTACCTGCCTTAACGCAAAAATACTTTATTGCTAAGAAATGTTAACCATCATCTAAGCCTTCAGAAAATCGTTATCTTTTAATTGGTGGAGGGTCCTGCCTCAGTGTTGATGAAAAAACATTATCTGTGAAACGCAATAAAGGGAAGAGCAATACCATGAGTTATGCCTGTATTCGTCTACTTGGGCTGCTATAACAAGATATCATAGACTGGGTGGCTTAAACAACATTTATTTCTCAACAGTCTAGAGGCTTGAAAGTCCAAGATCAAGATTCCATTTTCCTGGCTTCACATGGTGGAGAAAGGGCAAGCTCTCTGTTCTCTTCTTATAAGGGTATTAATCCCATCACAAAGACCCCACCCTCATGACCTCTTCTAAACCTAGTTACTTCCAAAGGCCTCACCTCCAAAATATCATCACATTGGGTATTCAGGCTTCAACATATGAATTTGGGGTGGGTGGGACACCAACATTCAACCCATAATAGGAAAACTTTGGTTAGCTGGGACTTAACCAACTATAATCCTCAACTTGTCACTTTAAGGGAAGGAGATACATCACATATTGTTTTGGTTAAAGGGATCTCAAACTATCCCACGATGGTCAGCTACCCAGCTTCCCATGTTTGGTATCTCATGATAAATGGTGGCAATGCTGCTCAAAACACTGAAAAATCTTTAGATCCTTCAGATTTAATATGCAATAGAGTTGGCCTTTCATACTCACATGTTCCACATCTGAGAATTTAAGCAACAACACATCAAAATACTTTATAAAAAACAATGTTTATGTTGTTGCTGATATACATTACGTATTTAGACCTATGATAATTGTTTCTACTGAACATACACAGACATTTTTTCTGGTCCTTCTTTCCTAAACAATGCCATCTAACAAATATTTACATAGTATATATATTGTATTAGTAATCTAGAGATGACTTAAAGTATAGGAGAGGATGTGCATAGGTTATATGCAAATACTACATCATTTTATGTAAGGGACTTGAGCATCATCAGATTTTGGGATCCCCAGAGGAGGGGTGGTAGGCTAATTGAAAATTTGTAATTTGAGTGGTTCATATTTTATATATAAAGCCACAAAGATTTAAAAGCTTAGAACTAACATGACAACCTAAGCAGGATAGAGAGAATTATTCTCTAGAAGTAAGTTTGTTGCAATTTAAAATGAAAAAGTAAATACTTTTTCTTCAATATAAAAAAGAAAGAAAACAGAGCCTAAGGCAAGGGTTAAAGTACTGAAATTTTATTTGGGAGCTATAAGCCGGGTGGCAAGGGTGAGGAAGAAGGGAAGTAAGTAAAAAAGAATGATGTGAAGCCCTGGCTGGTGTGGCTTAGTTGGTTGGGGCACTGAGAGGCCGCTGGTTCAATTCCCAGTCACGGCACATGCCCGGGTTGCAGGCTCAATCCTCAGTAGGGGGCAAAAAACCCACAATCTGCGTGCGCACGCACACACACACACACACACAAAGAAAGAAAGATGTGAAGATGTGTGATGCAACACATTTCCATGCTGGCTACCATGTCCCAGTGAGCCACAAAGAGAAACGGCAGGTCATTTAGGAGGCATGCTGACTTAGCATGAGGGCTCTCTGAAAGGCTGCGAGAACATGCACCTCCACATTGTCCATGGAAGTGGAAAAGGAGGGCAGATGGATCTGTCTGGCTCCCTCCCATGCCCCATTTCCCACCGGTCAGTTTTGCTCTGGAGGGATTTCACTCCCCCGCGCTTCTGGACAGTGCCATTAGTCCCCTTAGCAGCTTAGGAAGCCACTGTGTGGCATTTGTGTCCTGAAGGACCAGGGTGATTGGCATGAAGGAGATGAGGGCCATGGAGGCCTGAGAATTTAACTCACGCCTTCCATCTTGGGGACTTTAGTGAAGGTGGCAGCCATGGTGTGTCCAGACAGTGACTGTTGCCTTATCATAAGCAGGGGGAAGTCAGCCAATTAGAGTTGGCTTGTAAGGATCACTGTGAAACAACATCCTACTGTCCAATTTGCCATGTGAAAATTTAGAAAAAGGAAGAAGATAAATCATGAAAATGACTATTTTTTAGGAAAATAGACCTATTCAGAAACATTTAGGGGAACAGGGTTGGTTTAGTCAGAGTTTTCCATAGAAACAGAACCAATAGGAAATATACACACATGTGATATCTGTATATATTACATATACATGTAAAGGGATTTATTATAAGTAATTGGCTCACGTGATCATGGAGGCTGATAAATCCAAAATCTGCAAGTGTGCTGGTGGAGCAGGAATCAGGCAGGCAGAGCTCATGTTGTAGATAAAGTCTGAAGGAAGTTGGATAGGAAATTCTCTCTTACCTGTGAGAGGATCTGACCTTTTGTTTTATTTAGACCTTCAACTGATTGAATGAGGCCCACCCACGTTATGGAGGGCCTCTGCTTACACTACCAATTAAAATGCTAATTTAATCTAATGTTAAAGTCCACCAATTTGAATATTAATCTCATCCAAAAACATCCTCTCAAAAATAATTGGAATATTGTTTGGCCAAATATCAGGGCATCCTGTGGCCTAGTCAAGTTGACACATAAAATTAACCATCACAAGGGTCTATCCTTCTTACTAGAATATTCTGTGAAAGAGTAGGAAAGTATTAAAGCTAAGGAGTTCTGAATTCAAGCCCAGGCTCTGCCAGTTATTAGCTTTTTGACCCTGGGTAAGTCAATTTATGTCTTTGGATCTTGGGCTCCTCATCTCTAAACCATGGGGGTTAGATGTCTGAGGACTTTGCAGCTATAAAATTTGCTGATTATATAATTCTTAGAACACACCCACCAACGGTGTATTATAAGCGATGAGAGGACATACATAAGAAATCTTTGTAAACTTGCAGCAAGGTGAATTTATATCAGATATATGGGAATACCTCTTGATTTACTGAAGGCGATAAGGGAGACTGAAAAATAATTTACTGGAGAAGTTTAGGGAGACACTGATACCCTACTTTCCACATACTTTTTAATTTAAAGCAGGGCATTTCAACATGTCACTATAATTTCTGATGAGTAATTCCATAAATTGTATATTTTATGTTTAAATATTGCTGTCCTAAATATTATTTGACATTTTATTTTATTTTAAATCTTTATTGTTGAAAGTATTACATATGTCTCCCCTGTTCCCCCATTGACCTCTTCTAGCAATGCCTTGTCTCCTATAAATAGCTGCTTAGAGCAAAGAAATGTACCTGCTACAAACAATTAAATGAAGTATCAGAGAAGAAATTGGGGAAATAGATCTGGAAAAGTCAATTGTTGGAACATTAAGCAAAATGCAATTTTCCTATCCTGTTCAGTCTTTTGTGGCTACCCTGTAAGACCAATGGCATTTAGCTTGCCAGTTCTTTTGCTGGGTTCTTTGTGATGATTCTCTTAGTACTTTTGTTTCTCTGCCTCATATGCTTTTTATCACATTGCCTTTGTGTAAGAGTTAATGTGTTTGCACACAGTATTTAGCCCAGCCATGGGCAAACTACGGCCCGCGGGCCGGATCCGGCCCGTTTGAAATGAATAAAACTAAAAAAAAAAAAAAAGACCATACCCTTTTATGTAATGATGTTTACTTTGAATTTATATTAGTTCACACAAACACTCCATCCATGCTTTTGTTCCGACCCTCCGGTCCAGTTTAAGAACCCATTGTGGCCCTCGAGTCAAAAAGTTTGCCCACCCCTGATCTAGCCCTAAATGTACTCAACTCTGCCAGGTATGGACATAGAGAGTACATCTTCTCAGATAATGATCATCAGGTCTGAGTATATGCAATAATTATAATTAAATTATGCCTTCTATTACATACATGTATGAATAATAAGTATTATTACTATTCCAAATTGGCTTCTGTTATTCCAGTGCAAGAGTATATGATGTTGATAGGTTTGGTAGCTTTGGTATAAAGTAGTAAACTTGAGAATTAGAAAATATTTGGTCATTTGGGTGCAAAATATTCCTATGATTTTTTTTTTTTTTCCAAATATTCCTTCTCAAAGCAGTTTAATCATGGATCAGTTGATTTGCTATCATGCTCTAGGAAGTCCTCTCCCTCTTCACACATAGGTGGTGTCCAGAGCCTTTTCTCTCCTTAGCCAGTTAGTTTCTAATTGTAACTGAAATGTGTGTGGCAGCCATATTTCACAATGGGAACAGAAAAATGAAGCAAGTCAAGTAAAGAGACTGACTAGAAAGGGAGGGGAACGAAGGGCAGGAGAGGGAGAGGAAGAAAGAGGCCAGGAGGAGGAGGAGGAGGGGAAAGGAGGGAAGAAGAGGAAGAGGAGGAGGAGGAGGGGAGAAAACATACTCAGCAGTGAGGAAAACAAGTGAGAAATGGCAAAAGAGCACAAGGCAACTGTTAGTTCATGACCTTGTTGCAAAATGATAAGTAGTTCATTAGTTAAATCCAGCCGTAGAAACATTTTGTTTGATCTGTGCAATTAAAAAATAATTTCCAACTGAAATTTTATATTAAAATGTTCATATTCCTAACTTTTAAAAAAGCATAAGACCTGGTAATCTTTGACCCACATTCTCTGCTGGCAACAAGGGGCTGCAGCTGAGCAATAGGTGTCTCCTCCAGACAGAGCATGAACTCGGTCAAGTTCATCACAGTCATCACCGCCCCCCGCCACCCCCCCCCCCCCCCCCCCCCCCGTTATCTTCTTCCCATCTGCTTCACTGACTTATACCTTCCTGGCCTCTGGGTTTTTCAATTGAAGACTCTTGTAAGGGTCTCTTCTATTGTCTAATCACCTTTAAATATTTATTCTCTTCAGTCTACTTGAAACATCATGAGTGCCAATGATTAACTGTGATTAATGATTAAAGATATTGCTGGAAACAGGCCTGCTTCTAACATCAGAGGGAACTGGAGCAAGAATACAGATATTTAAAATTAATAAAGCAAGTTATTAACAAATAAGTAAATTCATTCTGTCTTTGCACTGTGGCAAATATATCTTCATAATAACTAATCAAGAATATTCTTTAACTTATAGTTTTAATAGAATTAAATCTGGCAAAATGCCAAAGATGATTGAACTTAATTATTTTTGCACATATGGTTGCTCTTTGAATGAGCTAGTGATGTTTGGAAGAGGAGTAAAATTAAGACGTGCATAAATTATAAATTATTTTATGTTTATTTCATAAAAGTTGTGTTTCTGGTCTTCAGCAAAATAAATGCTTATATTGTTATAATCAAGATTTGCAAATAATTTGTGGTCTATTCTCAGCAATATCTTAGTCATTTTTAGTCATTGAGGGTTTAAGATAACTAAAAAATTTTTTTTATTGATTTAGGAGAGGAAGGGAGAGGGAGAGAAACATAGACACATCAGTGATGAGAGAGGGTCATTGATCGGCTGCCTCCTGCACACCGCACACTGAGTACTGAGCCTGCAACCTGGGCATGTGCCCCGAGAGGGAATCAAACTGTGACCTCCTGGTCATAGGTCAATGCTCAACAACTGAGTCACACTGGCCGGGCCTAAGATAGTTTTAATTAATTTCATTTCAGAGAAATTTCATTCTCCTAAAACAATAGCAAGTGGGATTATAAAAAATGCTAAAAGCAATTATTTCGATTTGGAAATAATTATAAACTTTACATAGCATATCAAAGTCACGGATTTGCATATCATGTTCAAACATAGGATTAGGGTTGTGTATGGTAAAATATGATCATAATAAGTATTACAAAATAGTGTAATTTCATTATATAAATCTATAAGACTTAGTTCTTTTACCCTATTTTAAAACAATTTTATATTCATACAGTAAAAGAAAGAATTGCTATCATGTCTCAACCATGTATGTCTTTAGATATAGGGGTGTGAATATGTATGTGTGTCTGATTCATGGTTAATCTACCAAAAAAAGGACAATGTTATATGGTTCAGCCTGATACATATTTAAGTTACATAAATTGTTTCATACTGTACAATATTCCTTAGCTGCCAATACCTTACTAATTTGTAAGTGTCTCTGGAATTACAACTAGGAAAGAAGAGGCAAAAATGATTGCTCAGCACTACTGAGAAATACGTACTTTGTTATGCAAGTCTAGTACATTTGGGAGGAAGGATTGATAAGTTAACTAATGCGTCTTTTCTCCTACTCAAGCTATCCTGTCATTCAAATTCTCCCAGTACTCTGGAATAATGTCTATGGAAAAACACGCAAACTACCAGGGTACATAGACACAGTTACTTTTCTTTTTGAGAATATTAGGCAAGAAATGTGGAGGAGTGTTGTCCTGGGCTTGGAGCAGTATCAGCGGCAGGAAATGTTTATGTTAACTGTTGCTCATATTCAGTCATTGCTGAGTGCCAGGTCCCCAAGGACCCACATGTGTTCACTAACAGCTCTATGCATGGGCCCTGCATAGAGCTTCTTCTTGCCTAATTCTAAGGGTGACACTGGTTGTCACATTCATATCCTGAAGCATGGCCCTAGTCAGACCAAGATTCCACTCAGCAGTCTTGACAGATGCACAGAATACAGTCAAACTATGGCATTGGGGCCCTAGAAGCTCAGCAGAACCTCCTGCACTTCCCTCCTACTCTTGGCCTCTAACAGTCTCCTCAAAGGCAGAAATTATAATTAAAACAAACAATAAATTCTAGCCCAGCCAGTGTTGCTCAGCGGTTGAGCGTCCACCTATGAACCAGGAGGTCATGGTTCGATTCCTGGTTGGGGCATATGCCTGGGTTGTGGGTTCAATCCCCAGTAAGGGGCATGCAGGAGGCAGACAATCAATGATTCCCTCTCATCATTGATATTTTTATCTCTCCCCCCCTCTCCCTCTCTGAAATCAATAAAAAATATATATATTTAAAAACTCAATAAATTATAGATGCCAGCCTTAAAAGCTTGCAAGATCGTTTATAATAGAATTTAAAAATTAAAAACATTAAGGTATTAGATGTTAAGCAATTTCTTCAAGATTCCCATCCAGATCTGGCTCCAAAGGTGGAGATTTTTCCACCAAGGCAGGCTTTTCTCAGAAATCCAGAGACAGCTTTTTCCTTCTGCACAGCCCCTCCTTGCCCTGCATTTAAAACGTGTTCGGTTATGTTTGTAGCCTAACTATACCTATGTTTTCACCAGAACCGTAAAGGAATAGATGTACAAAGTCACGATACATTTTCTTCAGGCAGTTTTTTCCTTCAGAAGAATGGCTTAATTTACTAAAAAGGAGCTGCCTTCACCCAGCACTTTCCCCACAAAGCCCACATTGAATGTGTACTTACTTGCCGATTCTCTCCTCTGTTATCGTGGTTTAAACTGGCTGTTGTTGCTGTTTAAAGCTCTTTGAAATTTTGAATCGTGCTGGTCACTTTTTATTCCAGAGTGTGATAGTGAATGCTTAGCATGAGAGTTATTTCCTTGGCTTTCCTGGTAAAGCTAAGAACAGAACAACTGATTTATTTTAAATTGTGTGTATATGAGGGTTTTGTTGATTAGAGACTTTACCTAATTACAGTCTGAGTATGTGAGCTGGATACCATTTGACAACTTTAAAAAGTAAGCAATAGTTTAAAATACTCTAGCAAATAACAATAATAAAAGTGAGCAGGGGCTAGATGACTCAAAAGATATACACCCACAGAACTTACCGTGTGTTTTAATATGACTTTACTACCCAGCCTCTTTACCAGCATAACTACGTTACTCCACTGCCTTCAACAATTTCATTTCACTACTCCAGGATACCCTTGTGCAGGGAGTAAAAGTGGCAAATACGTTTATTGTTTCAGGAATTTCCCATAAAGCCCATCAAAATGAACATCAAACTATTCAACTCCTTAACAGATAGCATCAGGTCACTGTTTATGCCCCCAAGACTCTTTGGACCCTTCACATCAAAGTCTACATCTTGCTATAGCAATGGATCATAACTTATTATATCATTGCCCTTACTTATTCCTAATCATACTCCCTTCCCATCGAGTGACCCGCCTTAAGCCAGACTCCACAATTTCATAAACATCCCAACTTTGCCATCTTTACTTAAGATTCTGGCAAGGTAGTATTCTCCCTTATCAGGTAAGAATAAACTCAGCTTTGTTTTATCAAAAGGCCATTTTGATGAAATTTGGGGGGAGTCAGTGTTTGGCAAACAAACAAACAAACATGGCTGAATACTGATAATTGGTGAAGCTGGGTGATAGGCATATGGTTTTATAATATTAGTCTCTCTACTTTTGTATTTGTTGGAAAAGTTAAAAAAAAAAAAAAAAGCTAAAATCTTTGAGTTAAAACCTAGCCTGGGCTAGAGGCCAAGGACAGGAGCTGCTGAGTGAGTGATGAGAGCTCAAGACAGTGTGATAAGGAGACTGGAAAATGTGGTACCAGCTTCCTATAGCCCTGTGGCATAGTCTCCATCAATTTGAGGAGTGTGAACATAAAATTCACAACCCAATTCTTGGCAGTCTGCAGCACAACAAAGCATTCCTGCCCACTCAGTGGTACCAGCCAGACTTCGGGCTGTAACACTGTTCTTATGAGCAGATGATCCACTGTGGTGGTGTTCACTCTAGAGCTTGGAGAGTGTGAAGTGAGCCTTCCTCCACTGTGTTATTTCTCATGATGGTAGAAAGAGGGTGGATAACAAACAGATAAGACAAGGGGATCCTTAGGTCATGAAATAACGTAGGAGCCATGCAGTGGGGAGAATCCCGGGACCTGACTGGAAATCCAGACACCCCGGTTAGCTCTTAATATTCACAGATGTTTTGCCTGTCATTTCTTTCCTCACTTCCTTTGATCATCTTTAGTGTTCTCCTTCTGAGCCTTCTCCCTGAGTAGTTTTCCTCTACTTGTACTCCCAGACCTTCAGTGATTATAATGGGGGTTGGGTGGGAGGGAAATGTCATTTTAGTCCCTTTGACTTCTTCCCAGATAAACTTCATGATTAGTAGAGTCATAGGTAGGCAAGCTAGCCCACAAAAGCCAATTTACCCATAATGTAGCAGAAATTCAAGTCACTTTCAGTGGAAAACTGAGGCAAACAGTATGAGACAGTCCCATTCTATTTCCAAAAATAGAAAGTAGTTTTCTAAATGGGTGATTGGGGCTTCTTAGAAATTCATAAGTAGAACCCATAAGTCAACATTCTATAAAATGAGCCAATCTATGTTTATTAGTATTGTAATACCATTAACTCAAATTCTTAACCATTGGCCAGTCCTTTTCCACTTTAATTAGTCATTTATTATGTTGATGTGATCACTGCCAAGATAGAGTTTTAACTTCTATGTTTTCCCCCTATATATAGATTTTCTCTTTTTTCTTTCGTTTTCTCTTCCTTCTCTCCCTCCTTTCCACCCTCCCTCTTTCTTTCCCTCCATTCTTTTTTTATAAAAATAGGCCATGCAACTTTATTTATACATTTCCCCCAAATACAGAATTTTAAGGCCACTCACCACACGAGGTCAAATGTGTTAATGGTAGAACTGAGGCAGCTTCCAGGCTCCAGAATTCCCTGTCTGTACTTTTTCTTGTATTGTGCTGTTCTCTAGGCTTTTGAGATTTCAGCATTTTAGTTATTAGATGAAAAGATCTAATGGGTTATATACATTTTATAATTTATCTTTCTTTGAAAACTGATTCTGGATATCCTATTTTTTTCTCTCTAAATTGACCATTTTTGATGAGTTTTGTGGTAGTAATGCATGTCCTATTAGTTCTAGGACTTGGTATTTACTATTTTGGTTGAAAGTTACAATGTCATCAATTACTTTTTAATGATTTCTTGAGAACCAATAAGAAGTTAGTCATTTCTGGGCAAAGTCAAGCTCAGAGACAGCAGGCCCAGCAATGATAGGAGTTGGATCTTGCATGGAGGGATTGACACCAAATATAGAATCACAGCAGCCCTGACTGTCTCTGAGCTAAGGGCATTCGGCTCTCTCTGGATGTGTGTAAACCACCTACACATGACAGCTCACAAGGTCCATCGAAAAATGGAGCTAAGTCATCGTCTCAAGGAGGCGATAAGGGAAAATTTTCTACTAATATGCACTTAGTTACTAGAAATAGTTGCGGAGTGAGGCTTTATGCTTTTGGAACTATAAATACATCTGCTCTTTTCAGTCTCAGTAAACAGTATTCCTTGTCCAAGCTTAGCAACGGATGACTTTTGAGTTATTTTTCCAGCATGATTGGTGGCTGATAAATATTTTAGTAAGTTTTGTTAGCCTTCATTTGTGAGCCCACTGGGGAAGGGCTGGGGGAAGAGGAGAGAAAGGCAGAAGAGAGAAGCTCAAGGTAGAAGAGAAAAGGAAGGACAGCACTATAAGATTTTTCTCTATTGATACGGAACAAAATAAACTTCAAAAGTGCTTCATATTTGGATTTTATCCAGCTTTCATCTAGCTAACTAGTACTGGCTCCATTAGCAACATGCTCTAAGCTAGGAGTTCTTGATTTTTCTTTTCTTTCTTTCTTTTTTTTTTTTCCCTCCTCCAAGTCATACAGGATGGATGATGGCTGGGGTGTGGAATTTTCCCATCTGTGTGCCAGGGTTATGAGCAGTTCCCAGGGAAAGAGCTGCAGCAACTCCACCCCTTAATCTCCATTGGAGATTGCAGTTAGGAATACATGTGAGAGAATGATGCTGTTGTAGGAAAAAACTTGGAATGGCTCAAATTTATTATTTAGAAATTGAACTATTCACAAATGTCAATATTTGACAAATGACTTGCAAGTTGCAACACACCTCACAGTTAATCATGTCATGTCAGGGTGTTGAAACAACTGTTGAGGAGTGTTGCTTGAATTAGTTAAATTAAGTAGCTAGACTTTTGTTCCTAGAGAATACCAAAAATCTTGCCTCTCCTTTTTTTAATCCTCACCCGAGGATATTTTTTCCATTGCTTCTTTAGAGAGAGTGAAAAGGAGGGAGAAAGGGGGGGAAGAGAGAGAAACATTAATATGAGAGAGACATTGGTTACCTCCCACACGAGCCCCAGTTGGGGCCGGGATGGAACCTGCAACCCAGGTATGTGCCCTTGACCAGGAATCAAACCCATGACCCTTCCATGCGAGGGTTGACACTCTAACCATTGAATAACACTGGCCAGAGTTTGCCTCCCTCTCTTCTTAGCTGTATCTTCTATATGTACACACATGTATATAATATATAATTATATATGATATATAATACATGCACACACACATATTGGTAACCCAGAAGTATAGATTAATGCTCCATTGAAATGAAAAGTATAACTATCTTCTATCGTGACTCTAAGGATAAGGAAACCAACAATTATTATTCCTAGATGCACCGAAGTAAATATCTGTGGCAGAGTAAAGAGGATCACAAATTTTTTCAATACCTCTCCCATTAAAAGTGGGTCTATTATCCTGCCCTTGAATCAGAGCTGACTTGTATCTGTTTTGGCCAATAAAGTATGGCAGAACTAATGTTATGCCACGTAGGCCAAACCTTAAGTGAACTGGAAGCTTCTGCCTTGGTCTCTTGGAAGTCAGCTGCCATGTAAGAAGATAGACTACCCTGAGGTCACTATGCTGTGAGAGGTTCAAGCCACGTAGAGAGGCCCTGAATGATGAGATGCCAGGTGGAGAGAGAGGTCAGGAGCATTGAGCTGTTGGCTATGTGACTAAAGATGCCATAGCTTGGAAGGTGGTCCTCTAGTCCCACCTGACCCAGCTGCTACCACATGGATCAGAGATGAACTTTTCCAGAATTCCTAACTCGCAAAATAAAATGGTTGTTTTAAGTCATCAAGACAGTAACAAGAACAGTGTCCATGGGTAGAGAATTTTAAAGAGATTCAGAATATCATGTTGTCAGCAAAGGCATTTATGTAAGGTGATTACCAGTTGAAATGCACACCGATTTGCATGGGCCAAAGCCCTGACAGCATGTGTAAAGTGAATGCTATCAAGATTTAAAAATAGACAAGTAGTAAATGGAACTACAGGAGGAAGAACAAACACTTAAAATGATTTTTGAAGGTATAAGAGGAATTATGGGGAGAAAAATACTCTTTACTCTTCATAGAACAGAAGAGGCTTTCCTAAGTGGGCCCAGGTATCTTGGCTGCTTCCTGCTTATGTGTGAGGCTGTTCTTCTTCAACTGGATGATTCATTTAATTGCAATTTGTATTTGACTAGACCTTCTGTACCTTTGCTGGAAGGAGAAGGTGCTGAACAGGATAGAAATGTCACTCCCACCTTTAATTGATTTGTGCCTTTATATTGCTACCTCATAACCCTGGGTCCCTCAATTTGCTACCTTTCTCCCTAGCCCCACCCCAAATATTTGCCCAAACCTTTTTTTCTCATTTCTTCTCTTCCCACTTCCCAATGCTAAAGTAAAGTAATTTCAAGTAGTCTAAGTTTTACTATATTAAATAATCCTATATAATAAAAGCCTAATATGCTAAGTGTGTCCGGTCATCTGGTCAGCTGTTCAACCAATCAAAGCATAATATGCTAATGATATGCCAAGGCTGCTCAAACACTAGCAATGATGTGCACTGACCACCAGGGGGCAGATAGTCAATCAGTTGACCAGTTGCTATGACGTTCACTGACCACCAGGGGGCAGATGCTCCGACTGGTTGGTTAGCTTGCCACTGGCGTCTGGCTGACTGGGACTGAGTAAGATGGGCCGGACATGCCCTGGAGCCCTCCCACAGTTCCTCCCCACCAGGGATAGATGCAGCAAGCCAAGCAGTAAGGAGCAGCAAGCAGGCAGGCAGTAAGGAGCGAGGGATCCCAGACTGTGAGAGGGATCCCAGACTGTGAGAGGGCGCAGGCCAGGCTGAGGGACCCCCCTCCCCCTTCACCCAGTGCATGAATTTTGTGCACCGGGCCTTTAGTTAATTAATACACTTCCCTGATTATATAAGCAAATAACTTGTGAATTGAATAAATGTATATATATATTGTATGCTTCAAGCTTTGAGGACTGTATCCACAGAGCACCTATTCTACGAAACTAGATATGACAGCCAACATAATTTTTGTTAAGATATATATTCTAAAAGGTCTGAAAAGTTGGATTTAATAGCATAAAATGTCACATAAAAGAATATAAAATTTCATTGAATATATGCAAAGCTGGGACTTAGGTTTAATAAACTAATTGCTCTCCTGCTGGATGGCACAGATGTGGCTCTTGGAATAGCAGTTGACTCCAACAATCTGAATCTCCAGTGTGCTGTAATTGCCAAAACCACTCACAATGATCTTGGGTCACCTCCAAGAGTATATATAATGTTAAAAAAAAAAGTAGGTACAAATCCCGTTTCACTCTTCACTGAACAAACCACACCTGAAGCAATAGTTTGGCAGCTGCACTTTAAGAGGACTTATCACACTTTACCCAGTGCCACATGATCAAGAAGGATCCTAAAAGGCCTCTTAAGTTATGCCATGTGACATCTAGTACAGGAATGGACTATTAGGCCAGGAGACCAGAAGATGAGTTAGATAATTCTTTTTTTAAAAAATGTATTTTTTATTAATTTCAGAGAGGAAGAAAGAGATAGAGAGAGACAGAAACATCAATGATGAGAGAGAATCATTGATTAGCTGCCTCCTGCATGCTTACCACTGGGGATTGAGCCAGCAACCTGGGCATGTGCCCTTGACCGGAATCGAACCTGGGACCCTTTAGTCCACAGGTTGATGCTCTATCCAGTGAGCCAAACTGGCTAGGGCAAGTGAGATAATTCTTAGGGGCATTCAGCCACCAGTGGAATAAGAAGAGGCAGGGGAGGGCTCAAGTGGATTTTTTTTTTTCTTTCAAGAATTAGTAGAGTGAGGTGTGAATTTCTAGTCTTTGAAGGCTTTAATTGGCAGTTAGGGCTTCTCGTGGCACAAGTTTAGTTATTAAAAAAGAATTAGACCAGGTAACTCCTGACGTTCCTAAGAATCGAATCAATAGGAAGATGTATTCAGTTATCTGAAAACTAATTCAAAATGTAATGTTGACATTTTGTAATGAAATGTGGGTTTTTTCCCCCAAGAAAATTTTTTTTTAAATAGGGTACTCTAGCTCAATAATTCTGCTTCCATGCCCCCATCCTGTGCGGATACGTGATTTTTGGACTGGAACACACGGTGTTCCCCTGGTTAGGATGGTTCCTGGATCCACGGACTGAAGATGGTATAGCAAACATGGAGATTTATTGAAGAACAAGTACAGTCTCCCAACTGGGGAGGGGGAAAGAGTCCCGCCAACTTCCTGTTTCCAAGGTTTATAAAGGCTGCTAGTCCCTGTGTCCTAACATCCCTTCTGATTGGTCAATATTCCCTTTTAAATTGATTACTATAGTCACTCCTGAGGCCCTCCTCCCTCATTGTCCTATTCCTTCTGGGCTTTTTTCCTCCTCCTTTTTTTTTTTTTTTGCAAATATAGACCTTTTGGCTACTCCCAGTTCCCTTGTCTTATATAAATGTAACTGTTGCTGCTCCCTTGTGTTATGGAAATATCCCTTCTCCCACTCTTGTCTTATGGAAATATAACTTCTCCTAGTCTGTAGCCCTGTGTTTTTTTCCATGAACCCCCAATTCTAAAAATTCCCTAAACCTGCCCATATTCCCCTAAAATTCCTTTTTCAGTGCCATAGCAAACATTGCTAACCAGTTAATCCCAGTGCTCTTTCTGACTAGACTGGACCACACCTCAGAGACAATGTCCTAGGCAGCCAGAACTATCAACCATGTTGGCATAACAGCATATTTGTTTGTTACCCTTGCAAAGCAAAGGAAGGCGTGTCTAACACCCATAAGCCTCATTACCTGAAGATAAGCTATCTTGGAAAAAGCCCACCTAAAGTGAATCACTTAAAACAGGAGCTAGTGTTTTGAAATAAATAGAAAAAATAAGAGGAATAGAGCTTCACCTTGAAAAAATGGAATTAAATATTCACTCATTCATTTCATTCCACAAATATTTACTGAATATTTCAGCCCTGAGGATACAGGCCTCAAAGAGCACCCATTCTGTTGGGAGAGGCAATTGTAACACAAATAGACAAACAACTATTAAATATCAGGTAGTGACAGGTTCCACAAAGAAAATCAAGTAGAATAAAGTGATGGGAGCTGCTAATTTAGGGAGTGTAGGCAGGAAAGTTTTCCCAGAGGAAGCACATGTGAGCAGGCCTGGGGGTGGGTCCCAGCAAAGGGAAGACCAACTGCAACAGTCCTAGGGATGGCTCAGGTTCACCTGTTGCAACAACAGCAGGGAGACCTGTGCGGCTGGAGGTAGGTTCAGAGTTGTCTCTAGAGCCAGAACACATAGGACCTGGTAGATCATGGTAAATAGTAAGGACATTATAAAAATGTTCTTTTTTAAAAAATGTTCTTAATTTATATTATGGATATAATTGTAATAGTGAGTTAATTCTTAGATATAATAAAAAATAAATCATACTCATTGCAAGGGATACATGTATAATTTTTCTGAAAAAAGTTTAGCTAAAAATGATAACTTTCATCTTACATTGGCTACTCACTGCATAATAATAAAACGGTAACATTTAAAAATTAAGGGCTTCAGCCCTGGCTGGTATGCTCAGTGGTTAGTGTGTTGGCCCATGCATCAAAGGGTCTCAGGTTTGATTCCCCTTCAAGGGCATGTGAAGGGGAATATAAGACAATTGGGGGCTAGCAATCTGAATCTGTGCCAGTAACCAGTATCCTAATGCACATTCTTGTTAGCCTATAATTAAGTCACTGCCCCTTCCTGAGGCAATAATCTGTTTTCCTAAATACTTCCAGTTTACAAGGGCCATAAACCAAGAATTTAACAGCTTAGCCAGAGGGGAGGTCACTGGCACCACCCAGGCCAGGCCTTTGAGTGTAATCTCACTTTCCCCATCCCAACCCACAGAGGGACTGCAAAGCCCGAAAAAAGTCTGGAAGCCTGGTCTATATTTGGGGAGACAAAGAAACCAAGGGGATAAATGGGAAAGACCCTCCACATTTGGTGCTCAGGCTTTGGAAGCCGACTCCCCTGAGTCACCGTACTAGTACATCTGCAAATAAAGGGTTTTTCCTGAATCTTCTGAGTACCCGTTGTGTGTTTTCTGGTCGCCTGGTAAATTCTGCAACACCTGTACCTGGGTTGCAGGTTGATTCCCAGCCCAATTGGGGTGTGTGCATGAGGAACAAATGGATGTATCTTCCTCACATGGATGTTTCTCTCTCTCTCCCTCCCTCCCCCCACCTCCTCCCTTCCCCTTTCCTCCCATTTCCTCTCCCTAAAAATCAATAGAAAAAATATCCTCAGGTGAGGATTAACAACAAATGAAATTAAGGGCTTCATAAATTTTTCCAAGGTCCACTTTTAATCCTTTGATATTTAATTCATTCCCTTTACCATAGAAGTGACATATCACTATCCTTGTCAGTTTTTTTTTTAATATATTTTATTGATTTTTTACAGAGAGGAAGAGAGAGGGATAGAGAGTTAGAAACATCGATGAGAGAGAAACATCGATCCCCTACTGGGGATGTGCCCGCAACCAAGGTACATGCCCTTGACTGGAATGGAACCTGAGACCTTTCAGTCTGCAGGCCGACGCTCTATCCACTGAGCCAAACCGGTTAGGGCTCCTTGTCAGTTTTTTATTCTTTGTTTGTTATCACCAAAACCTTACTTGTCACTGGTTTTGAATGTGATTCAGCTGCTCTCCAACATCACTCCCATTGACTTCATGAAATCCTGAGTCTTTTGCAAAAATTAAAATTTCACTCAATTTATATTGTATCTGCATTTTATGGTCAGATGTTTCAAAGAGATTGTCAGACAGAAGTGGATTTGCTATACACTAGCATTAATTAGGGAAGGATGCATGATTGGAGACCAATATCATAACCAGTCCCTCATCACAACTTTGCTTCCCTGGGCATCTTTGAGTCTTCAGGAGCTTAATATTGACCACTCCAATAATGAGGCCTATCTAGTTATGGAGTCAGGTATTGGAGCTAGTGAGGGAAAGGATTGGAGGGCAGAGTTGGGGATAGTTTTCTTCATGGAAAATTATATTTCTAGGCAAAAGTTCTCTCTTTCTACAGGGAAGCCTGCTCATTCCCAAGGGTCCTGGCAGGAAGGTTCAAGTCACTGTGTCCATGCCAGTAGAGCAGGCCTCTGTTGACTTCCTGGCATTGTAAAGATTCTGGCTCCTTGCCACAGCGTCTTGTAGAAAGTGATTTCTCAGAATTGAATGTTCCTCCAGGGATGTGTGAGTATTTTAAATCAAAGAGTTGTAAAGTGAGCACAAAGCCATTCTGGGTAGAGCTCATTTTATTTTAAGAACAGCCCATCTACATTAAGTAAAGTTTTTATTTTTATTGTTATTTATGTAAATACTAAACCATTATGGGAAATAGAAAGAAAATATCATCTGTAAGCGTATTAGCCAAGCACAGCAGTTTGTTCATCCTGTTCCCAATTTTATGTTTATATCTTCTTATCTATATATATAAAAGCCTAATGTGCAAATTATCCCCTCGGGAGTTCAACTGGGAGACCAGGAATTCAGTTGCTCTCTATGATGTGCTGGGATCACCAAGGGGCGGAACGAAGGAAGGCCCTAGCCGGCAGCCGGCAGCTGGCAGCCAGGGAAGGGAGGACCCGGCCAGCAGCTGGAAGGAAGGCCCTGGCTGGCAGCCAGAAGGCCCCAGTCAGCCCTGATCACTGGCCAGGCTTAGGGACCCTTCCTGTGCAAGAATTTTGTGCACCAGGCCTCTAGTTTATTATTATAACAATGAAAGTGATGATAATAGCATTTATTGACCTTTTGTTGTTGTTTTTAGTCATGTCATTTACTCTTCATTAGAATCCATGGCATAGGTTATTATTATCTCCACTTAACAGAAGAGAAAACTTGGGCATGGAGTGGTTATCGGAGTTCAAACTACTAGAAAGTGGTGGGTCTTAAACCCTGGCAACTCTATAAATTTCCTTTTTGACCACTACATTATTGGTTTAGATTTTGCATAAGGCAATTCAATAAATTAGAATAAAAAAGTTTTCAATTACAATAAAGAGACTATTCATATTAAATCTGAAATTTAGTTTGGTTTTAGGAGCACTGATAAAGTAAAACATTATAACATTTGACATGTAAGTGAATTAACCATATTTAAATCTATTACTTTCATTTTCTCCTAATTCTACTTACAATTTCAAAATAGGGTTATATGTAATATATATCGATTATGTATTATATATTTGCACACATATATACATACATGCACAATTACTCTAAAACATGACAACAGGACTGTGTCTGTCTTATTCATAGTTGTCAACTAGTGACAAGCATATGGCATCATCTTTTCATTCATTTATTCAATGAATAAGTATAACAGTTAATCTGCTTTGCATTTTTTCTCTGATATACTTAGGAACTCTTTTCTCAAAATTCCCAGTTCAACATAATGTTAATATATTTAACAAAATGTTTGGTCTTCAATGAGTTTGATAAATATTGATTAAAAAACAATGAAATACATTTCTTTGTTGCCTAATGTGCAATGCGAATTTATAAGATAGATCCTTTCAAAAACTTATTTTTGACCATGTAACTCTTTTTTCCTTTTCTTTTCTTGGATCATCTGGGAGACTAGAATTTTTACTAAATACAATTTGGGAAACACTGGTCTAGAACTTACTTCTTCCAGAACTCCAATATTGGTTTCTCTGCTTCTCTTTTTGAACTCACCTTGAACTGCTGTTTAGTTATACAGGGTCTTTAAAATAGCCAGATGTTGTATGATTATTCATTCATCAGTTCTGTTCTGTTCCAAGTTGAATAGTTCAAATTATAAAAACAAAATAAAAGAAGGCCTTAGACACTATAAAAATAATGTCTAAACCTGACTTAATATGAAAACAAATAATGTCAGAAGAGCTGATGAAGAAATAAAATTAAATGGTTGATTATTTTTTGCATACTGCCAAATAACTGTTTTCCTGGGACATTTTTTTAAAAAAGGTAAGGAGCTATATCAACAAATTATTTTCATTGAATATGAATACTACCTAAACTCTACTTTTGTTTTATACCAGCCATGAGCTGCTGAGAATTCTTATTTCTTTTCTATGGACTTTATTGAATACCACATTTATTATTTTATTTTATTTTTTAAATATATTTGTCTTGATTTCGAGAGGACGGGAGAGGGAGAGAGAGAGAAACATGATGCAAGAGAATTATTGATTAGCTCCCTCCTGCATGCCCCCAACTGGGGATGGAGCCCACAACCCAGGCATGTGCGCTGACAGGGAATCAAACCGTGACCTCCTGGTTCATAGGCTGACACTAAACCACTGAGCGACACTGGCCGAGGTATTATTTTATTTTTTATTGATTAACGAGAGAGAGCGAGAGAGAGATTTGTTGTTCTACTTATTGATGCATTCATTGCTTGCTTCTTGTATGTGCCCTGATCAGAGATCACATCTGCAACCTTGGCGTATGGGGATGACACTCTAACCAACTGAGCTCCCTGGCAGGCCAGGGCTGCATTTATTTTATGTAGTTATTTCATGTTACAGTCAAAGGGCCCACATTATTTTATATACTTGTCTAAGTCCTGTTTCAAAGTTAAAAGCCGTTTTCCATTCCAGATGGGCCACGGGAAACGCTTAAATGAGAAAAGTATGATCTTTCTCTGCATTAGGACATTTGGAATCAGTACCATAGACAATGAGTAAAAAGAATTTGTGAAAACTGGCTACCTTTGAATCTTTAAAGCCAAGAAGACTGAATATAGACTTACCTTTTATCAGCTTCAAGAAAATAGAAAGAGTAAACCTCGGTTATGGCTAAATAATGAACATACATACATTCTTGAACCTTAGCTCAGAGGAGGCTGGCGGCTGTCTATAGTATTTTTAATCATTCCAGGGATGAATGTTTCTAAACTTATGTAGTTAATAGAGTTCAGGTCTAAGACCATTTAGGTTTTTAGCTGCTTTTTAAAAGATTTCAAGAGAGAAAAGTAAAATTGCAAAGGACCTTAAATTAAACCTGCTTTTCTTTGAAAACTCAATTTTGAAAGTATAAGTTTAAACAGGTGAGAACATGACTCTCATACAAATGTAGGCACACATCAGAGATCTACTCATGTATTAAATGAGAGAACCTGTAGAATGGTGATGCCCTTGGTTCCAGGAGCATTTTGAGGATCTGAATTTTTACCAGTATTTGGAAAGAACTTTAGTATCAGATTGGTAGGTTAGATGCAAAATTGGTTAAAGTTGTACACGGCAATAAAACCATACCATGGAGGCTCTTTTCCTCCGTACAGATTGGACAAAAAGTGCAAGTGAACACATAACTCCACAGTGTTTGGGATCTAACCAACCGTGAATAGCCAAGTCAAACACAAGTACATTTTCTCAGAGAATAAAGCGGTCCTTGGGGTGGGCCTCTGAAACAGTGTCTCAGTGTGATACTGAAAATTCATGCTTTCGCCCTTATTGCCAAGTTTGGGGTAATTTTCTAAGTCTCTGAAAGTAAAAATTTGATGGTATTTGTTATTGTTATAAATTAAAACTCATCTGCCTATACGGTTTGGACTAAAATCCACCATCTCAGCTGCTTCTGGGAGTGGAACGTTTAAAAAGTGGGGGAAGGGGTCTTCCTAATTCAAAATCAGCGTCTTTCACAGATGACTGTTCATTCCCTATCAAGGTCAAGCTGGCAGGAGAAATGAACAAAGGAAAGAGGGCAGGACAAACATCCCCAGGGGGAAGCCAGTGGCAGCTCACAGCCTTCCTTTCACTCAACTGGGCTGCTTTTGTTTAAAAGGGATAGCTTTTGTGGATGCTATTTTTCATCTTTTGTAAAGGTGCTTGGGAGCGGAGCTCCGAGGGCTGCTCCGGGTGTGGGAAGCCCCACTTCGTGCAAGGTCCCTCTCAGTCACCCGCTAATGCCTGGAATAAATTCGCCACTCGCCCTTCGTGGGCTCATTCACAGCTCTGTCCTCCGGGGCTAGGTGCTTCCTCTCAGGGACTGAAATAACAGAGTGCAGGCAGATCGGGTGTAATGCCGGGAACCCTCCTTCTTCTTTTTCCTGGGCAATACATGTAAAACACACACACACACACACACACACACACACGCACACACACCTAGTAAAACAAAAACAGCAGCCATCTCCCCTCCTCTTTCTCGTCCCCTCCCCCTGCTCGTTCCCTCGCGGCTTTTTCTGAACGATGGATGAATCTCTGCGAGCTTCCATCTCTAGAGGGGGTAGCTCTGTAAAATTGGTAAGAGCCGTCTGCAAGAAGGCAAGTCCCCCGCGGGTTTCGGCACTAGGCAGAAACAGTTGGGCTTTCCTATTGCCAGCTCCGGGGGTGGCTGGCACCGAGAGGCTTGGATTAAACGCGGCGCGGGGCTGACGAGGTTGGGGTCGCGCTCTAACTCTCCAGGTGCTCCCTCCGGGGATCCGGTGGCCCGGAGTCCCGCTCCACCGCGCACCCCGCCCCACCCAGCGCTGTGCCCGCAGCCTCGGGGGCTGCCGGGCTTTGTGGTTCGCAGTGAGGCTGGGCCCCTGCTGGGGGTGTCGTTACGAGCATGTGCAGACAGCAGCCCAAGGTAGAGCTGGCGTGCCGGGCGAGCCCTGAGATTTGCCTTGCAATGCCATGTTTGTGTATGTGCTCTAACTCCCGGAGAGCGACCAGGGAGGCGGCTCCCCCGCTGGACTTGGCTGATGTTTTCTTGTTTCTGTTTCAGCCTTCAGGATAATTCCTTCAGCAGCTCCGCTGTAACAGAGTAAGTGATTCTTTCCTAAAACAAGACTTGCATGCCTTTCTCTGGAAGCAACTATCACGAACGTACCCTCTACTGTCCCTAGTCACTCTTCGTATTAGATACATTGTTTCCCATAATCTGGGGCTGGAAAGACCAGGAGACTTGCTGACTGATGGGGCCCAGAAATCTTTTACAGGTTGAAATCAGCGTTTTAGCAGCTGTGGGAGAGATATTAAAACAAGCTGATGCTTGCTGGAGCTCAATGCACCAAGATATGTGTTCTTGGAGCTCAGATAAAAAAGAAATCTATTTGACATGTCATAAAGGAAGCTCTGTTGTATTTTGCCAATATTGGTGTCAGTTTTCATGGAATACACTGTATATATTTACAGCAAATAGAAGACGGTTATAAAATGACTTAAGTTGAATTCCAGCATGTGATAAACAGGCTAAACTTATCCTAACCCTCTCTTGTCTACAGATTCTTAGACACAGTAGAGTAAACTTTTCTTGCATGCCCTTTGTCATTTTTGTCTACTGACCTCAAAGACCTGGGTATAGGAATAAGAGTCATTTTGGCCTATGGCTAGAGTGTTCATTGGGAGGGCTCAAACCATTGAAACATGGAATGAAGGAGTGCAATATTTTACTCAAGGCCAGCAGGCACAGTATTTTTTTATTAAGTATTTATAGTTCATGATGTAAATCTTTGTCATCTCTTCCTGAATGTTTTCCTAATACTGTACATATATGTTAAGAATTGAGAGCATATTATGCTAACACCACATGTAATTTATATTTAATTTATATATATACATATATGTAAGGAATATTTATAGTTTATTTGACAATTTTTATCTAGGCTAACTCATGATGTTTACTTCTGGGACTTTTTGGTAGGAGTTACTGTCACAGCTTTTTAGGAAAAAGGGGTGTATAAAGTGTTATACTCAACTACAAGAAAATGTTGCAAGTTTAATAGAGAAAGCCCAGTAACTTGGGAGCTGTTTGCTAAAGTTCCCTAACAGGCAAAAAAATGTGGGAGTAGATAGTTTGTGAGTATCAAGTCTTACTACTGTCATAACTTGGTGATGGAAGGTAAGATTCTACAGGACTTCTGAGGCCCTCTTATTTCCCTCATTCTTTGTTTCTCTGGAATTGCTACTCTCTTAGTGTCGAGCTTTGGGCTCACTTAAGTGGAGTTATTTTTAAAAACACCGCCCCCCCATGGTTGGCTTTATTGAGAAGATGCACTATAATATACTCATTGTGACTTATAACTTGTTAATGAGATTGCTTGGTACTCATGTGCAACTTTGCACTTTCTAAAAGCCTGGTAGTGGGGGAAGATGCCTGCCAGAGTCTGCTGGCCAATGATGAGGTGGGGACATCCTGGTTCAGGTGCACAGGTACTGCTCTCCTCCCTCTGCTGTGTTTACAAGCACCAGGTGCTTTCTGGGCCTGATTCTCCTAAGCCCTGTGTGGCCACATCCCCAGAGTCAGCCACAGGACTAATAGCTTCAAAATGGAGACATTTAGTTCCAAATTTCACATAGACAATTGTGTGTGTGTGTGTGTGTGTGTGTGTGTGTGTGTGTGTGTAAAGGTTTTATAGTTAAATGCTGGGGAAAGTCTGGTACCTTGTCTTTGGCCACTCCCCAAGGAATTCTGATTGCATAAGTTTCTGTTGTTGTTTTCAGAGAAGGAATACTGGTTTATTTTAAAAAAGCACTGAGTGACAATTAGAATGCCATCTGGCTGATCTAAAAATCTCAGGAGCATATTTAAAACATACCAAAAGCTTCATAGGTGCAACATAGCATGGACTAGGGTCATTTAAAACTAGTGGTTGTTTAATATAATGTTTTCTCCTCCTCTCAGTAGTACAAACCATTTTCCTTGGTTCCTTGGGCAAGACCCCAAAGCCAGCAGAGCCAGGATGCACTGTCCTGAGACACAGACATAGTGGGTGCTCAGTAAATGTTGGGGTATGGTCTTGGCATCCATAGAGGAGGTGCTTGCCTTTCTTTTATTTTTTAATTTTTAAAAATTTATTGTCTAAAGTTTTACATATGTCTCCTTTTCCCCCAGTTGATACCTCCCCACCTCCCCCCCTCCCTCCAGCCATTCCCACCCCCGGGGTGCTTGCCTTTCTTATATGTTGTTTTGGATACAAGACAAATTCTTCTTCCTCCTGTCCCCAACCCACTCCTACTTCTTCCTACCCACACTCATTTGTTTTCTTTAGTGCCTGAAATTCCACCTACAGATGATTTCTCTTGGTTTAAGGCCTCTGGTGATGACACTTATTAAAATGGAAATTAAAAAGTCTGTGCCCCTGGGAGGTAGTTTCAAGTTGTCATTATTACTTGAATATAAATTATGTTATCAGATAGTCTAACCTACTAGGGTTCTGCTTGGCCAGTTGTGGGGGAGGGTGGGTTATAAGTGTCAAAGGGAAGGGGAATTGGGAGGGACTCAAAGACAGATTTTATTCTCTTCTCAGTTTTTCCCAGGCCTGGCATTGTCTGTGCAGCTGTGGACCAAGTCACTTTCTTTTTCTACCCAATCTTCCAAGATCAGAATGGCCTTGGCCTTCCCTTGGTATCTGCAGTGCTCTTTCATCTGTTATTTTTCCATGGTCATTTCCTAGGTTTCCTGGCGGACCTGCTATTTGAAATGAAGCCTGGACAGCAATGAATTCTGATTTAGTTATCAATGAATTAGTTATCATGTAAAACAATGCTTTTCTAAACCAACGAATCATCCATATCAACTGTAGAAGGGTTTTGGGGCTTGTGAAAAATCCAACTTCCCAGGATTTATCCCAAAGTGGAAACCTAGAATGGGTGATTGTGTTGGAGTCAGCTCAGCGCTGGTCTGGGGTTGTAAACCGTTAGGTCTTTGTTAAACTTTTTAGAAGCATATTAGTTAGGGAGAGGGAAGGGCAATCTGGTTTTAAAATACACATTCCTGGATCCCACCCTCAGAGAGTTGATCTGAGGGTGGTGTGGGGTTGGTGTGGGGGTGAGACCAGAATCTGCTCTTTCAACCAGGCACTCCAGGTGGTGCTAATGCAAGTGGTGCTGGGGGGACACTGAGAAATCCCATAGGATTTCAGGCTGTACCTCTGCAACTTTGCCTTCAGGTACACGGTACTTCAAGGTGAGTGACAGTCCCCTTCCTGGCACGACTACATTTTATCTAATAACCAACCTGAGGCCTCTCTTCTTATTTACCACAAGTCAAACAAGAGATCCTTTTAGGGGGCACTTCTTTCACCACCATTATTCTTAGTAACAAGTTGTTCTCCCTCTCTTGTGAGCCTCTGGGAATGTAGACTGAAGAGACGATTTGGTGGGCTCAGAGGGGTGGAGCAGTCCCTGCTGTGCACACTGGAACCCTGGGCAAGTCCTTAGCCTCTTGTGTGAAGGTAATTTTTATTGCACAGCATTGTCAGGCTTCATTGAGATAATGTAAAAGGGAAAGTGAGCTGCGAAGAACCATATGCTTTTTCTTGTTTGAGGTTGATAAAGGGAGTAAAAGTCTGAACAGAGAAAAAGGTAACAACCCTGGGCATTTCACAAAGAAATAATTGAAAGGACAAATTATTCACGTATTGTCTAGGCAACCACAAATCAAGAACTCTGGGACTTAAAAATCTAGTTGATGTCTCAAAGGAAGTCATTTAATAGAAGTGCTGCTCACTTTTTTTTTTTTACTACAAAAAACAGTAAGAAAAACATTTTATATTGCAATCCAGCACCCACATATATACAAGATTTATTCAAACAAGTTTCATGAAAAAAAAAAACATTTAACTCTTACTATAGTGACATTTTCTATTCTGTTTCTCTAATAATAACAGCAAACTGCTGGTAGCTGCTATGTAATTTTACGACATACTAATTTACAACTTACAGTTTTAAAAACATTATACAGGAAGATTCCTAATTGTGAATATTGAAGAAGGAGATCATTAAAGAGATTGATCTTTAATTTCCTGTATTGGGTTCTAATGTAAAAGACCAGTTAGGCACTTGGTCAGAATTGACTTTCTTCCAGGAGTGGGGATATCTGGGTATGAGTTCCCACCATAGAACCCAGTTTTATAATTGGGTTAGTATTGTACATTGCAGTGGTTGCTGGGCAAGGAATCAGTAGAACAATCAGAAAGGAGATGTTAATTAAGTAGAACTTGACAGTCTCCATCAAAGCAAATGAAAACCCAACTGAACTACAAGAGTTTGTGCATGTGTGCCATGTAAGCCAGTAGGGAGATCTGTTGCATTGCTGTGAGCAAGGAATTGTGTTTCCTTGAGTGGCAACTGAAGTGGTTCAGTAGGCCTTAGAATGGGATCAGCTAATTAGGTCTGGCCTCATATTTCAGAAAGCATCTGCAGCTTTGGATGTGCTGGTGCTGAGTTTCCATTTTTAACTAATTGTACTTTGAGAAGAAAGGTTAACACATCTAATGGGGGGGGGCGGGGGAGGGAATAAGTTCTTGCCAAATTCCCAAACAATAGGTATTGTTGAGCTCTAGGGTTGAATCTCTGGTTGAACCCTAATTCTTTGGAAGCAACAATTCTAGATTTCTGTTCTTCATTGATTTTTCTACTTAGCTAGGTAATTTTTATTGGGAAACATTTTTATTCGCATTACATAGCTTAGATGATGGAGAAGAACAAGGCAATACTTAGGAATTTAACTTGTTTTCCATGAGATGGACAGAGTGGGTTATTGACAGTCAAAAAGAAGAGAAAGCAGGGACATTTAGTTCATTTAATTAAGAAGAGCATTTTGTTAAATCAACTGACTTTTTCTTAACTTCCAGTAGGAGCAAAATATTTCAGCAGGTAGAGAGGATAGAGTCTGTAGGTGGCCTTTGTTTAATTCTGTACAAAACCATAATTTAAAAGGGATAATAAGGGAAGAAGATGACACTTTAGCAATTTGTTCTAAGGGTAAAATTATAAACCATTGCTGGTAAAGAATTTAAAAAATTTTTAAATGATTTTATATAGTATAAATACCATATTATGGTTATATTTATGTGCGTAGGATATTTTTGCCTACTCATCACATAATGAATCTCTCAAGCAGGGCCCAAGTCTTTTTCAACTTTGTGTCCTTTAGAAGTACACAAAGTGTGGGTTCCAAATTGTTTGTAACTTGTTGTAACTTGTCTGATGCAAGAACAGTAGGGAGATAGGGAGTAAGCATTTAATAATGCTTATAGGAATTTGACATTCCTGTGACATTTTTACAAAAGTATCTATCCACACTGGATTGGAAGTAGAAAACAAACTGGTCAGTCCTGAATTCTAAAGAGTTTGAGAAGCACAGGTCCAATGCCTAATGTAGTACCTGGAGGTCAATAAATGCTCAACACATGCTTGCTAAGTTATTTCAGGGATCAGAGTAGCTGAGGGGCCAATGTCAATGACTGGATTCAAGCACTCACTGAGGGTCTACTCTGGGGTAGCACTGTCAGCACTGTGGCAGCCTATCTAGAAAGAGAAATTGGTTATTTCTTCTCATAGAATTAAAGAGATCACAGAGGTACAAAAGAACTACATAGCAGTATGAGGTAAGATATAGTTGGTTACCAAAACCTCATAATGAAGAGCAAACATTTACGTATTAAGGTTAAAGTAGGAATGTGGCGTGTGAATGAACTTGGCTGGGAAGGTTCAGAGTTCATGAGACTTGACTTGGGCAGTGAAGGATGAGTAGGAGTTGACGATGGTAAAAGCATTTCAGGCTGGTGTGTGATGGAGTGAGGTGGGGTGGGAATGGCTGAGAACAGGAACAAAGCCTCCCTCCTACACTAGTGACAGAGAATGAGTCTACTCCAGATTCCCTTGGGCAGTGTGGAACACTGTAGGTTTTTCAATATGATGAAATAGCCAAGACTTTTTCACAAGGTTATTACAGAAGTTTTATAAAAAGGAAAGGATTGTAGATAAGTTTTGGGACTTTCTTAGTCAGAGGAAAGGCAAAAAGGCATGTAGTGGAGTCTCTTTCGAGCCATCAGTCTTAATGTCAGGTGTCCTCTCAAGAGCTGTGAACCCTACGTTCTTGCTAAGATCTTGTTAGCTTAGGTGAAGCAAAGCAGTGGAGGGAAAAAAAAAAGCTTCCCTCTGGTTCTGAGCTTTTAAGCTCACATGAAATGACATAATTAATATCATTCCCTGGTAGACATGTTGGGAATCTGAGCTGTTTGGGAGAGAGAGCTGAGGATTATTCTATTTTTTAGTTTACAGCGCTAATCTTAAGATAGTTCTAGGCTATTGCTGCTTCTACTGCAGCAGACAGTTGGATCTGATGTGGTTTTGTTTCTTCTCCCAGGTGTGAGGAAGACGCAGTCTCTCTACATGAAGACCAGACTGATTGCTCCAGTCTCAGGTATGACCCACCATTGCTTAGTTCTTAATCAGGAGGGACAGAAACCATCTGGGTCTGGTGTCTGTAGTCTCTTCTTTGAATTCTAATAATTTGTTCTTGTGTCTTCCTTTGAATAGATTATTAGCTTTTGAAGGAAGTTTTATCGTATCCACTTTTGAGTACCCCTCCCTTAGTATCCAAGACAGTGCCTTTATATGGGGAATACTCAATCAGTGACTGTTGAATTCAACATTGATTCACTCATCTCAGTGTTCCCGTCATAAACTCTAAGTAGATTTATTCACCAAAGGTTCATTGGGTATCTGGGTTACAGTGTTGGTTATCAAGGTGTTCATGGTCTAATGGCAAAACCATGAAAGTGGTTGAAGCACTTTCATGTACATTTTATTATGTAATCTGAACAGCTGAAAGGAGGCTGATATTTTCCTTCTCATACTGTAGATGGAGAAACTGAGGCTCAGAGGGATAAAGCTCATCCAAGATAGCGTAGCCACTATGAGGCAGAATTTAGACTTTGTCTGACTGTGAAGTCCACTTGGATAACATACATTTATTGAAGGCCTGTTTTGTGTTCCAGAAACCATTCAAGACATGGGTTAGAGAAAGACAAATCAATCCGTGCTCCAGTCCATTGGAGGAGATAGGCAAGAATATAGAGATGCCACTTTAAGTCCTATTTTAACAGAGGTAAACAGGATTCACTTAGAAAGACCAAATAGGCCAGAGAGGTTTCTGGGATTCCTAAAGAAAATGACAAATGGCACATGAATTTTTTTTTTCCAAGTGTGTGTGGCATATAAAGCCAAGAAAAAGATGATGCCATCAAGCAGGGGTAGCAAGTTATCAGAAAACCAAAAGGGTATAGAGAAAATTGTTCAAGTTAAAGGAACAACAAATACTTCAGGATGGCAGGAATCCTTAGAGCTGGGTGGGGAGTGAGGAGGCCAGGAGTGATAAGAAATGAAGCTCCAGATATAAACAAAGGCCCAATTTCAAAGGGTTTGTGTACCTTGCTAAGGAGTTTGGAATTTATCCTGGAGGTATGGGAAGACTAAAAAGAGGCCTCTGCTTTTTCTTTGCAAATAATCACTTACAAGTCTTATAACAATAGCTCCCATTTATTGGGTTATGTCCTTGAGCCAGCTTTTATGGTAGGCATTTTACAGAGACTGTATTATCTCTGTAAGATAGAGGTGACATCCTTCTTATGGATGAGGGTCAGGGAAGTGAAGTGGGATGGCACAGGCTTCAACTAATAAGTGGGGGTGGGGGGTGGGGGGGGGCGGGATCCTTAAGACTTGCTCTTTTTAGAACATCATGATCATTCTAAGTTATGAGTGATCCCATTAAGTAGTGGCATAAATTACATAACCTGTACTTTTCTGGTGTTTTTATTTTATTTTTTTGGATTGTGAGGAACCAGTAATAGGTTAAAAATATATTTCTAGCCCTGGCCAGTGTTTTTCGGTGCTTAGAGCATTGGCCCAAGAACCAAAGGATAGCAGGTTCCATTCCCGGTCAAGGGCACATACCTGGGTTGCAGGTTCGATCCCAGTAGGGGTGTGTGTAGGAGGCAACCAATTGCTATGTCTCTCTCACATCAATGTTTCTCTCTCCTTCTCTTTTCCCTCCTCCCTTCCTCCCTTCCACTCTCTCTAAAAATCAATGGGGAAAAAATATCCTGGGATGTGAGGATTAACACAACAAAAACAAAACAAAAAATAAATATATTTCTAAAGATGACTTTTGTATTTAGGCTTTATATTTGTTTAAGGAAAGAAAAAATGCTCTTTGCTCCCCTTACCCACTTTCCTTGATTTTCAAGTCAATGGGGAAAATGAGATTAATAAATTTTGGGCACCTTGAAAATATGATATAAAAACAAAGTTCTGGTATTATTTTAGGAAGGTATCTATTGAAAGAGTCAATTTAGATTTGAAAAGTCATTTTTTTCTTATTCTTGAGTGTTCCAGAATCCTCCTTGAATGAGGAACATTTAAGTTACCGTAATGGCAGCTGTCCTCCCTTTTGTTTCTCATCTAGGAGTGTAGAGTGTGAGAATGATTATTATTTGTTTCTAGTGAGATGTCGGGGAGAAACACATTTCACTTCTTCCTTTCTAGGGTCTTTGGCTGGTCTAATAATTAAATTGGCATGACATTAACAGGAGAAAAAAATGAATTTTGTACATATGGGAACCCCAAAGATATGAGATTCCTTGGCAGTTAGGTAACTGAGGCTTATATACTAAGCTCAGCTAAGGAGAAGAGGATAGGTTTCAGGGGCCTCAAAGGGGAGGAAGACGATTCCCAAGAAGATGAGAAGAGTAGATCTTTAGTAAACAGATGTGCTAGGACATGCAGATAAGTCATTCTGATAGAAAAAGTTATCTTTGGTATTAGCTCGCTCCTGGTACAGCCCCTCGATATAAATTCTTGTAGGCAGTTAAGGGGAAGGTAAACAGCTCTTTTGGAGTTTGTTGGGCCTTGATTGTCTTCAGTTTGAAATAATCAACATGCCAAAGTGGCATATGTTAGGGTCACGTATTTGCCCTGTCTCAGAGAAAAATGCATTTCAAGTGAACGAGTGTAGTTCCAAATCAGGTTTCGATACTGGTTTCCAAACCCATTAGTGACTTAAATTTTTTTTTTTTTAGTTATAAATGATCTTAAGGGAAAATATTAACTAGTCTCACTGGCATTGATTTTTTTTTCCAGCTACAGTCAAACCTGGGTTCTTGAATATCTCCCATCTCAAACAATTTGGTTCTCCACCAAGTTGTTCACGTAAAAAATGTCTCAATTGTTGAACAAGCTTTGGTTTTCCAACTTACAACCCTTTCATGCTGATAGATCAGTATGACAAAAAGCATCTCTCAGGCCACAAAGAAAGGAGAGAATGCACTAGTATAGTCAGTTTACTGCTAACATCTCAGGAAATTATGCTGTAAATATTTTTGTTTCTTTGCTTTTGTTGCTAGGGAAATGCAGGATTAGCACAATTTTAAAACATAAAGAGGCCATCAAGAGTGCTAACGTTGTGAAAGAAACAATCACAGGCAATTGAAGGGGTCGGTAAACTGTTTTTGATTCAGATAAATGAAAAGCAGTTAGCCAGTGACAGCAAAGAGGCCACATAATGACTTCCTAAAAGAAACCCCTGGAATGAGTGCTGAAAGTGATTCCTTTAAGGCTAGTAGGGAGTGAGTGGTTCGATAAATTTAAGAAAAGAAGTGTTTGCTGATAGATTAAACAGTACATTAGATATGTACTGTATATAAGAGAGGTTAAAATGGAATCATTTAGGGGTCTGGAATGAATTAATTCAATTTACATAATTTCTAATGGGAAAAAACGATTTGGTTTTCAAACAAAATCGCTTCTCAAAACAGCCTTCTGGAATGAATTAAGTTAGTGTTACAGAATTTACCAGGTGACCAAAAAATACACAGGGAGTACTCGGAGATCCAGGATAAACCCATTTACTTTCAAATGTACTAGTACAGTGAACTGAGGGGGTCAGTTCTCCAAATCCCTGAGTGAGTGAATATGGAGGAAGCTTTCCCTTTATGCCCTTCAGTTTCTTTGTTTTCTATCTGTTTCCTGACTACCAGGCTGTTTTGGTGGGTGAAAGGGCGAAGGCTACGCCCTCCACCTTCCCCCAGGGTAAGGGCTACGTCCTCCATCTTACCTTGGCCACGTGTTGGGCAAGGAGCTTCTTCACGGAAGTCTAAGACTCTGCTAGCCACACCCAGGAACGGGACATCGACTTGTGCCTGGCCAATCGGCAAAGCACAGTCCTTTCTCCTCCCTTACTCCAACCCCCCCCTATATAACCGGTCTCTGGGAGGGGTTCGGTCTCTCTCAGCCACTTGGCCTGCCGTTGTGTCGATGAGTCTGGTGGACGGGAGCCGAGCTAACTCGAAATACAAGATTCTTATGCTTTTGCATCGGATTGGATGGCTCCCTGATGTGGTTTCTTGGGAATCTTGAAATCTGGGCATAACAGTGGGCTTCCACAGCCCCTCCTGAGTCAGTTAAAATGGGGAAGTTAGTGTTAGGTCGCTGAAGGGGGAATGCACGAGGCCAGAGTGGTGAGGGATTACGAATTTATTCGATCATCCGCACATCAGGTGGCTGAGCCTGGATGGCTCCAGCAGCCAGTGAGGGGAGTCAGTGGCTTTTAAAGGACTTTTGGCAGGATTTTTCTGGGCAGAGACTTCTTTATGCATACCCGGAGGGGAGAGAATGGAATGTGGTCACCGCAAGTAAAAAGTGGTCTTCAGCAAAGGGAATGTCCATAGTGAAATGACCTGAAAAGCCAGTTCTGGGGGAAGGGTATCAATTTAATTGCTTGATCAAACCTAACAGATTGTATCTAAATCCCTGGTCTGGGTGGTGTCAGTGACCTCCCCTCCAGCTGAGCTTTTACATTCTTTGTTTATGGCCCCTTTGTAAATCGGGAGTAATTAGGAAAACAGGTCTTGCTAGACCAGATTGTTAAGAAAGGGGCAGTGACTTCATTATAGGCCAGGGGTCCTCAAACTTTTTAAACAGGGGGCCAGTTCACTGTCCCTCAGACCGTTGGAGGGCCAGACTATAGTTTAAAAAAAAAACTATGAACAAATTCCTATGCACACTGCACATATCTTATTTTGAAGTAAGAAAACAAAACGGGAACTAATACAATATTTGTATTTGCATGTGGCCCTCGGGCTGTAGTTTGAGGACCCCTGTCATAGGCTCTCAAGAATGTACATTAGGTTACTGGCACAGATTCACCCCCCCCCCCCCCCCCAATGTCTTATATTCCCCATCAAGAGAACCTAGGTTCCAATGAAATACTGAAAAATTATTTCATTTGTTTGGTTCTCCTTCACCAGATAGCACTAAGCTTATCCTGAGGCTTTAGTCTAACTGTTCACATAGTTTTATTTCCACACCTTGCCCACCTGCATCCTGATCATGCTCCAGACCTCCTATCCTGATGTTTGCTCTGATCTTTTCCCAGAAGCTAACTGGAAAAAGTTAGCCTCCCAATAAATTTAGCAAATTTAATTCCTTTTATTTGTGAAATGACATTTTGAGCAGTGGACATAGAAACCCTTTCTTTACTGGTCTTGTCTCTTGGCTTTATGTGCCCTTGAGTCACAAGGAATTGCTTCCTAGCTAACGTTGCCAAAATCTCTTACATAGGTGCTTGGGAAACACCACATGGCCACTCCTAATCTAGTTCAGAAATGATTGCCAGCGGGTTAAGGGTGATGATATTGATCGTATAAAGAGATGCCCCATTTGTTTTTGTCCATGGTATTTGCTGAATTTTTAGGAAAATAAGAAAACAAAATGCACCTAGATTTACCAGGGATGTGATTTCAATTAAGAGTGTTATTGCCCTAACCAGATTGGCTCAGCAGATAGAGCGTCGGCCTGTGAACTCAAGGGTCCCAGGTTCGATTCTGGTCAAGGGCATGTACCTTGGTAGCGGGTACATACCCAGTAAGGAGTGTGCAGGAGGCAACTGATCGATGTTTCTCTCATTGATGTTTCTAACTCTCTATCCCTCTCCCTTCCTCTCTGTAAAAAAATCAATGAAATATATTTCAAAAAAAAGTGTTATTATGTCTACTGTTTTTGAGGAAATTGAAACTGTGCGATGATATTATATTGAATTTGATTGGTGAGTGAAAATTAAAAGTTCCACCCCCGCACTGAATGTACAAAGGAAACACTAGCCCATTTGATCGTCTCCAGTAATTCCAACGGATAGAAGCCAGGCAATGGGATCTTTGACTTTGCCTTAAAGATGTTACTCAGACGGTTTGGCTGGGCAAAATTTGATCCTTGTCTTTTATTTTAACTGGGTAGCATGTAGCCTATTAAAATAGATCTTTTAAATTTCTAAATGTGTCTGAAAGTTATAGGGAGATGGTTATAGACTTGTCAGTGAGGAGCAAGCACCTGACCACTCCAGGTCTAGGTGAATTAGCCCTTTGGCACTTTATTTAATCTCTGAGTTTTAGAGTCTTAATCTAAAGTTGGGATGATATTATCTAATCTGAATACATTATTATTATAAGAGAAAATATTATATGTATGAAAGCATCTTGAAGCAAAAGATTTAAAGAAATCACGATAGTATGTACAAAGTTAAAAGGTCTGTATTCATTAGCAAAGATTAGAAGGGAATGTGGAGTAATCTAAAGAGTGAAATTCACATTTCTTAAACTTTATTCCTGTGAAACTGGCTAGGTGGACACAAAAGTGTTGCTAGGTCCATATAAATAGGGCAGCAATGAGTATGGCCAGCCCCTCTTTCCTGCAGCAATTTATTATTTCTTGTGGTGCTTCCTAAATTGGGTCTTTCCTGTTTTAGAGATGAAGACAATAAAGAAAATTACCCCGACGCCGGGGCTCTCCTAGAGGAGCCTGCGCCCTCCCGGGAGCCGCAGCATGTAGAGCAGACCGTGCTGGTGGACGGTGTGCTGCGACCCAGCATGGGCAACTTCAAGTCCAGGAAGCCCAAGTCCATCTTCAAAGCAGAGAACGGGAGGAGCCATGGAGAAAGTCAGGTAGTGTGTCAACTCCTCAGGCCTTTGCCAGGATGGGCGCTTCTCCGGTGAGGGCACAATTCTGGCAAATGGTTTTGAGTTCATTCTTTGGCAGGAGGTGATCAGCATGACTTGTTATTGCGCATACCACCGGCCTTAAACACATGAGTGCTCTCGTTGGTTAATAGTGGAGTGTTCTGGGCAGGCTAATAATTTAGTGCCCATTCAAATGTATATTCTTAAATACTGGACTGTGACACTGACTTCGAGAAGCTGCCTTACTCTTTGGGAGGGAGGGGGAAGGGTAGAGGAGGATATCTCACTATCTTTTTTTCTTCTAGGGCAGTGTTCGGCAAACCACTGCTCGCGAGCCACATGCGGCTCTTTGGCCCCGTGGCATGGGCCACGAAGTTTCAATCGCACTGTATGTGTGCGCCCGCACGTGGTATTTTGTGGAAGAGCCACACTCAAGGGGCCAGTTTGCCGACCACTGTTCTAGGGCATGTATTTCTTGTCCCAAACTTGGAGATTCTTCTCAACAAATCAAAAGTCTCATGTTTACCTGGAGCTATTCTCCTTAGGTTGCAGTTTAGCAGCCTTGAATAAACACTCAAGTGTGTATGTGCCTGTTTGTGTGTACATGTGGTGTCTGGTTCTTCAGGGTCAATAAATATTTAAATGAATGAATGAAACATCTTTCCAACTTGATTTGGGTAATAAATTTACTATATATACACACACACACACACACACTAATAAAAGGGTAATATGCTAATTAGACCGGACATCTTCAGGCATCTTCCGGACATCCAACCGGATAAAGCCACGGTGGCAGGGGCCGAGGCAGAGGTGGTTAGGGGCGGTCAGGCCAGCAGGGGAGAGCAGTTAGGGGTGATCAGGCTGGCAGCGGGGAGCAGTTAAGGGGCAATCAGGCCGCCAGGGGGGAGCAATTAGGGTGTGATCAGGCTGGCAGGGGGGAGCAGTTAGGGGCATCAGGCCAGCAGACAGAGGTGGTTAGGGGTGATCAGGCAGGCAAGCGGGCGAGTGATTAGGAGCCAGTGGTCCCAGATTGTGAGAGGGATGTCCTGGATTGGAGAGGGTGCAGGCCGGGTTGAGGGACCTCAACCCCACCCCTGTGCACAAATTTCCATCCTATCTAATAAAAGACAAAAAGGGTAATTGACCGTACCTTTGCTACGCTTCCCATTGGCTAATCAGCGCCATATGCAAATTAGCCGCCATCTTTGATGGCGGCTAATTTGCATACTGCAGGCTGGGCTGGCCAGTGCCAGACGCCATCCGGGCCCCATGTGCGGCCCTGGGCAGCCGGGCTTAGGCGGCGCGATCTCGTCACCTAAGCCCCGCCCCCAGCCAGGACCCCCATGTGCCGCCTAAGCCCTGTGCGCCTAAGCCTTGCCCCCAGCCGGGACCCCCGTATGCCGCCTAAGCCCCGTGCCACCTAAGCCCCGCCCCAAGCCGGGACCCCTGTGTGCTGCCTAAGCCCGCTGCTAGCTGGGACCCCATGACGATCCCAGAGCAGGCAAGTGCAGGGGGCGGCTGGCCCCCAGCTGGGCCTGCTCCTGGGATCGCCATGGCGATCCCAGAGCAGGCAAGTGCGGAGTGCGGCGGCCCCCAGGTGGGCCTACTTCTGGGATTGCATGGGGATCCCAGAGCAGGCAAGTGTGGAGGGCAGCCCACCCCCAGGATGGCGATCCCAGAGCAGGCAAGTGCGGAGGGCGGGCTGTCCCCAGGTGGGCCTGCTCCTGGGATCGCCATGGCAATCCCAGAGCAGGAAAGTTCCCCACAGGCAGCACCCAGCAGGGCCTGCCCCCGGTCTCTGCAGTGATCCATGAGCAGGAAAGCGCAGCCTGCAGGCAGCACCCCACCCTGGCCACAGCTCAAGGGAGAGAAAAACACGCAGTGGAGGCCAGGAGCCTGAGAGATCAACATAGAGGGGCGCCTGCTCCAAACCTCCACGGTGTGGCTGGGGGCAGGCCCCCAGCGGACACACACACACACACACACACACACAGGACGCCTGCTCCGAGCCTCTGCTGCCAGACTGTGGCCGTCGGTAGGACATCCACTGAGGGCTCCCGGACTGTGAGAGGGGCAGGCTGGGTTGAGGAAACCCCACCCCCAGTGTGCAAATTTTGTGCACCGGGCCTCTAGTATATATATATTTCCAGTTCAGTCCTAACATCTCTATTTACAAAATGAGATTTTTCTAGTTGTAGAGGGATATAGCAAAGAATATGATTTTTTTAAATCTTAAAAAAAATCCTCAAATATTTTATCATGCTTTCAAAAGGGATTATACAAATATAATCTACATTAATCTTACTAGGAGGTTAATGGTTCCAACATTGAGATTTTACTTATAATGCACCTAACACAGTTTTTGGTACATAGATGCTCCATTAATGTTAACTTTGCTTTTTGTTAACCCTTAGCTGTTAACTTTCAAAATAATGTGCCAGGCTCTAAGTGTAAAAGGTTAATTATGACTTTAAATCTAGTCCTGTTAGTAAATGGGCACCAGGTGACCTTCCTGTTAGAACAACTTTGGCTTGGCAGTTTGTTTGAACTTGTAGTTTTCTTATTTGGCCTGTGATTTTTATCTTATTTCTTCCTTGGTATTATGACTTCTTATTTTGTCAGTTAATTTAGCAGTGAGATGAAATACCTTCTGCATTCATGAAACAAGTTGTGATTATTTTAAGCTGAAGTGAGTTGCAGAAAGATGAGTGTGACATAGCATTTAAGTTATAGTAAACTTGAGACCCTGCCTATTACTGAATGCACCCAGCACTTGTTTGATTAGGAGGAGTACGGTGCTGGGAAGGATATAGGTATCCAAAGAGCTTCCTGCAGACTCTGAATATAGGGAAGCTTTGACTTTGAATCTCCTGCTAAGAATCACCTGTGACATTGTTGGCCTTTGGTGACCAGCCATCTGTTTTAGAAGTGCCCCCTTTCTTATGTCATCCTATAGTCTGGCCTCATAGAAATTGCACAGTCATCACTTGCAATAAGGTACTAATGGGGCATTCCCAATTTGTTGGCTATACGGGCAGATTGCAGGAGAGAGCTGTGCTTGTATAATACAACATCACTTATAATACAACATTGGAATCCTGGACTTTAGGTAAAATTTCCAGTTCAGTCCTAACATCTCTATCTTCACAATGAGATTCCCCCTCCCCCCATGACTTAAAGAACTACGATAATATAATTTTAAGTATTCCATATCTGAGAAAAATTTGAAACATGACTCATTCTTCCTGTTTTCTTTGGGGAAAGATAATTAACATATGTTGAGTATTGAGTTTATGTAAATAATTATATTAATAAAATCAACTAACACTTATTTGAGCATTTACTGTGTTCCAGGCATGTACCATGTTTTACTACAATCCCATGGAATTGGTATTATTATTTTGTACAAGTAAAAAAACTAAGGCTCAAAGGAATTACATGTGCATAATCAGATTTGGAATAACTTGAGCAGAATGTATTTTCTATAAAAGCACAGTATTTCTAACAAAGGTACCCAGATCTTCCAATTGTGAGTCTAGAGATTTACTTATCTCATGTTACTCACACTATAATCTATCTATATAAAAGCCTAAGTGACCATCGCAACCGAATGGATGACCAAACAGGCTGCGCGGGGCAACCAGGCTGGCAGGGGGTTAGTGAGGGATGACCAAACGACTGAGCAGCAGGCTACATGGGGGTGACCAGGCCGGCAGGGGGGGCAATTGGGGGCAACCAGGCCAGTGGGGGGGGGCAGTTGGGGACAATCAGGCCTGCAGGCAGAGGCAGTTATGGGTGATCATGCTGGCAGGGGGGCAGCTAGGGGTGACTAGGCTGGCGGGGGGGCAGTGAGGGGCGATCAGGCTGGCAGACAGAGGCAGTTAGGGGTGACCAGGCTGGAAGGGGAAGCAGTAAGGGGCAATCAGGCAGGCAGGCAGGTGAGCGGTAAGGAGCCAGCAGTCCAGGATTGCAAGGGATCCCGGATTGGAGAGGGTGCAGGCTGGGCTGAGGGGACCCCCCCTCCCCCCGCATGAATTTCGTGCACCGGGCCTCTAGTTTTTATATAAAATCTGTGATTTCCCTCTAGATTTTTTTTCCTTTTGGTGATATATTGTGTTGCTAAGCAGTAATTACTTATTTAGAAAGGATTACTTAGAGAGGATTTTGTAAGTTTGTTTTTCCTCTGCTTAAAGCTTTGTGATGTTGGTCACTAATGCTAGACAAGTGTCCTTTCAGGGAACATTACCTCTACTAGGACATAAACTCTGTGAGGTCAGTGACTCAGTCCTTGTCTGTCTTTGGATCTCTAGCCCTCAGTTAGTCAATATAATCTGTTGAATGACTCAAAACTGCTAAGGGAGGTATATATGTGATTGGTGTCATTTTTTAAATAAAATGTAAGCATATCTTTATTCATTGGTGAAAAGTTACATTTTAAAAGAGGATATAATCAAAACTTATACAGATATCACATACAGACATGTCATAGATTTTATTTAAATCATTAGTTAGAGAGGAAATCAATATGATATTACAACCAGTTCAAAAGAGATGCAAAGGCCCTGGCTGGTGTGGCTCAGATGGTTGAGCAGTGGCCCATGCACCGAGGGGTCACTGGTTTGATTCCCCGGTCTGGGCACATGCCTGTGTTGCAGGATCCATCCCCAGTGGGGGGCATGCAAGGAGGCAGCCAATTGATGTTATTTTCTCTCTCTCCCGCTCCCTTTTTCTCTCTCTAAAAATTAATACATATTTAAAAAAAGAGATGCTAAGTATTACATAATTGTTGTCTCACAAGAAATGCTAAAATGAATTTAAAAATGGATTAAAAATTGGCAACACTTGCCATATCCATAGGGTGATAATCAATTACTTTCTCTTGGACACAATTTGCATTTCTGTGGAGAGGAATTATTTGCATTGCTATCATTATTTACAGGTTTACTTCTATCTCTATAGCTTTGCAAAATAGCCTCGTTATAGATGAACAAGAGCAGAGATTATCCAGATGGATGAGCTAGCCAGGACAGCCACTAAATTTCAGTAATTTATAATTTTTCTTTACATTCTCCCACTGTCCCCTACCTTCTCCCTTGTGATCATAATAAGATATTCCTGATCACAAAATAAGGCTAGTCTCATTAGGTTTGACCTGATTATTTACATAGACATAGCAAGAGTGTTAATTTACCATGTACGTCTTCTTAAGTATGCTTTGCAAAATCTAGAGCCATATAGTATTGAATAATTACAAAATTAACTTCTCTCTCTCCGTAAGTTTTCATAAGGAATCTCAGATTGCACTTCTACTACCTCTATTATTTGCTATCCCAAGGCAAAGGAAACCAAGTTCAAGAAACTCCACCATATTTCACCTGCAGTACCTATACATCTGGGTAATTCTCCTCTTGGGGTCCCCCAAATAACCTTCAGTTCCTGGCCTGTAAGCTCAATTGAACTGTAAGCTAGATAGTAAGCCAATTATCCTAGGAGAACTTTTCAGGCATGGGCTCCATAAGAAAAGCCACATTAGCTCCTCTCTAAAATCAACGAACATATCCTCAGGTGGGATAAAAAGAAAAAGGCTTGTTCTATCTGATTCTATAAGCATCATTCTCAATACTGTGACATTCAGGCAAGATGTGGTTGCATATCACATTTTTCTAGTTACTCTGGTAAAAAGGAAAACAGAGTATTACTGAATACTAGAGGCCTGTTGCATGAAGAGATTCATGCAATAGGCCTTCCTTTCCCCTGGCTGCTGGCACCGGTTTGCCTCCAGCACCCAGGGCCCAGGCCTCCGCTCTGGCCGAGTTCTGGCCGGAGCTGGCCCTGGGGCCTTGAGGCCTCGCTGCTCTGCCGGTCCCGGGCCGTCAGGCTTCGCCCCACCGCTTGGAGCCTATGTATGCAAATTAACCGCCATCTTTATTGGCGGTTAATTTGCATATTGTGCTGATTAGCCAATGGGAGGCATAGCAAAGGTACGGTCAATTACCATGTTTATCTATTATTAGATAGGATATGCAAATAACCCTATTCCCGTGAGAAGGAAGTTCACTCCATATGGATTTCTGAACTCTGAGGGTCAGTGTGACACAGATACCATTTTTAAAATGTTTATTTTAGTTTACATAAACAGAATGGTTTTAAAATATAGGTTTTATTATTATTCAGGTGTGGTGAGGCTGACAGATCAGAAGATGACTACCATTTGAAACGATTCCCACTATTAGTTCTCAGGAGGAGTGGGGGCATGCCATGCCATGCAGGACCACACAGGGAAGCACCAGGGTTGGGCAGGAGAAAGGAGAGGGGAGGGGGAAGTAAGAACCGGAGCCTTTATTGTGGTTTCCATTGGCAAGGCAAGCAGGGTGAGCAGGTTTAGGTTTGGCTAGTTTGAATAATTCCGTGGACTCTGAGATACAGGGGTATCTCTAGTTGTCTGGTACCTGGCTCTGGGGTGATTAAGGCAGAGGAAGGAGTATTGCGCCCTGGAGTATATGAGCCAAAAAAAGAAGGTGGTTCTGAGTATGGGCTCTGGGTTGGTGAATCTATATATATAAAAGGCTAATATGCTAAGTGTCCCTCCTATTGTCCGACTGGTTGCTATGACGTGCACTGACCACCAGGGGGCAGACACTCAATGCAGGAGCTGCCATGATGTGCACTGGCCGGCACCTTGGACCTGGTGCCAACCAACCAACACTTGGCTTTCCCCAAGTGGGACACAGGCCTGGCCACCACCCCAGAGCGACACCCCACCAAATGGCAGCCAATGCTGCCAAGACCCCATGGCGCAACATTCGGCCCACAGCCCAGCCCAGCCTGGAAACAGTCACTGTGGGCTCTGGGTAATGACGTCACGTAGCAATGCCCAGTGTCCTCTCCCTAGCAACTAGCCTCCTTGGAGTTTCTTCAGCCCAGGAACACGACTTGCTTTACAGCCAGGTACAAACATTTTACACGTTAACCAAATGTCTGTGAAGCATTTTCATGTGCCTCATTTCATTTGATCCTCACAGAAGTCCTGGAGTAGGTAGATAGAAGACTCGGTGGAATCCTATTTTCTTTTCATTAGGTGGAAAATGGAGATTTAGAAAGCTTAGAAACTTGACCCGACTGAAAAGAAGTAAGAAATGGTGGACCTTGAAAATGACTTCAGGTTTTCTCACTGCACAGAATATAGTCAAACACTGCTGCAGTTAAATATTTTACCCTTTGTTCTCCCTGTGTGATCTACAATAATAATCTGCTTCATGTTGATATTTAGTGCTGTGTTGCTGACAATTACCTGAAAGAGAAGTTGGAGTGCTTCACTGGGCTGGAAAAAGTTTAGCTAAATCAGAAAGCTGGTCTAATTAAGCAAGTTTATTTTATATCTATAAAAGGCTAAGTTGACTCACACATGTGCGATACATATAAAGCGCTCACTGGCGCCAATCACATGCGTGTGTTTTGATCTGTCATAGTCGATTGTGAATTTGGTTGACACTTCTATTATAGAGAAAGGGTGAATAGTGATATTAAAATATTTCTTCTAATTAATTTCCTTTCAGTGTGCACAAATTCATGCACCAGGCCACTAGTTTGCATATGAAAGGCCAGCTCCTGGGCAAGTCATCTGCTATGCTTCCTAGCACTGAGAATCAGCCAGTCCTGGGAGAGGCAGTCGCTTCCCAGTCCGTGAGTCAGCCTGGCTCCAGATGCCAGAGCATCAAGAATATAGAAAATAGTAAAATATAGTTAATACAAGAACTTACTAAATTTATGGGTTACAGATAGTTGAGGTACAAAGAGAAAGGTCTTTCTTATAAATTCAGTAAATGGAGCATTAAAACAACATTCCCAACAGATAACTACAGTAAATTTTCCTTCTCAGTCTTTTCCATCCTATGTAATTAATTCTTGTTCAGCTGGATCTTGGGTTAGCAGTAGCATGAAGCCATCTGCTTCATGACTCAAGTTCTGTAAATCCTGACTCAGCCCGTTGGTGTCATCAAATGCCTGTGCCCAGAGTGTTCTTTGAAACATTGGTTAAGTATCTGGGCCTTTACTATGGGACTCTTGAGAGTATTCTTCTTGGTTGAAGTCACAAATTCTGGCCTCAGTCGGATGGTAGAAATGTCAGGCAGGCATCTGCGGAAAACAGACATGCGTAGATGACAGACACTGAATGTGGTTGTGGTTAATTTACTGCTAATAATTTTCAAATGTGAAAGCCTGATGAGCGATCATAATAAGAATAATGCACAATGTGATGTGCAAAACCAGATAATAATGTCATTCCCCTCAAATTAAATGTCTCAAAGGGCTATGAATAAGCCTGTTTTAAAAGGAATCAGGAAATTTATTTCGGATTTTAGAAAAATGGATAAATATAATTTTTACAGATGAAAAATCTTGAGATATAACATAATAATCTTAAGAGACTACGCAAACAACTAATAAGTAAAAAGATTAAGTCTGGTGTAGGTCCTAGACATCTGCATTTTTATTAAACTCTGTAGGTAAGTCTGATGTGCATTCCTGATTGAAAACCACTGGCATGAATGATGCTAGATTCAAATGAAAGAAGTGAGGCTCTGGCCAAGTCAACATTTTAGATAATAATCCCAATTATCACTGATAACGCTACAGGGTTTTTGCTTAATATAAGCATGGAAAGTTCCACAAAAGAATGGTAGAAATTGATAGATCTGTTTCATATGAGTTTTGATCACAGGGTAAATGTCACATGAAGTATGTTTACCACACACTGATAGAGAGAGTGGTTCTGTTTGTGAAGTTGGATTTTTGGGGAGAACTTGAGCTTATGCTATAGATTCTGCCTGACACTTCTTGCCATCACTCAGACACAGTTCTAGCTGATTTATTATGAGATTAGCATTCCCCAAAGCACCTGTGTGCTGGAAGCCGGTCCATCCTTGCTGCTTGACACAGTTGCTGCAGGGAAGAAACATCTGCACAGCATATGTTTCAAGGGACCTGGCGTATATGGCATACTGTTCTTAATATGTTTGCTCCCCTACTTAGCGCTATGTATTTTAACCAAGGTCACCTCTTTGAGAAAGGTTGTTTCCCCAGGTGGGGATTTTTCCCTGGAGTTAGGGATTAACAGGACTAAGGAAGGGAATAAATCAGTAAAACCCCTTAACTAAGTGCCAGGCGGGTAGTTAATCACTTTAACTACGAACAATCACGCTTACCCTACATAATCTTTACTTAGGATAATCTCCTTCAGTTATTTCCTTGTACCTTAACAGAACAATAGAGTAGTGACCTTGGAATGGAGATAACAAATGCCCTAACCTTTGGAATAGAATGGATAGGATTAAAGTCAACTGGTATAAATACAGATGTAACAGGACAATAAAGACAGAACCTGGCTAGAGAACCTAGCTATGCTGATCAACTGAACGCTGTCTCCGTGTCATTCCTTCTTCGCTGACTCCATCCACACCTTTGGGAACTCCTAGACCTGCTGGGGCTGGACCCCAACACCTGTGAAGAATCTGTGGGCATGCCCTAACCGGTTTGGCTCAGTGGATAGAGTGTCAGTCTGCGGACTGAAGGGTCCCAGGTTTGATTCCGGTCAAGGGCATGTATCTTAGTTGAGGGCACATCCCCAGTAGGGAGTGTGCAGGAGGCAGCTGATCGGTGTTTTCCTCTCACCAATATTTCTAACTCTCTATCCCTCTCCCTTCCTCTCTGTAAAAAATCAATAAAATATATATATTTTTAAAAAAGAATCTATGGGCACAGTCCTTATAAACTTAAAACAACCCTCTCTGAGGCTGAAGGGCATCATGGTGAGAGTTTAGCTATTGCCGTTTCTGGTTTCTCTTGTCACATAATTTGTGTTCGGAACCCCAGAGTGGAGCTTCAGTCTGATCCTAACCAGGCTGGGAATGGGGATAGAAGCAAATGAGAAGGGGCCAGAGAGTAATCATTGAAGTTTCTGTATTAGTTTTCTGATCAGCCCAAAGTTAGAATCAGAAATTTCACTTCTGGAGAGTCAGATTCAAATTACACTTTGAGAAATTTTTTGCTGTCAATCCTCACCTGAGGATATTTTTCTATTGATTTTTAGAGAGAGTGGAAGGAAGGGAGGGATGGAGGAGGGTGAGAAGAGAGAGGAGGAGTAAGAGAGAGGAAGAGAGAGGGAAACATCGATGTGAGAGAAACACATAAATTTGGTTGCCTCCCACACAGGCCTCAACCAGGGCCGGGGATCAAACCTGCAAACCAGGTACATGACCTTGACCGGAAATCCAACCCACAATCCTTTGGTGTGCAGGCTGATGATACTCTAACCACTGAGCACACTTGCCAGAGTTTATTGTTATTAATATTATTTTGATCTTGCCCACATCTCTGAATAGGAACCATAAGGAAAGTAGCAGAATCAGAGGTTTTGCCTGCACATATGGATGACTAATTTCAGTTTTGCACCCACTATGAATGATTTAAAAGAGGAGGGCTTTAAGTATATTTGCTGGTCCAATAAAAGTCTAGGAACCAAAAAGAATGTCCTCAAAGAAGTTAACTGGTTTGGAATAAGGAGTATGTTTATTTTAGCAGGAGCAGTTGCAGTTTCCCTTTCTGCTGATTTATCCCCCTCTTCTTGAGACAACAGGCTTTGCAAAAAATGACCTGGATAAGGGCCATTTAATGACCTATCTCCTGAAAAGTCAGGTTTTATTGATGCTAGTACTAGAGCTCATTGATATGATGAATATGAAGTTAAAACAAGACTTGTGAATTTGTACGAAACAGAAACTCCTTATCAAAGCAGAATCCAGTGATAACAGTTTGCTATTGTGTGGAATGTCTTATTGGACAGAAAACACTTTTTCTAGGGAAGAGAACTGATTGAAGAGAATAGATTATATATGTTGTAATATTTTGTAAAAAATTGCACAATATATAAGGGGTGGGTGAAATGGGTGAAGATGGTTGAAAGGTATGAACTTTCAGATATAAAATAAGAACTGAGGATGTAACATACAGCATGGTGCCTATAGAGTTAATAATACTATATTGTATATTTGAAAGTTGCCGAGAGAGTAGATCTTCAAAGTTCTTTTCACAAGAAAAAAATTTGTAACTGAGAACTATTGTGGTGATCATTTTACAATATATATACATATTGAATCACTATGTAGCTCACCTAAAACTAATATAATAAAAATGTATGTGTGCTTTATCATATCTCATTATGATTAACAGTGAGCTATAGAGGTTTCCTCTCTCTGCTTTGGAATATTTGGATAATTCTTCATCTTGGAAAATATGCACACGTACTTTCTGTTTAATGTGTGTGACCGCCACTCTTGATTAGTCTTGTTCTTGGTACAACTACTTCCTTTTCCCAAAACTGCTTGCTTCATGTTAATTTTTTGTATTCACACTTTTCTGATTGCAAAATTGAAAAATGTATGAACCCACCATTACATTTTAAAAATCCATATTTATTGATATTCCTTTATTGATTAAAATAACATATTCTGCTTAAAAAAGGTAATAGATTATATATGTTGTAATAATTTGTGACTGTATTGTTGTAGTATTAATTCCTAACAACCTGATTTGGGGATGACTGACTTGACTAACAGAACCAGCGTTCTGCACTGGACCTCCTAGTTAGCACTGGCAGATCAAGCCTTACCATCTTCACTGCCTAGCAGCTGGCATCAGGCTATGTTTCTTCCTTCTGTCCTCCCTTCTGGTGCTATTTTAGCAGAAGACAAAAAGTAGGAGGCTATATAGAGGGCTTTTCTGCAGGGAGTTGTGTGCTGTGATCATGCTGCTAACCCAGGTCCTTGGGGAGACCAGCTGTTCAGTCTGGTGTACATCAGTTTTAGGTTTCTTCCACTGGATCCAGTGGACGTGTTAAGAGGCTAGAAAGGAATTCAGGTCTGATTGTGAAATTTACATTTTTATTTTTCTGCAGAAATGAAAACCTCCTAAACACATTTCAGGCAAAATATCCTAACTATGAAGTGTTTACTATATTTCTGTTTTTAGAAGGTTCCTATTTATATAAGAACAGTATTTATTTTTACTGAGTTAGACTCTGAAGTAGAAGAAAGACAATAGTTAATTCTGGGTAATTTTTCCCCACAAAAGGACCTAAAGTTTTTTTCCAACTACAGACCTACTTTTTGTACATTTTTTCTGAATATATTACTGAACTACTGAACAAGTGCAAATGGTAAAAGCAAGGAAATCAGGACAGCTGAAGGACTTTGAAATTGAGAGCATTGTAAAGCTAAAGTGAACTTCAAATAGAATTTCACTTTCTTGTCAGTGAGAGGAAGACTTTCAAATTCTGAATATGCCTTTAAGGGCTTGCTTCTTGCAGTGTGTCAAGAGCATGAAGTCACTGTGAGTCTAGCAATTGGTCTTAGTTAGGTAATTGTTTTTGACACATCAGTGTGTGTTGCATTATTTCTCCTGCCTGATTTTTGCAGCTCTAGTGTAGAGATTTTACTTCAATTCCTGTTGAGGTTTGGATTTTTTGGAAGACTTGTTACTGGTCAGGAAGAAAGGTGGTTCTCTGGGTTTGTTTTCCAAGTTCCCCTTTACTCCTCCAAGAGTAAAATGGTTGAGATTCAAGGGGACAGAGCTCTGAGAAATTTGTGGTCCTTGAAAATGAGGTCATCTGAGTTAATATTTAAGTTTACTGATTTCTCATGATCTGTCAGATTCTGAAGCCTCTCTTGGAATTAACAACGAACCTATTCATAAATGAATAAATTGATGAAGAAAGATATTTTAGGAAGGAACATGGAATGTGTATAACATCACTTTATTACTTAAAAAAAATAAACAAACATTCAGCTTAACTAATGACCTGACAGAATCTTATAATAAAGTGATATAAGTCATTTGCCTGGGCAGTAAATCTCAAAAGTTAGAAAAAAAATTGTCACTCTGAGGGATTTGGGGTTCAAAACAACCCGAATTGCTTTGAGACAAGTTTACAAGTAATGGGAAATTTGAAGCTTTGGCATTGTAATACTTGGGGATACATTATCTAGTTGATATTCCACCTACAATGGGAGTTTCAGAAAAATTCTCCAAAAAAATGGACAAGAAGGTATCAGTGTTATTGGTTGTTGTGAGAATCTGTGGAAGCTGGCAAGGACTGATCTCTACTTCCAGGCAGACTGGAATATTTGACAGAGATGTAGATGGCCTACACATAGGATGGAGAATTGTCTTGTTTTTCCTCTTCCTCTGCATCTTTTGCATAGATTAATAAATTCTGATTTAAACAATTGCCAATTTTCCCTGCATAGTTCCAAACACAGTTTCTAACTATATAACCTTATGAATTTAGCCCATAGTCTAGACTTAATAATGCTTGGAGAGAATAGTAACATCCCTGGGACAACTTTGTCCCTATAAGGACTTGCTGCCCCATGGGGGTTCCAAGACTTGCTCGATCTACTAGGCAGAAGTTTTCTTTAATAAATCCCAGAGCTAATAGTTGAATGGAGGTAAAGTAAAGTGGTGAAAAGCATGGTCTGTGGGTCCAGATAGATATGGGTTCAAATTCCTTTTGAGCCCCTTACTTTCTGTATGACTCCAAGCATCTACCTCCAAGCTCTGTAAGGGTCGGTTTTCCTATCTATGAAGCAGAGATAATAATTTGTATCCACTTCAGAGTTTGATGAGAATTAAAAGTGAAAATGATGTAACCTTAAACATTTTCAGGGAGCTAAAAATAATGCCTAGAACACTTTATAGATTCATTTGGCTGGATATACACTTAATTCTCAATAATTGCATGTCCCGAGTTAGGCCATAACTGCTGCAATAACAGTAACCCCAACCTTAGTAGTTTAAACCCACTGAAGTACATTTCATGATGTCACATATCCATCACGGTCACCAGGAAGTGTTGGTTCGCAGTGGGCAATTAAAAAACCATGCTAACCTAGCAGTCACAATCTTGAATTCTGCTGTTTTCTGAGTCAGAGAAAAGAGCTCTGGCGGTGTTTGCACTAATCATTAGAAGCTTCAGTCCTGAAGCAACACACAGTATTTTCATCTTCTACTCATTGGCCAGAGCTGGTCATGTGCTTCCCCCATACCTACAACCCCGTTACACAAGGGACCAGGAAGTATACTTCTACAAGGTATCCTAAGGGGAGGAATGAAATACTGGCCAACAGCACTAATGACTTCCACATCTCCTACCCAAACCAGCATTTAACCTAAGCAATAAGTAAATTGTTTTTTTTTCTCTTCTAGCCCTTCACAATACTGAAGTATTAATGTTATTGATGTCAAAGACTTAAAGAAGAAAAAAGAAAATCAATTAGGCTAATTAAGTCTCAGCAATGTATAAACATACCATTACATTATTGTTTTGAACAGGAATTGAAGTTTTATGTAAGCATTCCTTCAGTTAAACCCCTGTTTCATTATTATCAGGAAAAAAGAAATAGGGTTAGTTATTGATTTCTTCTCTGTTGCCAAATGAAACCTCAGAGTGCTTTAATATGTTATTTTATTTAGGAATAATTCTGGTCTTACACTTGCTGGAAGATTGTAGTGACTTTGGGTTATGCTAGCTAAACCTGTGAGGCTATGATTAAGAGACATTTTTTAAGTTGATAAAAAAAAATAATACTTCTGTAGAAAGTGAATTTGTCAAATTGGATATTTTCAGATGTGGGAGCTGAGTTCTGCCTATACACAGATATGCAAATTTATATCCTCATGTACTTGGTGATATTTATCCAAGGGTAAGGTGTTCTTTAGGCAAAGAGAACAGCTTAGCAGGGACTTAGCCTGTTTTGGAGCTTGGAAGGGAAGCTGTTTGGGAAGTCTGGATAGCAGAAACAGAATGAACTGACATTTTGGGTAACTAAGGATTGCCAATCTAAACTTTTTCAAACATGATTAAATATCACTTTGGGACTGAGACATAACATACCAACTTCAAGCCTGCAATTTTAGGCTCCAATTTTTTTGCAAGAGATGTAGCTGCTCAGATAAAGTATAGGATGCCCAGTTAAATTTAAATTTCAGATAAACAACGAGTAATTTTGTAGTATAAATATGTCCCATTCTAGATACTGCTTTGAACAGGAATGAGAGTGTTGTGCAAGCACAAACTATTCCTTGCTTAACTGAAATGCAGTTTTAACTGGACATCATGTGTTTTTATTTATTAAATCTGGCGACCATATCAAGAATGAATGGCATGAACATTTAACTTCCCTCACCTTCTCCTCGAAGGTAGAGGTTGTACCCACGTAGCCTGAGAGCACTGGAATTTGTTTTTTAAGTTTGATTCTTCTAGGATTATTGAAGAAGGCATAGGAAGAGAAGTCCGCAGCTTCTCTATGTCTAGAAGGCTTATTGCAGTATTTATTTTACATTTTTAGTGTTCAGTAGCATGAAACACTCTGGAAAAGCAGCCCATTCTCTTGGGTTGACAAAGCCTTAAAAATTGAATGGAAGTGTAAAAACTTTTGAAAATCTGCCCTCAAAGTTTGCAAACCATTTATCCCAGTAGACCCTGCTTGCCGTGAGGGGTGGTCGTCATCAAGTCAATAGAAAGGCTGATTTTGATGAGCCTGTTTCTGTGTCCAAATGATCAAAAACAACATAACAGATATAAGACACAGACAGAACAATAGCCTTGTGTTTTGAACATTAATCCTAGTGGAGATAAGCCGACAGACAGGATTGCTGCCTTGAAAATTATTGCTCTAGGCTTACGCTAGTGTCACATGCCAGGATGGCTTTACTATTTGAAGTATTATTTCATTATGCACTTGACTCCAGGTAACTGATGGTCTTTAGGTCATGATGGAACGTTGCATTCCCAAACAACAAAGCCCAGTGCTTGGTTTTGTTATAATCTTTTTTTAAGTAGCTGAGCCCCCCTGTTGCTTTACTACTTAATAAATGGTAGCCACAATTAGGGGCTTTCCTGAAGGAACAAAGATGTTCAGCTCCACTTCTTTACAGTGTTCCTTAACATGCTGAACTGCAGTGTTATGATTGCTTGGCTTCCTGATGTTGCTGTGTGACAGGGAAATTTCCACGAGGAAAGGTCACCCAACCTTAGATTTTTAGGCTTTTCAGCTGTAACTAACGTTAAATAAGGAAAGGGATACTGTTAAGTTATAAAGCTCTCAATCCATCTGCCAGTGTGATGGAGGTAAGTGGCTGTCTTTTAGTGTGTTTTATTCTAGAAACACTGACAGTACTGAAGGTATGATCTATAAGATTAAAAAAAAATGCCAGGAGGAAATCATTGCATGTTGTGCTTATGGATCCACCGGAGGGCATCATTCCCTCCCACCTGGTCCCTCTTGTCAGCTTCTCTCCTCCTGTTGTCGGCTCTGCTGAGTTGAAACTGACATTTGATTTTGAAACCTGGAGAGCTGGCCCTCTGAAGACCCAGGTATCACTCTGTCTTCAAGACAAAAGGATTGATCAAAAGACTGAATTAATTCAGCTCTAAATAAAAAGTAGGCTAATACTCATAATTTAAGGCTCTTCGAAAAATTTTATATATTTTTTTTGCTGGTTACTTTTAAAAAACTTTGACAGTTGTAACCTTTTCTACCTGATGTGAAACATCGAGATAGAAATAGAGAGAAAAAATAAATTAAATTTCTAATTATTGCACTTCCGCCTTATGTTAAAAAACAGCATGGGAACTCAGGGTATTGGTTCGTTGTTGGTTTTTTTGCAGTGGTTCTCAACCTTCCTAATGCCGCGGCCCTTTAATACAGTTCCTCATGTTGTGGTGACCCCCAACCATAAAATTATTTTTGTTGCTACTTCATAACTGTAATTTTGCTACTGTTATGAATCGTAATGTAAATATCTGATATGCAGGATGTATTTTCATTGTTCGCGACCCACAGGTTGAGAACCGCTGGTTAAGGTATTACAAAGAGTATTACATATGTCTCCTTTTTTTTTTTTTTTTTTCCCTTTGACAAAGAGTCTGGAGGAATCAGGGTCTGGAAGTGAGAGCCATCCCTGGCCACATATAGGGCAGGAGACTGGTGAACTCTGTTGAAGCAAATGCATCTTTGGTCTCCAGGACTTAGTGACAAGTGAGGGGCCCAGGCACACAGTCCCCCAACAGGTAAACAACTCAATGCAGAGACTGCGGTGTGCTCAAAGTGGGCATCAGGATAAGTTGGAAGCAGGGAGTTCACACTGGAAAAGGCAGGGATCTAATCTCTGGGCAGTGGATATAAAATCCTAATCACAAAATAATGAAAACCTTCACAAAGGTTATTTTTAAAGGTTTTTAAAAATCAGAAAATGCAGCAGCTGCAACTGTACTTTAGCATTATTTTATTTTCCTGTCTATGACATTTCCATTATTTGGTTACAATTTATGAAATGACACATCTAGAATTTATTACAGTGTCTGATTGCAATGCCATAACTCTGAACACATTTTTTGTTGTTGACTATGGTACTTTTGAAGTTAGCTTATTTTGGCTTTTTCTTACTTGTGAGCCAGTTGTTAAATGTGATTTAACTTGGAGCCTTTTAATGTTGTATTCTTTAGAAGGAGTTTTTTCCATTGCAAACAAGACTTAAGAAACGTGTCTTAACACACATACAAATTATCATCTGTCTCCTTATTTCAAAATGGTTGATTTTAATGTCATATTTTTTAGTTTTAGCAATTATAGGACCTACATTCTATTTCAAACATAGCCCGGCCCACACTCACCAACCTGGCCTTTTCTTTCACTTCCCAAACTGTCAGTTTCACCAATGATCCCTTCCTGGGCAAAACTGTCTATCAATTTTTGCTTGATTTGCCAAACAAGGCTCAGTTTCATCAGTGATGCTGGACTGAGTGTGCCAGATGGGGCCTCTCTTTTCCCTCTTGTCAGTGGAAAGTGTGACCTTATTTGGCAATACGGTCATTGCAGGTGTTATTGAGGTAAGAATTCATAGGGAACATCCTGCATATAGGGTGGACCCAAAAGCCAATGACCTGAATCCTTGTAAGAAGAAGAGAGGACACAGAGTGACACACAGGGAAGAAAGGCATGTGAAGACACAGGCAGAGATGGGAGTTATGCTGCCAAGGAATGCCAGGAACCTTCTGGATCTGGAGAAGGCAAGTAAGGATTCTTCCCTAGAGCTGTTGGAGAGAGTGTGGCCCTGCTAACATTTTGATTTTGAACTCATGGCCCCCACAACTGGGAGAGAATACTAGTAAACTTCTGCTGTTTTAAGCTACCAAGTTATGGTAGTTTGTTACAGCAGCCCTAGGAAACTAATACAAGGGGCTTCCTGAAGTTGGACTGTGCACGGCTGGCTCCTCCCTGCTCTGAAAGAGCAATAGCCGGGTGAGAGGAGGTGGGGCCCTAAGCAGACTGGCAGGGCAGAGACCTGTGGGTATAGAGCAGCCGTGGGCAAACTAAGGCCCACGGGCCAGATCCGGCCCATTTGAAATGAATAAAACTAAAAAAAAAAAGACCGTACCCTTTTATGTAATGATGTTTACTTTGAATTTATATTAGTTCACACAAACACTCCATCCATGCTTTTGTTCCGGCCCTCCGGTCAGTTTAAGAACCCATTGTGGCCCTCGAGTCAAAAAGTTTGCCCACCCCTGGTATAGAGTGTTACGAGTGGGATCCACTTACTACAGTGAGGCTCAGAGTGGGGACCTGGGGACAGGAACAGGGCAGACACTCAGGGTAAAACTTCAGATGGCAGTTGCAGCAAGACAGGTCTGTTGCTGTGTTAGCCACGCTGACTTCCCTTTGACAGAGGTGTGTGTGCTTGGGTGAGTGTATTATCACTGGGGAGACAGCAACAGGAACCACCACCTTATCGTGCACAGGGTAAGAGGCAGCCTCTGTTGTCATTCTGTTTGTACTTGGATCCCAGTGAGGCCCCTAAGGCTATCTACACATTTGTGAAATCATGGATAATAGTATCCCCCTCCTCCATAAAGTTGTTCCAGGTTTTATTTATTTATTTATTTTATTTTTTATTTTATTTTATTTTTTTAAAATATATTTTATTGATTTTTTACAGAGAGGAAGGGAGAGAGATAGAGAGTTAGAAACATCGATGAGAGAGAAACATCGACCAGCTGCCTCCTGCACATCTCCCACTGGGATATGCCCGCAACCAAGGTACATGCCCTTTGACCTGAATCGAACCCGGGACCTTTCAGTCCGCAGGCCGATGCTCTGTCCACTGAGCCAAACCGGTTTCGGCTCAGGTTTTATTTTTATTTATTTGTTTATTTTTAAAAATATATATATTATTGATTTTTTACAGAGGAAGGGAGAGGGATAGAGAGTTAGAAACATCGATGAGAGAGAAACATCGATCAGCTGCCTCCTGCACACAGCCCATTGGGTATGTGCCGAAACCAAGGTACATGCCCTTGACCGGAACTGAACCTGGGACCTTTGGGTCTGCAGGCCGATGCTCCATCCACTGAGCCAAACTGGTCAGGGCTGTTCCAGGTTTTAAATGAGATATCCTTGTAAAGTACTTACTGTAATACCTGGAACTTAGTAGGAGCTCAATAAATATTAGAATGTTAGCTAATTAGTATAGTTATTATATCCTAATATCTATATATATAAAAGCCTAAGCGACCATTACAACCAGCCGACTGGTTGCTGTGGTGTGCTCTGACCACCAGAGGGCAGACGCTCAATGCAGGAGCTACCCCCTGGTGGTCAGTGCACTTCCACAGCCAATCTCCCGCGGTCTCTGCCCCTGGCCGGCCATCCCTAATCACTGGCCAGGCCAAGGGACCCCACCTGTGCATGAATTCGTGCACCGGGCCTCTAGTATTGTCATAATGTTGAGAATGATAAGTTCCTATACTTCTAGGAAAAGACTTATTATTTTGTGACCATGGTTACCAGTATCCATCAGAACCTGTTTTGTACCTGTTTAAGTCGATCAAATGCGGCAATCACCCATGCTTCTGTAAGCTGGCGGGTCAGTGACAACAGTCCCCAGACAGCAAGCAGCAGCATAATTCTAGTGTGCACGCTTCTGCAAGTCAGCCAGTCAACCACACTCTCATTCCAGCTTTTCTTCTGCACCTATAGGTCAGGTAATACCTGAACAGTCCAGCTTTTGAAGTCTCCCAGGCCCTGAACTTGAAGAGTTTCCAAACCCTGTATGAGATAGTCTCTTTCTGTTTTGCTTAGGGAGAATGTTTGTTCAAGTGCAGCTCTCCCTTGCTTGGCAAGCAATAAATTCAGCTCTTTGTTCAGATATTGAGCGGGCACCTGATCCTTCAATGATGGAAATATGTATAGATGCTAAGGGAGCACAAAGACGGGGCTATATGGAAGAGTTCACAGGAGAGGTGACTTCTGGTCCAAGTTGTGCATTGGGAGTTTTAATTAAAGTAGAGAAAAACTGTGAGGTAGGGACAGGTCTTCTGAGGGCACACACAGTGAGTGAAGACATGAGTGATAATGGCAGTTGAAGGGCTGCCACCTAATGTGTCATCCCTGAACTGTAGGGTGTGCAGAGGGTGAGGTGATGGAAACTAGACTGAAACAGTTTACAGGGGCTGGATTGTAAGGGCCTTGGATTCCATCCTAGGGAGTTTTCCTCTTCTGGTGCTTCTCAAACATTTTTTGAAGTTTCTAGTCTTAACTGCAAAGGCAACTCAACTTTTACCATAAGAGGGAGTTTTTTTGAAATCTTCCTGTATTCGGGATATTTGTCATTCTATTTTGGCTGCCCAGCATCTGAACTCTGTTGTTGTATTTGGAGAATTTTCCATGGAGGGAAAAAAGCAGAATCTTTTTGTTTCCACTGTACAAGCTGAAATGCCAACTTTTTCAGCCTCCCTTTCAGCTAGGACATGGCCACAACCTGGGGTGGGAGTGGATGCAGAAAGAGAGGAGACCTGGGTTGTGTGTGGTGGTTGTGGTGATGGTGCCCATTGTGAGTGTGTGGTGTGACTGGCGCACACTGCAGAATCATGGCTTTCCATCCTCCTAAGATTCACGTATTCCCAGTATCTTAATATTGCTGAAATCAGGGTGCTCCTTGCAAGCAATGTTGTGATAGAGTTTGATAAGCAGCAGCATCTAATTTTTTCCTTGAAAAGTAAAATAATAAGATGCAGAATGTTCAGTGGTGGCATAAGTATCCCTGTTGGACTAGTTCTGAGCATAAGTTTGGCCTCATAGCCCCATGCCTGGTTCTCCAGAGCTTTGGGTTATTTTATAAGCTTTCTAGTAGATTCATTTGCTTAAATTAGAGTTTGTTTAAATGTGTTTTCATTGATTTTTTTTTTTTTTTTTTAGAGAGAGAGAGTGAGGAAGGGAGAGCGATAGAGATATAGAAACATCGATAAGAGAGAAACATCCATCGGCTGCTTCCAGCATGCCTCCTACTGGGGATCGAGCCCACAACCCAGGCATGTGCCCTGACCAGTAATCAAACTGGACACCTCCTGGTTCATGTGTCAACGCTCAACCACTGAGCAACACTGGCTGGGCTAGAGTTTGTTTTTAATTGTTTGAAGCTTAAAATCCTGACTGGTATATGCATGTCATCTTAAAAAGTCTTTAGAATGCTGTAATTTATTAATATATTTATTTTAAAGGAAAATATTTTTCCCCTAAATCTTCACTTAAATTTGATGTCCTGAGAAACTACGGCATGCTAATATCTCATTATTCAATGAATTTTTATGGAGACCCTCCATGTGATCTTATGAAGAATGAGTCCAGGTGGAGCTTTCATTTCACATGCATCTTGTGGGCTTGCATGTCCCTGGCACAGGGCCTAGTGCCTGCCATTCCTAACCCTGCGAACTTGAGCCCATTGTCAGAAGCACAGTGTAGGCAATGGAGAGCTGGTAAGTATTTTAACTTTCTGATGTGCAGAAACACTTCCTATAGGCTTTCTTCAGTTATTCTCATCATGATTCACTGGGTGGAAGAAATCCTGTCTCCCATACCAGTTTCCTGTATCTTGAAGGTCTATGTAAATTAGGTTAGAGCAGGGAGCTGTGGCATTTTGTTTTGAGATGCTAGATATCTGTTGAGGTCAAGATGCTTTTGAGTTGCTATGTTCTGGGTGGTAAGTTCTTTCTATATTCCAGATAATTGTTGGATTTCCAAATTAAAATTTCCTCAGCATGAGTGGTGCTACAATTAGTATTTGGGTCTAATAAATCTATGTAAACATAACAACGTTTTTGTGGATTACCTTTATTTGGAATACTCAATTCAGTCCACATGTGTCATTTGGTCTTATTGTATAGACAGAAACATTCTTTCTAAATAGAGACCCCCTTTGAAGCAAAAAACTTTACATACTTTACTGTAGCTGAAGAGTCTGATAAAAGACTTAGAGGTAAACAGTCCTAATCACTGTTAATTGGGAGATTAGACATAGAAGTTATTTGTGTGGCCTTTGATAAGATAGGGCATAGCCTCTGGAGAGGGTTCTGGTTTGTGCTAATATTCTTGATGGAGATCTTTTAAGAGGGAGCTACTATTTGCACCTTTGCTCCAAAGTCTAGTATCTGGGATATTACCAAGGGCACCTAACATCAAAGACTTGGCTTTAATAAAATAGATGAGAAGCCATAAAACAAATGAATGTTAAGCATTCACAAGATACCACTGTTTTTTGTATGTCTATTCTCTTTAAATATCTTACAATAATTTTCTTGCCAGACTTTACTTTCTTACTGCTGTTTATTTATTTTTAATTTGAGATAGTGCAATACATAGTATTTTATTTCCACCTCAATTTAGTTCAATTCAAGTTATAAAATGCTTTTTAAAATAAGTTTCTGTTAAATCAAAATTTATCTAGGCATTTCTGAGATAATATTATGTCCCCTCCTTTTTCCATTGCCTTCTATAACCTCCCTCAAAAGAAAAAATAAAAACCAAAAGCAGAATCATATGTTTTGAAGATGGGAGAGATCTGATACTTGTACGGTCTTTAAAAGCAGAATGTTGGAATGATTTGATTCTCCTGTATGTTAACTGTTCCTCATATTGTGAGAACTCTTAGACTTTCTTAACAGAATGAATGACACATGCCCCCTGTTAATACAGGTACATGTTTACAGCCCAGTGTTGAAAGCTGTAACACCCTTTTCTAATGCTGTGTTTTGTTCAGCACTTGGATGGAGTTCTTGTTCCATAGCAAGACCTAAAGCTTTCATTTATTCAGAATTTGTAAGAAAAGGTCTGGGTTGAATTTTACATGACCATCTATAAAAAATTGTTAGACATAATAATCATGTAGAGAGGAGAAACACTTAAAGCTCCTCTCCGATTCTTTCCAAGTACTTATATGCCTTCATTTAAGAAACATACTCCATAAGTTATGCTAATGGATGGGAAAGCAACATGAAAAGTTTACCTACCGCAAATGCAAGCTGCTGTTTCTATTTGGCCATTTCTTATGAAATCAGTGAAACAGCTGTTCAAGGCCCTTCTCTAGGCCAAACTCTCTCAGCCTCATTCCAGTTACAGAAACGAGCGTGCAAGCAATGAGAAACTGGCAAATAATTTCCAGAAATTCAAACTGGCATTTTCCTTAAATTAGTTTCTATCTTTAGAGTTTCTATGCTGTGGAAGTGTGTGTGTGTGTGTGTGTGTGTGTGTGTGTTTAAGTTTCTCAAATCCACAAAAGACTACTCCTTAGGACCAGGCACTGGTGCTCAGTGGACACATTATGACCGATGGAATGAATCAACAAATACAGGGTGTCCCCCCAAAATGTATACACTCTTTAACAACTGATAGCTCAATTTTGAAAATGAAATATATTTTAATAAACACTGCATTTATAATTATTTAAAGTATGTGTATACATTTTGTTGGGACACCCTATATTTTTTAAGGTGCTGAAGCACTTTGAAAAAAAGTTAAAAAAAATGTGAGACAAAGACATCCTCCCTTGGAGTGCTCACATTTTTAAAATATATATTTTTATTGATTTCAGAGAGGAAGGGAGAGGGAGAGAGAGAAAGAAATGTCAATACCCCCACTGGGGAATGAGCCAGAAACCCGGGCATGTGCCCCTAACCAGAATCAAACCCAGGACCCTTCAGTCCACAGGCCGATGCTCTATCCACTGAGCCAAACCAGGTCAGGCAGAGTGCTCACATTTTAACTTGGGGGACTCAAGCCAGGCACACAGATTCTGTGTATACTGTAAAACAAGACTGTCCAGAATTAAACACATAGAGAATGAGAGGAGACTCCAGAGAGAGACAGGACTGTTTCTCTGTGGCCTCAAGTCATCAGAGGAGATTTGAGGGGGACCACCCAGGATCCATGCATGTTTGCATCCCCCCTCCCAAATTCATATGTTGAAACTCTAATCCCCAATGTGATGGGATTTGGAGATGGGGCCTTTGGGAAGTAGGTTAGTGACCTTATGAGAAGAGCCAAGAGAGTGTGTGCTTCCTTTCTCTCTCTGTCATATGGCAAGAAGGCATATATCTATAAATCAGGATGAGGGTCCTCACTGGGAACTGAATTGGCTGCCCCTGATCTTGGATTTCCTAGTGACCAGAACTGCAAGAAATGAATTTCTATTGTTTAAGCAAGTTTATGGTATTTGTGTTATAGCAGGATGACCTGACTTAAGATAGGATATAAATAAGATGGGAGTAAGGTGGGCATTCCTGGAATCAGGAAATTGCACTGGAATGAGGTCAGGGTACAAAGGGATCTCCTAAGAATATATTTTGCATCCTGTGGTGCTCTTAGTTTTGTAGATTCGATCATCCATTATTATTATAGAAGGTCAGAAATGGGGAGGAATCTGTGTTGATTTAGCAAAAACCTTGAACTTCCTTCTTCTCCTCCCCCTCCCCCTCCTCCTCCTCCTCCTTCTCCTCCTCTTCTTCTTCGTTTTTTGTTATTTTCCTGAGTGATAATCTGCTTTGCTTGTCACAATAGTCCCACAGCTAGAACTATCCCTGGCACTGTAGAAACTATTCAGTAAATATTTTAGTAAGTTGCCATCAAGGAACCACAGTTTGTTAATAACTAGAATTTGGAGGCCCCCTTTGCCCAACTGCTCATTAGTTGTGGCACTTTCTTTGAGTTTGAGGATCACTAATTCTCCTTGTGCTTTACATTAGCGGGGAAGCTCCAGGAACGAAGATAATTGTTACGATGGTAATTTTGGATTTTTCTCATGACTGCCTTGGGAATAGAAGAATAATTTGATTCTTACTAAACTAAATAAAATAAACAAGGAGCTTGTGAAATGAAACATTGAGGGATATTTGAAAGCAAAGAATAACAGGCATAGTTTAATAATTTCAGAAAATAACATGGTAGACATTCCATAGCAACAGACTGTTCACTTTCTCAGTGAAAAGGGTAAAAAAAGCTGGTTTTTCCTGGGAAGATAATGCTGTAGAATAAATGGTATTTAAAGAGAGATGATTTAAAATATACATAAATATTTAATTTGTATTAAAAATCACAGAAATTAGTACTTCTGATTTTTAAAATTACAGTAATCTTTTAAAAGTCAAAATAAGTCACCAGCTTCTGCAATAAGCTTGACAGGCCATTTGGCTGAGAAGGGAGTACAGACTTGATGAAGGTGTCCTTTCGCCTTTCCTCCATGCCTCTGCTCTGTGGATATGACCAAGCACTAGTCGGAGGGCTTAGGCTTGTGTTGCCATATTTATAGGTGTTGACTCTCTGCTCCAGTTATCCCATTTGGTCATTATTTTATATATATATATATATAATTGATTTTAGAGAGGAGAAGGGAGAGGGGGAGAGTGAGAGAAACATCAATGAAAAGAGAGAAACATTGGTCGGCTGCCTCCTGTACACCCCACACTGGGGATTGAGCCCACAAACTGGGCATGTGCCCTGACCAGGAATCGAACCATGACCTCCTGGTTCACATATTGACATTAAACCACTGAGCCATGCCCACTGGGCGGTCATGATTTTTGATTCCTTGCTGAAAATTATGTATCTTTTTTTTCCTTTTGTTTAGCATTTTTATTGTTACTGGGGATGACATTAGTTAATAAAATTATATAGGCTCCAGGTGTAAAATTCTATAATACACCATCTGTATATTGTATTGAGTGTTCACCACCCCAAGTTAAGTCTCCTGCCATCACCATTTATCCCCTCCTTTACCCTCTCCTACCTTCCCCACCCACCTTTCCCTCTGGTAATCACCATTATTGTTGTCTATGAGTTTTTTTGGGTTTTTTTTGCATAATCCTTTTTTTAATATAAAGAATATTATATATCTTTATTAATATTTAATTAACATAAGCAGACTGTAAGAAACTGGCACCTTTTCATTTCATTTTATTTTATTTATTTTTATTGATTTCAGAGAGGAAGGGAGAGGGAGAGAAAGATAGAAACATCATTGATGAGAGAGAGTCATTGATCGGCTGTCTCCTGCACACCCCACACTGGGGATGGAGCCCGAAACCTGGGCATGTGCCCTTACTGGGAATTGAACCGTGAGCTCCTGGTTCATAGGTTGACACTCAACCACTGAGCCACGCTGACCGGGCAGTGGCACCTATTTTAAAGAACGCTGTAACATCTTCAGACAGAAGTCATATAGTTGAGTGAATTTATACAATATTTAATGTTTCTTTTATTGTTTTACCCTAAGTTAAAATCCTTTAGCATCCCATTCATTAAGATATAAGTAGGGTCAGGCAGTAAGCTTTCTCTTTGCATTTTCTTCCCATCTCTCTTTCTTGGTCTTCTTTGTAATCTCCTTTCTATCTGCTTGTGTCTTAAATGTTTTAAAATGAAGCATTCTTGCTTTAAATTATACAAGCAACACATACTTAAACAATTTAAGCAATACAGCAGTTTATAACAACATGTCCTACAAAAAAATAAGTACACAATTATGCACACATATTTGGTCTTCTCTTTCACCTCTGTGCATGAGCTCTCACTATATATACTATGTTGCAGCTTGATTTTTGATTTAACAACGTAAGCATTCTCTTCCAGGTTTCCTCTGCTCTCTCTGAATGGTGTTATACCACTTGTAGTTTAGTCAACTTCATGCTCATTTTCAAATATTCCCAGCCCTGCTCTGCTTCTGGGACTCCAGCTCATCTATCATTGCCTACTTGCATACCTTATGGGCACTAATACCCAACTCTTCCTGAATACTCTTTCTCTTTCTGACTCCATCTCGGGAGCAGCAATATCATTCATCCCATTTTCCAAGCTAAGGAGTTGGCATCATCTTCAGTTCTCTTTCTCAATTCAATCATATCCTGTCAATCACCAGGCCTATTGTTTTTACCTCTTTAATATCTTTTAAATCAGTTTTCTCCCTTGTAACACCTCTGCAATGCCAGTCACCACCTGCTTACGGTGTTCTAATGATCTAACTGCTCTCTCTCCTTTCACGTTCCCTCTTCACCTTCTAATCTATTTGCCTCACAGGCCCTGATGATCTTTCTCCAGTGCAAATCTAAACTGGAGAATATTCAGTGACTTGCCATTGCCTTCAGAATAAAGCCCACACTTTTTTAAGACTTTCAGGGTTCGTATGATCTGGCCTCTGCCTGTGCCTGGCCTGCCCTGTTGGTCACCGTCCCCAGCTATGTTTGATTCTAACCCCAAACACAGTCAGTCACTTGAGTTTCTTGAACATGCCATGTTCTCACTTCACATGCTTGCCTTGGAACTGAGTTTGGCATCATTCCTATATGTTCCCAGAGCATCTTGTCAAGTCTCTACTCCCTTCTCAGCCAAATGGCCTGTCAAGCTTATTACAGAAGCTAGTGACTTATTTCAGCTTTTGGAAAGATTACTATAATTTTAAGAATCAGAAAGTGCCAATTTCTGTGATTTTTAATATAAATTAAATATGTATTTACTGGTATATTTTAAATCATCTCCCCTTAAATACCATTTACTGTAGAGCATTATCTTCCCAGTTCAGGGATACTTCTCCTACAAACTGAGTTTGGCATCATTCCTGTATGTTTCCAGAGCATCTCAGCATCTCACACTTAGCTTTCTCATGTTGTAACACTGGTCAGACTATATTGTAGCTGCCTATGTCACACCCACCCCACCCCCCCACCACCACAGTAGCACCACCACCATTGCACGACTAGAGTGTGAGCTCCCTGAGGGCAGGAACTAGGAAGAGCATAGAATGTAGCACCCAATGGGGACCACAAGTTTGAGTGATGAATGAATATAGTCAGAAATCCATAGAACTGAAGGGGTGGCCTGTTCCAGAATCCCCAGTTATAATGATTACGTCAGAAGATCCCACATACCTTGAGGGAGCAGGCTAGTTCAAAGGTGAGGGAAACACTTTTCAGGGTCTGGGCATGGCATTTTGGGATACCAGTGCTTTAGGGAGTAGAGCAAAGTGATCATGACCAGAATCTGCCTTCTGCTTTCCTACAAGCTTTGTCCTGTTTGGGACCTTCTGTAGACTTAGCAACACATTACAATTGGAGTGAGTGGGAGATTTGGAGCCTTGTGCAAGTCCTGAGTCCTCAGTGGGGCAGAAGTAGAAATCTGAGAATTCTTGGAGTGAGGGAGAGGGAGATAGAGTTTGCATAGTCACAACACCACGAGCGGCTAATCTTGCCTCTCTCACAGCTGGTTAATTCTTCCACTCCCCACCTGCCTCCAATCCCAAGTTTGTGCAAGCTCAGTAAAGGAAGACCTTCCTTTCATTGTGAATCTCTCTTAATGCAGAGTCTCTGTATCTTTATCCAAATGCTATAGAGCAGTGGTTCTCAACCTTCCTAATGCCGTGACCCTTTAATACAGTTCCTCATGTTGTGGTGACCCTCAATTTCATTGTTACAAATTGAGCATAATTAAAGCATAGTGATTAATCACAAAAACAATATGTAATTATATATGTGTTTTCCGATGGTCTTAAGTGATCCCTGTGAAAGGGTCGTTTGACCCCCAAAGGGTCTCGACCCACAGGTTGAGAACCGCTGCTACAGAGGGAAAAAAATAAATACCATTAAGAACCCACATGCCTTATGACTCTCTTTTATACTTTATTATGTGCTCTGTTGATTGTACACTTGAATACCACCCACCCCAGCTGTTACGTTTTGTTAAATGTGACTGTTCATGCTGATTTGCATAGGATTCTTCTCAGCTCTATAGTGATGTTAATTTGTATATTGGGACTCAGCAAATGGAGGCTGCCCCAGTGGCCCAGCCCACAACACCAGTCTAAACCAGTCAGCCCACTCTTACTGGAAACACCTGTCAAGGAAACTTAACCAATCACAATCCTCCAGCTCAGCTTTAGCTGGTTTACCTTCCCCTGGAGACTAGGACCCGCTAGCCTTAAAAGGAAATCTCTGACCTCCAGCCAATCAAGCCCGCTTCCATGTTACCACTTCTAAGTCAAACTCGCTCTTGCCTGACATCCTTTGGGAAGAGCGCCTCACTGCTTGTGTGGGCCTGCACGCCCCCAATCCATGGATTGTTTTCCCTTGAATAACGGACATCAAACTCATCACTGAATTGTTTAGTTTCGTCATTTGACTGGCACTGAGATGGGACCCAGAGACAGCTGCTGAGGATTCTGGGATGGCTCCTCAATGCAGGTGAAGGTGGCCTTGGAGCCTTTTGGTTTGCTGCCTCTTGGGTCGCCCTCCGGGATCTCCGGTAAGTTTCTCTCCGCTTATTTTTCATTCTGAGCTCTTTGAGTTTGTTTGTCCCGATATTTCCAGGTGGAAAACTGGGTGTGAGAGACTCCAGAAATCCCAGAATCTCTCCACTTGGGAAGAGCACTGTACTTCCCCCAATCCATGGATTGTATTCCCTTGAATAAGGGGCATCAGACTCATTACTAAATTTGTAGTTTTGCAATTTGACGGTAGTAAACTTGGGATGTTGAAACATAGTTCAAAGGACTCTGAATTTTAAGGTTTGGACTTAGGATCCGAGTTCTCTGGCTCACTCAAGTGATACAGTGTGACCCCCTATTATGTAATTTTGAATTAAATATTGAATATAAAGTATTAAGATTCGCATGCAGATGATTTGAATTATTGAAGTTCCCCCAAATTTATCAAGATTTGCATACTTCCTAAGGCCTTTGGGTGTACTGAATAATAAGCTGTGTTTATTTTATTGAAACATTTCCCCTTTAGGTAGTGAACAGACATCCCCAATTCCTTCTGTCATGGGAATAGTCTTAAATTACACAAATCTCAGTCAGATCTTGCAGGGTCTTCAGGAGGGCATCTCTTGCATAAAAGACAATCTTTTTGGCCTCAGTAAGTCACCTGTCTTGTCTGCACTTGTTTATCACCACTGGGGAAAACTGGTAAAGAATGAAACCCACCTTGTAGTTTTAGATAAAGTGCCTAGTTTAGTGGCTGGTGTTGATCAGGCAGTCAGTGAATGTTATTTGATTTGGAAAGTGGGTAAGATAGATAACATAATTTGAATGTCTGTTTCCTACTAGGAATGCTCACAACTGTAAGCAGTAAACTGGGGGATAGCTCTGTATCACAGATAAGGAGACAGGATCAGAGGAGATCCTGCTTTGTGGATTTTGAACCAATACCAGTCTTCCTCCATGATTTATTTTATTTCTGTGTTGAAATGGTGACTAAGGTAGGGAGACATTCTTTAAAAAATATGTCTGAAGAAACAGTTCTCTCAGTCTCCTGTTTCATAAAGGGCCAAAATATTTTAAATACAGGCATTCCTCGTTATATTGTTCTTATTAGCTCTATTGCACTTCACAGATGTTATGTTTTTTTGCAAATTGAAGGCAGGACCCTCCACTAGCAAAAAGGTTACAAGTTGCTTTTTGCAGTGGTCTGGAACTGAACCCACGATATTTCAAGGTTTGTCTGTAATAATCAGACACATTTAAAAAAAAAATTTTGTATTGATTTCAGAGAGGAAGGGATAGGAAGAGAGATAGAAACATCAGTGATGAGAGAAATCATTGATTGGCTGCCTCCTGCACGCCACCCCACTGGGGATCGAGCCTGCAACCCAGGTATGTGCCCTTGACCAGAATCAAACCTGGGACCTGTCAGTCCGCAGCTGATGCTCTATCCACTGAGCCAAACCAGCTAGGGCTATACAATTTTAAAGGGAAATTTAAATCAGCTCATCCTGGTCCTCCTTTCTTCCAATTATTAAGTGAATGTGATAATCCAATAGTTCTTTTAATCAGGAGTAGAGGCCTTTAAAATCCCCAAATTCAAAAGGACTTGAAGCCACTTTTACAGACAAATGCAGGTCTAAGGCTAAAAGCGTTTGTCTGTAACAAACACCCTATCTATTCCTAGGGTGATCTAGGAATAGATTTATAAAACTTTTCCTTGTTTGATCTAAGCGCTGAATACCTATGATTTTCTAAACTATGGAGATATCAGCAGTATTAATCATGTAGTAATTAGAGCTCTTGGGGAGAACATGCTCTCATAAATACAAGGTATTGTTATTAGCAGTGGAGTGGTTAGTTACAAAACCATTTAATTAAAAATTTAAGCCAGCAGTTGAAGAAAACATTTTATTAGTTTTGGAATAGAATGGACCCAGATAAAACCTCAAGGCGAGAAGATGAAAAAAGTTAATGTTTTGGTTGACCACATTTTGGAAGCAAGTTTTAGAGGATGCATTTGTCCTTGAGGCCCAAGGGTAACATTATGACTTGAGCAAGCTAGAGAAGATGGGCACGGACTGGGATTAGGATGGAACGGTTTCTTTCTCTGGGTCTTGCATTTGTACGAAATGGGGAACATGTAAGGGCCTGAAAGTAGTGGCTGTGCTGTTGGATCAGAACTAGGTTCTCTCAAGTTCTACAAGAGTCAGCTGAACTCATTGAAATCCTAACAAGGACAAAATATATTTCACAGTTTCTGCTTAGGGGCAGTTAATATGTCCTTATCTCAGCTGGGGTTTTGAGCCACTCAACGTAATAGGCAGCTTCTTTCTTAGCCTCCTCATGAATCAGAAAATAACCTAAATAACATTTGTTCTATGGACAGCTTTCTCATGAAGTATCTTGGAGCTTAGTCAATTTGATTGTCCCTGCATGCAGCAGAGAAGCAACAAATCACTGAAGCTGGACTTGGGACAGAGGGGAGCTGAGTCAAAGGGAGAGGAGGATGGCTGGGAGCAGATGCCCATCCACACTGCACCTGGCCAAGTGGCAGGAGGACAGCCTGGAGAAGATTTTGGCTTCTCCTTTCCCCATTCCCCTTGGTCAGCTTGGACCTGCCCATTAGATGCATTAACACAGAAGTAAGCAAGTTAGAGTCTTTCCTCTTACACTTTAGTCTTTGAAAAACACTAGAATTTAAAAGTTCCTTGGGGCAGGAATATGTCATTCACTATAGAACCCCCTTAACTATTAACATCCTTGGTATGTCGTAGGTGGTTTCTTTTTAAGTAAAAGTATCTTGCGTATTTCAAGACAAACACTCTGCTTTAATGTTCTAGAATTTCTGAGCTGCGTGTTACAGCAGATTCGGAACAAAGGTGTAATGAAGCTTAAATGGGCAAAGGTAATCCGATATTTTCTTTATATCTTGTCTAGATGTTGTCACCTGGGGTGGGAGATGGGGAGAATGTTAACTCTCAATCATCCACAAGTACCTTATGTACCATAAGGACTTTCTTTGGCAGTCCTCGTTAACCTTGTCACTGGCCAGGTGGTAGAGTCCAACTGGAACAGAGATGGGAGCTCACCAAGAGGGTGAGTCCTGCTTTCTCATGTGTCTGGCTACGTCTCTCTTATAGAACCAGATAAATATGGTTGAGCATTATGGTTCTCATTTTGTATTTTTCCTTTTATATCCTTATGAATAAGTGGTAACTGGCAACACAACACCTTGAAGGCTATTGTTCTATTAATTCAATAATTATGGTATTTCCTTACTGTTTGCCTGACTTCTTTGGGGGAAAGCATATAATTATTTTTAAAAACTGGGGCATGCCAAAACCGGTTTGGCTCAGTGGATAGAGCGTCGGCCTGCGGACTTGAGGGTCCCGGGTTCGATTCCGGTCAGGGCCATGTACCTGGGTTGCAGGCACATCTCCAGTAGGAGATATGCAGGAGGCAGCTGATCGATGTTTCTCTCTCATCGATGTTTCTGACTCTCTATCTCTCTCCCTTCCTCTCTGTAAAAAATCAATAAAATATATTTTAAAAAAACTGGGGCAAATAAGGATTGTGGTTCACTACCCTGTTTTCCCTGAGGTTACTGAGTCTCTCAGATTAGACTCTTGAAGTTGCTTTTTCTTGTGTGTCTCCTTGATAAGACTTGTGTCTCTCACAGTACCATGCTCTCTGCTGGGCATGCTAAGTAGTTCCTTGATGCTAACACACACATCTTTTACTTTTCTCATAGCTGCCTACATCTTAAAATTGATGGAGACATTTAATGTGGCATTTCCCTCCCAAAAAGCTGAAGGTCATTTTTATGATTTATAGTATCTTAGAATACAGGAAAGGTAGTGGTGTTTTAGTTATCTGTAGCTGTCTAACAAATAACAAATTTTTAAAAAAACTTTAAAAAGTAATCAATTATGTATAACAATATTATAAAAAAGTTATGAAATTTTTATTAAAATGTTTCTTACATACCATTATATTGGCTGGGCTGCAAAAATATTTGTTGTGAGCCACATGTGGCCCGCAAGTTTGACATGCTTGGTCTATTCTGTTGATTGGTATTCAGGATGACTTATACCAAACTCCTTACTACTACTTCCCCACCTCTCCATACCATGTCTAAGTTTTAAATTCTAGGTGGGCAGAAGAAGCATTGCTGACAATGCCATTTATTTCCTCCATTTGAATCAGGGACTTGCTTGTCACCTGTCTGAAAATACTCCTTATCCACCCATGCCAGAGAAATGTTCTGTTTCTGCAATGCTTTGAGATCTTAGCCTTGAGCAGATTAGGCAGCACTTTCTCTAAAATAAATTGTAAAATCCAGGGAAATCCAGGAGTTTGTGGTCTCTTACCCTTCTAAACCCTTTGTGAGTTCAAAGGATTAGATCAGCAGTTCTCAACCTGTGGGTCGCGACCCTTTGATGGTGGAACGACCCTTTCACAGGGGTCGCCTAAGACCATCAGAAAACACATATATAGTTACATATTGTTTTTGTGATTAATCACTATGCTTTAATTATGTTCAATTTCTAACAATGAAATTGTGGGTCACCACAACGTGAGGAACTGTATTAAAGGGTCGCGGCATTAAGAAGGTTGAGAACCACTGGATTAGATAAAATATTGTTCTTGAAAATAAAGACAAACAAAAGCAAACAGCAAAACACCTACTCTTCCCTTAAAGGATAAAGTTTTAATAAAATGGTAATTTTTTTCCTAAAACATTTTAGATATTAAAAGGGTTATTTCTTTAGGCCTTCATGTATTGAGGCTTCTAAATATGATGTTTAAAATAATATTTGTATAGAAACCTGAAATAAGCATTCCACCACAAAAATAGGTTTGCTTTTGCTGAACTCATTCTTAACACTGTTGCAGAATACTGTGCTTCAAGGGGATTTTTATAAAAGGAATATTATCATTAAGAGCTCCCATCGACTGTATGCCTCCAGTGGGCAGGCACTGAAAGGGGTTGAATAAGGTCTTGTTCAACGGCCTTGTGAGCTTGGAACATCACCATTTTACAGACAAGGAAACTGAGTTCTACTTAGCAAGTAGCAAGCAGAACTTATTTCACTTAAACTGTTGTTTGAGGCAATGTGGCCAGTATTTGACTAGCTGTAGAAATTTTCACAGCAGCTGCGAAGTCTAGGGAGCTAGTGTCTGCTAATGTAACCCTTTTATGTGAAATGTCCTCTTGCCTGAATCCAGGGCTTTAGAAAAATGGAATTAAAGAAAGGATCTTGGCAGGCCTACCTCATTGCTTTTTCTCATCTCTGCTCCTCACAACCCCAATTTAGCCCTCTTATAGGAAGGCAAATAGAATTTTGTTTTAGAAGCTTGTGATGACTCTTTGGCAAATAGCTCCACCAAATTATTATAGTATTTCAGAAAATGACTTCTGAGATACCTGACATACTGGCACTAGTACTGACTCACCCACAACCCTAATAGAGCTTGGTCTATAGCAGCGGTTCTCAACCTGTGGGTCGCGACCCCTCTGGGGGTCAAACAACCCTTTCACAGGGGTCGCCTAAGACCATCGGAAAACACATATATAATTACATATTGTTTACAGTAGCAAAATTACAGATATTAAGTAGCAATGAAAATAATTTTATGGTTGGGGGTCACCACAACATGAGGAACTGTATTAAAGGGCTGGGGCATTAGGAAGGTTGAGAACCACTGGTCTATAGGGCCACACAGTATATTGCACTGTCAGACCCAGATTCATGGTGTCACTTGAATATTTTGACTGCAAGATCTTAGCCATCAGACTTTGAATTTCTCACTGATTTTGGCTTTGTTATTTCATTTATTAGGTAAAGAGAGGCTACTTTATCCTAAGGGAAATTTGTCAGAGGTTTGACATGGCTCAAAGACTATAGTGGTTCACCTGCTGAACATATACAAATTTTTCTTTTTTGGTTTGTGTGTCCTTGTGTTGAATCCAGATTCATATTAGCTTGGGTGTCTTTATGATAGTCTCTAGAGAATTTAGCATTATGGTTTCTTTCCTGACTTAATTGGTAGATTGCATAATAGGATGACCAACGTAGCAATTCCTTTGGATGCAGTGTAGCTAATGGCAATAGTGTGTGTGTGTGTGTGTGTGTGTGTGTGTGTGTGTGTACATTCATACATATGGTTTGTTTTTGCAAAAATGATCCTATCCTATAAATACTATTCTGGAAATTATATTTTCAGACTTATTGATTAAATATGCTTTTATAATGTCATTTTAATGTGGTGTGACTGTATCTTTTGAAATGAGGCTATTTTATTACATTTTTCTTCTGTTATCTTGCAGCAACTTACTGATAGAAAGAGGCTTTTTAAATTTGAGGTCACTCACTAACACCCTGCCCCCACTATAATTTGGTGGCATGTGTTGTGTATTGCTGCTCTGCTGCCCAGAGACCTATGCCAGCCTAGGAATGCTGTGAAATGGATGGCTGCTGAAAGCTCATCTACTTCTGCTGTTTCTTCTTACAGGAGACAGAGCATGCAGCCCCCAGCCCGTCGGAGTGTCGGAGGAGAGCAGGAACGCCAGCTCATGAGAGTCCACAAAACCACACATTCAGGGGCCAAGAAACGGTGTGGCTTCAACCAAGGTAGGCCCTTTGGTGTCGGAGGTTCCCCTGTGCCGAGGGTTCCTTCCTGTATGCTTGCCACCCCCGCAGTAGAACCCAGGCTTCCTGACTTCTGTTGGCAATTTCTTACGGTCTGTAAAAGCTGCTTAGGGGGGCTAGGAGTATCACTCATTCTGAGTTTAAGAGAAATGTAAATAACCTACTTTCTCTGTCTTCAGTTTGAAGATTACCAGGCTTAAGGCTCAGAGAGGAGTGGAGCTAGTCCTGCCCTTGGAGAGAAACAATGATTAGGTTTTCCTCTGTGATAATGATAGAGATGACAGTATAGATGGCAAGCCAATTGCTTTCCACATGTTACGTCATATAGTTTTCACCACTTAACTCATAGCCCCATTTCACGGAGGAGGAACCTGAGGCTGGCAAATTAAGGTATTGGCCTGATGTTGTACAAGTGAAAAAAGCTGAACCAGAATTTGAACAAATGTCTAATTATGGCATAGCAGGTGTGGCTTCTGTGCTGATCCAAGTGGTGTCCTTAGGCACCAGTACTTCTGCTAGACCTGCTGGAGACAGCTGTGGGTCGAGGGCAAGGATGTGGGTAGAAAGCTGTCTGCAGCAAGGTTGGCACCACATTCTGATGGGAGCCTGGCATTGCAGCTGTCTATGGAACGTCTCTTCTGGAAATAAACAGAAGAAAGAATTCAACCACTAGTTGTGTCAGCTGTCTTTGTAGGATCTTGTGTACGGTGTAATCATAGCCCTGACTCAGTGGAAAGGGAGTTCTGTGCTTCTGAGCATGACCTTTAGAAATTTTTTTTCCTAAGGTTTCACACTCTAAATGAATCAACAATAACAGAGAAGATTGTGCAATGTGATTGTGCTTTTAAATATCCAGCATACTAAATTTAGAATCATAGAACCCCAAAGAGTTAGAGGGGGTCCCAAAAGTAAGATGATCTAGTATCCAGTTGGATTCACAGGCACCTTTCATCACCCTCTTCACAAGTCTCCATCTCTTGTCTGTTTATTCTTACTTGACCTCAGGCCAGGTAAGACTCAACCTTGTCATTTTTCCACTGACGAGGACATTCTCTGTCCTATTTAAGGCATTATTGCAATAGAGCTGTTTTGGGCTGACTAGGACCAGTTTAAGCAGTAATCCTGTCTCCCCCGACCAGACTGGTGACTGCTTCTCTCAGCTTGAATAAGGCCAACTATATTCGCATACATATTTAAAAAAAAGTAAAAAAAAAAAAAATAATAATAATAAAAGGCAAAAAAACTCACTAAATAATTTTTATTTATGTGTAGAATTATGATAGCCCTCTGGAGTGGATATTCCACAGAAGCTGATAGGGGAAAATAGTATTAACAATTAACCTTCATAAGATTCTTGATTTTTAGTAAACTTAAAATTACTTTAGTCCTGGCTGGTGTTTCTAAGTGTTTAGAGCATTGGCCTGCTCACCAAAGGATTGAAGGTTTGATTTCCTGGTCAAGGGCACATACCTGGGTTGCAAGTTCAATTCCTGGCCCTGGTTATGGCGAGTGTGGGAGGCAGCCAATTGATGTTTCTCTCTCCTCCTCCTCCTCCTCTTCCTCTTCCTCTTTCCTGCTCTCCCCTTCTTCCCCCCAATCCCTTTCACTCTCATTAAACATAAAAGGAAAAAGTATCCTCTGGTGAGGATAAATAACAAAAAAAGTTAATGAGCCCTAACTGGTTTGGCTCAGTGGATAGAGCGTGGGCCTGCGGACTGAAGGGTCCCAGTTTCGATTCCGGTCAGGGGCATGTACCTTGGTTGCCGGCACATCCCCAGTGGAAGGTGTGCAGGAGGCAGCAGATCGATGTTTCTCTCTCATCGATGTTTCTAACTCTCTATTCCTTTTCCTTCCTCTCTGTAAAAAATAAATAAAATATTTTAAAAAAAGTTAATGAAAAAAAAAAACCCCACACTTTATATTCCATATACAGTGAGGGAGGTAAATAGTGATATTATTGTTATCACTCTTATCAGAGGGCAAGTCAGATATTTAATAGGATTATGTGATGGGTATCATTCACATATGATGAGTAAGACTAAGAGTATTGAATTAGGACCCCCCTGATAAGGAAATACAGAGGGAAGTAACTCTTACTTTGGGGGTAGGGAATTATAGTTTTATTCAGATTCGCAAAGATGTGTGGCACCTTTCTTCAGAAAAAGAGATGCACACACACAATAGTTTTGTATAAAATTTAGGAAGTTACAGAGCTCCGCCGCATGCCAGGGAAAGGAACCAGATATAAGGTTATTGGGCAGCCTTCCTCATTAAGTCTGGCTTGTCTTTCTAACAGATTAGCTACTTCTTGCAAAGACAGATCTGGTCTCTCTTCCTCTGTACCTAAGTAAATGTCCACAAGACCTTAAAGACCTTGTTGCTCTTGTCTGTTTTTTCCTCTTTAGCTTCCATGCTGTACTTTCACAGGGTCTAGCTGTATTCCAGGAATTCTGTGCCCCAGGTTTGGCATCCCAAGGTCTGGGGTCAAGTTGCAGATCAGGAGCCCTGTTGGGCTAGTACCGTGGTCGGCAAACTGCGGCTCCAGAGCCACATGCAGCTCTTTGGCCCCTTGAGTGTGGCTCTTCCTAAGCCTTAGGAGTACCCTAATTAAGTTAATAACAATGTACCTACCTATATAGTTTAAGTTTAAAAAATTTGGCTCTCAAAATAAATTTCAATCGTTGTACTGTTGATATTTGGCTCTGTTGAATAATGAGTTTGCCGGCCACTGGTAGATTCAGTATTTAAACTGGGCTGGTAACCTTCAGACAGTTATTTGTCACAACCATGGTGGCATCACCAGGGGACATTCTAATGGTACTTAAAAACATCTCAAAATATGACAGGGATTGTGAAACTTGATGAACTGGTGAAATGAGATCTGAGGCTAAAAACAACTTTGAGTCAGGTAGCTCACATTCCTGATAACCTTCGTCTTCCGTTTTACGTCAGCCTATGGTCAGGTTCAGACATATCATGCCCAATAAGATCTTGATAGAAACATGATACTGTAACAGGACACATAAGACTTAGGCCTGGCTCAGAGTGAGGAAAGAAGCCCGGCTAAATCTCAGCAGGTGTAAAATGCCATCTTCTTGAACATGGGGAGTGAATGTTATTAGCAATAAACAATTTGAGAAAGGGAAGAAACATCTTTCTGTAGCGAGGAGCAGTCAGGGGAGTGACGAATGTCTCATGTCATTTAAGTGAGACTTGAAGGCATTGTTTTGAGAGAATGAATCCATCCTTGTAGAAGTGAGATTTTGGAACTGATTGTGCTATGGTGTGGGCATTGATCTTTTCATGCCTGCCAAGGAGAAATAGCTTCATACCTTCTTAGAGCCTTTGTATCTTAAGCTCTTTCTAGCACAAGGAGCCTTTATCTCTGACTATGGATAAGCTTCAGGGAGGATTGTGAATATTTTTGCCAAAGTTTGAGAGAGTATGTGTACTGTATTGGTTTTCAGAAGCTACTGTAACAAAGTAAGCACAAACCTGTGGCTTAAAACAACACACATGTATAATCTTACAGTTTTATAGGATAGACATCCAACATGGGTCTCACTGGACTGAAAACTCAAGGTGTGAGCAGGCCTGCATTTTTTCTGCAGGCGCTAGGGGAGAATTAGACCACTTCTTTGCCTTTTCCAGTTTCTAAAGGCTGCCTACATTTCTTGGTTCATGGATTCTTCTCTATTTTTAAAGCTAGCAACATAGTATCTCTCTGAGTATGCCTGGGAAAGATTTTCTGATTTAATGACTCATGTGTTTGGGCCGACTCAGATAATCCATGATAATCTCCCCAACTCAAGGTCCTTACTTAACCATATCTGTAAAACTACTTTTTAAAAAGTCCTTACCTGAGGATATTTTTCCTCCTAATGATTTCTAGAGAGAGTGGAGGTGGGCGGGGCAGAGAGAGAAACATGCCTTCACGAACGTTCCCCTCTAGGGCTGGGAAACCTGCAACTGAGGTATGTGCCCTTGGCTAGACATCGAACCTGAGACCCTTCAGTCTGCAGGCTGATGCTGTAACCACTTAGCAAACTGGCCAGAGCTGTAAAACTTCTTTTGTCATGTAAGGTAATGTAGGAAGAGGGTAGGGGATGAGGACATGGAAAACTTTGGGGGACCACTATTCTACCTACTGTTTTACTTTTTTCAGAGAAAAACTCTTAAAGTATTTATCAGAATCTCCTGTGGTATTCAGGATCCCCAAAAAGGTTTGGAACGACTGTCTGAATCTCTCCTCCTCCAAGTCTGCTTCCTATTCTGAATTCCAACAGAGCCAACCTCACATTAATGCGGCCCCCTCTGTCCTCTTTTCGTCCCTCCTACTTGCCATTCCCTTCTCATCCCTATGTTACCTTCCTTGGCAGTACAGTGCCCCACCTCAGAGGTCTCAAATTTGGTGTCCTGTCGGTATATCTAGGGTGGAAATATATTTGGTTTGTAAGGTATTTTATAATCGGGTTTTACAGATCTTTGGCATTCTTTTAAAAATCTGAAGATGGGATGACCCAGAGCCTCCATTCCTACAAAGCAACTATTAGCTGAAGCTGAGAAGCTGCACTCTATTTACACCATTTCCACCCATATCTCCCCATTTCTTTATGCTCTTTGCCTGAACTCCTACAGGTATTTGATTTATAATGCCTATTTCAATCCGTTTCTTCCCAGCAACTGCTCATCCTGAGGACTCCAGCTGAGTGGAGCTAAACCCCAATAAGGTGATGGCTGATACTATCTTAATGCCTCCTTTCCCAAGATGGTGCATGTATATTTCAACTTGGATTTTCAGGGCATCTGAGTGGAGAGGCTGCATATTACACTCCTCTGGCATGCTCCTCAGTACCTGGAGCTTCTCAAAACATGTAAAATTATAGCATGGCATTTAATTAGAACAAGAGTGAAACCTTAGCAATCATTTAATACAACCTTCTCATTTTCTAGTTTGACACCCATTGTGGCTGTCATTTGCTGAAGGCCTCACTCCCTTTGTAATAGAACCAAGATAAGCACCATCACTCTGTTTAGAGCAGCCACTTAATGAATATGTAGCAGTTTGATTGATTTTTATAGCTAAAGTCAGTGCCAATACTGTGAACCCTCAGATATGACAAAGGAAATTTATGAGTATAAGAGAAAACTAATGAAGTCAGGGACTTCTTACCCAGCTAAGTAAATTTACGTTTGAGAGTGATTAACTCACTTGTGTTTAAAATATTGCATTAAAATTTATGACAGCATTAAACCTTTAATATTGTTAAAACCTCCTCTGTATTAATAGGAGTATTCTATAGCGTTGTTACTACTAATTAAGGCGGTGGTTACATTGCAAATTGAAGTTCTTTGGCCTCTTCATCTCCAAGTCCCCAGTTATGGGGGTTGAAAAGGGAGGTATCAATAAGGAAAATGGCCTTTGATGGCTTTGACTATTTTTGTGACATTCCAGATGAAAGGAAAAGCTTTGTTGCTCTATGGAAAGAGGAAGTTTTGTTGGCAGCAACTTTTCCATGGGGGATAAGTCCTTTCATCTTTTGTTTTTGAGATGGATGACTTGTGTGTGTGTGTTTTAATAGCTAATTGTTTCTTATTTAAATGTTTTTCATAGAAATAAGCAGAGTCTTAATGAGTTCTGCTAAAAAGAGAAATAATGAGGAATAGATTGAGTACCCAGAGATTTTTAATAACACAGAAAACAAGGTCTGCCTTCTTGGACTGAACCAGAGCAGGAGCTCTGCCTGTTGCCAGCATGATCTTTCTCATTAGTGTGCTCTTACTAGTAGATTTCTTTTCTTTACTTTTTTCTGGTTTTTTTGGGGGTGGGGTAGGGGTGGTCAGAGTGGGGGAGGGGAGTGAAAGTGGGGGAGGGGGGACTGGAGGAGGGGAAGAACAGGGGATGAGGTAGAGATAACAAAATAGCTTGTCTTGACAATGTTTTAAGACTCCCTGATGTGCAGCTATGTAATGAGTGGGTCCTAAAATAGCTTGCTTTGTGTATACTACATAGGAAGAGAGCCATATAGCGAGGCTGTGCTTCACCTCCTATCCTGTTTTCACCTCCAAGGGTGCAGAAACAGTCTGGCGAATGGAAAGAACATTCAGATCAAGAAGTGCAGGGTCTTATCTTATGTCTATCAGATGACCTAGGTCGCTTCACTTAAATCCCCAAGTCCCCTCCTCTAACAGGAGTTTGGGTCAGATGATTTTTAAGGCCCTTTCTGGCCCTTACACTGGAAATGCTCAACATTCTAGATGTTTAAAGGATTACACATGGAAAGACTTTAGCTTAATAATACAAGCTCTTGCAGTCACATATAAAAATGTTTCCCCCTTCCTAATGTAGAGCACAAAGAATCCCACACCAAATCCTTAAACTGATGGGAAAAGAGCCCACACTTGGTTATTCTGGGAATGAAACCCTCTTTTTATTTTTGGAGTCTGACCTTGGTCACTTGATAAATTTTTAGTACTTTCATTGGACAATGATTAAGCATACAGATAAAAGGGAAACTCAGACGTTCTCTCATTTAGAAAAACAATAATAAGATAAATTAAACATGGTTACATTGGAAAATACAGAAAACTCCAAGGACATAAAAATTTCTTATAATCTTATCACCCAGATATAACCACTGTTCCCACTGTAGTGTACATTTGTATGTTAATTGTTTTAATGTGGGCATGAAAAAGAATTGTGCCTGAAAGGGGCTTCCCGATGCATTAGGGTTTGAATCTGTTAGAAGCACTATTTATTTCAAGCAGATTCCAGAGCATAAGGCTGGGCCACAATGTATTCTGAGCTGAATAATAGACAAGTGGGTTAATTATCACAAGGCTGGTAAATTCATTTATGGCTAAGATGAACAAATTTGACTTGCCATACAAATACTCTAACATAAAATATTTTTTAAATATATTTTTATTGATTTCAGAGAGGAAGGGAGAGGGAGAGAGAGAGAGAGAAATATCAATGATGAGAAAATATCAATGATGGGAATCATTGATCAGCTGCCTCCTGCACTCCCCACACCAGGGATTGGCCTGCAACCTGGGCTTGTGCCCTGACCGGGAACCAAGCCTTGACCTTCTGGTGCAGAGGTCATTGCTCAATCACTGAGCCAGGACTGCTGGGCAACAAATTCTTTTTTTTTTTTTAAAGCCCCCTTTGTCTCCTCTTTCCAAGCCCAATGCTGGACATTGACACTTCCCTAAACAGCTCCTTCTCACTGCATTCACCACATTGTTAACATATTCATCTGTTTATTCATCCTCCCTCCCACTAGATGGGGAAGTCTTGTCCATCCTTATATACTCAACAAATGGCATAACATATAATTTTCTACAGGAAACATGTTTTACAAACTTTAGTGTCATGATAGCCTTGTTATGGAAAAAACATTTCTAGAAGATTGAACAAAAAACTTTGTTCTTGATATCTCAACATCTTGGAAAACTTCTCGGCCTAATTTGGAATAGATTTAAGAGAGAAATTTCAGTAATAATGATAGGAGACAGAATGTGTATAAACTTAAAATCTAATTTAGAACTTTAACCTGCTGGTTAAATGGTCAGTGTTCTTGAAGCCATGGGAATGAAGCTGTTCCTTCAACCTACTACTCTTCATCTTCCCAAGGAGGCAGTGACTACTCCAGTGCTTCTGTCATAGTATTCATCAACAGGTTGTTCCTTTCCAAGACTTATGTGAAATACTACACACACACACACAAACACACATCATATATAGTGACACAGCTCCAACCCTTCCTCTCTCTTTTTTCTTTTATCTTTAGTGCTAGATTTAAATACATTTCTACATAACTTTTTTATTCCATATAATTATTAAGTTTTGCCATATTCTGAAATTTCAAATATTGATGGCTGTGAAATATTTCCATTCTGTGACTATACCATGATTTATTTAACTAATTCCAAATTATTGGGTACTTTGGTTACTTCTTGGATTTATATTTCTGGATACTGTAGTAAGAATCATTTAAAATATATTTTTTGAAATAGTAGTGCTATTTTTATTTTTTAAATATTTTGTATTAGTTTCAGCTATACAGCATAGTGGTTAGACAATCATATACTTTACATAATATTTCCCCTATATTTCCAGAACCCATTTGGCACCATTCATAGTTATTACAATATTATTAACTATATTGTCTATGCCAGGGGTGGGCAAACTTTTTGACTCTAGGGCCACAATGGGTTCTTAAACTGGACCGGAGGGCCGGAACAAAAGCATGGATGGAGTGTTTGTGTGAACTAATATAAATTCAAAGTAAACATCATTACATAAAAGGGTACGGTCTTTTCTTTTTTTTTAGTTTTATTCATTTCAAACGGGCCGGATCTGGCCCGCGGGCCGTAGTTTGCCCATGGCTGGTCTATGCTGTACTTTACATCCCCATGACTTTTGCAACTACCAAGTTGTGCTTCTTAATCATTTCACCTTTTTCAACCAGTTCCCTAACACCTCTCCCCTCTGGCAACCATCAGTCTGTTTTCTGTATCTATGAGTCTGTTTTAATTTTGTTTGTTCACTTATTTTGTTTTTTATTTTCCATATATAGTGAAATCATATGGTATTTGTTTTTCTCTTACTGACTTATTTCACTTGGCATAATATCCCCTAGGTCCATGTTGTCACAATTGGTAAGATTTCATTCTTTTTTATGGCTGAGTAATATTCCATTGTATATAGTATATACCACCACTTTTTTATCCACTTGGCTATTGATGGGCACCTGAGTTGCTTCCATATTTTGGCTGTTGTAAATAATGCTGCAGTGAGCATAGGAGTGCATATATTCTTTCAAATTAGGATTTTGGTTTTCTTTGGATATAAACCCAGAAGTGGAATTGCTGGGTCATAAGGCAGTTCTATTTTTAATTTTTTGAGGACCCCCTCATACTGGTTTCCACCGTGGCTGCACCAGTTTGGATTTCCACCAATGGTATACAAGGGTTCCCTTTTCTCCACATACTTGCCAACACTTGTCATTTGTGCATTTATAATAATAAAAATGTAATATGCTAATTAGACCGGACAGCCAAATGACCTTCTGGAAGTCCTTCCGGATGATCTTTCAGACAACCTTCCGGGCGAAGCCAGAGCTGCGAGGGCCAAGCCTCTGGCACGAATTTCGTGCATCGGGCCTCTAGTTTTTTGATGATAGCCATTCTAACAGATGTGAGGTGATATTTGTGTTTTAAATTTGCATTTCTCTGATGACTAGTGACATTGAGCATCTTTTCATATGTCTATTGGCCATCTGCCTGTCCTCTTTGGAGAAGGTCTATTCAGGTCTCCTGCCAACTTTTTAATTGGATAGTTTGTTTTTGTTGGTGTTGAGTTGTATGAGTTCTTTTAAATTTGGAAAATTTACACCTTACCAAATGTATGATTGGTGAATGTCTTTTCATATTCTGTAGGTTGTTTTTTGTTGTTTTTGTTGATGGTTTCTTTTGCTGTATTCCCATTTAAAAAATTTTTGTTTCCCTTGCCTGAGAACATATATCAGAAAAAATATTGCTAAGAGAAATGTCTGAGATTTTACTGCCCATGTTTTCTTCTAGGAGTTTTATGGTTTTGAGTCTTACATTTAAGTCTTTAATTCATTTTGAGTTTATTTTTGTATATAACATAAGAATGTGGTCTAATTTTTTTTTTTACCTGTATCTCCAATTTTCCCAGCACCGTTTATTGAATAGACTGTCTTTACACCACTCTTATGTTTTTGCCTCTTTGTCAAATATTGACCATATAGGTGTGGGTTTATTTCTGGAATTTCTGTCCTATTCCATTGATTTATAGGTCTGTTTTTATGCCAGTACCATGCTATTTGAGTATTATAGTCTTGTAGTATAAATTGATATCAAGTAGCGTGATACCTCCAAGTTTGTTCTTATTTAAGATTGCCATAGCTACTTGGGGTCTTTTGTGGTTCCATATACATTTTTGAATTGTTTGCTCTACTTCTGGGAAAAATGCCATTGTTGTTTTGATAGGTATTACATTGACTCTATAGATCAATTTGGGTAATATAGACATTTGAATGATAATTTTTTTAAATCCTTGAACACAATATATGCTTCCATTTATTTCTATCTTCAATTTATTTCTTCAGTGTCTTATAATTTTATGAGTACAGGTCATTTACCTCCTTGGTTAAATTTATTTCTAGATATATATTTATTTATTATTTTGAGTAAAATGTAAGTAGCATTACTTAGTTTCCCTTTCTGATAGTTCATTAGTGGTATATGAAAATGCAACCCATTTCTAATTATTTATTTTGTTTCCTGCTAATTTACTGAATTCACTTATCAATTCTAGCAGGTTTTTTTATGTGGAATCTTTAGGGTTCTGTATATACATTATTATATCATCTACAAATAATGACAGTATTACTTCTTCCTTTCCAATTTGGATGCCTTTTATTTCTTTCTTTTTGTCTGATTGCTGAGGTGTGAGGACTTTCAGTGCTACCCTCTATAATAAAAGCCTAACATGCTAAGTGTCCGGTCGTCCGTTCAACCAATCAAAGCGTAATATGCTAATGATATGCTAAGGCCACTCAACAACTCGCTATGATGTGCACTGACCACCAGGGGGCAGACAGTTGACTGGTCAACCATTTGCTATGATGTGCATTGACCATCAGGGGCAGATAGTCGACCTGTCGATCAGTCGCTATGATGTTCACTGACCACCAGGGGGCAGATGCTCTGACCAGTAGGTTAGCTTGCTGCTGGAGTCCTGTTGATCAGGACTGAGTGAGAAGGGCCGTACATGCCCTGGAGCCCTCCCATGGTCTCTCCCTGGCCAACCTCCCACATTCCTCCCCGGCCCGATTGTGCACCAGTGGGGTCCCTTGGCCTGACCTGCGCCCTCTCGCAATCCAGGACCTCTCGGGAGATGTTGGAGAGCCAGTATCAGCCCGATCCCTCAGGCCAGGCTGAGGGACCCCACTGATGTACGAATTCGTGCACTGGGCCTCTAGTTTTGAATAAGTGTGGTGAAATTGGACATCCCTGTTTTGTTTCTGATCTTAAGGTAAGTGATTTTAGTGTTTCCTTGTTGAGTATGTTGTTAGCTATGGGTTTGTCATATATATGGCTTTTATTATGTTGAGGTATGTTCCCTCTATTTCCACTTTGCTGAGAGTTTTTCTAATAAATGGGTGCTGGATTTGTCAAATGCTTTTTCTGCATCTATTGATATGATCACGTGATTTTTATTTTTTCATTTTGTGTATATGGTATATCACATTAATTGATTTGCAGGTATTGTACCAACCATGTATCCCAGGAATAAATCCCACTTGATATGGTGTATGATGTTTTTAATGCATTGCTGAATTCGATTTGCTAATGTGTATTTTGTTGAGGATTTTTGCCTCTATGTTAATCAGGGATGTTGGCCTATAATTTTCTTCCTTTGTAGTGTTTTTATCTGATATTTGGAAATAGGATAATTCTGGCCTCTTAAAATGAGTTTGGGAGTCTTCCTTCCTCTTGACTTTTTTGGAGTAGTTTGAGAAGGATGAGGGTTAGTTCTTCTTGGAATGTTTGGTAAAATTCACCAGTGAAGCCATGGAAGCATCAAACAGACTGTCAAACCTATGAGGGAAGGCGGGGGATGAGGGGGTAAGAGATCAACCAAAGGACTTGTATGCATGCATATGAGCATAACCAGTGGACACAGATTGGGGGGCGGGGAGAGATTGAGGGCATGGGCTCGGGGGGTGGGGGGGGGTGGCCGGGGAGAAGTTAATGGGAGAAAAACAAACAAACAAAGAATGGCTTACCTGCTCTAAATAAATAAATAAAAAGTGCTGTTTTCTCTCTAGAGTTGAAAAAAAAAGTAGGGAGAAAAATAAGAGGGTGCCTGTATTTCTAGCAGATTCCCATGTCCATGGTGGATGAAATCTCAGCTGATTTTTACAGCCAGATAATATGAGCTCCTCTTCCTGACTGATACTGTGGGCTGGGGTGATGGCATAGAATTGAGGCCTCTTGCTCCTTAGAGGGGACCTTTGCAACTGAGATCCCTCCAGATTTTCAACTGATGCATGTCAATGTGGGGTCAGCCCATTTCATGTCTGTACCCTTCCTACCAATCTCAATGTGACTTATTCTATAAATCCTTGTTACAAGACTTCTGTTCAGCTAGTCTTCTTTTGATACTTTATGTTGATTGTTCTATAATTTACTTGTAATTCTGGTTTAGTCCTGGGAGCAGGTGAGTGTAACTTCCACCTACTCTGCCACCATGTCAATTGTCTAAAAATATTTTTAAGTACATCCATAATAGTTTTTTTGGTTTGTGCTTAAGGGGAAAAGCTGTCTAGGCATTGTAATTGATGTTTACCAACACAAAACTTAGGATATAAATTTCCCAGTTATTTGACCATGGGAGAAGATAGGAATATAATGGATAATTGATAACTTTGAGAGAACTAGGTAGAAAATCGTGTCTGGAGTTCTGTATGTGGTGAAACCATAGGATAGTGGCTCAGGATGGAACCTTTGAGATGAGTCATTCCAATTCCCTCCTCTCTACTTGTGTATTCTAGATATTTCTATTTCATCTACCAGCCCTCATAGTTTTCTGGTTCAGACTGTGCTGAGGCTAAAGTGCCTCTGGTTCTAACATTCCCAGAGGATACTTGGAAGTCATGTGGGATGTGGAGCAATTCCTTGTTGTGTGGGACTGCTCCACATATCTTAGGGGTCTGGCAGCTTTGGCTCTAGTCTACCAAATGCTAGCAGACACCCCCAGCCTCTGAGCCAATCACAGATAGTCTCCAAATTTTCTAAATTTCTAGGGGTGTACCCCCTTCCTTGAGAAATGCCAGTCTGCATGATGGATTACTAAAACTATGTGTTAGGAGAGTATTAACATTGGTACATGTTCATGATCTAGTTATACATGGGGAAAAATGTAGTTACATTATGGTATTGATTCCATTTTTAAAAAATAATCCTCATCTGAGGATATTTTTATTGACTTTAGGGGGAGAGGGAGGGGAGAGAAGGAGAGGAGAGATGGAGAGAATGGGAGAGGGAAGGGGAGAGGAGGAGAGGGGAGGGGAACACATCCATCGGCTGTCCCTATATGTACCATGACCAGGAATTGAACCCACAACCTTTTGGTGCATGAGATGACGCTCCAACCAACTGAGCCACCTAGCTGGGGTGTGATTCTATTTTTGCTTACTATATAATTATGTACAGAAACACATACTGGAGAGACACAAATCAACATTTTATTGGTGCTTACTTTCAGGTGGGATGACAGTGGGTGATTTAAAAAGATTCTTTTTGATTTCCAAAATTTCCCCCATTGAGCCCATATTAAGTTTGTAAATTAAGAAATTATTTATCAGTAAAAAAATAGTATACTATTCAGGCTATGGAACCCTAATATACTTGTTAAAATCTCTGTAATCATATGATGTAATTTTATTTTCTGGTGTTTTTTTTTTGAACTATTATCTCAATTTGAGGTAAACAGGAGTGTTAGGAGAGAATGGATTTATTTTTAATTTTTGTTAACTGAAGGAAACAAGGCATTTTCAGTGGTACCTGTGGCTTTTATGATTTGAATCAGTTGGGATCAGAAAACAAATATTAAAGGTGACTTTTATAGGGTCAGATGATGCTTAAAACCAGAACTTCTGTCCTAGATACCTCTTCTTTGTTTGAGTGTTTTATTCTGTGGATTTGCCTCTCTGATCATTAATCCTCCCTTGCCCCACAGATAGACACTGACCCAGGTTTTATTGATCTTGTGCCAAGACCATATTGGTAAGGACAGCTTTGTGTTGAAGCATGTATAGCACTTGTTGTTTGCTTCTAAATAAATAATAATGGGAATCCTAACATATGTACTCTGGGAATAGCAGGCACAGAGGTGCTGCTTGTTCAGGACACAGACCAAGGTCTGTCAGGCTGGAGTATACTGCACTTCGGAGAGAATGTGTGTCAGAAAGGTCAGCAGTGGCCGGGCTGCACAGGGCCTGGTAGCCAGGGTGTGGATTTCGGATTTTAAGTTCAAAGAGAAGCCATTGGAGGTTTTAATGGGAATGGCATGCTCAGATTACATATTTAAAAGACCACTCTAAGTATCGTGTGTTGTGGGGAGACATCTTGCAGGCGAAAGCATCCCCCTTGTGGGAGGAGATGGTGGCAATGAAGGAGGCAGGAATGTGACAGGTGAAGATAGATGACTCATGACTTTTCCCTTTTGGGAAAGAAGGAAACTTTTACGAGGAACACATAGCATTTAGGCTTAATATTAATGCCTACCCAAGTCCTCTGTGCTTTTTTAAAGTTCTCTTGTTTGTTGAGCTATCCTGATTTATGACTTTAAAAGTTAGTGTTGGGAGGCCGAGTGTCAGATGTAATATCACAGTGCCCAGTGCCATAAGTCTTTAATACTCATCAAATATTCATGTCATTCAAGTTAGCCACCCCCCCAATTACTTGTGAACCCTTATACCCTTCACTGTGTCTGCACCTGAACCAATTCTTCATTTGTGTGTTATTTTTTTCTCTGTCCCTGACTGTAAACTCCAGAGAGACAGGGATTATGTCTACTTAGTTACATTGCTCACTTTCTTACAGACAAGAGAGCCTCATAGGAGGCCTTGGGTACAGGGAGGTGACCCCAGGAAGCAGGAATACAGGAGGAGGAAGAGCTGACAGCAGGTGTGTAACTGAACACTTCCGGTGACTGGAATTAGTGCTCTGAGGCCTCTCTCAGGAACTTTGTAGAAAGTTCTCAGATGTATCCCTATGAAAATTGGGGGCTGCAGTGTTTATCCATACATTCTTCCTTCTGTTGCCCCTGGGGGAGGTAGCTCTCCCACACTTCCAGGTGGAGGGAGCCAGCTCTGCCTCACAAAATCCTTGAGGTTGAAAGTGAAGAGACTTGGCAGGTGCTTGAGGGGGATAATGTGAGTGAGCAGAACTGTCTGCAGAGCTGCAGCACCTGCTACGACCACTGGGCCTCCTGGGCTCAGCCCTGCCTGGCACAGGGAGCAGGTGTCTAATAATCACTTATTAAATGAATGCAGTAAATGAGATGATATGAGCAAAGTACTTTTGTTTCCTGCTCAGCAGGCCAGGTGCTGCTATCATTATTATTGATCAAAAAGTATTATTAGGATCTCAGCTCCCACTGAATTCCCTGTCCTCGACATCGCTTCCCAAACCCTTCCTTTCTGGTTCACGGGGTATTTTGAACTATACATATGTCTCCTCCTCCTCCTTCCCTCTGCCGATCCTGACACTGGCCTCGTTGTCTGACGCACTAGCTCACCCTTCCTCTGGGCATTGGAGTGGTTCTGACTGTTTCTGGGCTCCGTTCCCAGCCCACCAAGGTGAGGAGCGGTATTTATTTCAATGCAGCTGGGCTGTTTTGTGTTTGGAGTTTCTCATAGTGTCCCCAAGGACACAGCACTTTCCTCTTCTGAAATGTGTCCCCTGAAAGGCCAGGCCAGAAACACCCAGGTTACTCTGTCCTCACAGAAGTCCCTCATCTGTGTTTTTTAGCCATTGGTCCCTTCCCAGGTTGTTGTACCTAGATTAGTGATGGCGAACCTTTTGAGCTCGGCGTGTCAGCATTTTGAAAAACCCTAATGCCGTGTCACATATAGAAATTTTTTGATATTTGCAACCATAGTAAAACAAAGACTTATATTTTTGATATTTATTTTATATATTTAAATGCCATTTAACAAAGAAAAATCAACCAAAAAAATGAGTTCGCGTGTCAGAGGTATCATAGGTTCGCCATCAGGGACCTAGACCTTTGGGCTAATATTTCCCAATTAGGAATCTCCTGGGATGCTTGTTAAATATATGTTACCAGACTACTCCTCTGGAAACTGTTTCAGTGAGTGTGGGGCCTAGGAACCTGTTTTTAATAAAACAGGTTGATTCTAATCTTCAGAGAAGTATAAGGTGGGAGGTGAGGGTGGGGCTTGGGCTCTAGCTACTGGGAGGGCTTGTATTAAGGATCAGTGTTCTGCTTCTGGCCATGACACCCAAGTCCCCTCTAAGGGAGTTCATTGACCTGTACAAGTACATGCATTGGGTTGAAAAGTCAGTTCGTGAACATTTATTGACTTCTAGTTCTGTTTTCTGCTAGTGGTCTCTTTGAGAGTTATTTTAAACTCTGTGCCTTGGTTTCTTTATTTTTGAAGTTGGCTGCCCAATATTTAATCTCATTCCTTTAGCATAGAAATTTGGGGGAAAACCAATAAGAGAATGCCTTTAATACAGCTTAAACTCCCTAGAGAAAGAAACTTTATATTTACTGGCATTGAGGATTGTTATTGTTACTAATAATATTACTGGAATTAATTGGCCTCTTTTCTGTGTCTGCATATAGAGCTATTGTTTGTTCATAAAGAATGTTTTGCTCAGAGGGTTGTCCTCTTGGGATATACCTTTTGTTTTCAAAAGTTTCAGGAAACCATAGTCATACAGCCTCCTGACAGTCATCCGGGTATACATTAGTGTTTCCTGTGTTGCTTTCTAATGCAGACTTTCTAATATAGAGGCTCAATTTACTATAGTAGATTATCTAGAACTCTTATAATGTGGTTCACGGGAGGCGCTGTCTGGCTTTCAGGTTCTGACTCTATGAAGCACGCTGAAAAGTGTGTTGGATACTCTCCTCTTACTCTTTCTGCCCAGGTTTTCTAAGTGTGGGTTGGAAAGACACTTGGTAATCCTCAGCAGGTCTCCTTGTGGAAGAAATGCATCTGCTTGTAGGAATGAGAGCCATCCCTCCTGTCAGTCCTGTTGGCATGCTACACTTGGAGGAGGGAGCATGAGTTTTATCATGATCATTGTACATATTCAGGCATATATCAGAATTGGTAGCTGCCCACATGTGAGTTCCTACTATGTGCCAGATACAAGGATTAGCCCTAGAATAAATGTTAAGCAAGACTCATAAGAGACAAGTCAAATGATTATACAAATACATATTTAGAGACTAAGACATGGCACACAGCACATGTAGAGGATCAGAATACAGTAAGACATATAAAAGGGAAACCTGGTTGGCTGATAGGTATCTAAGGGATGAATGGGGTCATTAGAAGGGAAAGTGGAGGGGGGGGGCACTGAGAGCACAGGAAGAGCATATATAAAGGCCTGAGGTGGAAAGGGGCACGGTGTGTCCACAGAACTGAAGGAATGCAGTGTAGTGGGAGCACAGAGAGGGAGACTGATTGGAACTGAGGTTGAAGATGTGAACAAATGCTAAACCTTCAGGATGTCATAATTTACTTTAAGAATTTTAGTCTTTATTGTAAGTGCAGTACAGAAATGTAGTGGCATGGTTGTTGTATGGGATGATGTGGGGAGGGTAGAGAAGTAGGGAGACATAGGGAGGCAGTCCAGAGAATAGATGATGGTGGCTTGGCCTAAGGTGGTGGGGAGAGGACAGATGCAATGATTATTTGGGATAAGAAATTAAAGGACTTGGTAATAAATTGACTCCTGGATTTGAGGGAGAGGAAAGTGTTAGATAACTCAGATGTCTTCCATGAGCAGTTGGGGAAGCCTTTCACCAACTTAGGGAACACTCTCATCTGCCGACTTAATTATGGATAGTTGAAATCAAAAATCCTATGCTGAATACTGCTTCTTCACAAATTATCACATCTGTGGTTTGACATTATTCTTAGGCCAAGAAAAATGTTTCCATGCTTTGTGCGTTGTGCTATTTTGAATTCCAGTCCACCTCCTGGGGGAAGGCCACTGCAGGCTGACCCTGCAGGCTGGCTCAGCACATGCTTTAGGGCTCTAGCAATGTGGGAACACCGAAAGTTTTTAGAAAAGTTGCACCTCAATCAGCTAGCCATAATTTTGCAGTCACAGAATCCAGCAAGAAGCTCTTTTAATATCAGCAAACAATTCAGTTTTGTGTTTCTCTGCTGAGAAGTGCTTTTATTTTGAATTACATCATGGTGCTGGCAGCAGTGATGTGGTGGCACAGTGGGACACCAGTGGGGTGGTGATGGGGATAGTGATGGTGGGGTGATAATGGTGGTGGTAACAATAATGGTGGTGATGGTGGAGTTGTTTGAAGGCATTGCATTCTGATCAGTACTGAGAGCCATAATCGGGCTCTGAGGAGTCCACGCTGCATTTCCCATTGCCAGACTTTGGGCTGGGTGCAGGGATGTATTGAAGTTGGCAGAGACCTCTGACTGCCCTACTCACCATTGCCCTCTCCAGAAGCATGCATTTGATAGAGACGTATTTGATCTATTTTCGTTGTTGTTTTGGGCAAAGGGAGGAAAGAGAATTGGAGGGAGTTGAAACACTGTGATCGAGTTTTGAGCTGAGGCCAGCTTCTAGCCAGGATTGTAAATGGCCCAGGCAGTATCTTTAAAGATCTTAAAAGAAAGGAATTTGAGATACCTAGCTACTGTTTCAGTTCGCTTGTCGTTGCTGAACTTCTCCAGTGAGAAGCTTTTGTTTCTGTTTCCTCTTCTGCCATGACCTTTGTCTTTTGCAGTCCATACTCTCTTATTTCTACACGGAGATTTTCTAGCAGTGTGAGCTTGGACAGTCCTTCTGTGCATGCTGTTCTACTTGTCTTTCCTTCTTTTTCTCCACATTAGCATCTGGTGCATCAAAGATCACTGGTTTATTTTGGGGGGTTCTTTCTCCTTCTACAAGAATATACATTCCATGAGGGTAGAAACTTTTTTTTTATTTGCTGTTTTATTCCCAACACCTTCAGTGGTACCTGGCACAGAGTTAGGGGTATTATAAGCCTAATCTCATATAGTTACCATGAGGATGAAACAAAATAAGATAGGTAAACTGCCTGGCAGTCCCAGCCTGGCATGGTGAGGGCTGGTGAATTGTTCGGTTCTTCTTGACACTCTTCTTTCCCATAACTTCTTTCTCTTCAGCATTTAGAGTGCCATCCTGTTTACTTTTTACCTCCTTAGTGATGTGTCCATTTTCTTCATGGCTCTTCTTTCTTCTGTCCCATAACTGGCCACTTTCAGAAACCTGGTTAGTGGTCCTGAGGAAGGATGTCCCAGCTTTTATCTCTTTCAGCGTATTCATTCATAGGCTTTCATTACTGTTACTAATAAAATGTATACTTATCACTATTATGGTATTTTATATACGATTGTAGAATGCACGTGTCACTTTAATGTAGCTAGCAGTAGTAACAAACATTATTCATGAACCGCCCTTCCCACGATGAATTCCCCATGAGTAGTTGTTATTATCTTCACTTTACAGGTGAGGAAAATGAGGCTTAGAGATGTTAATATCTTGCCCGTGGGTACACATCCCTCCTAAGTGGTAGATGGAGAAGTCATTCTGAGATCTGGTTCTTCTGTGTCTTCATGTATCCATCCATCCGAAAGACCATGTGGCAGTCACCATGCTGAGCTCTGGCCACACAATAGGGAAAAACCGATGTAGAACCTGTGATTGCTCATCGCTGTGACGGTCACCACTCTCACTCTGCTGAACACGCTGTAGAGCGCCCCATCCTAGGGTGAGCCTTGGTTAGGTATTTTCAGTTCCCTATTTTAGCCTCACCTCAAGCTTTGAATATCTAAATATAAACTCATGAATTACCTGTCTTTATGCCTGCTCCTCACCAAAATTACATACTTTCATAGCTCCATTAGGGAAACCACATGTCATTTGTCTTGTCACACAGGCTCAAGACTTTGGAATAATTTTGATTACTCAGTTTCTTGTACTTTATAGTTTGAATCCACATCCAGGATGTCTTGATTATTTTATCCTTAGAAACGTATCTCTGACCTGTCTCTACCTCTCCAGTTCCTCTCCACCATTCAAACACCAGCTCCTGTGTGCTGATCCCTGATTCACTGAAATAGCATTAAGGCCGAATGTTAGTTTTGTGCTCTGCTTAAGATTCCACTAATCGTAAGACTCCTAAGGCATAAATGCAGCTTACCAATTATTAGTCCTCAACAATGTACCAGGCACTTAGGAGATACTCCAATGATTAATAAATTAAAGCACCTTTTATACTTAGACCACAATTCTCAAGCTTGATCTGGAGGTTATGAGAATTTTTTGGAAGATCATGTGAGTATATTACTTGTAGGCTAGTCTGTGCATCTCAACAATGAATAGTATATTTAATTTTATTTATTTTTAAGCTTCATCCAAGGACATGCTTAGAGAGGGGAAGCAAGAGAAATAGAGAGTGAGAGAGAAAACATTGATCTGAGAGAGAGAAACATCAATCCGTTACCAGCAACCCAGGTATGTGTCTTGATCAGGAATCAAACCGGCAACCTTTCATTGCACAGGATGATGCAAAACTAACTGAACCACTCTGGCCAAGCCATACTATATTTTTAAAACCAAGTCTATATCTGCTTTCTCCCATTAATGTTCACTACTTGTGCATTTATTTTACCATCTGTTGGCACCAAAGACCTAGAGAAATTTCTGCTTGAAAACATAAATATTGCCCAGCCAGCATGACTCAGTGGCTGGGCATCAACCTATGAACCAGGAAGTCACCATTCGATTCCTGGTCAGGGCATATGCCCAGGTTGCGGGCTCCATCCCCAGTGTGGGGTGTGCAGGAGGCAGCTGATTCATGGTTCTCATCATTGATGTTTCCATCTCTCTCCCCCTCTCCCTTCCTCTCTGAAATTAATAAAAATATATTTTAAAAAAAACATAAATATTGTTTCCATTAAAGAACAACACCTCCATTTTTTTGGTGCTACCATAATTTATAGAAACACAATTTGAGAACCACTGTAAATTACAAAGAAATTATGGGCCATGCAGCGTTTTAGGTATTACAGCGTAGAATAAGTTAATCCCTATCCCTAGGAGGGTTTCCCCCATTTTTCAGGAAAGACTGCTTTGTATTTTCTGAAGCCCTGAAATCACTGTGTTTGTGGCTCAGAGACTTGATGGGCATAGGATGTGTGTGCCAGAGGTCTTCTTCCTTACATCCTCGCTTTCTCACTTGAACACTCTCTTCCTGAGCTCCTGGTTGGGACCCTTAGCCTTCTGCCACACTCGGGAGGGACGTATTGGCTTGTGCAGACATGGGAGACATCAGCATGACCTTTACAATTTTGTTTGACCATCTCTTTACCTTTCTCATTAGAAATAAATTGTTTGCACAGTTAGCAATGCCTGTGGACTGAAAGAACCCTGCATTCTTAAAACCATTTCAAAGTGAGGCTCATGGCATTTCTAAATGTGCATCCTGACTTTTAGAAATCATTTAGAGGACATGTATGCTTTCTTCAGGCAGAACAACAACAACTGTAAATAATTATGTCCTCAAATAAATCTTTTTATAAATGACTTAACACTGAGTAAATCTTTCATTCATTAAGATAGCAGACATTTTAATGTGAATAATAACTGTCATTTACTAAGGTTATTATATAATAGTCTGCAAACTGCTGCAGAAAAACTTGAATGTTATATAATAGATGCCATTGGACCATAGTATTTGATGAATCATGAGTTGGAGTTGAGCATCTACCAGTTGTGGAGTTTGGTTTTTTATTTTTAAACTAAAAAACACCCCAGAACCCAAACAAACAAAAAAAATCCCACAAAAACAATAGAGTAGATCTGCCTGTTTCAAGTTCTTCTGTTGTTAACTCTGTAGTGGCAAAAGCCAGCTTCACCATATTACCCAGCAATTGCTATACCATTTATTGTGATAGCTGAGAGGCCAAAATTTCCAAAAGCTGTTTGCAGTGAACAAAATGTGTCATTTTGTAACAGCTGTATCAGATCACATTCCATGCTGAGAAGAGTCCCTCTATGACAGTGGTTCTCAACTTTGGCTGCACATTAGAATCACCTGGGAATCTTTTTAAAATCCTGATTTCTGGGCCTCATCCTCCGGAAATTCGGTTTCTTTGTTATGGAGTGGGGCCACAACATAGTAACAAAGAAACAGAATTTCTGGAGGTTGAGGCCCAGAAATCAGGATTTTAAAAAGATTCCCAGGTGATTCTAGTGTGCAGCCAAGGTTGAGAACCACTGCTCTATGAAGATCTGCAGGAAGAGCCTTCTGGGACAGCAAGGGTGAAGGTTTGAACAGGGAACCAGCATTATGTGTTAAAGAAACAGAAGGCCAGAGAGGCTGGAGTATAGGGTAAAGGATGAGCATGATAGGAGGTAGAGCCAGGGAGGCTGGCAGGATTCAAACACTGTAATGTGTTGCAGACCATTATAAGGAGTCTGGAATTTTTTCTATGGGCAGTGGGGTACCACTGAAGGTTTCTAACGGGTATGACAGATCTGTAGCCGCCAACTTTAAATGTGCCCTTTTGAAAGGTTTCTTTTAAATTGAAATAATTCTTCTTTGTATTTTATAGAATAGACCAGAGGGCTGCCATTTTGCCAAAGGATGCTTTTGAAACTCAGCGGGACTTAAATGAGGTAGGTGCAATCATTGTTGGTTGCAGAAACATGAATTAGCCAATTATGAAAGCTCTACTCTTTTTCCTAGGCCTAGGAATTCTCTCTGATAAAAACTTTTAAGTATTTTTGCTCTTAAGCGAACTTGTTTCCTTTGTCCTTCTTTGGGTAATGTTATTCCTTGCTCTGGAGCAGACACATTTAAAATATTATTTGTAGGGCTGCTCACTATGTCTTGGATCTGAACCAAGTCCAGCAGTCATTTCATTGTACTCTTTTCAACTTTGCTTCAGGATTGGATAGCCATGACTTTGACAGTTACATTTGTAAAATTTTTCTCTTAATTTGATTTCTTATCTCTCATTATTCTAACAGCTTTTGCGGTCTCAAATATAATCATGCTTGCTATTTATCCATGGAACATGAGTTAGTGTGGTGCTTGCAACATGGCCTTAGTGTGTTTTGAGACAATGAAACCATCTTTTCCAACCCAAATGGTTTCCCACCAAACTGGACATCGCAGTGTTAATAAGCTTGTTCTAGATTTTCTTTGAAATGTATAATTTAATTCTTCTGTTGGAAATCAGTGTATTAAAAGTGGGATCTCTGTTATGAATGCCTTGGCTTAGGACATTGGTGTGTAATACTGCCTAGTTGTTCTTGTCCTCATTGTATAATTAAGGAGCAGTGGGTGGTATATCTGATTAGGATCATAACAAAAATAATGAAAAGACTTGATGTTCAGATGCCAGGAAGAGAAATGATGGGCTTCAGGCAAATTTTTCATTTGTCATTGAAAGATGCATCTCTCTTCCCCTTCCAAAGAGGAAAAAAGTAATGGACTGACTTTAGGTGATATTTTTAAACTGTAGAACTTAGCTGCCTGATTGAATCAAGTTAAATAAATTACTAAAGTTGTGGAAATCTCCTAAAGATAACAATACAGAACACTGCTTGTTATTTCTTTGTGCCTGGAGACAGCCTTCAAATTCCACAATCTCATTCATGGTAGCAAGAGTGAAAAAGAATTTAAGAGAAAAGAGGCAAAAATCTGAATCAGTGAACACAGCTTTTTGCCCCACTGTGAACAAGCAAAGTGCTGGTTGTAAAGAAATGATGCTTTGCTTTGACACAAATGACTAGAAAAATGAGGTGGTTGTAAGAGTCAACTTGTGATAGGTTCCCATTATTTGGGAGAAACTGGTTTGTGAGCTGGAAACCCATGAGATCACTTGATAATTGCAAAAAGTGCTATTTGAAAATAGGCTTTTCTGTATTGCTTCACTATTGTATTTGCAAATTACATGGTATGTGCCAGCTTATTGCTCTGGCATTCCATGGATACAAGAATGCTAAATGGAGACATGCAGCCAAAGGAGCAGTCAGTGCCATGTTTTAAATGTGCACTCTTCCATGGAAAAGGGGTGATGCTGATCCAGACAGATTGATAACAGTGAGTGTGTGCTCAGAGTGGCTTTGTTCCAATCGGGGTAAATTGTGTGTGTAGGCCCTCATCTTTTCATGCAGTTTCTGCTGTGACTGAAATTTGGGGACAGGAGGATACCTTAGAAAAGCTTGTGGAAGGCATCATGAGTGGGTCCAGACCAGCTGTGGGCAAACTACGGCCCACGGGCCGGATCCGGCCCGTTTGAAATGAATAAAACTAAAAAAAAAAAAAAGACCGTACCCTTTTATGTAATGATGTTTACTTTGAATTTATATTAGTTCACACAAACACTCCATCCATGCTTTTGTTCCGGCCCTCCGGTCCAGTTTAAGAACCCATTGTGGCCCTCGAGTCAAAAAGTTTGCCCACCCCTGGTCCAGACCATGTATTCAGACTTATTGATGGAGACCTCCTATACAGTAGAAATATATTTAACTGCATCTTTCCTACCATTTCCCAACCTTACGGTTCTTTTATGAAAGAACCCCATAATAACATTTCTTTAGGCAACCGAGTCCTAAAGGATACAGGTTCGAAACATGCTTTAATATTTTTAATGGAAATAGAAAAGACATAAAAGTGTGTATACTGTAAGACAAAGCTGGATGAATTCTCACCAAAGTACATAACAAGTCCCTAGATCAGTGATGGCGAACCTATGACACGCATGTCAGAAGTGACATGCAAACTCATTTTTTTGGTTGATTTTTCTTTGTTAAATGGCATTTAAATATATAAAATAAATATCAAAAATATAAGTCTTTGTTTTACTATGGTAGCAAATATCAAAAAATTTCTATATGTGACACAGCACCAGAGTTAAGGTCTTTCAAAATGCTGACATGCCGAGCTCAAAAGGTTCGCCATCACTGCCCTAGATCAAGAAATAGAACATACAGTGGGGCCTTGACTTACGAGTGTCCCAGCTAAGGAGTTTTTCGAGATACGAGCCTTCTCTCCGCTGATTTTTTGCTTTGAGTTGCGAGCTAAAATTCGGGTTACGGGCCAGCTTCAGATACCCCACTGCTAGTTGGTGCAGTGAACGTCACAGTGAACGCCACATCAGCCCAGCATCACGTGTCTCACTCGTTCACTTTATGATTTGACATACGAGTAATTTGATTTAGGAGCTCTGTCACGGAACGAATTAAACTCGTAAGTCAAGGCCCCACTGTATTAGCATCCCAGACAGCCCTTTGTAGTTCCTTCCATTCACTACTCTCCTATCAGGATAACCGCTCTTCCCACTGACATAGGTTTGTTTTGTTTATTTTTGAGCTTTTTAGAAACAGACTCTGTGTACTCTTTTGTGTCTGGTTTCATTTACTCAGTATTAAGTTTGTGAGAATTGTAAGTGTTTGGCATGTACTTTTAGTTTTTATTCTCCTTGTTGTAACCCCTTGTATGGTTGTTTCCGATTTTTGACAGTTATGATCAGTTGTTACTGATTGTAGTTTTTTGTTTTTTTTTTTTCATTAACTGTTTCTTGGTCTCCTTGCACAGCTGACTTTTTATTGGAGTATTCCTTCCATCTCTAAATGGAAATGTAAGGTAGAATTATTTTTTATGTTAGCTCTCTTCATTGTTCTTTATTTCTTTACTCCCACCCACAGACTTCCATTTCTCTAAAAGCAACCCACCAGTTCCATATTTGCTCTCCTCTCCACTCCAACTTGCAAGTCTAAAGCCAAAAGAGTTTCTTGAGCCTCTTATGAAGCATGGTCCCAAAATATTTTCCAGACCCTAAATAATAATGATTTGAAATCCTACATATGTGCCTTATATTTTCCCAAAATTTCACTCTGTATTTCACTTCTACCTTCTGAATAATAGATAGAGCTCAGCTTAGTTTGGTTCCAGAGGTCTCCTATAACCACTAAGGTTGATTCATGGTGTAGCATATCTACATATGAGCATCTGACTTTGTCTGTGTCCACCATATTTCCCCAGTGAACTAAAAAACTTACTTCTTGTTTTTACTTGGCTTATGTATAGATTTGATTTCTGCCAGTCTCATGTTTCTTCTGCTAGTCTCAAGCTCCCAGTTTTTGACCTTGGGTACCTTAATAGAACTTGTGTCTCTATTTGATGAGTTTTGGTATCTTTGGGACTATGCTATAGGAGTTGGTTTCTGAAAAACTGCCATTGACCTGAGCTGTCAGACTCTGCCTCTGAGGTATCAGGAGATTTTATTTGTGGTGTCTCCTATATCCTGATTGAAAAATATCCTAGACTTGAGATCTGTCAATGTCTCATCCACCTTAATCCTTGGTTTTAGTTATTTCCCCAAGTCCATGTAATTAATAAGCATTTGATAGATCAAAAAGTTATTGAAGGACAAAATAAAGAAAAACATTGTTTTCCCTTTCCACATCCTAATAGATTCCATTCCTAGTTTCAGTTCCAAATAAGAAAAATAACAGATGTATAAAGAAAATTAATGGATCTTCCATATCCTGAGAAAACTTGTCTCAAAGTACTTTTTTTCCACCTCCCAGACTGCATTTCATAAAGCAGCATTATCAGCTCCTTTAGTTTTTCATTTATAAAATTGGGGCAGGAAGTTTTGAATTTCAATTTGAACAATTATTGAACCCCTCACCCCCATTTCCCCATTGCTTATAGAATTTAGTCATAGGTTTCCATCAGGGGTGGAATGAGGTGAGTTGTCCCAGGGTTACTCTGGGATAAGGCCTCCTCAAGGGCAGGCATCTGAGGCCAGTTTTGGGGAGTGAATACTAAATAGTACTATAAAAGTGACACATGTGCTTGACATGCTTATCAATCTTATGAGAGGGGGCGGGGGGGGGGCATGTGATCCTAGGTGAAGAATTGAAGCTGACTGAGGTCCTGAAACAGTAGAGTCCTCCTAAGAAACAGACTGAAACTTTGGATCAATTTGGACCTTCTGTCTAGTTCTGCCATTATACTTGCCCAACTCTTCTGTCATCATCCTACAGAAGGAAATGGGCACCTTAAAAAAATGTCCATGACTTATGTGCTCAGGAAATATATTTTATTTTCTTAACTGAAAGATATTTTGAAGGTATTCTGCACTTAACCTTTGTATAAAGAAAGTTTCTGCTGTGTGAATAAGAGTTTGTTTCCATTCACATTTTACCTGGAATTTTAACGATCCTAGAGGTAAGGTCAGCCGCAAGGCAGCTGGCCCTAAAAGACAAATGTGGTTTTGGTTGCTCTTCTATGGATTTCTTCTTCCCTTTCTTTTTGAGGCTTGCTGGCTATGAAACTGTCTTATGCTGACATAGACCAATCTACAGTTTATTCTCTCTAGGCCTAAGGAGTCAGTTTATTTTTATTTTTTTTAAAATATATTTTATTGATTTTTTACAGAGAGGAAGGGAGAGAGATAGAGAGTCAGAAACATCGATGAGAGAGAAACATTGATCAGCTGCCTCCTGTACATCCCCCACTGGGGACGCACCCGCAACCCAGGCACATGCCCTTGACCGGAATCGAACCCGGGCCCCTTCAGTCCGTAGGCCGACGCTCTATCCACTGAGCCAAACCGGTTTCGGCAGGAGTCAGTTTATAAATATATTTTAAAAAGTTTGCAATGGCTTAATAAGTTTACCTAAGAGAGGTATCTCAAGCACAATGAAGCAGATACTCAACTTTGTAATGGGAAAATAAACGAAAGTTACACCACAGTCTTTTGCTCAGAATAAGTCTAGCTCTAATGTGAGGATTTCAAAGTAGCTAAGTTTTAGGGGGTAATTGAGGGAAATACTTTTTGTTTGTTTGTTTGTTTTGCGTGTGTGTGTGTGTGTGTGTGCGCGCCCCCAGAATCAAACTATGGAGATGTATGGTTCTCACTAACTAACAAAGACTCTAAGTGGAATGATTAATCATTAGAACAGAGAAATCTAGAACTTTACCATAATTAAGAGGATAGAATAAGTTTACTTTCAGAGTTGAGAGGAAGAGAGAGAATGGATAGAGGTTGTTCTTAGAAGGTTTGAGATCCTGGAAGTTTATGTCAACCTGCTGAAATGGCCAGCCATAATTAAGTGGAAATGGTGTTATAATTGAAGGGACTGAGGAATTATGGGGCCAGATATTAGCATGTTTATCAGTCTGATGTTTAAGTAACTGAAATAGAAAGGACCACTGATGGAGAGGAAGAAACCAACCTAAATGGAAGTCACTGCATCATATGCATCCAGGTCATGGGATAGGAGAAGAAGACATTGCCTTTTATAGGGGAGAAAGAAATTGATGGACTTAGCAGTGAGAGTCAAAAGGGTAATGCTAACCCATCCTTCCTACCCTGCTACCACCTTTCTAACTCTGTGAGGTGGGGAGTAGGAAGAGGAAATGGTTGCTGAAGTTGGAGAAAATTCTAGTTCCATTGCTCCCTCAAGAGAAAAGTTGGCATAGAAACACCATTTCCCTTGGTAACCAGTTAAACCAACAAATGCTCAATAATGACCTAACATCAATAACAAGTTAAACGTTTAATTTTTTATCATGGTTCTTATTCTATGAAGGGGACATCTGTTTTTATTTAGGTGACTATGGAAGAGATTATTTACCAAAAATCAATATGAAAAATTTATTTTCCTTCACATGCTACTGTTACCCCCTTATTTTTTGAAATATGCTGGTCAAAATAGCTCAACATTAGCCTTAACATTAAAAAATACCTTCCTCTTTAAAGTTTATGAAGAATCCTTTAAAATTTAATTTTATTAAAAATAGACCAATTTACATATTTCTAGTGCCCCCTTTTGAGCCTATATGCATGTATCTGTGTGTCTCCATATGAAGGATTTGATTGTCTTTTTATTTATTACCAGGCATGGTTTTAGCATATATTTTTGGCATCAGGCCATATCACATTTCAAGATGATACTTGCTGTTTGGTTCAAGAATGTGTTTCTCCCTAAAAATTTTTTAAATTTCTTTTTTGAGGGGGGAAAAAAGAAGAAGTTCCAGGAAAAGCTATTTTTAGTCCTTTGATAGTCCTGAGTATGCTGAAAGGCATTGTTTTTATAGACTAGGCAGCTGTATTTTTCTATTGAAATGCAAACCCAGGCTATATGGTTGGGCCTTAGTTTAGGATTGATTGAGGATTCTTTTTTTTCCCTGCATCAGGGATTTTTTTTCCCTTGTGACTGAAAGTGAAGTCACCCTGGCTTTAATAAATGACAGGATATTGTTGATTCACACAGCTGAAACATTAGGATTGGAATAGGCTCCATGCATGGCTAGATCCAGGGATTAAAGACTTGTATAGATGCCATCTCTTGACTCTGCCTCCCTATATGGACTTTATCTTTAGGTCAACCTCTCTCTAGGGACACATTATTCTTACAGCTGGTAATTCCAGTGTGTATAAGTTTTCTATCACTGTGTAACAAATTACCAAAAAAGTTTAGAAGCTACAAACACCCATTTATCAGTTCACAGTAATATAGGTCATAAACTTGGGCAGACTCCATTGTAGTCTTAGTTCAAGGTCGCACAAGACTGAAATTAAGGCATTGGCTGCAATGGACTGTTATCTGGAGGTTTGGGAGAAGAATCCATGTCCAAGCCCATTCATGTTGTTGCCTGAATGTATTTCCTTGAAGTTGTAGGAGTGTGATCCCCATTTCCTCGTTGGTCGTCAGCTGGAGGCATCTCTCAGCTTCTAGAGCAGTGATGGCAAACCTATGACACGTGTGTCAGAGGTGACATGCAAACTCATTTTTTGGGTTGATTTTTCTTTGTTAAATGGCATTTAAATATATAAAATAAATATCAAAAATATAAGTCTTTGTTTTACTATGGTTGCAAATATCAAAAAATTTCTATATGTGACACGGCACCAAAGTTAAGTTAGGGTTTTTCAAAATGCTGACACGCCGAACTCAAAAGGTTCGCCATCACTGTTCTAGAGGTTGCCCATATTCTTCCTCACATGGATCCTTTCACCTTTGGGCCAGCAACACTAAATCCTTCAGTGCTCTGAATCTCTCAGATGATGTCTAGTTTCCACCAACTGGAAGGAGCTCTCTGCTTTTAAAGGGTTTACCTGATTGGGTCAGGCCCACCCAAATTCTCTGTATCTTTGGTCAATTGAGTTAAAGCTTCAACTATATCTGCAAAATCCCTTCATGGCAGCACCTCCTAATGTTTGATTGAATACCTGGGTATAGGTATCTTGGGGGATATCTTTAGGATTCTGCCTACTCTACAGTGGAAGTCCTTCTTTTTATCTTTGAAAAGTTCCATAGATAAGTCTCATTTTCCTGGCTTGGGGAATGTAGCCCTTTTTTGACCCAGTCACCATGACCTTGGGGTTTGGCTAGATTGGCTAGACATAAACCACACTTCCCATTTTAGTTCTGGGAATACTGTTATCAGAAGGTGGATGAATGAATGCTGGGCTGCGTAATACTGGTCTCTGGAAACAAAAATATCCAAGGTAATTTTCCTGTCTGCTGGACCACTGCAGGATGCCATTTGGCATTTTTTCTGGTGTGGTTTTCTGAGCTGAGATGTCACCTTACTTCCCTACTAATATTTCTTACTCAGCTGGAAGTTGAAATGGTGTCCTGTGACTCATTTAGTTTAAGCCAAGTTTTCTTGTCACTGTTTGTGAGGACATCCCTTGGCCAATATGGTGATGGTGTGAACCCTAGTTTTAATTTCCAATTGAATGAACTGCACAGCAAAGAAACTCTGAGCTATTTCCAGGCCTGGTTTATCCTGGCCCATCATTCAGAGGCAACTATCCAGTCTGGCTTCTTGTTTCCAGGGGAGTCAGGTCTGTAGGCCTCATTGGCCAGGGAATCCTTAGAGTGGTATTGGCAGAAAAGGCATAAGCTATGCCAGCAGCTGCCCATATTTTTCCTTGTCTGAGAATTAACTTGGAGAAACTTGAGAGGTGTTAGACTGGACAGAGAAGTTGTGGCAAGACTTAACCAATGCTGACCCACCTGTGTTTGCCTTTGCCTACCAGCCTTCCCCGGGTCCCACACTCCACTGTAGCTTTGTCCTGTTGGCCTTTGCTCTTTCTTCTATGGCATCTCAATTCTTTTCCTTGTCTCTCACTCTGTCATTTAATCTTCTTCACCCTATTCTTTTAATCTTCTTCACACTACTAATTTCCTGCCTTCCTCATGGAAGGCTGGAAGCAGCTGTATCTAGTTCAGTGGCTCCCAGGAGTCAGCCTGTGTTGTAGTTAAAGGAGAAAAGAACCATGTAGTGAGTTTTCCAGGAAGCTAATGTCTACTAAAAACTCTTTAATTTAGAGAATGTTCTTTAAAATGTCATTGTGTAATGAAATGGGTTTTTTTTATTTGTTTATTTTCCCACATTTTGTCACTTGGGAAAAAAGGAAGCTGACAGCTTTTATAATATACTAGAGGCCTGATGCATGAAGATTCGTGCAAGAATGGGCCTTCCTTCCCCTGGCTGCCGGCACCGCCTTCACTCCTGCCAGAGCTGCCTTCCCGCCTTCCCATGCTGCCCAGAGGCCCAGAGTGGCTGGGGCGGTGTGGAATGCCTGCATCATTGCCATGGGCGCTTGGCGCCTGTGTATGCAAATTAGCCCATCATCTTTGTTGGGTTGATTTGCATACTCACTCCTGATTGGCTGGTGGGCATCGTGAAGGTACGGTCAATTTGCATCTTTCTCTTTTATTAGTGTAGATTAGAGGCCCAGTGCACGAAATTCGTACACTTACCAGGGGGGGTGGGGTACCTCAGCCTAGCCTGTGCCCTCTGGCAGTCCGGGAGCCCTCGGGGGATGTCCAACCGACAGCTTAGGCCTGCTTCCCTTTAGCACTGCCATGGAAGCAGGAGAGGCTCCTGCCACCACCGTTGCACTCGCCAGCCATGAGCCCAGCTTCTGGCTGAGTGGCAATCCCCCTGTGGGAGTGCACTGACCACCAGGGGGCAGATCCTGCATTGAGTGGGATCGGGTTGGAACCATCTGGCTCTCTGACATCCCCTGAGGGGTCCCAGATTGTGAGAGGGCGCAGGCCAGGCCGAGGGACCCCCCAGTGCACAATTGGGGCCGGAGAGGGATAGGGAAGTTTGGCCAGCTGAGGAGGGACTGCAGGGGGCTCCGGGGCATGTCCGGCCTATCTCATTCAGTCCCAACCTGCCGGACCCCAGCAGCAAGCTAACCTACTGGTCAGAGCATCTGCCCCCTGGTGGTCAGTGCATATGATATCGAACAGTTGAGTGGCCTTAACATATCATTAGCATATTGTGCTTTGATTGGTTGAGTGGACAACTGTATACTTAGCATATTAGGCTTTTATTATATAGGATTCTGCACCCCCAACCCCTGCCAGCTTTTAAAAAATATTTCTGCCAGTCATAAGACCAAAATTTTGCCTGAAAACTGATTTTTTGAATATTTTTTCTTTCAACATTATTTACTGAGAAGCAACTGTGTATCCAACTTCAGGTTTGGTGCTGGGGTGGGGTGTGTGGGGACTGCAATAGAAGAATTAAATTTATCATTCCCACTTTTTGGGGATTTATAGTGAGTGACACACATCAGCTCATATCCCAGAGCCTGGCCTTGCTCGTGTTGGTATCTCTTACCCTTTTTAGGACACTGTTGATTTTCTTAGAGCTGTAACACTCAGATTTTAAGGCAAGCAAAAGCTTAATTTTCTTGCTTTCTAACAAAAATACTAGTATTTGAGAAAATGGCTAATGCTTTCCAGTGTGACCTGCCATCTTTAGAGGCATAGGTAGGTACTTTACTTCATTTTCCAGTGGGATGGTTATTAATTTCTAATATCCATTCAATTTTAGAACTTACAGTAGTCTCATGAGAGAAAAAAGGGCCTACAGGCCATCATACTTGGATGGTTTTCCCCAAATCAATACAAAATGAGCCAATGGTAGAGTTGGGATTAAAAGCCCCAGTGGACCCTCTAATGTACAAACATTTTATTAAATGTAGTTTTCAAGCAGAATAATAGGGCTAAAAAAATTGGAACTTAAGTAGCTACAAATAATAATTATACGCGCTACAACACAGACTAGATTAGTGCACTTAGCCTGTAGGATATAATTGATGTTCTGGAAAAAAAATGGTTTGTTAGGGGTTTGTCCATCTTAATACCTGTGCTTTTGGATAGTTTAAGTACTAAAACTGCAAAGAGAAACAAAGCCCATTCTATGAGTTGAAATGGGACACATTCTACTCTTAGAAAATCAAGGTCTTCTCTAGAAACAATCCTGAATTAAGTATTTTTTAGTTCACAAAACTATTATTTTCTCTCAAACATCCTGCTTTTGTTGTTTATTTAATAAAGCAAACTGACTGAGGATATCACGATGAAGTCGAGCTAAGCATGGGAATCCCCCTTCCCAGGTTGAAATAATTTGGTTTTGGTTATAGTGTGTGGTGGTATTACTTTTGTGTAAGTGCTCCTAGCACTACATTAGGACTTGGGTCTTCTTGTCAACAGAGGCTACTTGAAGTGATAGCTGGTTCTTTCATATTGAGTTTCTCCTTTGGGTATTACAGAACCATCCCACACAGAGGAAACTGGGATGGGCTGAGCCAGGTGTGTCATCCTTCAGTTAGAATTGGCTGCAAAGCATGCTGGGACATATGCAACTCCAGCTCCTAAGGAGAGATTGAGGCAAGAGGCAAATGAGGATGTCAGAGAGCTGAGGGTCAGGGAAAAGCTCTTTGTGCTGCAAGGCCAAGGGTGAACCTGAGGAGGGGCGGTGAAGGATTGAAGAAAAGACAGATAAGAGAATCAGCTGGGGCTCATCTCCTGTGCCTGGATGAGGACACAAAAACCCAGCCTTCAAGCTGATGCTTTATTTTATAGTCTGACTAGAGGTCTGGTGCATGACATTCGTGCACTGGGGGTTGTGGGGGTCCCTCAGCCCGACATGCACCCTCTCCAATCTGGGAGCCCTCAGGGGAGCCCTCTCCAATCTGGGAGTTTCTCTCTGTTTTTGTAATCATATGAGCGAATTGTCTGAGATCCCAACTCAGTTTGGTTTATTGCTCACAGAATAATAGAGGCATTTTATTTTTCTTTGCTTCATTGGAGATTTCCTGGAAGTTTTAGGATATCTTCCTTTAATTTTTCCTAGACACTCTGATTTTACTTATGTCTCTCACCTTTGCTTTCCCTCCATCCTCCACCGCAACAGTAACTTGCTCCAGGCTCACTTTGCTCTATTGTATAGGAGATCCGTCTGCCACCAGAACTATGATTCCCAGCATTCCTGTGCTCCCCGAGCTCTGGGCTTCTGCTTCCGGTCCTGGGGCTGCCACCAAAACTACTATTCCTAGAATTCTTAGTGCTCCTCACGATCTTGGTTTTCCCTTTCTGCTCTGTCTCTGTCCCATGGCCTCCCACTCTGCCAAGTCCTCCAAGCCACCAGCTCTCCCTCTCTGCTCTCTGTCTGGCGGCTTAGGGAGCCAGTTTCCCCAAGCCTCTCCACTCTCTGCCAGCTCTCTGCCCTGCACCTGTGTATGCAAATTAACCCTCACTTTTTATTGGGTTAATTTGCATACTCACTCCTGATTGGCTGGTGAGCATAGTGGAGGGATGGTCAATTTACTTGTTTCTCTTTTATTATATAGGATTAAAACAAGGGTAGATTAACACATATACAAATGTTACTGCTTTGGCAACACTTGCTGCACCTCCCTCAGCCCATTAACTACTTAGGAAGGAATTAGGGAGGGCTACAAGGTCAGGCTTAATTATGCTAGGAGATCTCTGACCTCCAGAGGCTGGGACTTGTTTGTGGCCCTGCCACAGGTCAGCCCTAGGCTAGACCCTAGAGCCACTCCCTCACTATTGTCCCTGGGAAAGGTAGAGCTGAGCAGTCAAGCAAGGCAATATTTCGAATGGGTCAAGGCCCTAGGGATTAGCGAAATATTTCTCAAAAGTGCAGACCTTGGACTTCCTGCACCTAAATGACCCCGCCCCAAACCACAGAATCCAAGTCTCGGGGCTGATTCGTGGCTGGGAGTGCACATCTTTAACAAACTCCCCAGTGATTTATAAGTGTTTTTAAATTCCCGAACCATGGCAGCAGGGGTCTTGAATTTGGATATTCAGAAGAGCCTCCCAAGTACTGTACTGCCTAAAGGGTCCAGGAAAACAAACTGATATACAGTGGCAGTCTCTTTATTGGTTGCCTCCTGTCCTACTCATTGTGCTGGGTCCAGCAGTGCACAATGGAGGCATGGTTCCAGCCCTTCTGGAGCTAGAAAGAGCCAATAAACAAGTAGGCAAATAAAAGTGATGTATTATAGTGAACATTAGGAAGGAAATAAACAAGGCAGTAACAAAGAAATTGGGGGCCCTGTTTAGATAAGGTAATCAGAACTGGCTCTAGAATTTGATGGAAATTTGACTGTGAAGCAGTGACAGCTGAATTGGGCTTGGGGAGGTTGGGGCAGGGAGGAGGTTGAAAGGAAGTGTGTGTGTGTGTGTGTGTGTGTGTTAGGGGAATATGCACAGAAAACATAAAAACTCAGGGAAGAAAAGTGGTAAATAGACATGGAGATATTCAGAGACCACATTGTATTCCCAAATTTGAGCAGATTCCCAATTTGAGTTTGCTTTCTATCACCATAGAGAATCTATATACAGTTCTTGGATAGATAAAGGGATGGGAGAGGGCCACTAACCTCTTCATAGAAATGAGAAGTTGACCCTGCTCTGCAACTGGTGAATTGCAGACCAGGGCACCCGAAAATAGCATTTAACCATCAGCCTGTGTGGGTGTTCTCCATTTCAACCCAATTAAAGTGGGACCTGGTAATTGTAGAGGAGAGAAAATGAGTGGAGTATTTTCTAAAACAAGCAGCATATTTTCCATTATGTAAAAAAGAAAAAGTAGCTTTTAGAAAACCACATCTAGGTTATATGGACTGCTCTCTGGCTTCTTTCGTAACCAGATGGGAGCGTTGGGGAAGCAGAGATACTTGTTGCTCTTTAGACTAGGATCCATCAACCTTTGCTCAATTTCCCTTCAGATCCTAGAAACCCATTCAGGGAGACATTGCCATTAAATCTGGAAAAGCAGTAGCAGGGTGGCCCCCAGGGATGGGCTGGCGATAGCCTCACAGGGAGTGGAGGTCCTAGGAAGAGAAGGGCTAGAATGAGGTAGCATGAGGACCACCGGGATTTACTGCCCTTTGTTTTTCTGTAGGGGGAACCATATTCGTGCATGAAAAGTAGCTAAGTTAGGCATGATCTCGGAGCTGCTTACTCGTCTTTCCCTGGGTTTATTGTTTCTTTCCTGCATAGCCTTACAACACTAATAACTGTCCTTATCATTTGATTCATTTGCCTGTATATTAACTGTCTCCCCACTAGACTGTAAGTCCCACAGGGAAGAGGCTAACATCAGTTTCATACTCCACAGCCTAGTGCAGCTCTCTGTATTTTGGAAGCTGCCAGAGCCAGGGAGCGGTGTGCTGGTATGACATCTGCAGGGGGCATGGCCCTTGCCTGCATGGTTCACACTGCCCATGGGCCTTCTCACCGGTGGCTCTTTGTGGTTCAGCTCTGGTGGCATGACTTCCTCACCCACTAGCAGGACATGTATGTGACAGTGCATGGATTGCTCATAGGTAAAGGCCCCTGTCCTGGGATCTATCCCTTTATGACCCCATCCCACACAGAGTGTTCGAGTCCCCACCCTCTGTCTGTTTGCTGAGAAACGTCAGGTTGTTCTTAGGTCATAGGTCATAGGTGTGGTGAAGGAGATCATCAGTAACAGGTGGTCTGCAGAGTTTCTTTCATTCTGCCATCCTGTCCTCACTTTATCACAGTTAATGTTTAGCCTTCTATGTGGAGTCTTCTGGTCCCTCGAGACCCTCATCTTCTCTCTCCTGTTCTAGTTGACTTTTTTTCCCCTTCCCCATTCTTTTAAGCTTACTCCTATTTAGTATCTCAGAGGAATAAACCAGCTAGGTAAACATCTCCTTTGAAGATTAGAGTCTCATTTCTGCTCCCATATGAGTACAGGGGGGTGGGGGAGGGGGAGGAAGATGGGTGACAACAGCCCATTACTCCTTTTAGCCATCATGGAGTCTCCACATTATTTCTCACTCTCTGTGGGAGTTTAGAATCTTCTGAATGTGAGCTGTCATACTGCTATGCCGTGAATTACTTGCTGTTTGTGTTGCATGAATAGTTGGTTCAGTTCCACAAACACTGCCTAAGCACTGATTCTGTGCCAGATCTTCAGGATAGGTGCACATCAGTCTTTCTCTCCTTTAAAGCTGGGAGGATATTTAGAAGTCACCTAGTCTTGGCTCCTTACTAGACAGATGCAGAAAGTGAGGCCCTGGAAGGTAAAGGGATGAGTCAAGGCCTTAGAGTTGGAGCAGAGTTTGGCTCTGCCCAGCACATCTGGGGTTTGGAGATATGTATAATAACCACCGTGTCCAGTCCTTGAGAGTTTGCCACACGCTGGTGTTGTGCAAAGTGTTCTCCATGCTTGCCCTCATTTAATTCTTAGAGCAGGTGCTGTTATCACTATTGTTATTACATCTTTTTACAGATGAAGGAATAAGGCTTAGAATAACCAAGGTGCTTGCCCACAGTCAGATGCATAGTATGTAGGAGAACTGACAGGGCCTCTGGCTCTGTGTGAAGGTCATGTCCTCTTCTGCTTTGTATACAGGAGCAACTGGAGCTTAAGAGAGGCGGCTCAGTTAGTTCAGTTTGTTCCACATCCTCCTTCTGATTGTAGGGAGGGACTGGCCTTTCTTCTTTCTTTCTTTTATATATATATATATATATATATATATATATATATATATATATATATAATTTTAACTTTTTAAAAAAAATATGATTTTATTGATTTCAGAGAGAGGAATGGAGAGAAAGATATAAACATCAATAATGAGAGAGAATCATCTACTGGCTGCCTCTTGCATGCCCCCTGATAGGGATCCAGCCCGCCACTTGGGCATGTGCTTCAACTGGGAATCGAACTATGACCTGGTTCATAGGTTGATGCTCAACTAATGAGCCACACCCATCAGGCCCATTTTAACCATATAGTTCAGTGGTCTTAAGTAATTCACTTTGTTGTGTACCCATCACCACCATCTATCTCCAGAATTTTATTCATCTTTTCAATCTGAAACTGTATGCTACCTCCTCATTGTGTCCTAATATGGTCTTTCTTCTGTGCCTGTGCTTCCCTGGTCTGTCTGTCCCCCCCCCCCCCCCCCCCCCCGGCCAAAAAAAAAACACACCTCTCCAACAAGAACCCCAGGAACCCTTAGGAACTAATTTTACCTTAGTCCTCTCTTTAAAGGCCCATCTACAAATGCAGTCACTTGGGGGTTAGAGCTCCAGCATATGAACTTAGGAGAGTCATAACTCAGTCTATAATATATCTCTTGGCTATTGTGAATAATGTTGCTATAAATAGGGGTGTACACATGTCTGTTTGAGTCTCTGCTTTTAATACTTTTTGGGTATATAGCCAGCAGTAGAATTGCTGGATCATGTAATAATTCTATTTTTAATTTTTTGAGGAACCACTATACAGTGTGGTTTGTTTGTTTGTTTCTGTACCAGCTACACCATTTTACATTCTCAGGGCATTATTTCTTAATTTTCTGAATAGTTTTGCTCTGTTTTTATAGGTCATTCTGATATCCAAGGTCCTCCAGTAGGGAGCTAGCTAGTCTGGAACTGATTTTGTTTTGTTTTTTTGCCTCCCAGATGTTTGGTTACTAAATCTTTCCAGAAACTTGGTGCCCTTGCTCCTGCTGTATGTCCTGTCAGCAACCTTGGGCTCTTGCTTCCATACTTAGCTGCTGGGAAAACATCCCAGAAAGGAGGGGGAAGCAGTGAAAAATTGCCTGGTCTCAGTTAGATGCTTCATCCGAGCTGTGGGCCTTAAGGCAGCAGCCCGTGAATACAGAGGGGGTTTGTGCCAGGTCTCGCCCCATCTCTGAGCAGGCAGAGAGGGGACCCTGAGCTTGCGTAGGCACCTGCCACCTTCAAAATGGCCAAGAGACATTAGATTTAAGATGTTCCTCAATAAGCAGCTTTAACACTGCTGTAGGTTCATATTGACTCACAGTAATAGAAGGAATTAGGGTATGTGTGTGGGGGAGTGGGTGTTGTATGGAGGGAGGGCTTGGGGGTGTGAGGAGATGTTGGGGGTAGGTCTTTATGTGATGCAAAATATGAGGGTGTGTATCGGGGGAAAGGATGTGTGTGTGAAATAGGGTGTGAGAGTGGAGGTTAGGGATGAGGGTGTGTGGTAGGTAGTGTGTATGTGTGTGGAATAGGGGATAGAAGGGATGACTGTGAGAAGGAATGAGTATGTATATGGAGTGGATGTGAGGTATTTGGGGGTTAGAATATTTGTGTTGAGTAGGCAGATGGAGGTAAAGGTGTGTATAGGCTGGGGATGGGTATGTGTAGGAATAGAGTATGGAGGTGAGGCAGATGTGAGGGTGAGTGGGGAATAGGATATGTAGATGGTGGGGTGTGATTCGGAGTGTGTGTGTGTGTGTGTTGGGGGGTCATAGTAAAGAAAGGACCAGTGGCTCCACTCCAGGTAGCTGGTGGGTGGAGGAGCTGTTGAGGCCTGCAGAGCTTCCCAGCTGCGGGGGAGTAGTGCCTTGCTGGGGACTCAGGCGTGACTCACTTTCACCTGGTTGGAATTAATTTGCTGGGCATCTGCATCATGGCAGGATATGTGCGTCAGTCTGTATGACTTTGTTCTTTTTAAGAACCATGGGAGAGCTTGTGCTGGGAGCTATGAAAGATAAATTGCTTCTCCTTGGCCCACACTAAGTGACTAAGATAATTTTCCTCACTCCACCTATTCTGTTCTTGATCAAAGGCCACTGCAAACATTCCATGTGAGAGAAGTAACTTCAGAAAACACGCACACACACTCACAAGCACACAACTCCCACATACAAATGTAGATAAGGGAGCCCCAAAGCAGCTCCCAGATGCCAGGTGGCCTCTGCAGCAGTAACTCTTTGTGCACTGCGGTCTGCTGCAGTCTGCAGTGTAGGGATGCTGGCTTTTCTGAATGGTAGCCTGGGAGGGGCCAATGTCATCTGCTCCTGATGTCAGCACAATGAATGAAACACTTGCAGAACATAAAGCCTCCAGCACCCGGGAAGCAGACACCTTCTCAGATTGGTTCTCTGGCTGCAGCGTCTCTTGCTGACGAAATCACTAGTCCCATGTGTCCCTGATAACCCACGTACGTTAGGTTTTAAATGAGGCAGAAACTGAGGCTGCATGAGGACTAATGCACAGCTGATCCTGGCACAACCACCTCAGCCTGAAGCAGCTGTGCCCACGACCCTCTTCCTGGCACGCTCTGGAAAAAGCTGTTTGCAAGAGCTGCAGACCCACTGTTGTGCGTTAGCCATCTACTTAGCTAGCCCGATGTTCTGCTTTTGCTGGCAGAATTCCTTGCTGAAGCTCCAAGCCCTCGAAACTGATCTGTGCTCTGCATTTTTGACAAACCAGGAAGAAGCTGTTCAGGTGCATGGAGTCAAGGACCCAGCCCCAGCGTCCACCCAGAGTGTGCCTGCTGAAGGGGCAGATGCTGCAGGTAAGAGGCTGGGCGGGGGGAGGTCCTCATTTGTACTCTCAGGATAGTTTAGCTTTTACTGCTTCATCCTAAACCCCTGTGGGAAAGGGTGTCTGGTGCAACATGAAAGCTGAAGAGGTGCTTGAGTTACCCCCAGGGGAGCTGAGAGGGAGCAAGAGGAATTAAGATGTGTGCTGACATAGAACCTTCTCTTCAGCTGGGGGCCAAGAGTCAGACTTACTTACATAAATGGGGGGGGGGGCGGGGTGGTCAGGGAAAAAGCACCCATCACAACTTCTAGACTTCATTTTCCTATGTGGTATCCTGTGGCAAACAAGTCCTTATTTTGTATTGCTGGACTTAGATAATCTTGCTTGCAACTCGTGAGTTTTGAGATTCATGACATTTTTGAGGTGTTGAGGGATGGGGGAATTTCAACATTGCTGCTTCCTTTCTTCTATAAGGCTTGTAAGATGGTCCGTCAATACAGGGAGAGTGGAGGAGAGTGATACACTCATTCTGATCCCATATTGTCTTGTTCTGTCTCATTTCTTTAGCATTAATTTCTGTGTTGAGAAGTCTCAACATTGGATCTTATTTGTCTGTTAGTTCCTCTAGTTTTAATCTAGGGGATGGCAGGGTGGCTAACAAGCAGGAGACAAATTAATACTCCCAAGAAGATGAAGGAGAGAAACACTAACTTATATGAGTAGAAATGAGAGCACAAATGGGTCAGGTTTTCAGACTGGTGTCTGGATTGATGGTAGAAGTAGGTGAGCTTGCTTCATGAGATGACCCCTATCTCCAGGAATTGAAGGGAGAGATTTACAAAGTGATCTATTTTAGAACCATTACTGATAATACATTCAAGACATTACTGTTTAAAACAGACCCACGTGGTATAAGCAGGCAAAATACTCTTCTCCAGTTTTGGAATGTTTATTAGTAACAGTGGTTAATAGCTATTGATTGGTAGCTACTATTATTACTGAAGATTTTCTATGATCCAGGCACTGGTCTGAGCATTTTATATCTATTATGTTAAATTCTTAAACTGACCCATGAAATAAAACTATTCAGTACAACAAGGACACTGAGGCCTAGGATAATCCTGCTAGCAAGTAGTGTTTTCCCCACGGATGCAGGTGGTCAGCTGGCTATCCTTGTTGCCTAGTGAGGCTCCCCTGCTCTGTTGGCCATTGTGTTTGGATAAGATGCAAATAAAATTGGGCTGGAGCCAGTGTCAATCCAATCAGGGATTTTATTCAGATTATTAGACAATGCCCTTCTTCTTTCACCAACCCCAACAAACAGCATTCAAAACTGTAGAGAAGACTCAAGCCAAATACAAATTAACTTTTGAGTTACCTGATGATGTTTTGTATTGTACACAAGTGTCTGGGAAAGAGTGTTTAATAAGATATGGATATATGTATTTTTAATTTTTATTGTTGAGAGTATTATGGATGCTCCCTTCCCCCCATTATATGTATGTTTTTAATCATGAGTTTTGTGTGTGTATAGATGTGTTATTTTTTCAAAAGTTCAAGAATACTAGTAGTCTTGCATTTTCTCATTCTAGATGGACTGGATTTTGAACAAGCTTATTAACACTCCTTGTCAAAGGGGAATACATACTGAATTTACATCAAAATTGCTAATACAAAGGACCTGTCAATCTATTCCATGTTAAGTGTCAAATGGCAGAAACAGGCAGAAGGCTCCTCACAGATGAGGCTTGTGGGTTGGATGTTGGATTTTCCAAAATGTAGGTTAATCTGAGAAATCTGAGTCCTTCTAAGAGAGTCTATGAAAAAGATTTCCCCCCTCTCTCTCCCTCTCCCTCTCCCCCTCTCCCCCTCCCTCTTTCCCTCCTTCCCTCTCTCCCTCCTTCCCTCTCTCCATGTGCAGTAGGCAGCAGCAGCTCTTGCATGGGTTTTTCAAAGATCAGACCCATGCTGATGTTTCCCATCTTTGTTGAGCTTATGCATAAGGAGTCTCCATGAACTAAAATGACTGCATGGAAGTTGATGTGGGGAAAGTGAAGAAACTCCAGCCCCTGTATTGGACCTTGCAATACTTTGACATATTGTTTTTCTCTAATTTTAAAGTAAAGCCCTTTGATATAAAATGAGTGACAGGTGTTTGGAAGAGACTTTCAAGTTATGAGGTGGTTTGGTCTTTTTTGGTTTCCAAGACACACAGGAAGGCCATACATTTTATAATCCTTTTTTCAAAAGGAAAAATGTTTTTCCCATAGTAGATCAGCAGTTCTTAATTTGGGACGTGTGAATGGATATCTGGAGTGATCTTTGAGACTTTAGTTGTTTGTATGTGTATATAAATTCCCGATTGAGAGTGTGATTGCATAAAATTAGCACAGATGGCCATCCTATCTAATAATAGAGAAACATGGTAATTAACCGTAACTTCACTACCCTTACCATCGGCTAATCAGTGAGATATGCAAATTAATTGCCAACCAAGATGGTGGCCGGCAACCAGGCAGCTGAAGCGAACATGAAGCTTGCTTGCTCCAGTGATGGAGGAAGCCAAGGTTCCCTGCCTGCTGCGGCCCAGCTCTGAGCTCCGGATGCAACAATGTTGCAATTATAGAAGCTAAACAAGCTCCAGATACCTGCTTTCAGCCAGCTTCGGCCTCAGAGCTTAGAGCGGCAGTGATGGCAACAATGTTTCAATTATAGAAGCTAAACAAACCCAGATACCTGCTTTCAGCCAGCCGCAGCCTCAGAGCTGGAGCTGGGCCTCAGAGCTGGAGCCGGTCTCAGCTCCAGTGACAGCTATAGAAGGTAAATAAATCCCAGAATAAAAACAAATAAACAAACAAAAAAAAGGAGAGGCTGGGAGCTTCAGTTGCCCACCAGCCTGAAAACGGCCCTCAGCCCCTCACCCAGACTGGCCAGGCACCCCAGTGGGGACCCCCAGAGGGGACCCCCACCCTGAAGGGGGTGTGACCAGCTGCAAACAGCCATCAGCCCCTCGTCCAGGCTGGCCAGGCACCCAAGCGGGACCCCCACCCTAATCCGGGACACCCTTCAGGGCAAACCAGCCGGCCCCCACCCGTGCACCAGGCCTCTATCCTATATAGTAAAAGGGTAATATGCAAACTGACCCTAACAGCAGAAGGACTGGGAATGACTGGTCACTGTGACACACACTGACCATCAGGGGGCAGACGCTCAATGCAGGAGCTGCCCTCTGGTGGTCAGGGTGCTCTCACATGGGAGGAGCTCTGCTCAGCCACAAGCCAGGCTGATGGCTGCCAGTACAGTGGTGGTGGTGGAAGCCTGTCCTGCCTCCTCAGCAGTGCTAAGGATGTCCGACTGCAGTTTAGGCCTGCTCCCTGCTGGCAAGTGGACATCCCCCGAGGGCTGCCGGGCTGCCAGAGGGATGTCTGATTGCCATTTTAGGCCCAATCCCCCGAGGAGCAGGCCTAAGCCAGAAGGTGGTCATCCCCTGAGGGGTCCCAGACTGCGAGAGGGCACAGGCCGGGCTGAGGGACCCCCCCCCACCCCCCCAGTGCACAAATTTTTGTGCACCGAGCCTCTAGTAAGTCTATAAAAGATTATAGTCACTTAAAAATTTATCTAAAAGTCTAGCATCTAGCCCTGAGATTTACATGCATATGAATATTCAAGTAATAATTGTTAATATCAATAATTAGTGACAGAGACAAAATCCAAGTGATATTTACAGGAATACCTTGCTATAAATATACTATTAATTAACCATTAAACACAAACATTCATAAATATAAATTGATGTTACTTAAGTAGATTTCAAACTTACTTTAGACTTAATTAGGGCATGATTTAAGTAAAGCTTAACCTTTGAAGTAGGCATCTGAAATGATGGTCTGAGCAAAGTATAGTAGTCTCTATGTCTTGAGATCAAAATATTGACTTTTAATTGGATTTATAGGTTGCAAAGATCAGTCCCCCTTAGTAAATTATCTGAAATGCTCCCTGTTCTAGAAATCCAACTAAACACAACACTTGCAGTCAGAGCAAAGTCCTGGCAGCCCTGGGAGGCACTGGGTTCTGGATAGTGTTCCTGAACCTCCCTGCACATCATGATGACCGGGAGCCTTTTCAAACATGGGTCCTCAGTCCTCATCTCTGGACAGGCTTGGACTTTTTACAGTTCATAAACTTACTCCCTAATATTGGGAACCACTATTCAAGTGACAGTATTTTGAATTTTGAGAGAGAAGGGCAGGTTCTCTCAGGGCTTCTTTGCCTCTGCCTCACCTCAGTGTCATCCATGTCATCAACGGGAAGAGGCTTACAGACCACAGGACATATAACTTAGGGTCTGTGACCAGTCAGCTTAGTCCATTTATATCAGGAGGAGAAAGGTGTTTAGGCACCCAAGTCTGCAGGCCAGAAATTGATGGGATGGGGACCTGGACAAAGGATGGGGACAGACACAGATTTGAGGGGTGTAGAGGCCCTTAAAAGTGATAGGGAACCAGCTACAAGGCATCTTTGGAACTGTCCACAGTGTAACCAAAAGTCTTCTTTGTCCAGAACTTTTTTTTTTGCACTAAAAGTTCTACGTGCTGGGAAATTCTCAGTCCCCGGCAATCCAGGACAGCTAGCCACCCCACTTGTAGGTTGCAAATCGCATACAACATTTGGGCTCAAAATTCCTCTAACTGAATGAACAGCCTCTTACAGCTGAAGCAAATGTTTCCTCTGTGGCATTAGTAAGCATCTATTCTGATGTTGTAAATGAAAAATGGAATGAGGGTTGTCTTTTTAAGTATGCATGAGGACTGTTTGACGTCTCACATGACTAAGCAGAGTAACCCCAGTTCTGTCTGACCACAGGTGACTGATGGCACAGATTTTATAGCAAAAACTATCACAAGTTAACTGAAGACTTATTACTAGAAATAGTTAGAAGTACCTAATTAATTTTTATTATAAAATCTTAATTTTTCAAGTGGAACTTTCCATTTGGGCAGGAACCTTGTTGCTGATGTTGATCATTAGAGAACCACTAACGTAGTCTATCAATTTAGACTCTATAATTATTCCCATAAAGGATCCTGCATGGTCCATAGGTGTCTTCCTAATGTTGAAGCTGAGGCGGAACAGAGTCAAAGAGGCCCTTCTCTTTCACATTTTAAGACACTGTCCACTTGACCAGAACTTCCCAATTACTTGGAAGTACTTATTAAACTTACAAATGTCTGGGCTCACCCTCTTAAACTAAAAAAATTAAAATATAAAGATGAGGTTTGAAGAGCTCCCCTGGTGAATCTTCGGTGCAGGAAGATTCAGGAGCACTTTCTAGAACATGGTGGTCCTCTAAGGGTGCCTTGAATGTGCTCTAGCTGCAGGTGCAGTTTATAATTGGATTTCTGGAGCAGGGGAGCATCTCAGGCATCCCAATAGGTGAGGCTGATCATCCCCATAGTTTGATGTTTTATTGGGTCTGGCAGCAGCCTCAGACAGTCTTTGAAAGTCAGTAAGAGGTGGTCTTTATTACTTCAACCTCAGAAGTGCACAGAATTCCAAATATCTTTGAGAAACTTTATTCATTATGGGCGTGTCTGTGTGTGTGTGTGTGTGTGTGTGTGTGTGTGTGTGTGTGAGAGAGAGAGAGAGAGAGAGAGAGATTTCTAAATCTTCCTTGAGCCTTTTTATACTTTCAATATGTACTGGTGATTGCTTTAACTAAAATATGACTTGCACTTTGGAAAGTAGTCTTTCATCTTTATGTCTTAAATTGGTTTCTTTAAAAGCAGTGGTTTTCAAAACATTGACCAGCACTGATTTCCTCCCAATATTCTTGGGGATATTTGACAATCTGTAGATACACTTTTGTGTCACAGTTGGAGGGTGAGTGCTATTGGCATCTAGTGGGCAGAGGTCAGGGATGCTACTGAACATCCTACAAGGCACAGGACCCCTCACCACCCCCACTGCTCCAGCAGAGAACTATCTGGTCTAAAATGTCAATAGTTTCAAGGCTTAGAAACTACTTTAAAAGATTTTAAATTAATAATATCAGCATTAGCTAACAATTCTATGAGGTAGGTGCCATTATTATCCCCAGATGCATGATGAGCAAGTAAACTTGAAGAGTTAATGCAACTTGCTGGTCCCACAGCTGCCAAGTTGTGGGGGTTGGGAGGAAAGGCAATGAATGGGGCCTTCCTCATTCGGACTCCATAGGCCAGGGGGCCTCAGACTTTTTAAACAGGGGCCAGTTCACTGTCACTCAGACCGTTGGAGGGCTGGACTATAGTTTAAAAAAAAACTATGAACAAATTCCTATGCACACTGCACATATCTTATTTTGAAGTAAAAAACCAAAACGGGAACAAATACAATATTTGTATTTGCATGTGGCCTGCGGGCCGTAGTTTGAGGACCCCTGCCATAGTCTAAGTCAGTGGTTCTCAACCTTGGCTGCACATTAGAATCACCTGGGAATCTTTAAAATCCTGATCTCTGGGCCTCATCCTCCAGAAATTCTGTTTCCTTGTTATGGGGTGGGGCCACAACATTAGTAACAAAGAAACAATTTCTGGAGGATAAGGCCCAGAAATCAGGATTTTAAAAAGATTCCCAGGTGATTCTAATGTGCAGCCAAGGTTGAGAACTACTGGTCTAAGTGCTTCACCCTATGATCTTTGCCATCCGGCCTAAATGTTAAGTCCCCATAGTTCTGATATCCTAGAATTTGAAAAGCCTATAGTCAGCCTATGCATTCTCTACATAACTCACATGTTTGGGAATTTATTTTTTCTTTATCCATCCATGATTTTATTTTGTCAGACAAAAGAGACCCAGATTTGTAGTTGGTTAACCTGTTACAGTCCCTCTGTACCATTGTAATTTCAGCTTCTCTGGTCTAAACTATCTCTAGGCCTCTGTGCCTTTCTGATATGCATTTACCCGACCTGCACCGTGTATTCCAGGTGGAGTGAAACAGAATCTTATTTGTGCATATGGGCACAGGTGTTACACTTTTACTATTGGGGGAAATTGGGCAAAGTTTACAAGGGATTTATTTCTTAAAAATTTTATGTGAAACTACAATGATCTCCATAAAAATAAATGGATACCTAAAAAACAATATTGGCTTGGGGTGTTTTATAAAATAACTAGAGGCCCAGTGCACAAAATTTGTGCGCGGGGGGGTGGTGGTGGTCATCAGCCCAGCCTGAACCCTCTCTAACCCGGGACCCTTGGGGGATGTCTGACTGCCGGTTTAGGCCCAATCCCAGGGATCGGGCCTAAACGGTAGTCGGACATCCCTCTCACAATCCTGGATCGCTGGCTCCTAATTGCTCACCTGCCTGCCTGCCTGGTCACCCCTAACTGCCCCCCACCTCCCCTGCCAGCCTGATTGCCCCTCACTGCCTCTGCATGCCAGCCTGATTGCCCCCTAACTGCCCCCCCCCCCCCGCTGCCCTCTCCCTGCTGTCCTGGTCACTCCTAACTGCCCCCCCCCCCCCCCCCCGTCAGCCTGGTCACCCCTTACTGCCCCCCCTGCCGGCCTGGTTGCCTCCAGTTGCCCCCCTCTGCTGGCCTGGTAATCCCTCACTGCCCCCCCCCCCACTGGCCTAGTCACCCCACACAGCCTGCTGCTCAGTTGTTTGGTCATCCTTCACTAACCCCCCCTGCCGGCCTGGTTGCCCCACGCAGCCTGCTTGTTCAGTCATTTGGTCGTCCCTCACTAATCCCCCTGCCGGCCTGGTTGCCCCACACAGCCTGCTTGTTCAGTCATTTGGTCGTCCCTCACTAACTCCCCTGCCATCCTGGTCATAGGCAGCCATCTTTTGAGGGTGTGAGGGTTAATTTGCATATCACCTCTTTATTATATAGGATTACAAAGTAATTATGTTTGTTGGATTGTTTCCAAAATCTTCCTAGAGATTTTCACTCTTTTCTTGACTTTTTTGTTATATCTGTGTATTCCATAAGATCTCCAAAAAATCCCATTTTCTATCACATTAATAGTTTAGTGCTTATTATTTTTTAAGAGTACATAGATTTGTTTTCTGCATCTCAGTTGCCTGCTGGCCCACAGTGAAGGTCATCTGTATTGTTAAGCCTCCTCATGGTTTGTGGACTTTTTCTGTGGTTGCTTAGCATTCTACTCTTTGAAAAATATCAACATCATCTATAGACTCAAACTCATGGCTCAACTTCCTCTTTCATGTCATTTCTGAAATGTAAAAATAAGATTATTCCAGGATCCATTTGCAAGTGTTAGTACTGACCTGTTCAACATAAAGATACTAATTCATCCCTGTGCTTTGCTGCATATTGTTAAGTAGATTTTGTATCCATTGCAGAACATTTAGCCCAATCATCATTTGATTTTTTTTTAAACAACGTCTGATATGAAAAACTGCCATAGATTTCTTTTTTTAATTTAATTTTATTGTTTAAAGTATTACAAATAGTAGTACATATGTCTCCTTTTTTCCCCATGCCATAGATTTCTTGAAAGCCCAAGTAAAGTATATTTTTTGGTTCTGCCTTGTTCAGAAACAGATCTTTGCAGAATTTGATGTACAGGTTGGGTGATCTTGGAAAGGTTATTTGATCTCTCTCTGCTTCAGTTTCCTTTTCTTTAAAATGGGAAAAGGATAGTATCTACTTCTTAGGACTGTTGTGAGAATGATGTAGTTAAATGCGTATGAGGCTCTTAGCATATCCCCCATGGTAAATGCTCAATAAATGTCAGCTTTCATTATTTTAAAAGCTGGGCATTTTTGCAATAGTCAGAGCTTAGGTTGCCTTTCCTCCAGTTGATACTGCTTACATTTGTCTTTAAATATCTACTCTATCATAATTTCCAACTACTTTCAAGGTGTCTATATGCTATTAATACTCTTCATTCCCTAGGTCCCCTCCAGAGTTTGCATATGATTGACATTATACTGTCTCCCTTAAGCAAAAGGTATTTCTAACAGCAATGATCTATACAGGTGATGGCTGAATAATTACCTGTATTACAGTTGAAACTACATTTATTACCATAAAATCTATCCTGTGATAAAACTATGACATAACTGGGCTGGAAAGATCTTTACTGTTAATATTTTTTTTCTCTGATGCTTCATAGTCTCTGAAAGAGGGATCTTCATATTAACCACTTGTTTTCCAAACAAAGTATTTTTAAGTGATTTCAAAATTCATAGATGACAATATAATTCTCTGGGGCTGTTTCTGTAATTGCCTTGGAGGGAAGGAAAACATCAGTTCTACAGCTGAAATTTCTATGTGATTATTTAATTTTTTTAAAAAAAATTCGGTTTTTAAGGCAGGCAAGGACTATGGTAACACACATTTTTCCATTTTCCTCACTACAACCCTTTACAAAGGAGGATTCTGAGTGACAAGGCTTGCCTGGCCCAGGACATAACAACAGTGAGCAAGTGGCATGTCGGCCCAAGCATAACAAACAGGCTTCTAGTCATTTTAAAAAAATTAATAGATTTTATTTTTAAGATCAGTTTTATGATTTTTAAAAGTTGTGCCGACAGTACAGAGAATTCTCACATACCCGATTTCCCTGCACATAATTTCCCATATATTAGAGCCATTTTAAACCTTTCTTGCTGGTCATTCTTCCTTCCACACTTATGAAGAGTACAATTTGGGTGTGACCAGATGGCATGCCTAGCTCCTCGGTGTCTGACACTCCTCTGGCCATGCCCCCAGCCCCGCCCTGCTGGTTCACGGTGGACAACCTCTCCTGTCTCTTCAGTTCCCCAAGAATCTTACTTTTCTGTGGCTCTCTCTATGTGGGGCAAGGATCCAATTTTTTTGACTGCTCTCATCTAACTGGTGTGGGAACCTAGTATAGATAACAGCCCCCATGGAAAGTTGGAATTTCCTTCAGCAGTCTTCCTGTTTGTTTTGTATATTGCAGTTTCCTCTGCAAAGTACATCAGCTCATAAATGAAAACTTTCCTTTGAAAATGGCTCTTGTTATCTTAAAAGCACATTTTTATTAGTTGGACCCTCTGAGGTGATCAGTGTGCATGTATCAACTAGAAGACCCGGGGTCCTTTAGGCTGAACAGTGATCAGCATCACAACACCCAGCTTTCTGTTCCCCAAGAGGGCGGTCCGAATCTCGGACACTGTCAGTGGTGATGTGCACTCTTTTCCTGACCACGCAGCCCAGGCAGAGCTCTGTAAACTGAGTATGTGGCTCCACTTCTGTGAAACGGGGAGCAAAAAAAGATGTTTTCAGAGATCAGACACTGTTCATAGGCCACTTCCTTGCTTATTTCTCAGCCATTCTTTGACAGTGTGCATAGAGGCAAAGGAATAAGTCTTGACTAATCAGAGGAAACGGAAAAGATTCATCTAATAGCTTGGTAGGTTTGTCTACAAGATTGTTTCTTCGTTTCCTCCCCAAGTTGGGCATTTGGTTTGGCGCAGTATAGAAATTGCCACTAAAAATATGAATTATCCCTGCCTGAGATGTTCTACAGAATAATGCGAAGGATGGATTTCTTCCCCATCCCGCTGGGACAGGAGTGTTCCCACCTGCCCTCAGCGTGAGTCGTGTTTCCGCAGCCCGCAGTACGGTTCTGATTTAGGGTAGAAGTCGCGAACATCTGAAGACCAGTCTTCTACAGGCTGGAAGTCAGTTCCACTGCACCTTTCCTCAGAGCAGACTCGGCTTTGTCACCCTGCCTCGCCTTTCTTCCGGCCACCCCCACCACCATGGTGTCTCTGTTCTCCTCCTTGTTCTCACTCCACAGCTCTATGGCTGATGCTCTTCCTCACCCACTCCCTGGCCTCTGCCTTCCTCTGTCTCCGTGCCATCCAGGGGTCGTCACTGCCTCCTTGCTTTTCCTTTGGGAGTTTCCTACGCTAAGCTGATTATGGTGTGAAATTTAAGCATAGTTAAGATAATTATTGAATTGTATCTAGATACTTAGTTATTGCATATTGTTATCATCCTGCAAAACTTGTGTGAGTTCAAACTGTTGACACCTTCCAAAACAATATGCTATGCAAATAACAATGTGATTTTCCTTTGTTTGGGCCTTTGGAGGTTATTTATCCTTATTTTTACCACTGAGGCAATGAAAATACTAAAAAAACCCACAAAACTTTAAAAGTCTTTTATCAAAGTGTATGTAAGTTACTACTGGATTTTGAAAGTAATCCGTTACAATATGCCCTCAAGGTTTATGTATTTATGCATTTCTGAGATTTAAATATTATGTTTACTTGGTAAAAAGTGTTGTATGTTAGGTGTAATAGTGACTCAAGAAAAAAAAATTCCAAAATTATTCTCCTATAATTCTCTAGGAAACAGGAGCGATTGGATTAAACTTACCTTCAGAACTACTCAAAAAAAACAAAACCTGGATCTGTGTTTACTGATGGAAATTTAATTACAAGATTGTAACCAAAAGTGCAGAGGCAAGGAATAAGTTTAAATCTGAGCCAAAGCTTCTTGGTCCATGCAGCTTTCTGGTTTTTAGGAAGGATTTTGGAATTTCTCATTGCTCAACTAACCCAGTGCCCTAATCTATTGCCTGTTCATTTTAATTGAAATCAGTACATTGGCTCCTTCAAAATGAAAATGCCCACTGCCTCACCCCACTCTAGAAGTGGGTTTTGGGGAAGTGTGTTCTGACCTTGAACCCAGTAAGGCTCTGTCTCCTGTGCTCCATACCCACACATATCCAGGGCCTACTGGGCACCTCCAACTGGTTAACCCCAAATGCTTCTTAACTCAAAGCATCCAGAAATGAACTCATCTTTCCCTCCCCTGACAGGATCCCCTCCTGAGTTCTCTAACTATATAAAAGATACCACCATTAAGTACAAAAGAACAATGAACATTTATTGATGGATCATTTATGCCCCCTTCCCTTAGGCACTGTCCTAAGCACTTGAGGTGCCCTTTTTTTAATCCAACAATTTATGAGGTAGATGTTGTCATTCTCACCTCAAACAGGAGTTGGCATATAGTAGATTGCCAATAAGCATTTGTTGAATAAATGAATTCCCTTTATACAGATGGGAAAACTGTGTTTGAAAAAGATTGAGTAATGTGTCCCAGGTCACACATATGGTAAAACTGGGGTTTCAGTCTAGGTGTTTCTGAGTGCATAGCCTATGCTTTTGTCCATGGTAGAAAACTGCCTCTTGGGATCTACCTACAGGGTGCCTGTTGTAAAGCCCAGCCCTGCTTTCAGGGTGGCAAACTTCCCAGGCCTGTAGCTCTATGATGTTTCTGGGGGCCATCCACAGAAGCTGGCACACAGGAGCCTGCTTGAAGTGCCAGCCTCCTACCACTCTACTTGGTCAGCCTCACTAACCCGGAACCCCTCTTCATCTGTCCACTCTAACCTTGGAGATGGCATTTCTCCTCTCTCAGTGGCCTCTGAGCAAAAGAGCTCATCAGTTTCCCCAGGGTTACTTATTGGGGTGACTTCAGGCTTACCTGTGTTCTCTCTAATGACCCTGTATTTAACCCCTACTTCCTTTAGGCACTCAAATTCAACATACCCCAATCCCAACCTCTTGTGTTTCCATCAGATGTTTTGGGTTATTTTTGTGTTTTGTCTTGGTGGCGCTCTGTGTGAGGCTGGCTGGAAACTCTGATGCTGGATCCTCATTAGAGTCATGCTTTGGGCTCATTTGGCTTTTAAAACCAGCAAAGGCTGGTGTTTGACATTTTGGAAATTACCTGAATGCTACCTGTGAGCACCATGATGAGCAAACCCAAGAGTACAAATTAACAAATCCACAAGACAATGACTAATTTATTACTCAGTTAGATCTCAACAATCCATCTCAAGGGGTTGCAGATAGAGGTTTACTTAAATTTTGAAAGGCTTTAAAAATGTACATTAGAAAGAGATTTTTTTAAGTATGACTAACTCATTTAACAGCTGTAATACAGCATCTGCTTCTGCCTGGGGTTGCAGCCAGATCAGAAGTGGTCTCTTGGCCTTCACACACTAATGATAATTACTTCTCTATGTTCCCAATGGCTCAGTGAGTGAGCTGCCAGACACACTCCTTGGCTCCCAGGGTTAGAGGTGTGGAGTCTTCTCCCACGGGCACTAGTCAGACCCTCCCTGAATGAACTTAACACAGTCACACCACTTTCCCTATTGCATTTAGAATGGAGATCGTATTACTACCAGTCTCATGTGGCTGTTATGAAAATTAAATACATGCAAAAACTCATACGACAAGTTGGAGGACAGAGTCACTTCATAAATAGTATATATGATTATTATTCTTATCCTATATAATAAAGGGCCAATATGCAAATCGACCCAATGGCAGAACAACCGGTTGCTATGACATGCACTGACGACCTGGGGGCAGACGCTCATGTTGGTCAGTGCGCTCCCACAAGGGGAGCACTGCTCAGCCAGAAGCCCTGAGACGGGCTTACAGCTGGCGAGCGCAGCGGCAGTGGTGGGGAGCCTCTCCAGCCTCTGTGGCAGTGCTAAGGATGTCTGACTGACAGTTTAGGCCTGATCCCCTAAACTGTCAGTTGGACATCCCCCAAGGGCTCCTGGACTCTGAGAGGGCGCAGGCCAGACTGAGGGACACCCCCCTCCCGAGTGCATGAATTTTGTGCACCGGGCCTCTAATTTATAAATAAGAACTGGTAGAAGGACAGTATGCTGAGGGGCATGTTGATTCTCATTTCAAATATTAATCCCATAGCGACTCCTGTAGGGTATAGTTGTTGTTCAATAAAAGAAGGTATTATTCAGTTTTCTTACTTTGATGATATTATTAAAATGATAGTTCTTATGGTTACATTTTTTTTTTAGCAGTTTCTATGCCCTATTTCAATGTTTCACCAAAAACATAGGTATACAAAGGATGCATGGGTGAGCATTATTAGTTTTGATAGGAATTTATTTTAATGTGTATTGGTAGAAAAAAACGTAACTAACTAGCACATCAAATTCATGATTTCTTGGCCATTGTGACCTAAGATGAAGCTGAAATTTTAAAAAGCTGTAGTTTGAAATTAATCTATCTAAAATACATAAGTATATAACTTTATATGTATATAACATGTATTTTTTACTATATCTATATCTATATCTGTATCTATATCTATATCTATCTATATATAAAAAAGCGATTTATGTGATATAGCAAAAATTTGTGGAAGATAGTTTCATTTCATTCTCAGTCTTTTGAGGCAGACACCACTATTCTCCTAATTTTACAGGTATAAAAATTGAGGTTCAAAAAGAGCCATTATTTGTGAAGTCTCTCAACAAGTGGTAGACGTGGGATTCAAACTATCTTTGCCCTCTATTGTGCCCCCTCTGCGGTGGTTTCTCACTTCTTTTCTCAAGAAGGCTTATTTACCTTTTAAAAAGTTTTAATATTAACTTTTATTATTTTCCTCCCTATAAAATTGACTTTTTGTTCCAGAAATTTTAGAAAATACAAAGCAGGAAAAAGAAGAAAAAGCATTTTTTTTTTATTGTTGTAAGAACACATACATGAGATCTACATTTTTAACAACTTTTAAAATGTACAATACAGTACTGTTAACTATAGGCAAGATACTGGTACAAAGCAGGTCTCTTTTTCTATCACAGCCCTGTACGGGGGCTGAACCAGGACACCGAAGGAGGTCGGTGACCCTCCTGGAGCCCCAAGAGAGAGCACAGGCACACCGTGACTCCTGGTTCCCCGACCCCTCCCTCTAAACCACACTGCATCACACCACGGGCCCTGGTAAAGCTGTCCCTTCCTTGGGAAGGAAAAGTCATGTGCCCCCAGGGAACCGTCAGCAGCCACCCGAGTTAATACTGCCATCAGCTTCTCCTGTTGGGGACGAGTCTTCGTGGTGGCCTGGGCTCAGTTCCCAGATGGCAGCAGCGATGGCTGGCTCTGCATCTACGCTGGCCTCTCCGGAACGAGGAGCGCAGTGATTCTGTCTGCGCAAGCGCACGTGAACATACACCAGCTGATTTAATCAAGCTTTCTCAGCTCCAATGGGAAGTTTGGACAAAGGCCTGAGATGATTCCAAATGACGAGTTTTTGACTCTGTTGGTTTTCAACAGGTCACTTTGAGACCTTTCTGGCTCACTGCTTCTGTCCGTGGTGAGGTAGGAGGATGGGGATCAGGATGCTAATTAGGCAGCACTGGTAAATTATTTGCGTACCCTGAGGAAGCAGATGCCATGTAACTGGAGGTTTACAGCTACTATTGCAGTGCAGTTAAAAGAGCCATTCATAGTAATCTATGATTCTATGAAGTTACATCTTGGGACTCTGGGTTTTAGAAGCTAAGCTCTTTTCTTGCCTCCACCTCAGTCATATGGCTGGGAACCCAAGTACCCCCATGTGGCATTAGAAAACAGTACCAAGAGACTCTAGTGAGTTTTAACGGGGGTTGGAGGGTAGGGGGTTGGGGAGGCAGGGGTTGGGTGGTCACAGCTGAGCTGAAGGGTTGAAGGCCTCAGACCTTTCCCATTTCAATGAAAACATGCCAGTTCCAGGTACTTGCTAAAGATTATTTTCTTCCCCGTCATTATCATCAAAAGATACTACAGAAACAGGTAATATGAATAAAATCTATTTCTTTTTAGATGGTTTAAGCCTGTTGGTTTAAGAAAAGGATTTGGGAAAGGAACCCATATGCCTCCTCCTGGGTTTTGAAGGTGATTGTTAGTGTATGCTGTGATTTATTGATTAGTAATTCCTTAGGGCTCCTGCCAGAACCACACTGTTTTTGAGTAAATTATTCTTAGCAAGAGTGTTGCCTGTGGTGAGCTGTGTCAGTCACAGCAGCACTCCTTGCCTGTGGGTCTGGGCCTTGGCATCCATCTACCTCCAACTCTTCCCCAGCCTTCATCCTGTCCAGTTCTGACCAGCCTCAGCCACTGACAGAAGTGCTGTCAGTGAGCTTCAAAGGCACACTAGGAGGTGTCAATCACCCTTATGGTCTGCAGTCCAACAGGGAAGACACCAACTGGAAACACACAAGAACCTAATCAGACCTTTGATGCTGACACAAAGCAAATTGCATTTCAGGCTCCACAGAACACAAGTCATCCTAAACCTGGTTAAGATTCACCTGGTACCAAATTGTGATCAGTGTTTATTTTGGAAAAGTGGATTATCAGTATTTTCACATTCTGCTTATCACCCAGATAATCTTTGTTTTCCTCTTTCTTTGGGGTAGTAGGAGTAAGAGCAAGCCTTGGGTTGTCCTGACTGGTTTGCTGGGTATAACTGAGAGAGAGCTGGTTTTGGCTGCTTCCTGAATAACTCTGTACAGAGCCCTGTGAGGGAGAGACTCATGTCCTAATGTTCCTCATTTTGCTTCCCCTGACTTCCACGTCTAGACCGACCCTTGGGTGGGGAGCTAATGAATTCATTTAAAAAGGGAATGAATAATTACAGTGAGAATTCAGGCACAGGGCTGTCTAAGTACAGAGAGTGTTTGGAGAAGGTTTTGTTCTTGGTTTTGTTTTTGTCCAAAATGAAATGTTTCCTAAAATTTTGGAGAAGAAACAGAATCATTCAAATTTCACCATGCTTTGTAGGTGCTGTGTAGCTTCTTTGATCTTTCAGTGCATTTATTTCTACACTCAAATATATATATATATATAAATTCCTGTTTTGTTTTGGAATCTGTGTTTTTCATGTAGCATATTTTGAACATTAGTCCATGTTGATAAGCAGAGTTCTCCATCATCTTAATGACTGCTGGAATACGTTTCTGTCTGGGGACTCCTCTCTTCCTTTTTTTTGTCTTCTCCTCTCTCTTCCTTCACTGGCAATTGTGTTACCTCTTTTCTTTCTCCTAATCTATCATCTTTTGTTCCAGCTTCATTTTATTGTTGTTGTTTTTTCTTTCACTAAACATTTTGTAATTCATTCTTCAACATAATACAAACTAGAGGCCCGATGCATGAAATTCGTGCAAGAGTAGGCCTTCCTTCACCCGGCTACAGGCACTGGCTTCCCTCTGGACCCGGGCTTCCCTCCCGCCACTGGCAGGCACCTGGTATTCAGGCTTCCCTCATAGCCCCAGCTTCATCCGGAAGGTCATCTGGTCTAATTAGCATATTATGCCTTTATTATTATAGATAATATGAAATAGAGGATGTTTGTAGTTTGGGCTACGCTGATTCTATTACTCATACTGAAATAATTTGTGTTTCCATCTTGTTGTAACTGGTGGCTTTGTACACAATTGTTTTTTTATCGTGGTTCTGTGAGAACAAACAGGACAGTATTTTGAAAGCCTTTATATCCCCAGAAGGAAGAAATAACAAAGAAGCAAGACATAATGACTGTTGATGATCCTTATTTAGGAATATGACAGTCTCAAGCCCTCTCTCCCTTCTGAGTCTTGACTTATCTTGTTTCCTCAGACCCTGCGTCAGTCCACAAAGACGGGCAGAATGGAGCAGACAGTGCACCGGAAGACCTCCAGCCTATGGGGACCAGCCGGCTGCTCTATCACATCACTGATGGTGACAACCCACTGCTGTCACCGCGATGCTCCATCTTCAGCCAAAGCCAGAGATTCAACTTAGATCCTGAATCAGCCCCTTCTCCACCCAGTGCTCAGCAGTTTATGATGTGAGCAAACCTTGTTTTGTTCTTGTCTTCATTTCATGCAGTTTTTTAAATACTACATGTACAAATCAAATGAAGTCTGTCTGAAATAGTGCAGACATGCCTACCAAATGCAGCTGTGAGACCTGAATAGTAAATGGCAAATATCTGTGTACTTTCCAGCTGGGAATGCTGTTTCAGGCCTTATTATCTCAGGAGGAAATGGTCATGATATACAGGCCACCCCAGGGCTTGCCCATTTGAACATTTTTGGTGAAATGACTAGAGTCCTAGGTACGTATATGTATGTGTAAATATCAGGAATATCAGTCTTCATGAGTTCAGTATTATTTCCACATCCACCAGTGGCTTCCGTGGATGGACTGTAGCAATGTTTAGTTGTCCACCCCAATTTCTCCTTAAGTGGGAGCTTAAAATAGCTGCCCAACCCCAAGAAAAAGTGTGGAACTGTATGTTCTTTTCTTTTTCATTTAAGTTCCACAAATAATTTTGATTCAGAGCTAAAATGAGATTCCCTTGGCTAAAATACCTGCAGAAAATCTCTAGTATCTCCTTAATAACTTCTGTTGCTATTCATGAATTTATTCAAACCTGGGGTCATGGACTGTATATTGATAGACTTGAGGGAGTTAGTGAATTACTGTTATTATGTGTGTCATGTGAGAGGTTGGATGCATTTTCTGAAGAGGAGGCCCATTCCTTTCATCCAATTTGCAAAGGCTCTGTTAGGTCAAGAAATGGTAACTACGCACCTAAATCTTCCCTGGAAATGTTGGTAGGTGTGGCTTATGCACTTTATTGAAGATAATACTACTATAGGGCTGTCTCTTCTTACTTTTGGATCAGTCTCCTCCAAGCTTTAGGAAATGCATTTCCGGGGCTAATATTCTGACATTGTATGTTTAAGTCCCTGGTGACATTTGCCCATAATGGAGTGCTGTGATCAGAGGCCTCCATTGATGAGCAGATGCCATGGCAGACTCATCAAAAAATGAACTGCCCTCTGGACTTCTCTGGTAATCCAGAAAGCGTGGTTTGTAGATCAGCAGCGGTATTTACTGGAAGACCATTGGTTTTGATTCTTCTTCCCCTCCCTGTGATCACTGCAGGCCCCGAAGTTCTTCACGGTGCAGCTGTAGTGGTGGCAAGGAGCCCCAGACCATTGCCCAGCTCACCAAGCACATCCAGAGCCTCAAGAGGAAAATTCGGAAATTTGAAGAAAAATTTGAACAAGAAAAGAAATACCGGGTAAGGACTATGGGGTTTAAAATAAGAGCATGGGTTATGTGAAGAGATGCGTTGGGCTTTTCTGTCCTTCCTTTTCAGTAGCATTCTGTGTGAGGGACAGCTCTCTTTTCATTGGCCAACCCAGGACCCATCCTAAATGGAGTTCCCATCTTGGGTCTGTCTTGTTTTCACATGCTGTCATCGGTTGTTATCTTCTAAGATAGCTCCTAGTAATTAATTATAATGCTATTTTCAAACACTGATCCCCCCCTTTTCCCCTCAAGGAACCTTACTATCACTAGTGTTCCTAGGAATTAAAATTTTAAAAGCTTTTGAATTATGTTTTTATTTTTCCTTTAACCCTTTTTCATTTGCATTTTGATAAGAACCTATCAGTGACCTAAAGGACAAAATCTCTAATTGTGGACAGAATGAGGGAGAGTTTTCTTTGACATTAGAGTACTTCCTGGTTGACGGATGAGAGCCTCTCAAGTGACATCTGTTCAGGCCACTCATAAGAACACCCTGATCCGTCCTTTCCTGGCAGAGAGACACTGGCTGCCTGCTGGTGCTGCAGTGTAGCAATCATTTTTTTTTTTTTTAAAAAAAGCTTAATCATTTTTTATTTTATTGTTGACAGTATTACAGATGTCTCCCACCCCCCCCCCCCCCTTCACTTTTACTCCCTCTGCCCAGCCCCTACCCACACCACTAGGTCTTCACCACCCTATTATTCGTGTCCATGATCTATGTATATAAAAGATCTTTGGTTTATCTCTCCTCGTCCAATCATTGTTTTCTTACATAAGAAACAGTAGAGTCAGAGGTACATGTCTTGGTAGCCAATGATAGTTTTATTTTTTTAATTCTCACTTGAGGATATGTCTTTTTAAAATTGATTTTAGAGAAAGAGGAAGGGAGAGGGAGATAGAAAGAGAGAGAGAGAAACATTGATCAGTTGCCTCCTGTACACACCCTGACTGGGGATTGAACCAGCATCCTAGGTATGTGCCCTGACCAAGAATCGAACCTGTGACCTTTTGGTGTATGGGATGCTCCAACTGAGCCACACTGGCCTGAGCAATGCTAGTTTTATTTATTTTCTTTAATGGTGACCATGTCATAGAGAAAATTCATGTTCATGTAGAAATGCACAAAGTTATTGGGTCTTTGGCAGAGGGCCCAGATCAGCTAGTCATTAGCATAAAAGAGAACAGGGAATAACGTCTAATACATCTTGAAATATTAAAAGGCTCACTAAGCATTTGGTACGGGGTAATCAGCAGGCCTCTGTGAGTGTAGGATAAGTTCTGGGGAGGAAGGTGAGAGTGGGTGATGTGCCACTCTCCTGTTCTGTCTTGTATTTCCCACAGTGGCTTTAAATTTACTAAAGGAATGGTTTTTAGCTTTGCAAAGTGGAGAAAATCTGATTTTCAGGACAGCCTAAGTTGGGGTACTAAAAACTATTCCCTTCTTTGAAGCCAGGGAGTCACAGCTACGTATTGTCCTTTATAGAGCAGGAGGGTGCTCTACACATTGGGAGTATACAGGTAAGGCAACCGAGGCCCAGTGAAGACTTATAACTTGTAATGTAGTTCTGCTCTGTCAGCTCAGGCTTGGGTGGTAGACTGAGTTTGAGTAGGTTTTACAATGGAAGAGTAGAAGCCAAATTCATAATATCCACGTTTGGAAAGCTCCAGGTTTCCTGAGAGAAGCTGACTTTCCCTGTTTGCTCCTGGAGTGTTATTGGATCTGTGATGTCCTCACGTTGGTAACTGTTGAGTGACAAGTAGGGGGCTCCATTCCCGGGCCCTGTTAATAATTCTTACTCAGCAGTTCGTGAATCAGACTGGTCTGGATTTGAATCCAGCACAGACACTTAGCAACTTTATAACTTTGGACTTGTTTCTTTGCTTTTCTGAGTCTCAGTTTATCCATCTGTAAAGCGGAGTTAATATCATTAATGACTTCAGAAGTTTGTGAGCATTAAGTGAAGGAGTACACACATAAACTTATTACAGTGTTTAGCACAAAGGGAGTCAGTGGTCCTAGATAGTATCCACTTTTGAATCTATTGAAGTGATGTTGGGACAGGCAGAAATGGACACATGAGATCTCTGCTGGACATTTCTACATGCAGTCACAGACCCTGTTACTTTTTCTCAACTATAACGGCCACCTAGCACCTGCCTGTTTTAGAAGAGAATGTCTCCTGGCACCTCCTGCCTTTGACTAGAGGAGCTTTGGCGCCAGAGCAGACATAGGCCCACACAGGTAAACACTCACACATGCACATGGACGGATCCGGCGCCGTAGGGCTGGAAGGCTTCATGCTCACCCTTGCTTAAGTGTGTGTCAGTCTGTGGGGTCATCAGAACCTGCCATTGTCTCAGGAAACAGGGCTTCTCCTCAGCCTTCCTGTCAGGGTGCCAGGCTATGCTGAGCGACTGGACATGTCAGTGGGCTTTAATTGGTTGCTGTGTGTAAGGCTTTCCTTCCGGCAGCCTGACCATGGAATTAATAGCACTCGGTGCTCATTTCTGAATCTGAGTTCCTGCCAGGCCTCTGTGCTTGCAAGTCTGAGGCCCTGGTATAACATACAGTACATCTTTCCCTCTCTGTCGAGTATAACCACCTTACATTCATATCCAAAACCATATTATTCCCTACAACCAATTTTACATTTAACTGTTGTTAGACTCATAGATCTAGAAAAGGCTGTTTTAGCCAGATGTCCACTTTCACTGTAGTTAAAGAAGTTAGAATGAGAAGAGTTCAGGCAGTCTTATTTCTTACTTGACCATTGAGAAACTGAGGCCCAGAGAAGGGAAGTGACTTCTCCAGGATCACACAGCAAAGACTTGATCTAGCCAGACATCAATTCAGGTATTCTCATTCCTAATCCAGAAATCTTTCTAAACTGTCTTCTGAACTGCCTTTAGCAGACCACAATTCTGGCCCAGTGGTACCCTCGGTATATAACACTGGAACCCCATTTTTATTTCCCTGAACAAAATCTACAATGTAGTATCTGAGTGTATGGCTTTTGGGGGTCTATTAAACTGGAATTATTCAGTTCAAAAATTAGAAGGCTTAAAGATTCAAAGCCTGTGTATGAAAACTTTCCATGTGATTTGAAAGCTGCTACACTTGTGAGCTTGATTTAACCTCTTTTGAAATATCCCCAAGAGCAGGGAAATAAAAAGTTCATTTCAGAAAATTTCAGCCTTTAAAATATTTTGTCAGAAAATGTTGTTTTTAACAGTATTTCAAAAGATGGCATTAACTATGTGGAGCAAATCCAGTGAAAAAAGACAAGTTTCAAAGATTCTGATTCTTCAGATCAGAGTGGAGAATTCTGTGAGGATTTATAGAAACAAAATGTACACTGACTGTCCATATAATGGGATCTGGACTTGATATACATCCCAAAGCCAAAGCCCTGGACTGTATATCAAGGAAGTAGCACAGGGCATCATTCTAGCCAACCATGGGTAGGAAGGACCAAGCTAAGTTCTGTATTTTGGAGGTGTGCCCCCATCTCACTGTCCATGGTCCTGAAACCTGGGCTTCCCTTTTGGAAACCATAGTATCCCTTCTGAACTTCCCTGGGAAAAATAATCACTGTCAATCCCCTTCAATCATCTTTTCCATCCTGATTTAGAAAGTATGGTTTTTTACATCATTCTAGGAGTATTAGAACCATGTTTTATGTTTCACAATTAATCTAATGAATCCCTTACACATTTGATGATCCTGTCACACAAGCACAGTTTTTCCCTTTGAAGTTGAGAGGAACACAGTCATCTCCCTAGGCCTCTGTCTCAACAAAAACTCTGTTACATGGATTTAGTGGATTCATAAAGAAACATGGCAGAACCCCTAGACTTGGCCACAAGCAGTGCACATGTTTCTGGCTATTATTATGATGTTTATGATTATGTTATCATGAACATTACTCAATATTTCTCTGTATATTCCTCAATTCAAAGTAACTGTTAATCTTGTTGAGCCACCATTTCAGTTAACAGGGTGGCCTCAACTCTTTTAAGAAAGTTTCTTACTGATCTATGGGGATGGAGGCTATGTATGTTTGGCTCTTATCTCCTACTTTCACTTTTCTGTAGAAAATCCACTTTTATGCTCTGCAAAGAAATTCAGAAATCAAGGTGAATGATTTATATTAACAGAGCCATCTAAAATAAAACATATATTGTTATTGCCATACCCTAGTATGATTAGTTACTTGGTAGGACAAACATACCCCTACGTATTTGTTTGTTGGTGAAGATGTATTCAGTGTTTCTTTGAAGGTCTGGTAGTAGCACTGCTACCTACTATCCCTGTTAGTAATAATAACAATATTTGTAGTTCTAACTAATACATTTATAGTGTTTAGTGTATGCCTGGGATGTTTTTCAGTGTTTTGCATATATTAACTAATTTATTCCTCACATCATCCCTATTATAATTCTCATTTGATGGATGAAACTGAGGGACAGAGAAACTAAATACTTTTCTCAAGGTCGCACACATATGATTAAGCTTAATGTTAACATTAGCCCAGTTACTGAGTCTATAAACAGTGGGAGGATTGGAAGTCTGGGTGACATCCTGACTTCCCAGACTACTGTCAGGTTTTAGAGAACCTGGGGTCTCCTTTGTTCAGCTTGGAGGATATGACTGATAGGAGCTAAATATTCCAGTATTCTCCGGGCAGGTTGTGGTCATAAGTCATGGATGTGAGCACAAGCAAGTAAGTAACGCTGGTTTGTATCAGTGCAGTCATCCACATCGATACAAAAAAAGTCCTGGCAATGTGTGTGTGTGGGTGGCCCACAAGGGGACTGAGGGTTAGACTACAGGGGCATTGGTGTGGTTAGGACAGCGGTTCTCAACCTGTGGGTCACGACCCCTTTGGGGGTCGAACGACCCTTTCACAGGGGTCGCCTAAGACCATTGGAAAACACATATATAATTACATACTGTTTTTGTGATTAATCACTATGCTTTAATTATGTTGAATTTGTAACAATGAAATTGGGGGTCACCATAACATGAGGAACTGTATTAAAGGGTCGGGGTCGCGGCATTAGGAAGGTTGAGAACCACTGGGTTAGGAGGTTGTGAAAATGCTGGGTAACCAGGCATGTTTAGAAACAATGTCCATGACAAGAATGAAGGTGTGGAGGAAGCAACTTCATCACCTGGAGTTTTTAATGCCTGAATTCTTCTCCCAGCTTTATAGGTTTTGTTCTGGAACTGTCCTTGTGTGTTTAGTTGTTTTAAAAATTGGCTTTTCTTTTTCTCTCTTTCCTTCCTTCCCTCCCATCCCCATTTTCCCCTCCCTTGGTAGCCTTCACATGGTGACAAGACTTCTAATCCCGAAGTCCTGAAATGGATGAATGATTTGGCTAAAGGTCGCAAACAACTCAAAGGTAAAACCAGCCAAGGGTCTCTTTTCTGAGAAAAGAAGCAGTTAAAATAATGACCATGTGCTTTCTGAGAAAAGCAGCAGGTAAAGTAACGACAAATGTACTCCAGGGCATTTTTTAAATTCTGTTTCAACTGTGCCCCCTTTAACCTTGTCTCCCAACCAGTTTGGAGGCCCCGTTTTGAAAATGAAGGGATCTGGGTCTCCTCCATTGTTTGGGCCCATCTAATAAATCTTTTATAAGTAGGCTGAGGAACTCCAGGCTCCCAAGTGGAATGATGCGCTTCAGTGCCAGGCACATTTCAATATGTGGAGCATTAACTTCCCTGGGTGATTGGATTCTTGGATGTTAGAACCAGAAGAGGTCTCAGCAGTCATTTACTTCACATACCATGTTGCGCAGATGAGGGCATTTATGTCCACAGTTTATGTAGCTGGGAAGTGGTGAGCTAAGTGTAAAACTCAGTTCTCTTGCCTCATAATCCAGTGTTCTTCTTTCTCTGGAGATGGTGGTATGAGTGTTAAGTCTAAAATCCATTTTAAAGGACTGTAGTTATTTACCAATAATTTATTTTCTTCCTCTCTCCACATTCATTTAGTACTTAAAAACATGGGAGAGTTTCCACATTTCTAGAAGTATGGTGATTAAAGAATTGAAAGGGCATAATAATTCAGTGGTGTTAAACTGTAATGATGTAGCAGATTTATAAAATATGCAGTGTTTAAACACCACGTCAGTGTCTCACTAAAAGCAAACATCAAACAAAGAAAATGCGCTATGTAATTGAGAAATCAATCTAAATAGCCTCGCTCAAACAACCAGTCCCCTAACATACTCTGAAATGTAATTCCCTGGTAAGTCCCAGGTGGCTTTTTAAATTATGTCGGTGTATATAAAGCCATATGGCAATAGCGGTGGCTCCTGGATCGTAAGAGCTGGCATTAGACAAACTATGACGTCTCTGAAGTGGGGGGCTGGCGCTTGCACATCCCCTTTCCCATCCCTCTTGCATGTCCTCTGACATCTGCATGTGTAATGCCTTCTAAAAGTACTTGAGTTTCCACAGGGGCTCCTAATCACTGCAAAACTTTCAAAACCCAAGTAAATGAATCTACAAGTGTAGAATTTCAGCTGCTACAGTAGGTAACAGGTGAAAACTTTGGGGCCAGGAACCACTGGTCTGCCTTCAGAACTCCTACATTAACATGTAAACCACTGAGTTGCTCCCACACATGATCCTTTACCTCCATGAGATCCCAGCCTCCATGAGGTCCCTCTGCGTTCATGTCACTGGGAGCTAATGCTGTTAGTCCTGGTATCAAGACTGCCCTTGCCCTATGGAAAGCCATTGTCAGCACTCTTCATTTCTGCTGACTTGGCATTAGGAGTGGGAATTCCTTAAAGTCTCTGTGCTCTTATAAGGGCCAGTTACCTTGCTCATAGTAACTCCTGGCATTTCTCTTAGAACTAAAATTGAAGCTGTCGGAGGAACAAGGAGCTGCTCCCAAAGGCCCACCTAGAAACCTGTCCTGTGGGCAACCCACGGTCCCCAGAGAAGGGAGGCCAGAAGCTGTGGGCCCTGAGCCAAGCTCCTCGGGAGAGGAGACTCCAGATGCCGTGTTGACTTGCTTGGAGAAGAGAGAGCAGCTTCCCTCTGAGGAAGATTCTAAGGTACCTCGCCATATCTTCATGGGACCAACACTGCACAGTGGTTTTGAACACTTGGATTGTGGTTTTGACCAAAGTGTCAGAGCATTCTGGCACCACATACACATCTCTGGGAGAATGGCTCTGAAATTTCAGTCAGATGAGTTCCTAGTGCGTCATTGGCCATGACCTGTGGGTGTCGCCACATGATTCCAGGTTATAGCACTGCCTGTTAATGGGAAGCAAATGGCAGACACAAGTGTCTATCATATCCCTTTCTCTGCACCCCCACCCAGGTTTCCCCCCAATAAATTAGCAAATAAACCCAAAACTAGGGTTACAATCCCATTTTTCCATATTCCATTAAAAAATAACAAAGCAGGGATGAGGTAGAATTTTACATAAGAATAGAGAAGTAGGGTTTTTTGAGGAGTGTTAGGTAAGATGTCTGATGTCTTCAGCTTTAGACATCTTAGTTTTGAAATCTATGTGACATCCAAATACAGTTGGCAATTAGGTATTTGGATATATGAGCCTGGAACTCAACAAAAAAGATGTATTATATTTTATAAAAAAAAACAGGGCAGTTATCATTTACCTGCTTAATCTCTCCTCATCTTGCATATCTATGCTACACTTCACTTATGCCAAGGAACCTTCCTTATGATCCTTCCTGTGTCAACTCTAAGTGTGGTGCGGTTCCCTTTCATTTATTAGGAGTTGTAGTTAGCCTATCACTGCTCTAATCATGCTTTATGCCATTTTGTCTCTCATACTGTAGTTTAAACTTCTTGGGTCAAAGGGCTGTCTATTGCTCATGATACGTAGGTATTGAATAAATATTCCCTGAGTGAATGGACAGATGAATGACCAAACTAGCATATTTAATTTTGGAAGGAAGTCTTCTTGAGGAGAGTGCTGCCTTTACCTGCTCTATTGTAAATTATCTAGGCTTAATCATAATATGGCAACATAAGCCAAATCCTAAAGGTTTATCATGTGCACCTGGACTAGGCCTTTACATTGGGACATGTGATCTATAAGTGGAAATGGGCCCAAGGCCACCTTATATTTATGAAATAGTTTTAGACTTAAAAAATTACCAATATGTTGTGACAAGTGAATAGGTTTTTACCCACTCAGCTAACTTATCCCCTCTCCTGCAGATTTTAGACTTTTATGCTAACCAGTAAGAGGATAACACATCTGTGAGTCTCCTTTCTTCAGTGCCTCCGATGGAATTTCCTGTATTTTATAGTTACCCTGACCACACTTTTAAAGGCAGCTTGGTCAATACCAAAGTCCTAATTCTATGCTCTAGTCAGTAGACTAAGGCACTGAGGGATGAGTTGGGATTGGTACAATATAGAGCAGGACTCAGCACTTGAATGAGACATTTCTAACCATGTATACTTGGCAAGTGAACTAATTATCTGAGATACAACTTGCTCCTCTATAAAATACAGGTAATACCTACTCATATTATTGTCACAATAAAGGGAGATACTTGGTGATTTGTGGGCAATCGTTCATTGCAGAAAGATTTGAGTGCTTACTATGTATTGTGAACTTGGATACATGCTGGATATAAAAAATAAACAAGATATAGAAGTCACAGGGGGTTCACTGCCTTCATGGAGCTCATGTTCTTCTGGGAGTTTGGATGCAACAACAAATAAACAACTCAAAGTCATTAAAGATTTTGATACGTACTGAGCAAATTAAACAGATGACATAATAGGAAATAATAAGTATGCTTTCTACTTTAATAAGAGTGGTTAGGAAGACCAATAGGTCACATTTAATAAAGAAGAATTAATAAGCTAAGAGAGCAGCAAAGAACTTTCTAGATAGATGGAGCTGCAAGTATAAAGGCCTTGGAGGAAGAGCTTTGTCTACTTGTAATTCTCGAGTCTGAAGGCTAGAGCACAGGCTGGCATGAGATGAAGTTAAAGATAGACCCAGGCCCATCACACAGGACCTTTCAGGTGTAGAAAGTATTGGGAAGCTGTTGAGTGGTTATAAGCAGAAAAGTGACTTGGTGTGATTTATATTTAAAAGATCTTACTGATTGCTGCATGGAGAATAAATCATAGGGGGAAAGAGTGGAAAAGGGAGAATAAAACAGGTGGCTTGGATTAACATGGTAACCTTGGAGATGGTAAGAAATAGATATATTCAAAGTATATTTGGAACATAAAATCAAAGGACATGCTGAATTACTGGGTGGGAGAAAGTGAAGAAAAGGAAGCATCCAAGTTGGTGAAGGTTCATTGGGAGTGGGAGTGACAACTCAAGAGGTCTGTTCTGGACATGTTAATTTTAAGATCTTTGAGGAACAGGTTGACCAACCACCCCAGGTTTCCATGGATTGTGCTGGTTTTAACACTGAAGATTCCATATCCTACAAAACACCTCAGTCCTGGGCAAACTGGGATGGTTGGTTATCCTACTGAGGCATCAAAGTAAAACAGGGACATGCAATGAGAGTCTGAAGATCAAAGAATAATTGAAGAGTTCTTCAAATGTCATCTTTGTTTAAGTGGCAATTTACTTTAATTATTTACAATAAAGTATCTTTTGAACAATTTAATAAATGTCAGAAGCCCCTTCAAATAAACCAAGTATCTCTGTGGTAGGCTAAAGTTCGGTCCTTTAGAGAGCATCTGCACTAGCATGTAGGCCTATCTAAAGCCTCAGTATTGCTCCTGGGAGAGCTTTAACATAGTAAACCATGAAGTGGCTATTCCAGCTATAATGTGTGTCCTAAGAGGGAGTCCAGAAGCCACAACAGAATCAAAGGGAGGACTGTAAATTTTCAAAGTAGCTAGTATTATTTCTGGCTCAATTAGCGCTTTAGCATTTGAAATTATCTCATTAGATCCCACTTTTCCCCCCTTTAATACATTTCATTATTTTTTACATTTAATTTATTAGGGTTAATAAGATCATATAGGTTTGCCGAAACCGGTTTGGCTCAGTGGATAGAGCATCGGCCTGCGGACTGAAGGGTCCCAGGTTCGATTCCGGTCAAGGGCATGTACCTGGGTTGCGGGCACATCCCCAGTAGGAGGTGTGCAGGAGGCAGATGATCGATGTTTCTCTCTCATCGATGTTTCTGACTCTCTATCTCTCTCCCTTCCTCTCTGTAAAAAATCAATAAAATATATTTAAAAAAAAAAAAGATCATATAGGTTTCAAGTATAGATTTCTATGATACATGATCTGTATATTGCCGTGTGCCCACCAAAGTCAAATAATCTTCTGTTACCATATATTTTGCCTCCTGTACGCTCTTCTACTCTTCTACCCCCTTTGCTCTGGTAACCACCATACTGTTATCTGTGCCTGCGTTTTAGTTTTGTATCCCACATATGAGTGAAATTACATGGTTCTCAGCTTTTTCTGACTTATTTCACTTAGAATAATATTATCAGGGTCCATTCATGTTGTCACAGATGACAGTATTTCATCTTTTCTTATGGTTGAGTAGTATTCCATTGTATATATGTACCATATCTTCTTTATCCAATCCTCTATCTAAGGACACTTTGGTTGTATCCATATCTTGGCCACCATGAATAATGCTGCAGTGGACATAATGGTACATATATCTTTGGGAATAAATATTTTCAAGTTTTTCAGGTAGATACCCAGAAGAGGGATTGCTGGATTGTACCAGTTTACATTCCCACCACCAGTCAATGAGGGTTCCGTTTTCTCCATAACTTCTCCAATACTTATTACTTGTCTTATTGATAATAGCCATTCTAACAGGTATGAAGTGGTATCATTGTAATTTTGATTTGCATTTCCCTAATAGCTAGTGAATTTGAGCATCTTTTCATGTATCTATTGGCCATTTGTCTTCTTAGAAGAAGTGTCTGTTCAGGTCCTCTGTCATGTTTTAATTGGGTTGTTTGATGTTGAGTTTTATGAGTTCTTTAAATATTTTTGACAGTAAATCTTTGTTTGCAAATATCATCTCCAATTTGGTCAGTTGCCTCTTTTTCCTTTAAGTTACGTGTCTCAGTTTGGGTTTGTGTGTGTGTGTGAGATTACCATTAAGTTTATGAAAAAGAAAGTTTCATATATACAGTTTTTTTAATGCATCTAAAAAACCACCCCCTTTGAAAATTCAGACCTTTACTTCCTCCCCTTTTATGTCTTGTACTTTGATAAAAGATACCTATGGGCTATGGGCAATTTCTATCATTCCCCTCCCACTACGTGCCAAAGGAGAACCATTGGTCCAGAATGAAAGGGTGGTTGTGGTCGATATGTCATGAATTAACATAGGATACAACAGGGAGGAAAGCAAAGCAAGCAGAGAAGTCTGGTCACTTTGGATGGAAGAGGTAGGTGGTGGATACATAGGTAAATAGGAAGCTATTTAAACTTCTATGCACAATGTACCAGTAACCTGTTGAAAATAGTGCTGAGAGATGGGTCATAGAGCAGAGGGGTAATAGAATGCATTAGTGGAACAAGACATGGAATTTTTTATTTGGAAAGAGCTTTGAAACTCTAACTACCTTGTATAGGTAGGAAATTGAGGATTCAGAGAAGTTAATTGCTTATCCAAAATAGTTTTGATGTCAGAGCTAGCCAGTAAGCTAGTATATAATCTAAGCATATAGTGATGAAGACCTGAGGTAAATGTTTGTGAATATAATCACAAAGGTCCAGATACAAAACATTTCAGAAGAAAAATCAATAGGTCTTGATCACCCATTGGTTTTTTAAGAATAAAAAATAAAGAACAGACTCCTTACCACTTACACATTGAAGATTCTTTCAAAAAGCTTTAAAAACATCTTTCTAAACTAGGACCTATCCTTTAAGAAACTTTTCCTAGAAGAAAATTGGCATGTGCTTTATACAGTATCTTATAAATGACTTCCCCTTTTCTAATTACTGTTGCATTATATTTTATAATCCCTTACTTTGAGGATTCAGAACTTTTTTTGCCTGCTAAAAATATCAATTTAATTCCTATGTGAGAAAGGAACAGTAATTAATTTCATGTGTTGTTGTTTTTTTTCCAGGTAACTAAGCAAGACAAGAACCTCATAAAGCCTCTTTATGATCGATGCCGGATTATCAAGCAAATCTTGTCAACGCCTTCCCTGATTCCAACAATTGTGAGTCAGGATGCTTGCATTAACCAGACCTGTACTTGTGCTTTGGAGTGATGTTTGGTTAGGGAGGCAGCACTATGGAAGTTATAAAGGAGCCTTCTTGGCAGTATATGCTGCTAAAAAGGCCAGTTATTTTAAAAAAATAGAAGAGTGGTCTCCCTCCACCCCGATACTCTACTTAATAGTGGCTGGTGATTAAAACTATTATGAAACAGGAATCTATGGCAACTGTAATACTGAAGTCCGTTTTAACATTTGTTCCATTGCTTGGGTGAGGAGAACAAACCTTGGATTTCAGTTTGGCATTGTCTAATTTACAACACAGCTAGACAGCCTTTCTATTCTGTTATAAAGTTATGTTAGTTAACTTTAACAAGATAATTGGCAGTGTTACTTGATATAATGCAACATCTGTTTTTGGTACCATCTGACCATCACTGTAAAGATACAAGTAGATTCATTTCAATAGAAAATATGACCACTGAAATTGAGTTAGACTATTTTTAATAAAGAATGATTTATGGGAATACAGAACTAGAAAAGCACCACAAACCCTACTCCATCAATATTCAAACAGTCACTTGGTCAATATAAAAGGAAATATTAACAAATATAAATTTAAATATACTTGAGTACATTTATACTTCCACAGTTTTAAAGACCACAATAATGATTCATAATCTTTGGAATTTTCTCATTAAGTAAATATAATTTAAAATGGGGTATGATTTTCAGAACTTTCTCTGCAAAAAAAGTCTTTTGGTTGTGATAAGCATTACCAGAACAGCTTAAGGAATGAATAACTTCATTTTGCTTTGGCTTTCATAGAACTCTTCCTGAATTTGTCAATTTTCTGAGTATCCTCAGTATTTTATTATGGCCCACACTAAGATCTGATTTAAGGTATTTCTGGATGGCAAAAGGTGTTTTGCCATCCTGACCCATATAACTTATGAAGCTGTGGCCCAGAAGGTCTGGGTAAAAGGGAGGGACTACTAGGCAATGCAGCCCAGATTGTTCCATGTCTTGGATGCTTATGCCTTCATTGGCCCAACAAACAGAGATGAACTTGGTGAGCATTTTAGCCCAGCATGGGTATTTCTTTGCTCATTAACTTCTGTAAATTTTTTGATGCAACTGAGGAAGAGTTCCTCTTGGTTTTTCCTTTTTGGTTCTCAGTAGGCATAAGGGTTATCTACGGTTTTCATGATGTTTATCTATGGTTCCCCATCCTGTTTTTGCTTCCTCAAGAGCAGCAGTCCTCAACCTATGGGTCGCCACCCCTTTTGGGGTCGAATGACCCTTTCACAGAGGTCGCCTAAGACCACTGGAAAACACATATATAATTACATATTGTTTTTGTGATTAATCACTATGCTTTAATTATGTTCAATTTGTAACAATGAAATTGGGGGTCACCACAACATGAGGAACTATATTAAAGGGTCGGGGTCGCGGCATTAGGAAGGTTGAGAACCACTGCTCAAGAGGCACTTAGCATTTTGTGACTTCATTTAACTTTGCCCACAATAAGCAGGAGGAAGAGGACTCTGATGAAGACTGTACACAAAGAAGCCAACAGTTTTCTTTGCCAAATCCAGCATCTTACCTTCCTGGTGGTGATCACCTCACCTACTCTGAGACTGAACCTGTAAGGGTCCTGCTACCAGATGAAAAGAAAGAAATCAAACCACCAGCCCTCTCCATGTCCAATTTACATGAAGCCACCATGTGAGTGTGAATCCTAAAAATGAATGAATGGGGTCACCTTTTAACGCCTTCTGGTCTGTGGTATTTTATATATATATATATATATATACACACACACATACACACACACACACACACACACAATTCAGAAGCGCTATTAGACTTTATTTTTTCATATATATATTTTATTGATTTTTTACAGAGAGGAAGGGAGAGGGATAGTTAGAAACATTGATGAGAAAGAAACATCGATCAGCTGCCTCCTGCACACCTCCTACTGGGGATGTGCCCGCAACCAAGGTAGATGCCCTTGACCAGAATCGAACCTGGGACCCTTCAGTCCGCAGGCCGATGCTCTATCCACTGAGCCAAACCGGTCAGGGCTAGACTTTAAAAAATGCCATCAGAGAGTGGCCTTCAAAGTGTAATCTGGTTGTCTTCTTAACTGGAGAAGTGAGAAGACAATGCCATGAGGAACCAAGGCTCCCTAAGGATGCCATAAATGCTCAGGTTGTTTGCTACAGTTGCACATCTTTTCCCCGGGGCCTGGCACCAGTCTAATTCTTGCCCTTTGAAAATACGAAAAGGAATTGAGATCTTGAGTCAATAGTTGTTAAGACCTTTATCATAGTCCACTTCATTTACAAAAGATGATTTCTCCAGATTGGGAATCCCCTTGACCTTAAGTTACATAAGCCTCCCTTTGTCTCTTAATGGCCCCTCAGTCAGGAGCTATTTGGTTTTTCATTAGCGGTGTCATTATCATCATTCAGTAGAGGGCATTCCTCTTGACCGTTTGACCTTCCTTTGGTTTGTATATTACTAGCCATATTATGAGATTTTCTTTAATGTGTATTATAATGTGGTAACTGTATGCTCCAAGATAGGGATATAATCCCTGCAAATATATGAGGTGAGATTAAGGACTAAAGTATTAATTGAGATTTTAGTGTGCTTATAGAAGCATTTGGTACATGAATTTCAGCTCACAGATGAGTGACCTGTTTGGAAGCAGAAAATCAGTCTTCCTTTCTCCCTCCCTTCCTTTCATCTTTTCCTTTCTCCCTCCTTTCCTTTATTAGTTGGTTGGTTGGTTAGTTGTTCTAAAGCAGCTATTCTTATTTGGGGTGGTAGACTTTTTTTGAATGCAATGAAATTTTTTTTTAATGAAAATGCCCAGAGTTCAGAGCTCAGAGTTCTGAAACCACACACAAGTTCACCAGATACAATTTCCTGCTCTAAAGTATATGACTTTCTCTCTTGTCTTAGAATGAAATGGGTGGAATTCGCAATGTAGCTTTTTTGGGGATCTTGATTTCATTCCCAAGGGTTTTGCTCTTCTCCCCATACTCTAGATTAAGGATACAATTTTCTTTAAAATCTTTTCCTCTTCAGTGTATCACCAAATACTGATGAGTATTCCTTCAAAATGTCTGTTTCTTCCACATAGATTTATATGCCCTTTACCTTCACCACTTTTTAAATGGACTCAGTCTGCTTACCTCCTATTTGTCCTTGTCCTCTCTCCTTTCCCATGACATTGTTTTCATCAAGTACTTTTCTCCGTTTTTGTGCTCCCCTATGGCCAGGCTCTACATGTGCCATACTTATTCAAATATACCCTTTTAGGCAAAACATTTCTGTATCATTATATGCTTTTGCTAAATAGATAAATCTACTCATGATCTCTCAATTATGCCAGAGCTCAGTTATGGCAAATATATATTTTATTTGATATAGGCCTGTACTTCTTGACCATCTCCGAGAAACTAGGGCTGACAAGAAGAGACTTCGGAAAGCCTTAAGAGAATTTGAAGAACAATTTTTTAAACAAACAGGAAGGTAAGTTTGCAGAGGAATATTTTAAGTTAATATTTCCTGGGGAACTATTGTTAAGAATGAACTAAAAGTTTTTAAGGAACAGTGACTCTATGCAAGATATATACAATTCCCATAATGACGTAGACCCAGGATTTGTCTAATGCAACATTCTGATAATCCATTATTAGGTATGTTTTATGGAAGGCTGTAACTATCAAGTATGACATCAGAGTTTAAAAATAAAGGATGAACTCCAAAAATCCCTGGCTTTAAATAATAACTATTGAATTTACCTAAACCTTTAAAAAATCTGATTTTCAGCCCAAATAACTTATTTGTTCTACAAGTTATTCTCTAATTTATTAAATAATTCTTCCTTTCCTTTAAATATATCTCTTTAACTTTAGGATCTGCCCTTAATGCTTTTATTTCTGGATTTTGGTCAGGATTCTTTCTGCCCCTTCAAAAATATTTAGCTATATCCTCTATTTGTCTTCTCTTTTTCTGTGTTGTCCCAAGTGTCTCATTATGTACTCCATTAATTTCCTCTAAATTTTGGTGTATAGTCAACAAAATTATATACATGGGTTACTGATCTACTTCTGGAAGAGACAGTGACAAATCACTTAACTATCCTGAGCCTGTTTCCATGATGAAATGACTGTACTTCCTGGAATATTTTGGGAAGCCATAGGGGTCATCAGTCTTAAATAATAAAGGACATAATTTTCCCAAAGTCACAAAGTTATTTAGATGGCAGAGGTGGGAGTCAGTGCTGCACTGGCTCCTTGGTGGTCCTCTCCATCTACACATCCGCCTTTCCTGAACTTTCATTTCAGCAGAATGAGGGTTGCCCTGACGGAGAGAGGCTATTTTCTAAAGCATCTTGGAAAAGTCTACTCACCTCTTAGCCGCATTTCCATTTCAGTTCTTCAGGGCTGTTCACTAAAACTGGACCTACTAAGTCAGAAACTTTATGCATTTAGCAAATACAGATGTAACCAACCTAGTTTTCTGCTTGGAATCTTCCTTTCCAATTGATTGGTACAAGTCCAAGTTACTTACTTTTTTGCTGATGCTAACTAATCTAGTGAGAATGTTACATAGCTGTTAAAAACTTAGACTATAAAACATAATTTCTTGTTTTTGCAATTTCCATTTTTCCTTTTATAAAATTTCCATACAACTTTTACATTTATATTTTTACCTATTTGAACCAAGGAGTCTACTATAAAGAGTTTGAGAACTTTTTGTACTAGTAGTCTTGCCTCGTGGATCTGCAATGGTACTTGGCATAACCTCTGATATACAGGGAAGTTAGTTATGTTCCACATACAGTATTCTCCTGAACCTGTTAGTCCTGAATCCATTTCAGATAATCCTGTTTGACTGAGGTTGTATGCCCTCTTGTGGTAATACATTTCAACTAAATGCAAAAGTGGTGATATAATACAAATTATTGCATGGCTACAAAATATGTATCTTAAACTTGTTTTCATAAGACATTTTATTGGAAAGGCCTAACTATCCATAAGGTAACATAACCATGGATTACTAAAAATTTTAAGCTAATATAAATGTTCTTGTAATATTTATCATGCATGAGACATTATATGTAGATTTTACATTATTAACAATTATGAGCCAGGAACTATGCTAATAGACACTTTAAGCATTTTTTTTATATAATGGTAAAACTGCTTCAGGAAATACTAGCAAAATTTTTCATGTGGGCCAATGCACTCTTATTTATTAGCCAAAATGGAGTACACAGAACCAGGGAAAGTCACAGAATGGATTATTCCTGTTTTCCTATAAAATAGATAATTTATTCACTTTTATATATATATATATATGTACACAAATTAAGGCAGCATTTAGACACCCAGTCGTGATAAATTTGGCCCATAAGAAAGAATGGAGGCAAAGGAATTATGTTACATAATTTTGACATTTAAAAGGAACCCTGTCTACAGATTTGAGTACTTGTCTGAGTTCTGTACTGGAAATTGCATAACACTGTATAGTGGTGCAATACAAGTAGATAACTACCTTTTAGGGATTAGCTTTTTTATTTGTTGAGCTATAAATATATCTTTCTTTATCAGTACTGGAAAATAGAAGGGGGTATAGGTAAAACATTAAATATTTGCTATTTACCCATTTTCAGTCATAGTAATATTGGAGGGTATTTGTTTTCTATATTCAGTATATTAAGTAGCAGTTGTGGTGATTTCACATGTTTTCTACCCATTGTATTTCAAAGTAATGGATAAAAATGTCTTAAAAGCAATTGGCCATCTTATCAAGCAAGAGTCTTCTGAGATCCTGAAGCAATTATTGCATTTTAGGGAACATGTCCTGGCAACATTTTTGTGAGAAGACAAATGGTTTTAACTGCATATGTTTCCCAATTGTTGTTCAAAGTACATGGCAAGAACATGTAGTAGTTAGGATACATACGTATACAAATCTATGCATTATCATGTCTAGTCTTAGTATAGTTTGCTAAGAGAACCACTGAAATGTACACTTGTAAATTTCTTAAAGAACTCAGTGATTCTACTATACTTTTGCAGAAACAGGTATTATAATTTCAAGAAAACGTGGAAATATTTAATGTTTGTAAGATAGTCATTGAGCTTTTTTCCCTATATTACCATACATTTATAAAATATTTTTGTTACTATGATTTCTGTAGTGTTTTTACTTGATATTTTTAACCATTATCACTATAAAGTTGGAACATTCTGTATAGGCATGGACCTGTGGCATGGATAATGGGAGAATGACTAGACAAGGAATGCCTTGTTCTGAGGGAAAAAACCCTCAGACCTTTTCACCTGCCCTATTGATATGTCTATGTATTGGACTATACTGTATATTTGCCAAATACCTGACATTGAAGTTCTCAAAGGTTACTATTAAATAATACATGGAAGAGGGAGTGAATGAAGGTGAAAGGGAAGGTAAAAAAGACATAATGCAAAAACCAAGTGGAAACTGTTACCCCATACTTTCTCAAGAATTATGAAAGGATTTGTAGTGACTTGCTTCATTGTGAACTAATAGATGGTATTTTCTGTTTTGCAGAAGTCCACAAAAGGAAGATAGGGTACCCATGGCAGATGAGTACTATGAATATAAGCACATAAAAGCCAAACTGAGACTACTAGAGGTCCTAATCAGCAAGCAAGATGTGGCCAAAACTATTTGAGGTTTAAGAAATGTTTGTGATCATTTTCATCCAAGATAAAGTTTATTTTCCTCTGCCATTCTTGCTGAGTAAGTAGTCTTGACATAATGAAAACTGAAGCACTTTAGTGGTAGTAATAGCTATTTTTAAGAAGGGATGGCAAGTGTAATTAAAAATGATGAAGAGAGATTTAAGTGGGGGGAAATACAATATGTAACAGTATAATTAGAAAAATAAAAGTCAACTTCCTCTATGCCAAGGAGAAAACTCGTTCAGTATAATATTTTCGGGAAACATCTAATATTTTATCAAATCTAAACACCCACTTGTTCAGGGAAGTCTATTTAGTGTCCAAAGACTGCTTATGCTGATGGAAAAAGTATGATTTTATTAAAAATAAGAGGAAGAAAAGAAACTCTTTTTTGGTAGGAAGGAATATAGATAGTAAGAAAGTAATTTATTTGAAACTTCTGATAGATTTTTAAGTGATAAAAAAATCTACCTTGTCCCCTTTGTTTGCTTAGGCTTTTAGTACCCTAAAATATAATAGAATGTGTCACTGCTAATTTTTTATTTCTATAAAAATAGCACATTATTTTATGTTAATTGAAATTTTACATTTCTGATTACCAAAGTTCATTCTGATAGCATGTACTTTGTGAATTATCTTTGTCTATAACTGACAGGTGTTTATATTAAAATAAAATATTGTATTAAAATTTGAAAATAGGTATTTTGGATAGGTAAGTGTCTGCAGTATATATCTAATGTGATTATAGCTATGATTGCTAATCTTTTTGTTTACTATAACTAAGATTATATAACTATTTTTTCATTGGGAATATGCATTTTTCTTAATGTTCCAAGGTCTATACTTTGTAAAGTCAAGTCAAAGAGCTTTCTTCATTCTCTATAAAATGAAAGATTTGAAAATTGTTTGCTATGACACCTTGGAAAAAAAGCCAGAATATTTTATTTGTTTCGTCAACTTTATATTGTTGTGTTTTTGCTTTTGTAAAAATAAGTAAAAAGTCGTCGTTTTCTCTTGTACCAATCATGTTTGTATTTCTATTTTCTGTAATGTTTAAGCATGATGTTGAACAAATTCACATAGTTTGGGTGGGAAGAATATTGACTATTTCAGAGTCTTAATTGTTTTCTCTGTATTTACCTAATATTTTGTAACTTTTATGAATCAGAATAATGTCCTTCATAATTTAATTAAAGTCATCTACTTGTCACAGGACAGATACACAACTGTTTGAGGTTTACAAACTACATCTTTGATAAGGGAAATGGTTTCATGACATGTGTACAATTGCTATTAAAATGTAACTATATATTCTATATGATTGTAAATATTTTATACAATACAAATAAAATATTTTTCTATTATATTTATTATGTTGAAACAGTAATTGTTTCCTGTTAGCTAATATAAATAACATAAATAACACTGTCAAACAACAAGTTGGAAGTGCTGACAATTCTAGACTTCAATATTTAACTCATGCTGCAATTACACCTTTTCATGCGGTTTGGAGTTATCCCAATATTTTTTCAGTAGATAAAAATGAATGCATATTTAAACACCATTTATAAGCCATTATTTTTGTATTTTGCTAAAGCGGTCTATATAACTGTTTTGTTAAGTTTGGCATAAAGGAAAAATAAAAACATTGCAGCATCTAGATAATAAAGTGTCAGAAGGAGAACAAGATATTTCATCAGAGAAAGTCGTGGGAAGGGTAGGGAATAGGAAACACTAAAACGGCTCTGAATGAAATTTGAAAAGTGGAAGTTTGCTTTTGGTGATAGCGGCAAATGCATGCTTCAGTGGAAAACATCTGGTAATGAAAATGGACAACAGAGGATCAATGCTTCTAAGGGAAAGAAAGGGACTGAATAAGAGTAAGAAAAGTGGGCATTAACGTCCAACACTGATATTACAGGTTTTGCAGCTGGGATCTTTCTTTGCATTTGCAGTAGACAAACTCATGAGCTGATGACCAGTGATTTCTGCCACGGTGCCCAGAGAAAGATCCACAGGGTCAGTGTAAATGACTTCTAAAATGACATCCTGGGCATGGTGGTAAACCAGCACCCCATCTTCTTCTGTGCAGGTCAAAAACTTATTATCCTTGGAATTTAGTTGAGGAAGGCGCTGCTTACAAAATTCATCTCCTGGTGATCCCACAGGGGCAATAACAAGAATCACATAATGATAAGCAGTGTACATACAGTAGAAGTCCCCAAAGTATAAGTTAGTATTGGGGTTAAAAAGTTTTTCTGCTGCAATCTCAAACCTGTATCTTCCATAAGGTGAATCCTGGGGTGGCTTCCCAGTATTGAATTCAGTGCTGCAGCTGAAGAAGATGCCTTCTAATTTTCCACTGATAGGAGAGCCATGGCTGCCACTGTTATCCTTGACAGAGGGCTGCATAGCATTCCCATGATGTTCTCTGCAAGAGAAAAGAAACAGTTAATGCTTGGTACAATAGTGGGAAAGCTCCTGATTTATAGATTTGAATGGTGATAGGCCTAAAAGTCAACTGTCAAGAGCCCAAATGTTTGTCCTATATCACATCAAGCAGAATGCATTTTTTACCTTATCTATAGATGGCTAAGTTCTAGCCTTGACCATAGGTAAGAATGTTCTGTTGCAAACATTGGAGGTCTTTAACATAATAAATTTCCTGCTCAGAAAAAACAAATGAATTTACATGAATTTATAACTGTCATGGAAAAATCCAGCAAAAATTTCCCTATTAGTAAATACATTTTTAATACTAGCATATTGGAATAACTACGTATATAATAACTCTGCATATTCCATGCTCTGCCTTTTTTTTTTTTCTTGGAAGAATTTTTGGAAACAGATGAAGCTAATTTTAGAGTATTCAAGGACCTGAAAACATAAGGTCAGGGCCCAAAGAACAGAGAAAATCGGAGGAATGCTGACCTCCAGTGGCCATCTAAAATAGACATTGGCAGTATCCCAGGAATCTAAACCTAATACCAAAGATGTGTTTATTTCTATTAAAGAAAATGGCAATAGTGGCTCTTTTCCCCCCAAAATTTTATGCTTAACAAATAAAAGAAATACCTTTCTTGGTGAGTATATATGGTCATTTCTATCCAACAGTTGACAGGTATAATAATTTGTGTTGTATCTCTCATTTTGTACTCTCTAAATTAAGTGAATGGCATCCACCATGAGTTATATAGACTTAAGGGTAGGAAATTTACCAGCTAAAAGAGTCATGAACTAAACTTGGTATTCATAGGATATTAAAACATACAAGGCAGAAATGATTTGACATCAAAATATATAAACATATATGATATTGCAAAGTACTTCATTTGAACAATAAGGCCACCTAAATTAGTTTCTCTCTCTACGATCTTTATTTTTTTTCATTTTTCACAACTTGGAGCTGATCTAAATCTGAAACCATGATCTTGATTTAAGAAAAACTAAGCTAGTATGAAACAAAGTTTCCTAATTTTTCATAAACAATCTTGTCAATTTGAGAATGCTTTAGAGTTTAACATGAAACCAAGGCTTTTAGAAATAACATAGGGATTACTATAATTTTTAATTATAAATTAAAAGTTTTAGAACCTATATGTAGGATTTATTTTAAAAGACATAGTCTCACTTTACAAAACACATCTGCCTATTTACTCTCCTGAAATTTTCTCATACAAATATAAAAGGGCTGTAAGTATTGAAATTACCCATTGCTTAAAATTCTTGGAAACTGCTCCCAAGACTAAACATAGGCTATCTTAGAAATACTGGCCAAACTCTGTAATTTAAAAGTAAACAAAAGAGCCCTGGCCAGGTAGCTCAGTTGTTTAGAGCATAGTCCAGATATGCCAAGGTGAGGAGAATTCGATCCCCAGTCAGGGCTCATACAAGATCAACCAATGAATGCATAAATAAGTGGATCTCTCTCTCTCTTTCTCTCTCTCTCAAACCAACAATTTAAAAAAGGAAAGCATCCTCATGAATAATTTAAGAAAACAGATGATAGCTTTCCACCTAGGCAGAAATCTAAAAATCCCACCTGATTCACCGTATTTCAGGAAATAATCACTCTTTTGTTCTCTCATTTTTAACATCTTAAAGAGATCCACAGAAGAGGTGAAGATTTAGTAGTTGATATGAGATAGAGGCACTGAGTTATTGAGAATTAGAGGAGTGTGTACATGAAATGATCATCAATATAAATCCTGGAGGTTTAAGATCTTTTACTCAAATAGACAGGAATTGGTATTACAAATGATTATGGAAAGGAATCTAAATGAAGTGGAAAAAATCCTATGATCTAACTTTTTCTACTTAATTATTCTGGGAAATAAAATCAGAGTATAATTCACTATTTTGAAAAGAAAACTAAAATTGCTATTTCCCAGAACTAGACTCAAGGTAAACCTAAGCCTAGAATTTTGAATATAATTTAATAAAGCTAATATATATATATATTTGATCCTTACCGAATATAGTCAAAGTATTCTTTGTGCTGGTTACGATAAAACACAGAAAATTTTAGCATCCGTCCTCCAATCACTTCAGCCTTCTCCAAAAGTTGTGTTAGATGAACTTTTGAATAGTCTGAAAATAACAAAAAAAGTCTGTTATTAAAATGTTACAGATTCATAGATAGCAGGCAGACAGTTCTGGTGGGGACGCTGTTGGGGGGATGGAGGAAGTGAGCAAAAGAAGAAAAAAACTGAACTCATGGACATGGACAACAGTGTGGTGATTGTGGGGGGGGGAGAGGGTTGGTGAAGATGGAAGAGGGCATAGAGGGGATAAATGATGATTAGAGAAAAAAATATTACCATACTTAATAAATTGAAGATTGTTACCATGGTCACCTTTAGGAAATTCATCTTAGTAAACAGGAAATTACATTTAACAATGAAAATATTGTCTTTGTGTGGCACATTTTTCTTTCTACAAAAATATTTTTGTTACGATTTATGGTTGTTTTTTAGAATACTCTTGCATTTTTTCATGCTTTGAAGTGAAAGATCCTAAAACAAAATGTTAAGGGATACAGACTCTGCATAACCCAAGTAATGTCAATCAGCATCATGACTGAAGAAAAATCAGCTGATAAGTTGAATTTAAAAAGTTTATAATCTGAAATAAACAGCAAATAGAATGTAAGGGAGTCAAAATAATACTCATTTAATTTACTCCCTAAATCTATGAGGTTGGCAAGGTAGATTAAATATGGTGATTTTAATGATGCAGAAATTTAATAAAGCTAATATATATATATATATATATATATATATTATATATGGCTTATGAGTTTAATGATTTGCCAAATGTTTATGCGGTTAGTATTTTAGAGGTTAGATCTGGTTGGCTTTTAATTTCGAGTATACAAGACTCTATGAAAGTCTAAATCATCTCTCAAAATAACCTGATCTTTTCGCCAACTTTCTGTTTGGAAATTGAGGATTACTGTCAAACTCCCGTACCAGAAGGTGAGCAGAAGTTTTCATCTACAAAGATTACAAATAAAAGCAGCCTACTTGAATTGCTCATGGTTTGTTTACTCACTGGATCAACAAACATTTATTTAGGTTAGAACATAAGGTGTACAAAGTACCATGCAAAATTAGATGATCAGGTTAAAAGATAAAAATGTATTCTTCCTCTCAAAGAACACAGAGTCTAAAGGAGGAGATAAATATACAGACAACTATGAGTTATAATGGGGTAAACACAGGGTTTTATCTGTCATAGGCGGCGAGAAGTAGATTAGTCTGTGGTATTGTTTTACTTCCAATACTTTGTACAGTGCATAGCACACAGTATGTGCTCAATAAATGTTGAGTGAATGAAATGTCCAGATTAAAAGATAACTTATACAAAACAGCCCTCTCAAAATTTACAGTCGAGGTTCTAAAGCTTACAAAGGTGAAACAGTCTCTGAATTATTTTGATAAATTGAAACAAGCTTTAAACAGTTTAAGTTCCTCTTATATTTTACTCATGGAAATAAAGATGCAAAATAGAGAAAAGTTTTGTGGCACATTTAAAAGCTGGCGTTTTCCTTATTATTTACCCTATAACTTTAGAAGAATTATTTGGATTTAGTTCAATATAAGAGCAACAAGGAGATCACTCTAGACAAAAGACATAAGGTTTTCCTTCATATACATAGAAATAAAGCAAACATATAGTTAAATAGATTATAGAATAAATGTGTGTATCAATTGATAGATGATATATATAAGTTTCTGAACTAGAAATGCCAAAGGGTTTCTGTAAGATAAATATTTCACACCTTTCCCTAATGTCAAATGGTAAATTATAGCTCTTTTTAAAAAATGTTGTATGTTTTTATTGCTTTTAGAGAGAGAGGAAATGAGAAGGAGAGAGAGATAGAAACAGCGATGAGATAGAAACACATCAACATGGATCAGCTGCCTCCTGCTGGGAATTGAGCTGGCAACTGGGCATGTGCCCTGACTGGGAAACAAACCAGCAACCTCCTGGTGCATGAGTTGATGCTCAACCACTGAGCAACACCAGCCGGCCTACAGCTCTTTTTAATGGCTAAATACTATGATAAATTTAGTCTTATGGAAAATAGCATGAATACAAACATTGTCAAAGAGAATGTGTGTGTGTATTACTGTATCTTACTTAAATCTCCCTGGGAAGGCACAATTAAAGTAAGTGGACAGAAATGCTATAAGAGAAGTAAACACAAGGTAGATTCCAAATAGGAATTTTAATTCAGGAAAGAAATTGAGGGGCTATATTAATTTCAACATGACATCAAATACAGGTAAAAGTTATGTCAATGAAAGTTCTTTACTCACTATTAATACAATATAGAAATCTTCAGCTACTTCCTTACTGATTACTGGCCTATGATCAATACCATATTTCATCTATTCTAATATGTATTTTAAAAAACATTTTAGTATGTCTGACCTGAGTGTGACAAATGTGCTAAGAAAACACAATTTCATAGTTTAATTGGCAGTATTTTTTTCTTACAATCAATGACATCTTAGATAGGAAGAAATATGGTACCAGAGAGATATTTTCCTTGCTCTAAAACATTGAAATCCTTAGCAACCAAGAATGTCACAATATTTAGCAACTTTCTCATAAAAAGGGGTAAAGGTAAAATCAAAATAACAGAATTAAATTCCATCCATTCAGCATACCAACTGAAGTTTTATACTCAGTTTTAGATTAAGAAAAAACAGAAGATATTGAGATTAAGCAGTAGCTAAGCACATCCTATATAATAAAAGCCTAATATGCTAAGTGTCTGGTTGGCCGTTCAACCAATCAAAGCATAATATGCTAATGACATGCTAAGGCCACTCAACCACTTGCTATGTCATACCGACTTCTGTGCATGGGCCATGAAGTTTCAATCGCACTGTACATGCACGCCCACACGTAGTATTTTGTGGAAGAGCTACACTCAAGGGGCCACAGAGCTGCATGTGGCTTGCCAGCTGCAGTTTGCTGACCACTGACCTAGACCAGTGGTTCTCAACCTTGGCTGCACATTAGAATCACCTGGGAATCTTTTTAAAATCCTGATTTCTGGGCCTCATCCTCCGGAAATTCTGTTTCTTTGTTACTAATGTTGTGGCCTCACCCCATAACAAAGAAACAGAATTTCCGGAGGATGAGGCCCATAAATCAGAATTTTAAAAAGATTCCCAGGTGATTCTAATGTGCAGCCAAGGTTGAGAACCACTGACCTAGACAGAGAGGAAACAAAGCACCATTTTGATAGACAAAAGGGGAGGATGTCAGATGTATCCCTTCAACACATTTAAATGCTCAATAAATATGTTTCTTGTTGAATGAATAAACGAATGAATAAGATGATTGGTAACATCTCCAATATAATAGAATATTAAGGTTAAGTTCAAGATCAAAGGGGATGGTCTCTCCACATCAGATATCTCAATGCCAAATAGCTATAAGGCATTTTCTTTTTGTGTGTTAATCCTCACTGGAAGATATTTTTTCCATTGATTTTAGAGAGTGGAAGAGAGGGAGAGAGGGGAGAGAGAGAAACATCAACTGGTTGCCTCCCACACTCGCCCCAACCAGGCAAGCAACTTGCAACCCAGGTACATACCCTTGACCAGAATCGAACCAGGGACCCTTTGGTTTGCAGGCTGACACTCTAACCCTGAGCCATGCCAGCCATGAGGTATTTTTTAATGAAGTAAAGGAGTACATGTCACACACATACAAGATACTAGGTTAGAGAGAGATTTTCAGCACTCAAGTGAAAAAAATCCAGTAACATTTCTCATTAAGTATAGTCATTGAGATCTGCCTCTTTTCCCCTAAATAGAGAAGGATGTTTCTTGCTGCTTCTTCCTTTCAATACTCGTGGAAAAAAAGAAATAAAAAGGAAGAAAAACAATGTTCTTCCACAAAATATGCTGAGTGTATTTTCAAACTGTATCCATTTTTATTGCAAAGCTTTTACTTTGAAAAATCAAACTATGTACGTAGCAAAGAAGTCATTTAATGCCATTATCCAGCTTTTGTTAAGAATCTCAGCTCCTTCCAATCAATACAACATGGCTTGTTCTGTTATACAATATTACTGGCAATGCAGCAACGATCTATGCGATACATATCACCTTATAATTACAAAAAATTTTTTCTATAATTAGCTTTATAGGAATTATTAAACATTTTTTCTTCTTCTCTTACCTGCTGTGCAGAATTCTATAATTTCACTCCATTCAGACACAACATAATCACCATCAACTTGTTTTGAGGCAGTCTGCACTGCTACCGTATACTCCGTTCTTGGGCTCAGAAACCAATGTCCACGGACAGTCATTGGCAAGGGAACAGCTTTTGCCACTAATTTTGTTGGAACATCCTAGGGAAGGAAAGAAGGGAGGGAGGGAGGGAGAGAGAAAGGGAGGGGCAAAGGAAGCATAATCAGTATTGGAACACAGTAAATATAATGACTTCTCTTGTTCTATCACATTATCTGTAGTATAATCCTCATTTATAGTTAGTATGTATAACTGTATATATAGTAAAATGCAAAATTTCCAGACAAAATAAGACAGTACTTTCAAAAGATTTGTCAAATTAAACTTAGTATAAAAAATCAGACCATCATCAATAAAATTACTGAAACATAAGAAAAAATACTTCAATCAGGTAATTATTATTCTTTTTGTAGTTACTTATGAAGGGAGATATGTAATAGAAAAGATATGTTTTAAGTAGGTAATATGAGAATATCAGAGAAGTGTTACATTTCTGAAACAACTAAAGGATAATTTTCATTCTCAAACCATAAAACAAAGACTACATAAAACAATTTTTAGCCCTAAAGTATTTTAACAAACATCCTAAAGTTTATAAGCTCTCTCACATTCCTCTTTTGGCAGTTAACATAGGGAAAAATGTGTGCTTCAATAAAAAACGATACATCACCTAACTCACACCCTTCTGGCTATCTTCTTCTGATTCTGTGCAAGATATTTTACCACTCTGTAATTTTTAGATAGCTTATAACAATTCAGTTATTCTTGTCTAAATAGATGCAAATGAATTCTGTTAAGTGGGGGTGGGAGTACACACAGCCCTCCCCTCCTGCCTTTGCTTCCTCCTCCAACCCAAAACAGTTTTGTCTCTACTTTACACATTCATTTCAATATCCTGATTGTCTTTTCTTTGGACTATTCTTTGAACTAGTTGTTATATCTCATCAATAAGTGAAATAAAATCTTTAACGTATGTTCATTTTTTATGTCTGTGTGAGTCATGGTTTTACCTTTTTTTGAGAAAAATTGTATTTTAACAATATACTTGGCATTCCATTTTCTTACAAAATTTCATAGAGGGATAGGTTTGTTAAATGAGATGTAATTTTTCCCAATGTTAAATGCATTATATATAAGTAATTAATAGAACATTATTCCTTCTTTCAAAATGTCCTCATACTTAGAAAGTTTTTAAGATGCTAATATAAGCATATTAGGATTTTACCTTGTGTTTAAATTTATTGGAATTCTTGTTCTCTTTCTTGTTGAGGTCAATGAAATAGTGTGTAATACGGTCCTTTGATTTGGAATCCATTTCCCATGAAATCTTGAATGAGTCACATGTAATGTTGCTTATTTTGATGTTATGTGGTACTGGAAGTTCTTCCATCTCAGCTATGCCACTGTCTTGTGATTTGTTCCCTGTAAGAAAACAATGCACAGATAGTTAGTTTCCAACCAATGGATTTTTACAGTTTGCAAGCTGTGCACATATTTCTGAATTCAATGATCTAATTACTAACTCTGAGATTTCATTTTGCTCATGAAGTAATCTGAGTGTTAATGACAGTAAAAGGTCATATTACCAATAAAAAGCATAACTAATTAGTCTTTACCAACTCTACATTTTCAATTTACTTTTCCAATTTCTGCTTTCACAGAATGAAAATAAAAACAGTGGTAACCTATCTTTCTAGTCTATAAAAGATTAGCCTTACATGGTAGTTTCCATCTGAAAAGCCCCAAGAGACCATTAGTCCTATATGACTAATGAATTCTGTTCTAAGTTAAATATCAGGTGTTTTAAGCTAGATGAAGTCAGAAATGTTTATATGAAGAGTCCAGTCAAAAAAATGTTTCTTTTAAAAAAATCTATGAGGTACCAGTGGCAGTCTATAAAAATTGCTTCTCCTTTTCCCTTTTGGAAATTTATATACTGAATAGCATGTAATATTTATACTACATATACAAGTAATATTAAAGATGCAAGTTACTGTCAAGAATTACTATAGGACTCTTTTCATTTGTTGTAGCTTGATAAATTTAATTTTGAGTGCTAAAACAACAGATAAAGCTAGGAAAGAAAAAACTGCTATCTTGATTGATATTAAAATCCTGAAGAACTGATCTGACATCTGGTCACTTTAATGACTGCATCCTACATTTCCGCTTAGAGCAAATGCTATCAATTTGGCTAAAAGTATGATGGAAACAGATTTGCCAAGTTTGTTTTATATATTGGAACGACACCCTGAATCAAATTTTACTCCACTGATCCCATGTTCCCTTCCCCCAAGCCAACATAAATAAAAGTGTGCCCCCACACTCCCATTTCAATTACTGATATAAAACTTTTGACAATTCCCAGTATTATTAAATCTTTGACATATGTGGTCTCATTTCAAGCTGTGTTGTAGCCAGAGGTACCCAATGACAATAGAAACTAATTTCAAAATAACTTTTTTGGAAAAAAAATCATTTTTTGAACAATACTTTTAAAAATCCTTATTTCTTCTATGTACATCCCTCACACTCCAGTTATACCAGATTCCCTCTCCAGTAAAACTCCCAGAAAAATTGCTCCCCCATCTTTTTCATCCCTCCCCACCTGACCTCAAGAATTTCCAAATTGCTTTTGCCTTAAAGTCATTCAAAAGTCAAAGGAAGGGAAGATAGCAAGCGAAATGTTTTTAAGGGAAAGGGAAAGGCAATAAATACTCAAATGTTAGTAATTTTTGCTCTATTCAGAAAAGCCTATATTTAAACCTGTTATTCTGATTGTAATTATGTTTAAAATATAAGCAACACTAATGAAAATCTTTCTGGACTGTAATGATAGAAATATCTGTAGAACTTGTTTGGATTATGACTGTCCATATAATTTCACAACTGAGTGAAAAAATTGTTATTTAAGATCATATAGAGAAAAGTAAAGCTATTTTGCATTTGATGCAATTTAATAAAAGTACTCTGAAATATTAACATTATATAAAACACTACCTTTTTGCCCTAACCAGTTTGGCTCAGTGGATTGAGCATCGCCCTGTGGACTGAAGGGTCCCAGGTTTGATTCAGGTCAAGGGCATGTACCTTGGTTGCGGGCACATCCCCAGTAGGGGGTGTGTAGGAGGCAGCTGATCAATGATTCTCTCTCATCAATGTTTCTTACTCTCTATCCCCTCTCCTTTCCTCTCTGTAAAAAAAAAATCAATAAAATAAAAAAACACTACCTTTTGCCACTTATACTTACCCTATTGTTATCTTATTCAACCTTAAAATAACAAATACTTGATTATTTCCTAGAATACTTTGTTTTATACATTTGTACTTATTATTAAAACTTGAGATATAAATTATTGAAATGTGGAAACTTTTGCTTATTTCTACATTCAGAACAATATAAAGCTCAAACTTATATAAAGGATTTGTTATATCAAGAAACTTCATTTTCAAGTCCCTTATCATAGTCCCAGTTCTTTTTTGTAAAAGAAGAATCTGTTAAACTATTAAGACATACACACAAACTATAAATCACTAAGAAACTTGTACTCCAATTTTGCTCTTTTTCAAGATTATTTTGGCTATTATGGGTCCCTTGAATTTCTACCTAAAATTTAGGATCAGCTTGTCAATTTCTGCAAAGAAGACAGGTGAAATTTTGGTAAGGATTGAGTTTAACCTATAGATCAATTTAAGTGGTATAGCCATTTGACCATTGTCTTCTAATCTATGAACATAAAATACCTTGCTGTTAGTTTATTTCAACATGTTCTGATTTTAAGTGTCTTAAAAGCAACAGTGTTTAATAAATAAATTTATATTATCTATAAAATGATCACTGCAGATTCACTCCCTTTAAAAAGTCTATTATAGAAGTTTGTAAGAATACACCAAGTATAGAATATAACATAATGAATACTCATGTGCCTATCGTCCATATTTAACAACTATCAACATTTTGTCATTTTTGTATAATTTACTACCTAATTCAACTTTTGATTTCTTGATAATACTTTTAATATAAGTTCAGTCTTATAGAAAATTTGCAAGAATACTATTAAGAGCTCCCATACCCTTTACTCAGATTCTCTAATAGTTCAATCTTAGACCCTCCATTCTCCTCTTTTCTCATTCCTGCAGTCTCCCTGGATCCTCCCTTCTCTTTCTACTTGCTCTAGAATTGGACTTTGAGCAAGAGTTTGGGAAATATTTCCGAATTTTTTTTAACTTAGAGGTAATTTGAAAGTTCTATATTCTCAATCTTAAAATTATGTTGAAAGTTTGGCATATTTTTTTGCACCATTGTCCCTTAGCCCCACCACTTTTGTTGTGAAAAGAACTAGTAATTTTTTTCCTCATAATATCTTCCCTAGAAGTGCTAATAATAGAAACCAATCTAAAATCTTAGTTACAGTACTTAAAAAGCATAAATAACTCAGTTTGAATAAAGTAAGGGAGTATTTTTAAAAGGTAATAAAGGTAATTAGTTTTAATAATAAGACTTAAGCTGTCCTAAGAAAAAAATTGCAGAGGTTAGATTCACTTCACCTAAAAACAATCAGGAACAATTTTCTTATATAATATCTTTTTTTTCTTCTTAAAATTTAGTGATTTAAAAAAAATACTACCAAACTACAGCTAGGAGAATTGATTTTATAATTAAGATTACATATGTACACATAAATATATATACATACATATGTAGAAATAAACGTATCTCTAATTTCCATTACAAATTCAAAAGTACTTTCCTCTTCATAAAAACAACTTTAAAATACTATAATACTTTTAAAGTCATGAAAGAAAAACTAATTAAGACAGTAATAAAACTCAAAATAGTAACTACAGAAAAAACTGAAAATGCTTTATTTTCAATCTCAACATTGGTAACACTGAATACTGTTGGAACTTTTAGGAAAAAATACAAAAAAGAGAATAAAAATCACTTATAATCTCTATACTATTATCATACTGTGCCTACTGTTTTGTAACCTATCTTTTTCTTAATATACTGTGAATGTTCTTCCATGACTACACATAATACTAAACTTGATTTACTCTATTAATCAGTCGTCCTAATACTGGACATATTGTTTCCAATCTCTTCCCATAATAACACTCCAGTCACCACTATTCTATATAAATTTTGTACATAGCTATGATTTGGATAAATCCCCAAAAGTGCAAATGTTGAATCACATTTGTTTTCATAATCTGTATTCCCAACTACCTACTTATTTATTTAAATTGATTTTTAGAGAGGGAGGAAAGGGGGAGGGGAGAGAGCACGCACAATGTCCCCCAGGTTAATCCATATTGTTGTTAATGGCAGGATTTCTTCCTTGAAGGCTGAATAATATTCTATTGCACATGTGTATGTATATATGTGTGTATATATATGTATGTATATGTATTATACATACATACATACATACATATCACGATTCCTTTATCCTTTTATCCATAGACAGACACTTAGGTTGTGTCCATAACTTGGCTATTGTGAATAATGCTGCAGTGAACATGGAATGCAGCTATCTCTTCAAGATACTGATTTCCTTTCCTTTGTGTATATACCCAAAATAGAGATTGCTGGATCATATGATACGAAGAGCAATCAGATAAGAGAAAGGTAAAAGGCATCCAACTCAGGAAGAAAGAAGTAAAATTACCATTGTTTACAGATGACAAGGTCCTATATGTAAAAATCCCTAAAAACTACACAAAAAAAACTGTTTGAACTAATAAATTTGGTAAAGTTGTAGGATTAAAAAAATCAACATACAAAGACCAGTTGCATTTCTTTTCATTAGTAATGATCTATCTGAAAATAAAATAAAAAAAGAGTATCATTTACAATAGCATCAAAAAGAATAAAATACTTTGGAATACATTTAACCAAGGAAGTGAAAGATCTGTACACTGAAAAGTATAAAACACTTATGAAAGACATTGAAGACACAAATAAATGAAAACTAACCCATGTTCATGGATTCTAAAAATTAAATTGCTAAAATGTCCATAGTACCCAGAATGACATACAGATTCAACATAATCCCTATCAAAACTCCAATGGCATTTTTTCATAAAAATGGAATAAACAATCTAAGATTCATATGGAACAACAAAAGACCCTAAATAACTAAAGCAATCTTGAGAAGAACAGGGTGGGAAGCACCACACTTGCTGATTTTAAATTATAATAGAAAGCTATAGTAATCAAAACAGCATGGCACTATCATAAAAACAGACACACAGACAAATAAACAGAATAGAGGACCCAGAAATAAATCCAAGCATATATGGTCAACTAATTTTCCACAAGGTTATGAAGAACACATAAATACAGAAAGGATAGTCTCTTCAATAAATGATGCTGGGAAAACTGGATATCCATATGCAAAAGAAAGAAATTGAACTGTTGTCTTACACCATACACAAATATCAACTCAAAATAGATTAAACTTAAACTTTATGATTAATCCTAAAACTCCAAGAAGAAAACACATGGGAAAGCTCTTTGACATATAGGTCTTGGCAATGACTTTTTGAATTAGACACCAAAAGCAAAGACAACGGAAGCAAAAATAACCAAGTGGGACTATATTCAAATATAAACCTTCTACACCACAAAGGAACCATCAACAAAATGAAAAGGCAATCTACAGACTGGGAGAAAGTATTTGCAAACCATATATCTGATAAAAGGTGATATAAAAATACATAAGAAACTCATAACTCAATAGCAAAATATCTGATAAAGGGTAATATACAAAATATGTAAGGAACTCATAACCCAATAACAAAAAAAGTAACTCCATTGAAAATGCACAAAGAACTTGAATACACATTTTTCCAAAGGAGACATACAAATGGCCAACAGGTATATGAAAAGGTGCTCAACATTACAAATCATCAGGGAAATGCATATCAAAACCACAATGAGATAATCATCGTACACCTATTAAGACAGCTATTTGAAAGTTCCTAAAAAATGTAATCTATTCTTCAAAGTTGATCTCAAGCCACCTCTCTGAAAGTCCATCCTGACGACTCCAGAGTATCCAGATACCTTCCTTCAGAACTGTTATAACATTTTGTCAGATTCTTCTATTTTATCCTATGCCTAAGTTGCATGGGCTTTGGAATAAAACAAGACTTTCATATCTTTGCCACTTCTAGTTATCTGATCTTAGGAAAGGTTGCCTAAATTATTTGTACTCAAGTGATTCGCACTAAAAATGGGGAGAATGATATTTAATATATCAGAAGAGAGGAATTTATCCGGAAACTAAGCTCCAAGGGCCCTTTCACTTGTACTTGTTTCTAGTACTTGATTTTGTACCCCCAATTTTGTATTGTTTTTTTCCCAAATAGGACACCCCAAACTGTGTAACTTCAGACACTTCAAAATTTGGATCCATCCATGTCTATAATAAGAAAAAATTCATATATGGAGGCACAACATATTCAGAAACAAGGACAGCTACTTAAGCAAATATCTTTAGCTTGGAGACTTGGGTGACTCACAGAACTGGCAGTGGCACCTTTGAGTTTGATTTCAATGAAATTGATACAAATCTTATAAAATTATTCATTCAGTAGTCAACTAGAAGGTAACATTTAGTGAAAAGAGAGTATTTTATCTTAGTTCAAGTTCAGAAAGGTTTATGCTGACACAATACCTGAATCTCTTTGTTTTTCTGGTAGGCATGCTTAAAAAGAACTGTTTCTCAAGTGAAGGTAAGAATGATGAAAGCTATTAAATGTATTTAGTATGAAGCATTATTATACATTCCATTTTTCTAACATTTTATTATGAATCATAAGTACATTCAAGCTATCTAAATTTTATTCTATAAATGGAATAGTGATATATAATATATAATTTATGTGCCATAATTTATTTTTCTCCACATTTGTCCTTTCATTGCTATGCACAATACTTTATACAAAACTTTATGCAAATAACGTTTTGTAACTAAATATAATAACTTTACAAATAAAGTTATTGTAACTAAATACAGTAACTTTATGCAAAAAAATTTAATGTAGAATAACTTGACAATATAATCAGTTATCAGTATGCACAGAAACAGTTAAAACATTTCAAGAGCAAACATTTCTTTGAAATACAGATACCACAACTGTATTTTTATGAAGAAAAATTAGGAAGAAAGGTGTACATTTTTCTCTGCACCAGAAGTTTAAAAATTGGAGTTTCAAAACATACATAATAGTTATTGACAAATTATTTTATTTTGTTTGTTTTCACTAGCAAGTATAATTGCAAACAGTAGAGAAGCTATTGTATCATACTGTGTTTTTTAAAACTGAGACTTTATTTGTATTTAGAGCATTATTATAAAGTTGATCAGCACACTGAAATTTATTTTCCTAAATAAAAATAGACCACTTCCCTCATCACTTCAAATTCTCTATACCTGAAGACTAAAAAGTGTCTCAGTTACAAAATAAATATTGGAGATAGTGTTTTTTTAAGAGGTAGGGTTGTATATATTACTTTTTTTCTCAAGGTTATGAAAAGGCAAAAGCAATTTTCCATTAGTAACTATATAAATTTTTAGTATTAGAATCTCCTCCAAGAATGGCAAAATAAATATTAATAGCAAAATAAAACTCTTCTTATAATTAGAAGGCTAATTGACATACAAGGGTTGACAAAAGTAGGTTTACAGTTTTGAGTACATTAAGCAGTTTATTCTTTTATTATTTATTAATTATTGCATTATTTATTTGTATTATAACTGTAAACCTACTTTTTGCCCACCCTGTATGTTCAATAATCATTATTGAATGCATAAGTGCAAGAAGATTCAAAGATGAGTTAGAGACACTAGAGTTCATACTTTCAAGTCGCATATAGTACAATCTAGAAAACACACACACTCGCATACATTTTTAAAACACTTACTCTTATATATCCTTCTCTGAGAACATCATCCAAAATGTGCTAAGTTATCTCCATTTCTTCACCTCCTATGCACCCTTAAAACCAGTCAAATCTAGTTTCTGCCTGTACCTCCTATGCACTCTTAAAACCAGTCAAATCTAGTTTCTTGTCATGTCACAATACACTCCATGGTAACAAATCCAATGGATGCTTTTCAGTTCTCCCCTGACTGTATCTCTCAGGAACAAGGCAAGGACTGCCTACTCTCATCACTTTTATTCAACACAGCAATAGGAAGCCTAACTAGAGTAATTAGGCAAGAAGAAAAAGAAAAGGCACCCACATTGGAAGAAAGAAGTAAAACTGTCACTATTTGCAGATGGCATGATATTATACAAAGAAAAATGCTAAAGGCTATATAAAATTGTTTGAATAAACAAATACTGTAAATTTGCAGGATTCAAAATCAAATATGCAGAAATCTGTTGTATTTCTATACACTAATAACAAGAAATTAAAAGAAACAGAAAGAGAAGTTAAGAAAGCAATTCCATTTCCAAATGCATCAAAAAGAATGAAATAAGTAGAAATTAATTTAACCAAGGATGGGGAAAATCTGTACAGTAAAAACCTATAAAACTCTAATGAAAGAAACTGAAGAGCAAATAAATGGAAAAATACTTCATGCTCATGGATTGGAAGAGTTAATATTATTAAAATGTTCATACTATTCAAAGCAATCTAAAGATTCAGTTCAATCCCTATCAAAATTCCAATGACATTTTTCGCAGAAATAGAAAAAACAATCCTAAAATTTGTTTGAAACACATAAGACCCCAAATAGCCAAAGCAATCTTGAGAAAAAAGAACAAAGCTGGAGGCAGCATGTACCCTGACTTCAAACTATATTACAAAGCCACAGTAATTAAAACAGTAGGTATTGGCATAAAAAGACACACAGATCATTGGAACAAAATAGAGCCAGAAATAAACCCACCCATATATGGCTAATTAATTTACAACACAGCAGCCAAGAACATACAATGAGTAAAAAAGATTGTCTCTCTAATAAATGATGTTGAGAAACTGGATATTAACATGCCAAAAAATGAAACTGGACCCCTACCTTACACCATACACAAAATGAATTAAATACTTGAATGTAAGACCTGAAACCATAAAACTCGGGAAAGAAACATAGGTCATAAGCTCCTTGGCATAGGTCTTGGCAATTTTTTTTTTAAAATTTGACACCAAAAGTAAAAGAAACAAAATTAAATAAACAATAGGGACTACATGAAATTAAGAAGCTTCTGCAGATCAAAGGAAATCATCAATACAATGAAAAAAACAATCAGCTGAATGGGTTAAAATATTTGCAAATTATATATCTGATAAAGAATATCCAAAATATATAAAGAACTCATACAACTCAATAACAAACAATGAGGGGAAAGCAGAGGGGGAACATCTGTAATACTCTCAACAATAAAGATAAATTTTTTAAAAAATACACAGATTTGAGAACTAAAAAAAAGAAAAAATTTTGATGAAAAATGGTATATAATTATATAATGTAATCATAATACCCACCCTTCAATGTTGAGTGGGTTTATTTGAGTAAATATAATAAAAATTCATTCTTAAAACTTTAAAATCTTATACTCCTTTATAAAAATGACCAGAGTCCCGGTGCATGGATTCATGCATATTGAAAGGAAATTAATTAGAAGAAATATTTTAATATCGCTATTCGCCCTTTCTCTATAATAGAAGTACCAACCAAATTGCCGATGAACAATAACAGATCGAAACACATGCGTGTGATTGGTGCCAGTGAGAGCTTTATATGTATCGTGCATGCATGAGTCCACTTAGCCTTTTATAGATATAAAATACACAAAAATTAAGTGTAATAAAGACTATGTCATGTTTAGGCCAGTATTAAATAGATATCCTAATAAACATTTAAATTAGTAGGTTCAAAGTAAAAAAACAAAAACCTTGGAAACACATGTGCAGTATCAAAGTTTTAGAAATAGCTTTGGTGAAGATTTTAGTTTTTCTTTTGGCTACAGTGTCATTTTTTTCCTGCTAATTTAAGTTCTAGCAGTTCATTTATTTTATGTACTGCAGATTATGTTGCCAAGGAGAAAAAAATTATTCCAGTGTATTTCCACAGTAAACATGGAAAATCATATACTTAATTCTCTTTCCAGTCAAAATAAGGGGGCTACATCTAACAAATACAGAGCTTAGATCAACTGTATTTCTTCCATGTTAACTTCCCCAAATAACCACACTGAAGTCAAAATTATTATTATATCAAAAGTAATTAATTTTTAAGTGCTTTTAGACACCACAAAAAGAATTCAAATTTACTCACTCTAATGAGCTCATTCAACAATTTGACAAGGATCTGAAATACTGACTAAAAGATAAATAACACTTGATAAAAACAGCAGCAACAATAACAAAATAGCTTGAAAAGGACTAGCAAATTTTCATCTTTATCCTCAAACTCTCTCCCTATGGGACACAGATACTTTAAACATGCTTCCTGGACTCTTTCATGTAATCATTCCACAAGTGTGTGAAACCTAACTTGTCCCCAAAACACTTTAGGAAGAGCTTGTTATCAATGCCACTCCTTCACATTCCCTCCAACCAACAATTACTACTTTATTTACTGGTGTCAACATATACCCAATCTAGCAAATTTAGCCATCAACAACAACTCCTTTTTGGTATTTCACACTTCTAGTTTAATCACAAAGTCAACCGATTTTTACTTAAGATATGTGTTGTTCAATGCTCCCAATTTTTATCTGCCTTGTCTTAACAATCCTAGTATCTATAATCGCCTTTTAAGTGGTTAAACTTCTGGGCTCACTATCCCAGTTCATTCCTCAGATGGATACCAGAATACTATTTATTAAAACCAAATATGTAGTATCTCTTTCTTACCTAAGAATTTCTTTGGTCACGCTACCTAGAACAGTGCTTTTTCAAGTGTGGTCTCTGAATCACCAATATTGGCATCATCTGGAAATTTGCTAGAAAATTCAAGTCCTCTGACTCCACCCCAGATCTAATGAATCTGAAACTCTGGGGGTGGAACCTAACAATCTGTGTTTAACAAGCCCTGCAGGTGAGAATCAGTGGTTTAAGTTGGTCCTGAGCAATGATTTATTGATATTTTTAAATACAGAGTTCATTAAAGGGTTCAGCAAACACTATCATTTATCTTCCTTTTAAATAATTTTAAAATTGTAATACAATTAGCACATATTATATTGTGCTGTATTATGTAATTTTGGATAACATCAAAAGTTTGCCTGCTACCTCAGAGCAAGAAATGGTATAATGTATAAAAAGGTTATGGCTCTGTTCATGTTTCATGTTTGTTTGTTTGTTTAACTCAAGTCAGCAAGTATAAGCTCAAATAAAATTTTACAAACACATTATTAAAGGCACATCTTTTTTTTTTTTTGCACTGGCTTTATTGTGCTTCACAGATGTTATGTATTTTTTTCCAAACTGAAGGCAAGACCCTTCACCAGCAAATGTTTACCACTCACTTTACTGCAATACTTACTTTACTGTAGTGGTCTGAAACCAAACCTGCAATTATCTTTGAGGTGTACACCTGTACCTGCAAGCAGAGTTCAATTCATTTAATGCAAGATTCAGGTGCATGTATTTGGCCTTTCAGCCCAAATCAAATAGAAGAGCTTTCTATGAATTTTGTGTACTTCTCAAATTATTCTAATTATATTTGTGATGAAGTTATTCTAAGTTTGGGAAAGAGTTTTACTTTTTCCAGTAAAAGCAATTTACCTATAAAACTTACCTAGTTACAATAAGAAATGTTAAAGAAACATTAACATGCATGAAGTGAGACTGATTTGGCCCAAGATGTCTCAAAGTCTTACTATTAATTAGCACCACTTGATTTTTCAGCTAATATTGACTACACTGACAACTATGTTCAAAATGAAATAAATATGCTGGAAGCTCTCACAAAAGCTAAAATACAATGCTAAATTTCATTCATAGTCATATATCAGTAAAATTTACACTGTACTGATAAAAAGTGATAACTTTTCATTAGATTTCTTATTTTGTTTTTTATTTTCTTTATTGATTAAGGTATTACATATGTGTTCATACAAGGTTTTACAAATATGGTCTCTGACAAGTTTCATGGTTTAAAAAAAAAGTGTGCCTGACATTGCAATAAATATATTAAATTAATAAAACTGTTATCCAAAAACTGAAATAAAACCCTGGTACATGTCTGAAATGCTGAGAATACAAAATTACTCATCACCTATACTTGATTAATTCAAATGCTGACATAATGTTTCCAATTTAACTGAATGAGAATATGAATGTGGCAGATCTCTCCATTACATGTGTAGAAGTTTCTCAAATAGGTAAATGCAAAATGCAAGAATGGTAAAATGACAAACAATGGAGAAGAAATAGAGAGTTAGAAACATCGATCAGCTGCCTCCTGCACACCTCCCACTGGGGATGTGACCGCAACCAAGGTACATGCCCTTGACCGGAATTGAACCTGGGACCTTTCAGTCCGCAGGCCGACACTCTATCCACTGAGCCAAACCGGTTAGGGTGGAGAAGAAATTTTTAATGTCTAAATCAGTTTTTAACATACCATCAACTAAACTGTTAGAAGTGTTGAGACGACTATATTAAGGGAAGTCAATAAAATTTTAAAATCTGAGGCGGGGGGGGGGGGGGGGGGGGTGGTAGTTCCTGTAAAAGCTATTGCCAGCTTTCATGAAGTAATAATTGTTCACTACTAAGGACTGAATATTAAGGTGTTTAAAAGTAGTTTTAGATAATCACATGCAGACTATTGCTTAAATTAAAGATTTTTAAACTAATTATAATGTTATGAATATAAAATTTCCAAATTCATTTTTTATACCAAACTTAGGTGGGCATGTATCCTGAAGCAGGATATAAATACTTCAAAAGAAACAAAAAATACTTTATTTATTAAATCAAAAAACCTTTCAAATAAAAATAAGGGGCAAACTAATTTGATAATCCAGATGTTTAATATGCTGAAGAAACTCAATTTGACAATATAGTTACAATGTTACCAAACTTATGAATATAGGTATATTGATTCTTACAATTTTAAGGTTCACTATGAAAGTAAAATAAATTCCACTGCCTGAAATTTAACAGATCAGCAAAAAGTTATGTGTTTTTTCTTAATGTTATCAACAAATATCTCAGAATATCACAAAATATATTATTTTCTCAAAAAAAAAAAAAAACAAAACTCACAACAATGAAACTCACTGATGACTCCATCCTATTACCTCCCTCCAAAAGGAACACTTACTCTTTGACTCTACTATGAAAATACATCTCCTCTACTATGAGTGTCAACCTATGAACCAGAGGTCAAGGGTTCGATTTCCCATCAGGGCACATGCCCAGGGTTGCAGGCTCAATTCCCTGTAGGAGGTGTGCAGGAGGCAGCTGATCAATGATTCTCTCTCATCATTGATGTTTCTATGTCTCTCCCTCTCCCTTCCTCTCTGAAACTAATAAAAATATATTGAAAAATATCTTACTGTTTCTCTTTAAATCTGTATCAGTTTATTTGAAGAGTATTGTGAGAATGTAAAATGAGTTTTAAAACATTACCATTTGCTACTACTTATCTGTATGAACCAGAATTTCCTAGGAACAATTCAGTAAAAATAAAATCCTATATAATAAAAGGCTAATCTGCAAATTGACTGAACAGCTGTACGACTGGTTGCCATAACGCACACTGACCACCAGGGGGCAGGCACTCAACGCAGGAACTGCCCCCTGGTGGTCAGTGTGCCTCAGCCAGAAGCAGGCCTAATCTGGCAGGCGGACATCCCCCAAGGGGTCCCGGACTGCGAAAGGGCACAGGCTGGGCTGAGGAACCCTCCACCCCCAGCCAAGTAAACGAATATTGTGCACTGGGCCTCTAGTACAAAAATAAAGCAGGTGTTGAGGCTGATATAAAATAGCAACTTTCAAGTATAACTGCAATTTTAATTTCTCATTATTCCTGATTGACTTTATCTGAAGAATGCTAGGAGTTTGAAATTACAGGATAAAAGTATACTAATAAAATGTTATTTTTACTTCTGCAAAATGTGTGTTGTTGTTTTTTTAAAAGACTCTCTACAAATTAGAAAGTCTGAAATCTATTAATGAGATTTCAGACTAGATAAATCCAAACTCATGCCATAATCTGGCTAGTCCTAATTACCTTTCAGTTTATTTTCTCATAAGGACCACTTCTTTCCTTAAGCAATACTATATGCCATGATTCCTGGAATATACATGATTTTATGTCTTTATATATGCTCTATACCAGAAATGGCCTTCTCCCACTTCTGGCAAATTTTATTTTTCATTTTTATTTTATTTTTTCCAACACCATTTATCCCCTCTATGGCCTCTTCCATCTCCACCTCCACCACCACCACACTGTTGTCCATGTCCATGAGTTCCCTTATTTTTCCTTTTTTGCTCAATCCCATCACCCCTCCCAACAACTTCTCCCCCCACCAGAACTGTCTGTCTGCTTTCTATCTATGAGTCTGTCTCTATTTTCTTTGGTAGTTCAGTTAATAACCAGAAAAAAATGTTCCTTTCCACTGTGAAACTCAAGACAGACTTAACCACTTTCTCTTCTATACACTATTATAGTACTTATCACTACCTATTATTACAGTTATTTAAATATATTGTCTTCTTAAATGCTAACAAATCCTTTGAATGCAGGATCCAAGTTATATTCATTCTTGTACCCCTTTCCCCCTCAAGTTCTTAATACCTTAAGGTTGGAATACATGTACAAAAAATGGAAAAAATACAAGGTAAGTAATATAACAAAAGGATATAAAGTGAGAATAGTAATAGAGTAAGTTTAGTTCCTAAAAATTAATCATGGAATAAGAATAGAATGGTACTGTCTTTAGCCAATGTACTCAAATTATGGTCTGCAACCTATTTGCCAGTCTGCGATGTGATAAATATAAAAGTTGTGATTAAGCATTTAGAGACTTTCTTAGGAATTTGACAGGAACTTTTATATCGATTGAATCTTTTTGGATCTTTTAAATTTCATTTCTCTAATAATTCATTTTAATTATATTTTTATAAGTAATCAGTCAATGATAGATTAAAAACCGAAAAAACGCAGACTGAGAAGTATTACAGTAGAGATAAAAGATAGAAAGATAAGATCTTGTTTGACTCTTTCAATGAGTATTTGGTTTAGAAGGAAAAATATATATATAAATTTCTGTAATATGCATCAAAACTATCCATATTTCTGAAAGTTTACATCATAATTTTTCAACTTTAAAACATAGCTATTACTAGAATTATAATTATACCTGAAAATACTAATGCATAACTAATATTTACTTCTAAAGTTATTCATATGAAGACTATTTCGAGTTATAATTAGGACTTGTTTCTCTTACTGCCTATCAGACACAATGGCACAGATGGCTACCCATCTTTAACTGACTCCATCTTTAAAAGAGCTATCCTATTGCCTGGTAAAGCTTTTTAGCTTTCTTCAGCTCTCTGCCCAATCTGCATAATCTCAAAATCCTGGTAACATATAAAAGCAAAATAATTGTACTTTTTTTCTTCAGAAACTCTTATTTCAATATATTTATTCCTATCAAGAGAGATTAATTTATTTTCTCAATCCTCGACATTAGGAGTTGGCAATTTTTTTCTGTAAAGAAGCAAATAAGTATTTTGAGGTTTGTGGGCTATGTGGTCTGCTGTCACAGCTACTCAACTCTGCTGCTGTAGCAAGAAAACAGCCATAGACAATATGTAAACAAATGGGTATGGCTGTGTTCCAATGAAATTTTACTTACAGAAACTGGCAACAGGTTTTCAGATTTGGCCCAAGGACTATTAACTTGTTGATTCTGTTCTGCATCATTATTTATAATACAAATGTACAATCATTAAAAAACTATCACACAGTAGGTGCTCAAAAATTATCATTGTTGTTTGCATTTATCATCAGCTTTTTAAATGGAAAGACTTTGAGACTTTCGTCAATATTCGGGCTTACAGAAGATAAGACACTATATAAGACACTAAGAAAATCTAAGTAAGTATATTGAAAAAAAATTTGTGCCTTTTCTTTAATACCATATGTCTAGGAAAGCTATAAGCCTTTCATACTATTATTAGATAGCAGCATTCCCTCTGGCCATAAAAAAAGAGATCTAGAGATTTTTTTACATTAATTGCCACACCACTGCAACAAGTAATATATGTGCAATAATCCCCACAGAGCAGCACTTTTAAAGTGAACCACAAACTTGGCCCAAATAGTCATAACATCACAGATAAAACTAACCACAATTCAGAGTAGGATGCTTTTTGCCTAACTATATCTATTGGGCAACTTCAAAATGCAGAGCTCTTGTTTCTATTTTTAACAAACCTGGAATGTAGATTTATTTCATCTTTGGGGTTCCCCAGCATATGCTCACTCCTTTCCTTCAAGAGGTGAGGCACTCTAGAACTCAAGTCAAATCCTAACCTTCCTTTTTACACCTAAGTTCTGGAACTTACTAGTGGAATGTATAGTTCTGTGAACAATTCTCTTCCTCATTCTACAACTCTTTCCCTCAGAACACAACAGAAATTGCTAAATGTTTAATAGGTTTCCAAGGGAGTCTTACAGTTAGATTCAAAATGTCTTAACGTAAACATTATTGCTAAATCCCTCTGAAAACTCTCCTGACTCTAAAACTACCTTTACAGAGATTACTAAAAAATTTCTAGTTCACACTCTTCTATAAAATATCAAGTGGTTGGTTTTTGTCTAGTAATGATTCTCAAAAATCTTATCATTGGACTATGAGTAACTGCCTTTGAAGAACAGGAATTGAGTGAAAGAAGCCTAAAAAGAATGTAAGTGGGTTCTCTGACGGGCATTCACATTGAAACAATAATGAGAAGGCAGTATGTACTGTTGTTCTGCAAATATGATTTCTGTGAGAGAGGGAAGTGCTCCTGGAAAAGGGCTTAGGACACATCTGCATGTTCACTGAGGCCTAAAATTTGAGATGAAAAAAACTGTCATCATGGGGTCTTAAGACTATTTTCTTTCTCCTTGTTTTCTTTCCAGTCAGTGACTCTTCTGATTTCCCAGACTTAAAATTCTAAAGTGACTCCTGATAAGTTTCCATTTGCTTGAAAATTCAATCACAAAGTCTTAGTAATTATTTTGTTATTTCTTTTATACCATTGCCACTCACTGTCATTACATATAGAGAACATGCTATGCTGCCTACCTGTTTTTTGTCAAGATTCTTCAACACTTCTGTACATTTTTGCTAGAAATCTTCCCCAAATACTAACCTTACTTTCCAATGTTTGAATAAAATATAGCCTGATAAATAAGACAATTTAACTAATGCCTAGTAATAATAAAATATTTTAAATAGTTACAGAATGAGGGAAATGGTTTAGAGTAGTAAACTGAATTTAAGTAATTTGTAAACAATAAAAAGAGGGGAAAATATCAGCAGCAAAAAACAAGTGACTTGGAGGTTTTCTAGATAGTGTTCTATGGAGAGAATTTCTGACTGGCTTACCTATGCAACAAAGGAAGTTGCCAGTGTTACTACTCATGGCACATCAGTCACTCTACCACTGGAGGGAGTCTGGTCACATATCCTTTGATGTGACTTTTACTCTAATAATTTCCTGTTCTTCACTGGGAATGAATTAGAAACCCTACTAGGAATATGAATTGGTTTAACATAATCTGATGGTCTTAGAGCTTTTTTCAAGTTTGTTTCTTTTCGTTTTTATTTTATTTTTGTTTTGTTTCATAGTCACTAATAAAAATTTACAGTATCTCTACAGTCATATCTGGGTCAAAGAAATGAATACAGAGATCACATATGGTAGTACAGAGCTATCTTTAGAAAAAAATCTTAAGGAAAAAAATTGTTAAGTCAAGAACAGAGAACGGTTCGGATGCAAACACCTACCCAAAGCAGGTATCAAAGTCACAAGGCACATGAAACGCAGCAAACAGTAGATGTGAAGCAGAAGCTGAAAAGAGCTTGCAAGGTTAAGGCTGACAAGGATATGTCTGATGGGATAGGAAAATGTAAGCAAAGAATAGAATATTGTAACTGTCCTTTTAAAATTCAGATTTACAGTTTCCATTTATTACTCATGAAGTTAAATTGACATAAGAAGTATTTACCAAGTAAATAAAACACAACTGAAATGAAAAAAAAAAAAGATCAAAACATTGGCAAAAAATAAAATTAAAAGCAGTTCACCTCAGGAATGTATGCAGAGAATAATATTCCATTTATAATAATAATTATTCTTTATTTTGTGTCAAAACTTGAGAAAAGATACATAATAATTCATTTAATTATTTTAACAATCCTACAGGATCAACATTATTATATCCATTTAAAATGAGAAAGCTTGAGGCTAAACAAAAGTTAAATAATTTGCTTAAGATAACAAACATATCTATAAAAAGGTCAATATTCTGTAGAGGTCTTTCTGATTCTAAGATGGTATCACTATGCTATATGCATGCCAGTGAGACGTCACATTCCTGCACTATTAAAGATAACAGTTATGGCAACTCCTCCTAGATGTGTGCTTCAGAAAATGTCACTAAGGATTACCTAATACAGCAGAGATAAACTAAACATGCTACTAAGCATTTCATGTTACCTTATGTTTCCAAAGATAAAATTGTTTAGTTCACATGTCAATAAGCATAAAGAAGGAACTCCCAGCTAATTTATAACTTGGATAGGATAATGTACAAATTTAAAGAAATTTATCTTTTTTTAACTATATAAAAAGGAGGAAACCTTTCTTTTCCTCCACAAAACTATTGTTAGAGACAAAGACAGGGAAATCTGTCAGTGTTTGTATGTGCAATTTCTTTAAAGCATGTCCCCCTGCTGACTACTAGCATCATAAACTCCATAAACCATATCTAGAGAGTCATAAAATGCCTAGATCATGGAAATAATGCTATTAAAGCTAGGAAAACTTGGGGATGGATTTAAATGCTATACAACAAATTATTTTTGTATTTTCTCCCTTACTATTATACTTATGACACATCAGTCACACAAGAGTACAGGGAGCTGGGATGCATGTAAAGCAACATATGGATAAATCATTCCTTTCAGCAAGAAAAGAAAGCTTCTATATACATATGCATGATAAAAACAATGAAAAGTACAAGTAATGTAGAATTCTGTGTGTGAGTAGGGGCTATTTTATCTTATCATCTGTAAATTAGAGTCTGAAGTATCTATATGAAGAAACAAACTGGAGATGGTTTCTCATATTATTGATGCTTGCATATGAGAAGTTAATGCTTTTTTTCCCCTTCAGTTTTTTTGAAAGCCACAATTAAAGTACATTACATATGCAACTTGAGGATACTTCAACACAGCAAAAAGGAGGAACAGAAATACTCTTGTACTTAGAATAGAGATTATGCAAACTACTATATCTACAGCACATCTACCTAGCTTTCCCAATAGAAGTCTATCAGGAATCATCATTTTGAACTACAAGTAACATCCAGGCAGGGACCATGAACTAGGAACCAAAGATCACATGCCTAGGATAAAAGCACAATGAGATAATATGTGAGTGTATAAGAACCCTCTAACTTCATTAAAAAAATTATATGACTATTTCACAGACTATTAAATACTTTGAGAAACTATGAAATAATGAAACATCGTGAATTGTAACTAATAATGCACACGTTAATTTATAAGAAAACAGGCAAGTGACAGACAAAAAATATAAAAGAGAGCCAAGGAAAAATAAGACATACAGTATGCTTACCAGCAACTATAGCTCTTAGTTGATGTAATATGCAAAACATCATAAAATTAAAACATCTACAAGTGGAGAGGGTAAAAGGAAACGTATATTTAATAATAATATGTTCTCCTTTTCTGTTTTATTCCACTTCCAAGAAATTCATGTTGCTCCCATTTTTCCTATTGTCAGGTCAATAGAGTGAAACAGTGAGAAAAGTAAAGAGCAAATAAGACAAATGTGTTTCTATGATCATAAAATTATGACAATACAGCACTTACTATGTACTAAGCACATAAATGTTTTGCCACATCCTAATCTTTCTATGTTAAATATTTACAGAAGTAAAATGATGAGACCTGAGAAGAAGTGAAAGGTTGGAAGTGAAGGAAGCAAACGGCATCTATCTAGCTGAAAATTTCTCAATATAAAATTATGATAAATAAGGTCTGGTTGACAAATTTAATGCAACATTTTAAAATTGTTCTATAAAACAACTATAGTATCTCTTTTAAATTATTCTTATGAAGTCAACTTAACATTTTTGGAATTGACATGTATAGTCACAAAATAAAAAAGTAAACATTTAAACAACATCTCTGAGCAACCTATTTCCTAATTTTACACATCTTTTAATAGAGGCGTAGGTAGATTTGTAGGTATAAGCTATTTTATAAAATGAAACCCTATTTAATTTATATTTAATCAACTAAAAGTCTGTAAATAAGTAGTAATTTTCAGAGATATTGCCTAGTGCCAGCACCCCACCTCAAAATTAAATGTTACATAACTTACTCATTTTTCAGAATCAATATTGTGAACTGATACAACTAAAAAATACCACCAAAATATAATAGCTACCATTCTAAAAGAGACCACAATATATGCAGCATTATTTTTGCACTCTACACTATTAACTTTGTTAAGTTCATAAAAAAGTAAAAAAACATTATTTTCCCTATTATCTCTAAAACATATGGTAAAGGCAATATTAAGTATTAAGATTACTGGGTTCTGAGGAGCAACCATGAATTGCCTATTTCCAATTACTACAGTAATGAGTTTTTGGTATATCATTGAAGTAAATGAAAATGAAATAAAATACTTACAATGGTAACATTACAAAAAGTCATTTCACAGAAGCATAAACTATAACCCACATGACTTCCTATGTGGTATATTAAAAATAATCTTTATAGTCTAATAATGCAAGCTTATATACGAAATACCAAAATAATGACTTTTAGATGCCATAAGTATGTGCACCCATTATGGTGACCAAAATAGTCTAAGGATAAAGGAAATACTATAAGCAGCGTTTGCGAGAGTATTTATTTGTCCATACTACACCTATTTCAGAAATTATTTAAAGTGACTCTGGCTTCAAAGAACAATTATTCTGTGTCCTAAACTTATTAATAAACAGAAATTCAATGTTCAGTTGACCTAAACTGTACTGTATAGCAACACCTAACCAAGTTACTACCATGCCCATGACTTCGGAAACAAGACCTATGGCCTCTATTTGGATTACATACTGATAAATTTTACAACCTTACTGTGAGCACATCAGTATCTCTACATAACCTGAGCTTAAAACATGTTTAAATCACCAGTTAAACATTATAAAGAGTTAAACATTAATTTAATTTACAGCCAAAAGTGTCCAGGGTCATCTTGACAATATAAATTGTTTTTTTCTTTATCACAATTGTTTTTCCTTTCTCACATATATTTGGCCAGTGGTTACTAATCCGATGACTTCTTTACAAATGAAGTTTTATTCCGCATTACTGAAATAGCACTGACTCTGCAACTACTCCAACTAACACAGAAGCGCTAGAACTACCCACACTGTACATGGTACTAGCTTCTCTGTAACGCTCAGACCTGTCTGCGTTCAATCAATTTCCTTCTTTGGGAGCCGGTCAACTTTAACAATAAATAGAAGGCACCGTATAATATCAAGGCACCTATTCTGAATCACAGCAGATATGCGAGTCCACTTCCTTTACAGATTGTTTTTTCCCGTCTTAACTTTTTATTTTTATATTAAATTTTTGGGGTGACACTGGTTAATAAGATTCTGACACCTGGGCAGATTTTTCACGTTTCTGAATGACAGCCCCAAAAGCTTGTGGCTGTCCTTGGTGCTGAAACTCACTCTTTTTCTGCCTTTTCACTGGAAACAAAACAAACAAACAAACAAACAACAACAAAACCCCACAAAAAACCCTGTGGTCCCAATCCCATTCGGAGAGGATAAAAATAACTCTACATTGTGTGTGCTGGGGATAGGGGCGAGACGGGGGATGATGGCCGAAGATGGGAGGTTTTAAAAAGGAACTGTTAAGTTTCTGGCCAGAAAATGCCAACTAGTGGGGTGGGGGTGGGGAGGGGTTGCTGCAAACATCTCGACTCTAGAGGGCATTTCCCTTTCGGTGCCAGGAGACCCAGGGAATCGGGACTGCGGCAAAGACCAGAGTCGCGGTTCGACCCGGGCGGGAGCGGCGCGCTCCCCGGGCAGCTCCTCGCTGGGGCCGTTGGGCGAGGACAGCGAGGGGCGCCGCGGCCGGGGACGCCGCCGCCGCCTTCCCGTGCCAAACGCGCCAGCCCCGGTGTCCTTTTGTTTCTGGGGTCTGATGGGAGGGCGGCGGGGCTGAGGGGAACCCCCACCTGCATTTATTTGCACCGAGGGGACAACAAAAGACCTTGCCGCCCGAGTGGGCAGGGTCCGCGGAGCCCGACTGGCCGCGGCGCCCGGGCGCGCGCGGGCTCGGCCCCTCTCCCTCCGGTCCCGGCCGCTCTTACCGTCCCGGTCGCACAGCTGAATGGCCTCCAGGCTGAGGTTTTTGATCACCTCCTCACAGGGGCTGGTGGGGCTGTTGAGGGCATGATCCAGGCGCGGCACCTCCATTTTCCTAAGCCCCTTCTCAAGCCACCTGCCTCGCAGCCAGGCTCTCTCCGCGGACCGGGTGGGAGCGAAGGGCGGGAAAGGGAAGGGGAGTGGCGGAGGAAGGAGGAGAGGACCGCGACGCGGCGCGGAGGGGTTGAGGCTCGAGCCGCGGGGCTAGGGAGCCGCGGCCGAGACGGCGGCTGTGGCAGAAGCTCCGCGGGGAGTGTGCGCCTCCGGGAGACCGAGAGGGACCTGGCGCGAGGGCGGGAGGCGCGCGCTCCTGGCGGGGAGGGGACGCGGAGTGCCCGGAACGTGAGGGAGGAGGCGCGGCGCGGCGCGGCGCGCGCACGCTCGCGAGAGGACGCGCCCACCTGCCGGCGCGAGGCGCCCGGACTCCCGCGCGCACGCGCCCCCGGCTGCCCTCGCGCCACGGGCCCCGTAACCCCGCGGGTGAGGCGGCGGACGGCAGAGCGCGCGGGAACGGCGGGCGGCCGGGGTGCCGCGTGCGCGCTCACCTGTCACTGGCTCCTGGCGAGGGCGACCTGGCGTCCTTTCCCTCCTCGCAGTGTCAGCTGGAGCCCAGGTTGGCACTGCGGCGTTTCTGCGCGGGGAGGTGAGGGTGAGCAGGTTGGTGGTCAGGGGCTGGAAAAATAAGGCGAGTGCAGAAGACCTTTCGTATTGGGCGCTTTGGAACCAGCGGGCTGCCTTCGCCTGCTCAAGGTCCCCGGCTGCTCGCTTCCCAGACCTTGCTTGTTCAGCGGGCCCTTCTGGTCAGCTTCGTCCGTGTGGGGAATGAGTGGGTTATTTGCGGGGTGGCACGGTTCAGGGGCAGAACCAGTCCCCCTCCCCGCCTCCCTCCCTTCTCTGCAATAGGAAATGTGCTTCTGCAAGGTACCCTGAACTCGTCTGCCCATTGTTTTCAGCGACAGTTAAGAGTGTGCAGTGCACTTAGTGAAGGTACAAATGCTTTAAACATTCAATACTTGCAGGTCACAGCGTGTTGACCTCTGTTACCATTTGCTTCTTTGGAGTAGTGTTTCGTTGTGCTGCCGTCTCAGGATCCAAAAATAGTGACCTCCCTCCCCTTTGTGGTGTGTATTTGTGTTTGAAATTAAGGGTCCTTTTTATTGATTTTCCAATTTCAAAAATGTTTAACCCATAAAGTAACAATTTACATGTAGATTGCTATGTGCTATCTTTTCTAACCACATCCATTTAGTCATAACATAATTAAATACACTGAGTGGCCAGATTATTATGACCACCCGACTTTTGCAGGCAAATTAGTTATAATTTCGCGCTGAAGTTGCTAGAGGGCCAGACCATTATAAATGTCTAAATAGCACAACATACCTAAGTATCATTGCTGATCAAGTTCATCCTATCATGTTTATGGCGTACCCCAATGGAGATGGCTTCTTCCAACAAGACAATGCGCCATGCCACAGTGCTCGTATTGTGCAGGAGTGGTTTCAAGAACATGAGGGAGACTTTACCTTGCTTAGGTGGCCCCCACAATCACCAGATCTCAACCCAATTGAGCATTTGTGGGACGAAGTTAAAAGAGCCATCAGGCAGCTGGTTCCACAACCATCAAATCTCACAGAACTGGACAGTGCTATTCATCAGGCATGCTGTCAGATTCCTCACATCACCTTTCAACATCTCGTGGAGTCAATGCCAAGAAGAATCGCCGTAGTATTGAAGGCAAAAGGTGGCCCAAATGAAGTACTGATGGGGTGGTCATAATAATCTGGTCACTCAGTGTATAGTTAATTGAAGCTGGTAAAACAGAAGGACCAGCTTAAGGTAATAAGCCCGAGAGAAAACTTGCCACAACTGCAAGTTGTTAAAAAGTCTGTGGAAGGTCATTGTGTTCTTAAAGAGGAGTGTCCTCGTTGTGAACTTAGGTTTGAGTGAAGATGGATCTCCTCTGTGTAGTTTTGTAAGGTGGGGGTGTCCACTAGGAAAGGGTAAATTTCACATGATTAGATTCTTGGGCCAGAATATTTTTGTAATGGGAACGGGGGTGATGTTTTGAGAGACATTAATGTGACTTTCTGGGCACAAGACCTATTCAATCCAAGGCACCTTTTTGCTGAGGATTTAGATTATATAAGAAATAGAAAAGAAAGAGCTAATGTAGGATTTTTTTAGCAAGTTGTTAGACTTCAAACTGAGACATTGTCAAGAGACTTGTGAATGCCAAATGATAGTTAATATATATGAAAATGTTGTATGAACTGTAAAGCACCTCACAAAGTTAGGGTATTGTTATTATAGGACACTAAGAATGCCATTAAGAAAGCCTAACTGGTCAATTTTACACTAGAAATTTCTGGAAATATTTTAATACCTATATAACTAATTAAAAAGAACTTCCATATTTAGAATATCTTCATAGTTTAGTGTAGTGATTTTCAACCTTTTTACCTCATAGCACACATAAACTGATGACTAAAGTTCTACAGCACACCAAAATAGATATTATATATTTTTTTTGCTTATCTGACAAAAAAAAGGTATAATTTTGATTCATTCACACCAGATGATATTGTTGTGTTGGTTGTTGTCACTGTTTTTTGTTTTTGGGGTTGGTTGTTTTTTTTGACAGTCTAAGGGAAAAGAAGTTGTAAATTGTTGGTTTAGTGTGTAGGGGCCCTTTAAAATTACATCAGATTATGTTTGCTTTTGATTTTATCTCAGTAGTAAATTTTTGCCATGCTCATAAGCAAATACTCAATATTGAATTTCTCCACAATATTTGATTCCTACATTCCTAATTCTTTATTGTCACATGATGGGAGATGGTGGAGACCTAGGATGACTTGATCCACAAGTTCATGCTGTCAAAATTCAGCTTGCTTGTTAGTTGAATGGCTATTGCAGACTTGTCTCTTTGAAAACCCCTGATCCACACTCAATTTCAAAAGATGATCTCACCTCTCTTTCCTGGGGAAAAAAGTGAAGACAAAGTGTTATTTCTAATTTGTTGTTGTTTTTAGCTCAGTGGGTCCTGTAAAACTTGCTACATTTCCTTCCCTCATATGTTCTCTCCATTCAGTGTACTGCAGAATAGAATTAGCTTCCTATTTTTACCCCCTCCAGCTGCATCAGTCTTCTTTTTCCTTTTCTGTCTTTAAAGATTGCCGAATCTCCTTAATTTTAAAAATTATCCTACTTGAGCCAAACAGTTTCTATCCATTTTCTTAATGTTCTAAGGTATGTAAAGTGCCCATTATAAATTATGGCGTGCTATAAAAGTTATTCATTACCTCCATTTCCTTTTAATCCTCATGCAATTTGTCATCTATCTTCACCACCTGGTTTCTTACCCTTCAAATGTCATCTTTGGATTTGATGAGATTTTTCACATCACAAATATAAAGGCCTTTTATCATCTGCATCCTCTTTGATATTACAACAGTTTATTTCTGCTGAACGTCTATAGCACTGAACTCTGCTGTATCTCTTCCTATATGTATGCTTAATATTTACCAACTCTAGCTTCTCAGCTGCCCTCTTGAGTGTAGGTATTATTTAAAGTTCAACCTCTGACATTATGTTCTTCCCTGGTTAAAGCCATTTTTCTCTGGTAATGCAGGTATTCCCATGAATTTTAACGTCTTCTTAATGTTTAAATTCTCACCATTATGATCAAATCCCTATCTCAAGTCCCCAACTATAAACAAAGCCCTTGCCCTATTTTCAATTAATGAACAATTTACATTCCCATAACCATTTCTAACTAAACTATTCCTCCCCAAAATTGATCGCCTGTTCTAATTTCCCTCATTATAATAACTGGCAGCAGTAGCAGTATCCTCTTAGTCCCTTAATATCACCCAACTTGGTTTTTTCTTTTCCTCTGTAAATCAAACTAGCCTCAAAACAATTAAAAATTTTCAACGTTTCTTGAATGTGTAATTTCCCCCCTGAAATTATGCTGGTAAATACTACTAACACATTTAGGTTCTCAATATTTTGACCAGATTATTGAAGTTTTCAGGTACATAATCTTTCTACCTCCCTTTAAAGTCTATACTGCTACTAAAATCAAATCTTTAAAACACATTGTAATCAATAAATTACAATAGCTACTATTTTTGTTCTGTGGTTAATGGTAAAGCTTTGTAGGCAGATATATGTCACTTGCAGTGATATGGGAAGATTAATCTGCCCATATCTCATAGGCTGAATGGAATGGAGGAAGACAGGAGTTTAGGAGAGTATTATAGTTCAGGCAAGTAATTATAAGGTATTCATAGACTAGGACAGTAGAATGCATTTAATTGTAATTTAACTTTCCTAACTCCATCCAAACTGGGCCTGTTCCAAGGTCCATAATGAGAAAAACTTCAGGGTGGGTAGAGGCTTATTAAAGAGATTACTTAGTCAATAACATCTGAATGATGATTCAGTGCTACGTATGTACTATATGTATGCAGGTATGCACATATATGTATATATATATGTATGGATGAAATCAATGTGCATTATTGAGTGGCCGTTAAGTTTTCTGTGATGAGGAGAATCGAAGATGGCGGCATAGGTAAAACACCAGAGACTGCCGCCGTGGACAACCACTTCAAAAATACAACTAAAAGTCGGAGCGGACATCAACCAGAACCACGGGAAGGCTGGCTGAGGAAAGTCTCTTCAACTAGAAGCAAGAACAACAGCATTCCTACGCTCAGCGGAGGCGCAGTGTGGAAAATTTAAAGGTACGGCGGTGCGGTGGTGAGGGTGCGCGCGCAAAGCGGGCTGGCGGCTGAGGGCGCGATTGTCGTTTTCAATTAGGAGCGAATCTCAGACTCTGGGCTACAGATCCGGGCGAGTCTCTAGGGACCCAGACTCAAACGGGAGAAGCGGCACTGTCTGGCTACGGCCCCTCCGAGGTTTGCAGCGATTGCTGGGACAGAGAGGCAGAGCCCCTGGGGACGGACTGAGAGCGGCCATAGCTGCTCCCTCCCCCCCGCCCTGTTGAGCCCGCCCCGCCCAAACCCTGCGCACAGCCATTTGCCGACCGCCTCAGGCAAGGGCTGGACTAGCACCTCCCCTGAGGACTGAAGTTTTCCCACAGCTGATTTCCACCGCCAGTCGGCCTGAAGGTCAAATCCCTCTAGTGTTAACTACAACAATTAAGGCTTCGCTAGAACAAGCCTGCGCACAGAGACCACAAGGGGGTGCACCAAGAAAGCATAAAAGATGCGGAGACAAAAAAACATGACAGAAATGGAGGATATGGAGCTAAGAATCGCAATTTTGAGGGCTTGCCATAAATTTGTGCAGAGCCTCACGAAAACTAATGAGACCCTCGATGCTACGATAAAGAAATTAGAAAGTAAGCATACACGGACTGAAATAAAGAATATTATACCCAATAGCAGACCAGAGGAGTGCAAGAATCAAACCAAAGATTCGACAAAAAACACCCAATTGGAAAAGCATAATGAAAAAAGAATCCAAAAGTGTGAAGACAGCGTAAGGAGCCTCTGGGACAGCTTTAAGCGGACTAATATCAGAGTCATTGGAGTCCCAGAAGATGAGAGACAGCAAGATATTGAAAACCTATTTCAAGAAATAATGGCAGAAAACTTCCCCCACCTAGTGAAAGAAATGGACTTACAGGTCCAAGAAGCGAAGAGAACCCCAAACAAAAGGAATCCAAAGAGGACCACACCAAGACACATCATCATTAAAATGCCAAGAGCAAAAGACAAAGAGAAAATCTTAAAAGCAGCAAGAGAAAGAGGCTCAATTACCTACAAGGGAATACCCATACGACTGTCAGCTGATTTCTCAACAGAAACTTTGCAGGCCAGAAGGGAATGGCAAGAAATATTCAAAGTGCTGAATACCAAGAACCTACAACCAAGATTACTTTATCCAGCAAAGCTATCATTCAGAATTGAAGGTCAGATAAAGAGCTTCACAGATAAGGAAAAACTAAAGGAGTTCATCACCGCCAAACCAGTATTATATGAAATGCTGAAAGGTATCCTTTAAGAAGAGGAAGAAGAAAAAGGTAAAGATACAAATTATGAACAACAAATATGCATCTATCAACAAATGAATCTAAGAATCAAGTGAATAAATAACCTGATGTACAGAATGAACTGGTGACTATAATGAATCAGGGACATAGAAAGGGAATGGACTGACTATTCTTGGGGGGGAAAGGGGAATGGGAGATTCGGGAAGAGACTGGACAAAAATCATGCACCTATGGATGAACTCAGTGGGTGGGGAGTGAGGGTGGAGGGTGGGGTGGGAGCTGGAAGGAGGGGAGTTATGGGGGGAAAAAAGAGGAACAAATGTAATAATCTGAACAATAAAGATTTAAAAAAAAAAAAAACAAAAAAAAAAAAAAAAAAAGTTTTCTGTGATGATACAAGAGAGGCACTGTCCATGCCAACATCTCTCTCTACCCTAAGTTATTGCTGTTATTCTAGAATGCAGAGAAATTGAACTGCTTCTGGTTAACTAATTTTATCCAGAGGAGTGGGATCATAAAAATTAGCACAGTAGCTATTCATAGGAGGGGCTTCAACTAGAAAGTGGCAATAGTGAGTGCCATGGAGACAGATAATGATCACCTTCTTTTCTTCATAATAATGTCCCCATCATAGGACACATAAATTAGACTATTTATTGTTGTAATATATATTCATGTTCATTGTATAATCCTATATAATAAAAGCCTAATACACTAAGTGTCTGGTCGGCTGTTCAACCAATCAAAGCGTAATATGCTAATGATATGCTAAGGCCACTCAACCGCTTGCTAAGATGTGCACTGACCACCAGGGAGCAGACAGTCAACCGGTCAACCAGTCACTATGATGTGCAATGACCACCAGGGGGCAGATGCTCTGACCAGTAGGTTAGCTTGCTGTTGGGGTCCGGCTGATCGGGACTGGGCAAGATGGGCCAGACACATCCTGGAGCACTCCCGCGGTCCCTCCCTGGCTGGCCAACCTCCAGCGACTCTCCCCGGCCCCAATCTTGCACCGGTAGGTCCTTCAGCCTGGCCTGTGCCCTTTCTCAATCCGGGACCCCTCAGGGCATGTTGAAGAGCCGGTTTCAGCCCGATCCTGCAGGCCAGGCCAAGGAACCCCATTGCTGCATGTATTCATGCACCAGGCCTCTAGTATTTATATAAGTGTTAAGTGCTTTAACGATTGGAAGATAGTTTTTTTTTTAGCCACTACCTTTCCTATGTTTGAAACTTCTCCACAGTAGTTAAACCAAGTTGTATGTGAATATGTCTAGCACATTTAATTTCATTCTTGCCACACACTACATTCCATCGCCTGTTTTCTGTTTTATATTATGTCACATTCTTACATCCATGAATCAATCATTCTCTCTAGATCTTTTTTCTTTCTTTTTTTTTTATAGCATGATACCAGTGGGACCATTATAGGGTGTCATTAGTCAGTTTCTCTATTTCTCTCTTATTTCTCTTAAGGATGTCTTTATATGTGACCCCAAACAACTCTTTACTTCAGGAAATATATCAGTATGTAGATAGCTTATTCTATTCACAGAGAGCTCCAGACTCAACATCATCCTAATACATAAAGAGCCAGGGTCCGTCACAACGTAAACGTCTGGACGGACGACTGAACACCGGGCTAGGGTCTCAGCCAGTGCAGCTGAAGTCAGTCCTGGGTCCGGGCGGCGTGGCAGGAGTCAGTCCTGGGTCCTGGCCACCCACAGCAGGAGTCAGTCCTGGGTCCCAGCCACCCACGGTGAGAGTCAGTCCTAGGTCCTGGCCGCCCTCGGCATGGCACGGCGGCGGAAGGGAGCTGTGGGAACAGAGCCATGCTGCCATTGGACTGGCCTCTGGGTCCCTCCTTCCACCTGCAGGCTCCAGGGAACCAGAGCCATGCTGCCATGGGACTGGACCCTACCTGAGGAGTCTTGGATTGTGAGAGTGTGCAGGCTGGACTGAGAGACCCCCAGAGTGCACGAATTTTTGTGCACCGGTCCTCTAGTATAGAATAAAAAGCTTCCTCCCACTGTTAGTGTTTCCCCACTTATCTTTTTTTTTTCTTTATTTTATTCCCTTATCTTGGAGACACAGAAAACAATTCTTCACATGACAGCCATATATGTGATTCAAAACATTATGTCTCTTCTGATTCATCTTTTCTCCAGTTTAAATTTTCCCAAATACTACAGCTTACCTTAAAGGATAGAGCATATTATTTTCCTCTGAATATGCTCTAAAATTGTATACTTTCCTTTTAGAATATAATGCCCATAACTAAACACAATATAGTGTGATCTGATTACACTAAAGCAACTCATTTAAACTGCTTATTTACAAATAAGTACTTTTACATAAATTGCCAGTTCATTCACATTAAATAATGTTCTTTGATAATTTTTGACAGTGTATGGCTATTCATATTTGTAAAGTCCTTTATAGTAACTTTCTTATTTCTCATGACAACCTTTGTGAAGTTTTGTATTTCTAAGCTGAAGGAAATGACTGCATGTCTTATTTTTACAATTGATAGATTATATTAAAGCTAATTATGCATAATATATAAAAATGAAATAATTACTGCAGTGTAGTTACATTTTATGTGATTACTCTATGGTCTTTGAGACCTTAAAATCAGGATATGTCATGAATCTTGATAAGATTTTCTGTTTATAATAAGTGTCATATACTGACAAAGTATCTGTAGATTCACACATTTTGTGGGGCAGATCCTGGTGTGGAAGGTGTTGACAGTTGCAATAAAGAAGTCTTATTTCAGATATTCACACAGCAAGCCTGACAGCCTTATAAGGATTTAGTTGGTGCTGCTATGATGATAAGGGAGATGACTTCTTTGGTCTCTTATGATGATAAGGGAGATGACTTCTTTGGTCTCTTACTTTTTCCTCCATAAGAATGTTTCTCATTTAAAAGCGTAGTTTGACTATTTAATATATCACAAAACTGAGGAGTAAATGGCCCTTAATCAAACAGCCAAAGATAGACTAAGTTTATAGAGACACTATATATACTGTAAGCTTACAGACAAGTTGGTACTATTCCAAGGAACCAGTTAAATTCTAAGCCATCTCCTGGCAAAATTTAGCTTTCCAAGACAGACTAAGGCACATTTAATTTCATTCTTGCCACACACTACATTCCATCGTCTGCTTTCTGTTTTATATTATGTCACATTCTTACATCCATGAATCAATCATTCTCTCTGGATCTTTTTCTTTCTTTTTTTGTAGCATGATAGAAATGGGACCATTATAGGCTGTTATTAGTTTCTCTATTTCCCTCTTATTTCTCTTAAGGATGTCTTTATATGTAACACCAAACAACTCTTTACTTCTGGAAATATATCAGTATGTAGTTAGTCTAAGTAATTTGTCTGGTGTCACATGAACAAACCCAGCATCTAATTTGTTTTATACTTTTAAAGTACTTCTTTTGAGTGTCTTATTGAAACCATGCTAAGAGTTTCTTAAAGCACAGCTCTTAATGACTGTATCCCATGTCTTCATAAGAGGATGCAAATATGTAGTAGTAAATGGAACACATGATACTTAATGATCTCACCTTCTTATGGATGAGCAGCAAAATACTCATGGGTCAAAACCTGTGATTGATTTTTTTTTCCCGTCACCTCACATGCAGACTTAATTTGGATATATTAATTTCTTTTTCAAAGCTCTTTTTTTTTTCACTCCTAAGGTTTCAGGGCCTTTATTGAGATAATTAGAGGCCTGGTGCACGAATTCATGCATGGGTGGGGTCCAGCTGACCCAACCTGATTAGGTCTTATTGGGCAGGGCTGGCCAGGGGGCGGGGCCATGGGCGGTTGGCCAGCTGGCCACATCCCCTGGTCAAACTCCCAGTTGAACTCCTGGTCGAATTCCCAGTCAAGGGGGCAATTTGCATATTAGCCTTTTATTATAATAAACTAGAGGCCCAGTGCACGAAATTCATGCATGGGTAGGGTCCCTAGGCCTGGCCAGTGATCAGGGCTGATCTGTGGGAGGAGACTGGTGGGTTGATCAGGGGGCCCCTGCTGGCACCTGCCTTGGCTGGCCTGGGGCCTGCAGGCTAGGAGAAGCTCCTGCATTGAGCATCTGCCCCCTGGTGGTCAGTGCATGTCATAGCAACTGGTCGTTGTGTATTTCCATTTTAGGCTTTAGGATATAGGATATATATAACTTCTAAATGATTTTTATATAGTATAGCTTCTAAATGATTGAAAGAGTAAACTTGTAGAATTGTTTATACAGCTGAATTATAAAATAATTTAAAGCTCTCAAGTTTCATCCATGACCTCTTAACTAGAACTGTCTGCTCTCTGTTCCTCAACTCTCCAGACTTAAAAAATCACACCAAAAAACAAAAAAACTAAAGCTAGGTCAGTTAAAACCTTTTCTTTTTTGTTTCTTTCTTTTTTTTTTGGATGATAGTGGCCTGTGGATACTGACTTCTTTAACGGGAAATTTTTCAACAAATGTAAATTCCATTGGTTTCATTAATGCAACTTAAAGATTTTTAGTACTTCCCATGTGGTACTAGGAGCAGAGAAGTATAAGACTTTATTCTGCGATTGAATTTACCCATGAGAAGATAGCAGTCTACTGTCATTGAGTAGACCTCAAATTCACACAAATAATTTCCTTTTCATGGCATGGTATATACTACCAACATTTTTTTGGTCAGAAAGAAAGAAACACTGGTAGTTTTCTATGCTAGTGTACAGACTAAAAGTATATAAAATATGACATTTTGCCTTTATTCTAGTTCACTCTTCTTTCCTTTTCCATGTTACTTGTTTTTTAAATAGTGGTATCAATTGATTTACAGCTTAGCATTTTGTGTAGCAAGCATGTGCTTTACAGTATTGATTGAGAACAGTAATTTTCAACCTTTTTCATCTCATGGCACACATAAATTAATTACTAAAATTATGCAGCACACCAAAAATGTAGTTTCTGCCGATCTGACAAAAGAAATAGGTATAATTTTGATGCATTCATACTGAACGACTATTGTTGTGTTGTCTTTTTTTTTTTTTTTTTTTTTGACAATGTAAGGGAAATGAGGTCAGTGCCCCGGCTAAATAATCAGGTATTGCATGTTTTAAAAATTCTTGCAGCATAACAGTTGAAAATTACTGATTTAGAAGAAGGGTATGTAGAGGAGGGGAAAATGGAAAAAAAATTTATTTTATGAAGACATTTGTAAGATTGGAATTTTACCTTTTTACACAAAAAAGTAGAGCTTAGAATAAGGCAACATGTGGCAAATGTTGTAGGAGAGAAGAAATCATGTGCTGTGTAAGCACAAAGAAGGGATAAATTCGTTTCAGCTCGGGGAAATCCATGTGAAAATAACACTTGTTCTGAGTGCTGTTAAATACAGTAGACTAAAGTGCCATTCGATTGATTGCTTCTGTAGGCCCTACATTGTACTCAAAGTGCCGCTGAGTGACCATTTTAACCTGTGAAGGGAGCCACAAAAGCATTTACCTTACCCCTAAAAGCATCCCCCCCCCCTTTTGATAGATATTTCAGCAAAAAGGTTGTTTGATTAAATGGCCCAGTGTTAACATACATGATATGCTCTTTTAGATTGGGTCCTTTTAATGATGAGCAGAGAGGATGAGTACTTTGTGTGCAGAGGCCATTTAACAATAATGAATAATAAGACCAGTTCTATAGAAAACTTTAATTTCATTTAATATGCTGGAAGTACTTGTGTATACAGCTATGCTCAAATCCTTTCAGTGATAGAAGAAACACCTCCCTACTATTATAAAGGCTAATATTTAAAATATTCTTTATTTTCTGATTTTGTCTGTAAAGATCACTCAAGTTGGTCTGTCAGTGCTATTTGAAAATCTAAGCTTCTAAATATTGACTTAACTCTGGTTGATTTTGAATGAGGAGCTATGACACCATAAGTTTTAGTTTTTAAATTAAAATTATTCACTGTTTTCTTACAATATATTTTATGACTATTATATTGAAATTGAAGCTATTTAATCTATAAATATGAGTTATATTTCTGATAATTAAAATATAAATATAAGAATAAATTATATTCTGTACCAATATATAAACATACATTATATAACTATATGTATGTATGTATATATATATTTATTTATTTATTCAGATAAAGCCTAGAAAAACAAACTGGACCTGTTTTATTGATGCTACCTAATATTATAACAGCACATGATTTCCCAGATTTGTAAATAGCATTACTAGTCTATACCTATTTTGATGTCCTATAAGTACTGCACAATAAAGTCATTTTATAGAATATAACTTTTCAATTTTTACCTCTGTGTTTTTGTTGAGAGATGCATGTCTTTGTACACATGAGATTTCCAGTTACCTATTCTGTATAATTAAGCTCCACACTTGCAGAATATAAAACCATTTTTGATTCTCAGCTTAGTACATTATAAAATTGTAAAGTCATCTTTTATAGTAATTCATATCAAGATCATACACTCTTCTCTTTTTCCATATGTCTCCTGGGCTTTTGCTGGGCATATACCATCAAGCGATAACAATTCTCACTTTAACCTTCACCCCAGTGTGAAATGTGAAGTTAGAGTTATTAAAAGATAAAAATACAGGTAAATATTTCTAATACATATAATTTTTTTTCTTTTTAAAAGATATCTGATATAAGGATAATTTTAGAGATTATGGAATTATAAGTGATACAGATATCACATGATTTCATAAGGTCTTTATTATGTACACTTCCATATATATATATCAATATACTTGGCCTTTAAAGCCGAAGTGGGAGGTCCTTTTCTTTATCCTGAGCCTGTGCTGCTGATGCCCTCCTCAGACTGTGTCTGCACATTCCTAAACTATATGAGTGTAGCACACAAGTCCTTGAGAAATAAAGCAATATCTGAAATAATTACAACTGATACTATTATACTTTCTGAGTTAACTGATTAGGTTTTTTAAAATATATATTTTATTGATTTTTTTACAGAGAGGAAGGGACAGGGATAGAGAGTTAGAAACATCGATGAGAGAGAAACATCGATCAGCTGCCTCCTGCACACCCCCTACTGGGGATGTGCCCGCAACCAAGGTACATGCCCTTGACCAGAATCGAACCTGGGACCCTTCAGTCTGCAGGCCGACGCTCTATCCACTGAGCCAAACCGGTTAGGGCTAACTGATTAGTTTTTAAAAACTTACTTCGGGTGAAAATGATTTTGAATTCATGTAATAATAGCAGGCAGCATTTTGAAATAATTTATAGGCAGTTCTATGTACCTTACATATATTAATTCTTTTAATACTTATAACAACCCTATGAGATAGAAACTATTTTTATCCACATTTTGTAGATGGGAGAAAATCAACACAGAGAAGTGAAATAAAGTCACAGAGCTTGTAGCTTATATGTGAACTAAAACACTTTGGCTTAAGGCATAATCTTTTACATTTTATAACAACAACAACAAAGAAATTATATACTATAAGGAGAGAAAGAGAGAGAGAAAGAGAGAAGATATGTGTATGTGCTCAAATTCAGTGTTTTCATTTCTTAATAAGAAAGAAATACTGGGTACAATTTCAAAATTTACTACTATAGTTACAATTCTAACAAAAGGAAGAATCACTTCACACTTTTCTTGCCCTTTTTTTCTTTTTCTTTACCTTTTCTGAGGAAAAAAAACCACAAATACAAGTCATTTTCAACACTTTCCAGTATTATATAATTTCTTGAAACAAGGCAACTATTTTTTTCTTTTCTTTCCTGTCCTTTTTTTTTAATGATGATGGTGATGAGATACTAGAGACTTGGAAAATGACTAAAAGGATAGAAAGATTCACATTTCCTGCATCCCCAGTTTCATCAGTCAGAGTTTGTGAAACACTTGCTTATATTTGAAATAGAATGAAATTTTATTTTATTTTTATGAAAAAAAGACACAGCTATGCTCAAATTCTTTCAGTGATAGAAGGAACTCCATATATGATCTATGATTCTAGGTCAACATAAATTATAGCTTCAACTATCTACAGACAAAAATTCATAGATTCTGTAACCTGATGCTGCCTCTGGGATTATCTATAGCAGATTTACTGGAAACACAAATGAATGAGAATTAAAATACCCTTAAAAATAGAAAATTGGAATATTAGACTCATAAGTAATTTCTTTGATTCTAATTAATGTTCTTATGTACCTGTTCAAGAAATGGTGAGCCATCTATCTTCAGAACAATTAATTTTAGGCTCTTTGCAGACATAAAAGGCAAATAAGGAAAACAAAATAACAACCTGATCATAATGTCTTTACTGTTTCTGTGATGCATAATAGAAAAGTAACTTGACATAGTCATTTGATAGTTTCTGTATGTAGAAGAAACATTAAATTGAAAGTTCTGAGATACATACAGCAGTGTGCTGATATAGCCCTGGTTTTGCAGTGTTTGACTAGTTTTTGTAATAGAAATACTCTCACTATGGACTTATTTGAAGCTAGCCATGGTTTAACAACTGGCTTGGAAAATTCCTGAAAGTTTAGTAATCAGTTCTCACATACAACTAAATGAATAGTGCTATGACTTGTTCACTGAGCCCCAGTGATAATGCCTGCATGAGATTGGTTGTATTATGGCCCCAATGCTTCACCCCTCATATATCCACACCCTTTGCCATGCAACCTTATACTAGTAGTGTCCTATCACTGAGAATCTGGACCCAGCCAAGTGACTTTCTTTGACAATGGGTTGTTAGCAGACATGACACAAGTAAAAGCTGGAAAAAGACCTTCATATTTTCCCCAATCTGTTGGATTTCTACCATTGCCTTTAGAACATTTTCAGGCTGGCAGAGCCTAATTGTTTTTGTCATTACAACAAATACTATCCTAAATCATTTGACAGTCAACCAATTCCAAGATATGTGAGTGAGCCCAGTCAGGATTATCTGACTTACTGCTAAGTACAGATACATGAGCAAGCTCAGCCCAAGTAGAGCCACATGGAAATGTGAAATAAATACATTTTAAAAATGTGTCCAGCCCTAGCTGTTTTGGCTCAGTGGATAGAGTGTCAGCCTGTGGACTGAAGGGTCCTGGGTTCGATTCTGGTCAAGGGCACATGCCTGAGTTGTGGGCTCAATCCTCAGTCGGGGACGTGTAGGAGGCAGCCGTCAATGATTCTCTCTCATCAATAATGTTTCTGTCTCTCTCTCCCTCTCCCTCCCTCTCTGAAATCAATAAAAATATATTTTTTAAAAAAGGTGTTCATTGAGGTTTTGTGGTGGTTTGTTATGTAGGATTATTTTGTCAATAGATAACTGATACAATGATACTATTATTTGTCAAGCTTTAATTAGGACGATGAGAATTTACACAGGAGGCAGTGTGCTTTGTGAAAAGAGATCAGTGAAGCTTAGGTTTGCATCTGAGATTTACCACTTATAGGTGGATAGCCCTAAGAAATTTATTTAACATCTCTCTGCCTAAGTTTTCTAATTTTTAAAGTGTGGAAAATTAGCCCTGCAGGATTATTGTGAAAGTTAAATATATAAGTGTATATATATTTATAATGTAATTATATTTATATACTAGAGGCCCAGTGCATGGATTCGTGCACTGGTGGGGTCCCTTGGCCTGGCCTGTGCCCTCTCGCAATCTGGGACCCTCGGGGATGTTGGAGAGCTGGTTTTGGCCCAATCTCCACAGGCCAGGCCAAGGGACCCCACTGGTGCACGAATCCATGCACCGGGCCAGTTTTGGCCAGATCCCCGCAGGCCAGGCTCAGGGATGTGTACCAGGCCTCTAGTATGCATATAAGATCTTTGGTTAATCTCTTCTCACCCTGTCCCCTTACCCCTTCCCTCTGAGATTCATCAGTCTGTCCCATGTTTCCATGCCTGTGTGTTGAGCATCTGCCCCCTGGTGGTCATTGCATGTCAGAGCTACTGGCTGGTCAGCCAGTCAGCTGGTCACTTAGGCTTTTATATATATAGATACATGTGTTTATATCAGTATATATAAATACAGATAGATTTATATCTCAAATGGAAGATTGTGACTTTGGCACAAAAAGCAAAATGCAAAAGTTAAAAACTACTTATGTTGATGCTATTGGAAAATAAGGTTTTATTTTCTTTATGATGAATTGTTCTAGTGATATGGAGCAGTTAAGGGATTAAGGGCACATGTCTAGAATCTGACTGCCTGGGGTTGATTCCTAGCTTTATCATTTTATTATTGGAAAGCACTTAGAATTATAAAGTTTTCACGTACAGCATCTATAATAATAAAAGGGTAATATGCTAATTACCCTTAGACCAGACATCCTTCCGGACGTAATTCCAGATGTCCTTCCAGATGAAGCCGGGGCCAGAGGGAAGCCTGGGTCCCGGGTGCCTGCCAGCAGCCAGAGGGAAGCCCGGGTCCCAGGTGCCAGAGGGAAGCTGGTGCCGGCAACCAGGGGAAGGAAGGCCTACCCTTGCACGAATTTCGTGCATCAGGCCTCTAGTATAAGAACTATCTACATTAGAATTTGATAAATGAAATAAAGCACCTGGCACATAATAGATATTCATTAAATGGTAAGTATCATGTAGCATAGCTATTTGTTTATTAAGGAAAAATGAGGTTGATATTCTGGTAAAATTAGTTATAATAATTATTTATTTTTTAATGTTAGCACAGATTATTGAGAGGGGAGCAAAGTGGCCAAGCCAGATTAAGGCAATGTTTGTAGGAGTCCCTTCAATCTCCAGAAAACAGGTCTATCAAATCACTATTCTAACAGTTTCTCAGGAGAAAATTCAACTTGGGACCCATAAGCATAAATTTAGGGGATCTGTTTAAATTGCTAGCAGGGATATGATGCTTTTGCCTTCCTCTCTAGCGTATTCATGCAAACTAGCTTTCTTGCTAAGGAGGAAACTGAGGGACTTGAGGGCTGCATGACTCTGGTTTATGAGTCAGGGTAAAGCTTCTCAGATTGTTGAAAAAAAAATCAGCAAGTCAGAAAGAAAAAAGATTCAAGGAGATAGAAGGCAATAAAAACCAGTTCCAAGAGGTTAACATGGGGCAGAACCTGCCACAAAATAGAAAGTAGAAATTTAATATAGTTCATTGTGAATTCATACATTCTGAAGATGGCTTGATATTCCTTGCTTCAGAGACAAGGGTGGTGGTGGTGGGGACATGGTCAATAATAGGTGTTTGGAATCAAGTTACCACTTCTTGGAGAAAGAGAAAAATAGGGTAGTATATAACTATTTAATGAAACGTGGAGTATGGTTTGAATCTATGGGCCTAAAATTGAATTGTCATTTGGAATGTGTGCTCCCTTCCAGGCTTAAGCACCTAAAATGTATCAGTAAAACTTGCCAAGATATAATGAAACTTACCAACTGTTCTCCTCAGAGACAGATTTATATAGCAGGATTGAGGGAACCAGAAGAAACCTAGAACATAGTTTTAGTGACTTGGAGGTTTGAGGAGGAAAACTGGAAAACTAAGGGGAACACAGATGGATTTAGAACTCAAGTAGAAGGGTTATATGTCCTATATTTAGTTACTTTATATCAGGCCTGAGAAATTTGGACTTTTTATTTTTTGACAGTATAGCCTACAAAATAATTTAAACATTTTTTGGTGGCAGATTATTGTAGTTAGTTCATATCAGCTCACAGGAGAAAAAGAGGGGTGAGAATGGAAGGGACACTTGGAACACACAATACAATATACAGATGATGTATCATAGAATTGTACACTTGAAACCTATATAATTTTATTAACGAGTATCACCCCAATAAATTTAATTAACAACAAAAATTAAATTATATAAACATGCAAATATATGTAACAGTTATGAAAACACATCATTTTGCTACATCTTTACTATTATCTATGTTCTTGAGGTTATTGACATTTATTGTATTTATAATGAGGAAACACCAAAGAACAGAAAGCTGTTACACATCTCTTCTAAATTTTGTGTTCAGTAACATCGAGTTGCTAGTTGAAATTGGTTGAAGTGGGAGCATTTATTCCACAGATATCAGTTAACGCTAACATATCAGGCACCTTCTCCTCCCTCCTAGCTGGCTGTTAAACCTTTATCAGCACATCACTGCAAACTTAACAGACTACCACAACGCTGATCCTTACCTTAATACTATCACTTGAATTGCCATTTGTAGCATTTCAGAAATATATATAAAACATGATTTGCCAGCAGTTGGCGTTATTAGAGTTCCACATTGCTTAATTAGGCCTTCTGTGCCATCTCAGATAGGTCATTAAATTGCCCCATTTTATTTTCTTTCAAATCCAGAAAGATAATGTTTCCTCTTGTTTGGAGAAATGAATCATCAACTTCCATTTTTGACTTACCAAAACTTTTGTTATTCCTACTCTGAATTTATCTCTTTACATTAATTTATAAAAATTGTTTTTGATCACTGAGCTCATTTCTTTTCAACTAAACTATTTTCTAGTCTATCCCCCACCCCAACCTCTGTGCAAGAGGCCACAGTGATAAAAGGATAACAGTGGTGAAAAGTCTCTCTGGAAATCAAAGGGAAGTTTAAACTTTCCAAGAGGAAAACTATAAGAAGGAGTCAAAAGAAAGGAGGGGCATTGTTGCTTAATGGTTCAGGGCACAGGCTCTGAAGTCATACTCCTAAAATCCCAATTACATCTCAGCCAGTTACTGCTGTGAGACTTTGACAAGTTACATAACCTCTCTGTGATTTAGTTTTCATCTCTATAAAATGAGGATAATAATTAAATCCATTTCTTATAGATGTGCAATAATAAATGTAATGAATGTAAACATGCAGATAATTACCTGGTACATGATACGTATAATGTAACTATTTATAGCTATTTTCTCTTTATATACAAAGGGTGGTTTTCTACCCCCCAAAACAACAGGAAGGTGGGCCTGTCATTTCTTACACACTTTCAGTCAAGACTCTGTTTAGTTAATAATATCTAAGGTAGCTCATATATTTATTCTATAGAAAAATTTAAACTTTGGAGCAAGTGTATCCCAAACTACTATTCCTCAAGGTTTAATTACTCACACATTACATAAGCTGTTGCAGTTGGAAAATGGGCAAGCATAATGGTACTGGCCAATATATATAATATATCTGAATGTGCTGCCTACAAATCAGTTGTACAATGACCTACTTGGATCGTTTAAGAGAGCCAACTAAATGACATCCTGGTGTGAGCAGGTGGTTATTTGGCCATATGTAGACAAAGCCCTTGGGATGACCCAAAAGAGACAATTGACTTGTCCTAAAGCATATAATGCTAATATTTAAAAATATGATTAAAGAACTGTGAATCCTTATTTAATACTTATTATATAATTAAGTATACATGATCCCAATGGAGTTGTCCCTATTCTTTCACATTTCTCTACTATCTAGTGACTGAGAAGTAATTATGGGTGAGAATAATTTGATTTGAGGTTTTATATGTAACCAAAACATAAAGCAAAGGACTAGTGGTGTTTCATGAAATACTAATGACAATGGCAAATGTACTATTTACTTTTGTTCTAGGCTATTAAGAAACCCATTAGCTGCAACTAAAATTTGTTTTTATACTCTTCTTATTTAGAGATTATGATTATTAGCTTGTCTTGAGTATATCTGGCTTCCTGGGTGATATGTTTCCATATGAGGAAAATTATAGACCTTTTTGCACTAAGTTGTACTAAACACAAATCTCATACATTGTTATTCCAATCATATAACTATCACCTGACCAAGTTTAGATATGAAAATAGTGGGCCAACTCACTATCATTATTGTTTTGTAATGATAATACAAGGTTTTTTATTCTGATACCAACTCTCAACTTTTTGTGGTAAGGAGCAATAATACCTTGGATAATGAAAAACATAGATAAGGAAAACTCCACTTAGTCAATGATTTGGGAGCTGATTTATAAGTACAGCCAGTATGACTCATGTGCACATGTGGATGACTTAGGAGGTGTTAGTTATATTATTTATATGGAGGCTCTTCTCTTCCACCAGGCATTTCAGAGACATAATCAGAAATAAATAAATTATTTAATTTGTTTCACCTGTAGGGTTCTCTCATTATTTCTTTATTCTTCATCAACTAGGCACTTAAATGTAGGGAGAAATATTTTTCAAATATGAATACTGTATAGGGATATGGCAAAGGCCCTGAAAAAAACACAGAGCTATCAATTTAATGTCATTACATATTACAATTTTAATCTTAGGTGACTCAACAGCTTTCTTGTGAGTTAAAGCTAAATGTTTGTTTCAGAAACTCGGGGGGGTGTATGCACGTGTGTGCACACATGTGCACATACCCACAGGAGTACTCTGAGTGGTGTCTTACAATAACCCATGATCTTGTCATTGTCCTGTGAAAGGTTGACAATATTACTAGTAATATGATATCAGGGATTGCTAATTCTCTAGGAGACAATCTATAAAACCTGCTCTGGGAATAGGCCCATTACTAACTATGCCCTCTTCCTATCTATGCCTTTGTCTTATTTTTTGCACCTCCTTTCCTATTTCTCTGTCTGCAGACTTTCAGTTCTGTGCATGTGTTTGTCCTGTCCTGATATGGGAGGACTTACCTACATGGCTGGTTCAGGAAGCAGACATGTAAAAAAGTGTGTGGAATGTGTGCCCTCCTGCCATATCAGTCTTATTTTTCTGAAGAGATGTCATCTGTGTGCAAGAGGGCTTTTGATGGCTCAGTTTGTATCTCACTGACACAGGATGATGCATCCAGCTATAATCATACACATAAGGGCAAGAAACACCAAACTGTTGCATACAGACAAATAATTAAATAAAATAACAAACAATACCTAAAGGGGACAGAATTAGAGTCCACAATAAATAAATTGCTGTTTCTTTCTCATTCTTCTCACTCCCAGCCAGGAAAAAATACATATCCATTGTTGTATCATGATATGGGACAGCAATCAAAATAAACTTCTGTGTTTTCCTAGGGAAAAGAGGACCAAGTGGAAATCAGAAAATGTATGAGCTAAAGGATTGACTGGAAGCAACTGTCTCATTTTTCCAACAGAAAGTGAGACACATGCATTGGGAAAACTGATTTTAGATTATGGTTCAAAGGTAATTCAGTGCAGAAAGTCTTTTTAACAAATGGTACTGGACAATTAGAAGTTTATATCCTTCCTCCAAAGGAACTTCAATCTGTACCTTGCACTATATACAAAAATCAAGTCAGGCCCTGCCAAGGTAGCTGAGTTGGTTAGACTCTCTTCCCAGTATGCCAAAATTGTGGGTTCAATCTCCAGTCAGAACACATACAAGAAGCAACCAATGAATGCATAGATAAGTGGAACAACAAGTAAATGGGTTTTTTTCCCCTCTCTCTTCCCTTCCTCTCTAAATTCAATAAAAATTTAAAAAGGGTCATAAATTTAAATATAAGACCTAAACTATAAAACTTTTAAAAGAAAATAGAGAAAATCTTTGTGATCTCATGTTAGGCAAATATTTCTTCAACATGACACCAAAGACACAATCCATAAAAATTGAGCTTTATCAAAATGAGAAAACAGCAGCTCTTCAAAAGGCACTCTTAGGCAAATAAAAAGAAAGCCACAGACTGGGGGAAAAGACTTAAAACGCACAACTTGTATCCAGCACATATAAATAACTCTCAAAACTCAATACTGGGGAAACCAGAAACGTAATAATGATATACAGATGTCAAATAAGCACTTAAAAAGATGCTCAACATTATGAATTAGGGAAATTCAAATTCAAACCACTGTGAGAATGGCTAAAATTAAAAAAAAACAACTAATTGTTTTTTTTTTAAAGTATATGGATATACTAGAACTCTGATACACGGCCAATGGGAATGTAAAATGGTACAACCATTGTGAGAAACAGCTGGTTGTTGTTTTTTAAGTTAAGCATTCACATACCATATGATTCAGCCACTCTACTCCTCCTAAGGGGAAAAAATAGGGTGTGATCATACAAAGACCTATGACAAATGTCCATAGCAACATTATTTGTAATAGTCTGAACTGAAAGTAATCCAAGTATTTATGAATAGGCTAAAAGATAAAGAAACTGTGATATATAATAATGTAGGTGAATTTTAAAATAATTATGCGGAGTAACAGAAAATAGACACAAAAGAGTACTTTTTAATTTCATTTTTATAGTACATTTATATTATGAACAAATTTATAGGGACAGAAAGCAAATCAGTGATGGCCAAGGGATGAGGCAGCAGTGGGAGAGTGGGGAGAGGAGTGGAAGGGAGGAGCATGAGAAAACTATTGGAAACAATTATTATTATTTTGATTGTGTTGATGGTTTCATGGGCTACATATATTTGTCAAAATGTATAAAATTTTGATTATACCTCAAAAAACCTAAAATTATGCATTTTGACTTTGCCAAATGTTGTTTTCTTACATGAGACATTTTATTGTAAGAGATAAGCAATAATTCTGTCAATGGACCAGTTACAAGGCATTACAGATTGTTTTACATTTTTTATTATGAAAACAATGATAAGGTCTCTGAAAAGTTTATTACTATAGAATAAATTTTATTTAAAATTTTTTATTCCATTATCAAACAAGGAAATCCAGCTAGAGAGCAAGTTTGTAAAACATAATGATTTTGTAAGAATTATGGAAGATACTTTGGCTTATTGCCAGTTCTGCAGTGCACAATGTTACATGAAATAAATGAAAATAAAATCTAAAAGGATGCTATGCTTAAATTCACATTTTAATTCTTAACAAGTTTACATGAGCATCGTGTAGACCTTTGGACACCTGGAATATTTATGAATAAACTTAACTTGGCAAACATAATTATAATTTGAAACAAATGGGGCTAGGTCATGACACACTGACTTAGATTCAGTGATTGAATACCTGGACCTATTATGCTGTTAATAGGAACTTAACAGAGAGAAATTATTTTTTTTCTCCTAAAGATAATAGGCATAGAAGACGCTATTACTAGAGAGATTTAAGTCTCAGTGGAGAAAGCTGAATGGAGGTATTTACATTTAACTAATAGGAAACACTGGGCAGGAGCCAAGTTCCTTGAGTCTTATCTATAGTCATTTTTAAGGACACTTTCTTCTCATCTGTCCCCTCAAATCTTCCAAGTTTTTTATTAATGGTATGTGAAAGGAAGGAAAACAAATCACTGAAAGCAGAATATTTCCAACTTTCCCACAATAACTTGTCAAGGCAACCAGGGTTACAACCCACTACCATGCCAGTTCTAAACCTCTGTTGAATTGGTGATAATAAATTACATAGCCTGGAGATTAAGAATTCAATGCAGTTACTAAACTCCTTTCACAAAATCCTTATATTACTTTTAAACTGAAATTATGCAATAAAAATAATTATGACTAGTATTTTTCAGGTACATAGAATATATGTTGCGAAGCATCCTGCTATACACTTTATAACATTTAAATTTAACCTTTACAAGATTAACAAGGTCGGTGTTGTTAATTCATCTTCTTTTTATAGAGAAGCAACTCAGGCGCAGAGTTAAGTAATTTACTCTTGGTAACATTGTTACTGAGTTGCAGAATTATGATGGGAACCCAGATCTTTGATATTTAGCCACATACCTTTTCCACAATGTGATTCTTCATTTTGTCTACATACTTAAAGTAAATACCCTTTGATACTTTGGGTCAATTAGGAGGAAGATATACAAATGATTATCCATGAAAAGTGTTTCTGGGCTGTGGGTAAAAAGCTAAATCATGTAAAAAATCTGAGTTGAGGTAGGTGTGGACACCTACTAAATATGAGAGAGGGTACAACTTCCGTAAGATACTTTTTCCTTAGTATTAGGTCTTGTATAGCATGACAAATGATAGCCTCACTACTATTTTCTTTGATAATAATAAAAACGTACTTTTTAAAGATGTATATTTCACTTCTAGGTAAATTTAGATTATGGTGGTGGTTGGACAACACTGAATACACTAAGATGCATTGTATTGTACACTTCAATAGGTGAATTGTATGTTATGTGAATTATATCTCAAAGTTGTTTTAAAAAGATAACCACATAAACAGTGTGTATATAATCAACCTTGATCAAAGTAATCTGAAAAACAAGTTTCTCTTAAAAATTGAAAACAAATAAGACTAACTAGATATCAAGTTGGTAGCTTAGTCACACAAAAACTAAATCTTTCAAGTATCTATAAAACTCAGTAATTTGGATGTACATTCCCAGGAGTTATAGCCTTAAGACAGAAAGAAAAAAAAGAAAAGTAAAAGATATTTCATAATTATATTGGTAATTCTGTTTTATAATTAATATGTCTATGTATCAAGTTCTAATGTCATTTGTTAACTTAATTTTTTACCCATAAATATGTTCATGTTTTTAGCAATTATTACTTTAGAGTAAGTGAAAAGAGGTACAGAGAGGAGGACATAGCACAGGAAGAAGAGATAGAGAAAGGAATGAAATGATAAGAACTCTTGGTAAGACAAAGGGGTATGGGGACTAAGGATCATAAAAACAATAAAATATAAGATTTGGAAATCAATTTGCTGTTTATAAGGAACAATAATATATGTTATCTAATCTTTTTAACACCAGCTAATGGTATTTTATTATCTACATTATATGGATGAGGAAATATGGATGGGGCTGAAAGATTGTAATTTGTTCATTATTTTTCTATGAAAAATAGTTACTGAATGTACATTGCATCCCAGTCACTATGCTAAGTGCTAGAAATATAATTGTTCACAAAACAAACATATTATCTGCCCTTATAACTTATAGTCTGGTAGAGGAGAAAAATATTATTAAAATAATCATAAAAGCAACTGAAAAACTGCAACAAATTCAAGGAACATGGTACTATGAAAACACTGAAAGAAAGATTTGATCTAGTCAGGTAATTCTGATTACAGGTTTTTAGACAAACTGCACAGTTACCTTGCTTAAATCTGTCTTATGAATATATTTCACCCAAATATGGCTGTACATTAAGGAATCAATAAGCATTTTCAAACCACACTTACATTTTTGTAATTAAGTTTTCCGAGGGAGAAATGGAAACTTGGCTTTATATCTATGCAAAGCACTGCGTGTCTCTATAATGTCATCATTTATTGGATCAGGATTCTATGCTCTTTAGCCTTTGGTCAAGGACTGGCTAACAAGGATTCTTGAAGAGATAGGGCCAGGGTAGGATGGAACCCATTGTAGACATGAGAATTTAACTACCACTTGCCCAGCTACAAAAATATAACTCAGTCTGTAAGCCAGGAGAAAATTAAAGTCTGTGCCTTTAATCCTTAGGGTTTCCCCTTGTACTGGTAGACTTCTCAAAATAAATGTTAGCTTTATGCACCACCAAATAGAAGGGACTGTGATCAGATTGTATTATCAAACTTCTGCTCTAGAAGAAAAGCATATAGTATAACCGCTAAACATCCAGTAGCACTTCTACTCTAAGGACATTAAACCTAAATGAACACCATCTTCTCAAATAACCCGAAATGGTTTCAGATTGTTAATTCATTAATTCTCCTAAGAGCTGTGGCCAAGTTTGATAAGAATAAACAGGAAACTAAAATACAAAGAGTTGAATTGATGCACTCCGGGTTCCCCAAATTGAACAGGAACCAGAGTTGTAAAGCTCCTTTTACTCAATATAGTCACTCTACAAGGGTTTCTGAATGAAATGGCCACTGTTGACCTGTCCTAGAAATGTTTATTTTTATCCTAAGTGCTATTTAACCTGTTTAATAGTTTGTTTCTTTTCCTTCCACTTTTAATTTTTAAAGTCTTCACACTTAGATATCCTTTGCAGGCTTTGATTATTACCCCAAACTTGGAGTTTGGGCTTTTAAAATAATTATTTTGTTTTATATTCTTTTGATAAAAATAATCCTATGTGACAGTGTTTAATCATACATTTCAATACTGCTATCTTTTCAGTCCATATTGCTTGTGTTATATCTTTCTGATCTCTGTTTAGAAAATCCTTAGATATCTTATGGTTACTGATTTTTTTTTTTAGTTGCACTGTGGTGAGAAAACATACTTTGTATGAATAATGTCCTTTGTTGGTGAACATGCCATGTACATTTGAAAATAATGTGTATTCTATAGTTATTGGGAATATCATTTAAGACCAGATCATGTATAGTGCCATTCACATAATTTGTCTTTACTGAATTTTGCCTATATCAGTAGTCAGCAAACTGCGGCCCCTTTGAGTGTGGCTCTTCCACAAAATACTATGTGCAGGCGTGCACGTACAGTGCGATTGAAACTTCGTGGCCACACTCAAGGGGCCAAAGAGCCGCATGTGGCTCTCGAGCCACAGTTTGCCAACCACTGGCCTATATCATCTATCAAATGCTGAGACATAGGTGTTGATTATCTCAAACTATGATAATGAAATTGTCTATGTCTTCCTTTAACTCTTTCAATTTGTGTTTCATATATTTTGAAACCGGATTATTAGGCATATACATATTTATGACTTATTTCTCTCTTATGAGTTAAACTTTATGAAATATTCCTTTTTATCTCTGGTTGTCTTGAGTCTTATTTTATCTGTTATCAAGTCCTCCACTTTCTTATATTTATTGTTTGCATAATATATCCTTTCTGTCAATTTACTTTTAACCTATTTGTATCTGTATTTTAAAGGTTATTCTTGTAGATAGCATATATTTGGATCTTTTTTGGCCAACCCTTTATGATGATCTCTAATTTTTAATTGGAGCATTTAGTTGACTAACATCCTATGTAATAAAACCATAATATGCAAATCAACCAAACGGCGGAATGACCAGTCGCTATGATGTGTACTGACCACCAGGGGGCAAACACTCAACGCAGGAGATGCCCCCTGGTGGTCAATGTGCTCCCACAGGGGGAGCACTGCTCAGCCAGAAGCTGGGCTCACAGCTGGCGAGTGCAGCGGTAGTGGCAGGAGCCTCTCCCGCCTCCGCTGCAGGTAGGTAGTAAGGAGCGAGGGATCCAGGACTGTGAGAGCCCCAGACTGTGAGAGTGATGTCTGACTGCTGGCTTAGGCCCAACGGGGATTGGGCCTAAGTTGGCAGGTGGACATCCCCTGAGGGGTCCCAGACTGCGAGAGGGCACAGGCCAGGCTGAGGAATTCCCACTGCCCCCAAATGCATGAATTTCGTGCACTGGGCCTCTAGTTTATTATAATTGTTTATATGGTTAGATTTAGATTTCATATTTTATTTGACTTTTGCTTCCCCGCTCTGTTCTGTTTCTCTTTTTCCTCCTTTACTATTTTCTTTTGGATTGCTTGAAGTTTTTTAGAATTCCATTTTAGTGAATCTGTTGACTTTTTAGCTATATCTCTAAACACAGAATACAACAGCATGCTTAGAGTTAGCATTATTTAATATAAAACGTAAAAACCTTTTACCTGTGGAGACCCATGTATTGCAACTCGCCATGCTTTATGCTGTGGTCATTCTTTTTATTTTATTATTATTTTTCTTTATTGATTAAGGTATTACATATGTGTCCTTATCCCCCCATTGCCTCCTGCCCCCCCCCCCCACTCATGCCCTCACCCCCCTAGTGTCTGTGTCCATTGGTTATGCTTATATGCATGCATACAAGTCCTTTGGTTGATCTCTTCCCATCCCTCTCCTGCCCTCCCTCTGAGGTTTGATGGTCTGATCGATGCTTCTCTGTCTCTGGATCTGTTTTTGTTCATCAGTTTATGTTGTTCATTATATTACACAAATGAGTGAGATCATATGATATTTATCTTTCTCTGACTATTACATATACAGAATTAAGCCCTACAACACAATGGTGTTATATTTTTAAAACAGTCACTTATTTTAATAAATAAGAGAGGATATAGTCTTTTATATTTACCAATATATTTACAATTTTAGATTCTATTTCTTCAAGTTCTGAGCTTCCATCTAATACCATTTTTCATCACTCTGAGGGCTTCCTTGAGAATTTCTTGTAATGTAGATCTTCTGAGAGTGAATTATCTTCCCTTATCTGAAAATTTTATTATTTTACCTTTATTTTTGAAGGATATTCTTACTTGATATAGCATTTGGGTTAGTGGGTTTTTTCCTTTCAGCACTTTAAAAATTTTGTTCCACTATCTTCTAGTCTCCACTGTTTCTGAGGAGGAGTGAGTAGTCATTTGATCATTGCTTCCCTGTGCTTATAGGTCATTTTCCTCTGGCTGACTTTAATGTTTTCTGGCTTTCTCATTTGTTGAATTATGTACTCCTCCTCACACACATGGTTACGGTCCAATGGCTGTACCTGTCCTGGACTTTGTCCTCTGGTTTTCATGTCAGAGAGACTAGTGGTTTCCTACTGGAATTTTATTTAGGCCATAAAGTGTATGCTGTAGCTTTACTTCAAGCTAAAAGCTTTTTTTTTTTTTTACCTTGTTAACTTTTACATATTGATCATGACTCAACTTTGTCATTATATTTTCTAAAAAGCATCTCTGAATCTCTGTTCAACTGGATGTGTCCATGAATTCAGAATGCATTTGGCTGCATTTAGCAGGAAATACTACTACAGTGATTTGAACAAAACCACTGTAAGTTTTCTTATCTAATATGAAATGTAGAGCAATTCAAAACTGATATAGCAGCTAAGATAGGGTATTAGGGACCTAGGTTTTTCCCTACCTATTTGTACTTTTATCTGCATAAAGCTTTTGTCCGTATAGTCTCAAAATGAAAGTTATACCTCTGTACATTACCATTATATTCATTTTCCAGGTAGGAGAAAAAGCAAGGACAGTTGGTGGGCCTTCCAACTCCACCTGGTTTGCTTAGGACTTTCTCATTTTTAACACTGAAAGACCCAAGTTCCATTAGTTGAACTAAAATATGATATGAGATTCACCCATGTATTTTGCTTTTCATGTCTAGAAAATCCTATATAATAAAGAGCTAATTTGCTAATTAGACCAAACAGCAGAATGACCATCCAGACGACCTTCAGATGAAGCTGGGGCTGTGAGGGCTGGCCGATGCCGCAAGGGGCTGCGAGGGCCGGTCGAGGCAGCCTGGGCTGTGAGGGCTGAGTCCCTTGCACAAATTTTGTTCATCGGACCTCTAGTATCCTATAAAAGCTAGAGCAGGGGTGGGCAAACTTTTTACTCGAGGGCCACAATGGGTTCTTAAACTGGACTGGAGGGCCGGAACAAAAGCATGGATGGAGTGTTTGTGTGAACTAATGTAAATTCAAAGTAAACATCATTACATAAAAGGGTACGGTCTTTTTTTTTTTTTTTTAGTTTTATTCATTTCAAACGGGCCGGATCCGGCCCGCGGGCTGTAGTTTGCCCACGGCTGAGCTGGAGCCTAGTCAGCCTTCTGAAGAGTTAATATCTGACCAAGCTATGGTCACAGCTCACCTTCACAGGTTTGGCTAGATTCCCTGGGTCATGGCATTAACAGTTTAGTTTATTATCTCCAGGGACTGCTCCAGAATTTACTTAAGTAACTAATTCTTAGGATCTTTCTCTAAGAATAGCTTAATTATGGTAAATATTGATATCACTCTTGCTTATTTTACCAAGTTTTTAAAATAAGACCTCAACATTTACAAAGTACATACAGTAAAGAGCAAAATCAAAATACATTTTGCTTTTAATATTTTCACATGTAAGTCCAAACAGTGAAAGAAATCCAAATAAGCACAAAAAAATCTTAAATTTCTGATAAATCCAATTAATAACCAAAAAGTTTAATTATAAATGTACTGAAATTTAAAAAAAAAACAGGATTATTTATATTTATGCTAATCACACTAGAAAAAAATTTAAATGTTTCTTTAGAGAGGAAACATTTGTCTTTTTTGTGGGTGGAGTTGCCTTAATCAGACTGTTTCTTTTATCAAAGAAGTTTGAGGACATCCAACAAATCATCAATTATGAATTCTAAGAAAATTAAAATTTATTTCTAGCCTATTCATTACTTGCCTCCTTCAAGGCATAAAATAGCATTTCATAGCCTTAAGAACAGAATATAGTTCTTTCCATGGTAAACATAAGACTATATAACCTGGCTAAAAATTACATAAGGTCTTTATTATCCTAATATATATAAAAACCCAGGGTCCGTAACGACCGACCGAAGGCTCAACTGAACACCAGAAGTCAGTCCTGCAGTCAGTGCTGGGTTGTTGCCGTGGCGACCCAGCACTGACTGCCACCAGTGTGGGTGCAGCGACCCAGCACTGACTGCCAAGGGGGCTGCGGATTAGGCCCAGAGAGAGGCCTGCAGAGAGAGTGGGGCAGGGTCTGATCCGCAGCCTCTGTGGCAGCTGTTGATCAGCCGTTGCCTCTCTCTTTCTCTCCGAGCTTCACCAGCAGCTGCATCTCTGTTTCTCTCTGGACATCTGTGGGGGTGCTGATCAGCCCTGCCTCTCTGATCAGGCCTGGAGATAGGCCCGGAGACGCTGACTGGCATAGAAACCGACCAATCAGAACCAAATCTGGGTGAACTGTGAGGAGCCAATGGCTGTCTAGAAGGCGGAGCTTTTGACGCTGACTAGCATAGAAACCAATCAATCAGAGCCAAATTGGCTGGCGGGGGGGCGGGGGGGCAGTTGGGAGTGAGATCAGGCCAGTAGGGGAGGGCTGTTGGGGGAGAGATCAGGCCAGCAGGGGAGGGCAGTTAGGGGGGTCAGGCAGGCAGAGGCAGTGAGGGGCCATCAGGCAGGCAGGCAAAGGGGTTAGGGGCAATCAGGCAGGCAGACAGAGGCAGTTAGAGGCAATCAGACAGGCAGACAGGTGAGCGGTTACGAGCCAGTGGTTCCAGATCGCAAGAGGGATGTCTGACTGCTGGTTTAGACCTGATCCCTATGTCTGGGCTGAGGGAAGCCCCCTCCATGCACGAATTTTGTGCACCAGGCCACTAGTGTAAGTATAGTTAGGGATGTGTAGTATGTGTTATAAAAACACAAAACAAACACAATAGCCACTAGCAGTTTCTTTTCCCCTGCCTCATTTTTTTTTCTAGTTTTGCCATGAACCAATGATTACAAAGAGTGAATACTAATAAAGTAATCCTTACTTTTCATTGAGGGCACTTTTCATATATTTTCTTCATACCTAAGAATTATTTGACAGAAATGCTTCTCTGCTCTGGTTCAGCAATGTAAATGTGATTTTTATGTACAAATGAAACCAAGTAGTTCATTTTAATGTTAAGGATCCCATGGGCCAGAAGTGAAATACTTCTTTAGAAATATTCCTTGACCTTAAGACTCCCAAACAACCATTCCTCTGACTTCTTTTGCCAATTTAACATAAGAATGTAATTGTCTTACCTGAAGTCCTCCTAGAAAGCTTCTTTTGGATATGTGGAGATATTTGAACAGAATGTGGCCCATCTTAGTACATGTTAATGAGTTATTAATTGAGGAGGTATGAGAATTCCCAGTTATATTTAATTGAGGAGGTATGAGAATTCCCAGTTATCTAGCCTCATTGGTGACCTCTATCTCAAGTCTAGGCTATTCCTTCCTCTCAACCCTACAGCCACAGCCACAGCCTAGTCCAGACCCTAGAGCAGCCGTGGGCAAACTATGGCCCGCAGACCAGATCCGGCCCGTTTGAAATGAATAAAACTAAAAAAAAAAAGACCATACCCTTTTATGTAATGATGTTTACTTTGAATTTATATTAGTTCACACAAACACTCCATCCATGCTTTTGTTCCGGCCCTCCAGTCCAGTTTAAGAACCTATTGTGGCCCTCGAGTCAAAAAGTTTGCCCACCCCTGCCCTAGAGAGTGTCCATGCACCTCAGCTTGTTAACTTTCCCTACAATTTAACAAGTCCTCCACTTCCAAATCCAACTCCACTCTCAGCACATCATTCAGAATATCTTTGTGTCTATTATTAGAGCTCTTAACTACCAAGCTGTTTTCTCAAAGTCCCTATGTTTTCAGTTGTCTATTAATAATATAGAGAAATATCATTTAAGATCTGCCTCTCTAAATTTTCCCAGCTGCTGGTAGATTAGACAACAGAAATCCTGTACAATAATTATATTAGCACACTGTATGTTCAACCTTGAGGGCTCTAACATGCAAAGATCAGGAGATCTTTCCATCACCTCAAGACAGTGTAATGTATGGAATTTTCTTTAGTGAATTATTCTTATTTGTGAAAGTGCTCTATTTCATCAGAATTCTTATAATTCCCACCATTATTAGAACTCTTATTTGAATGGCTGCCAATGCAACAAAGAGTTTATCTTTATCCTTCATCATTTTACATTAGTCTAATAGCACAAAGCAGCCAGTTCCCGTGTTTAAGAGCCAAGAAGCACCCACACAGAAAATAAGTATGTAACAATACCCCTCCCCTTTTGTATTTACCTCTTGCCATATCTTTAAGTCAAGGCACATTTGGATTCTAAATAATGTCAAAGATGATATCTTATATAGCACATGGAAGGGGTAGAATTTAGGAAGACTAAAAATTAGTGAGATGGGTACGTGGAGAATATTAAACTGGTGGAAACTTCAGTTTTACAAACATGTCTCTAGATTCATATTTGCTTTGTTGAGAAAGATCCTGCAAGGGCTCTGATTTAATTTATATATCCGCAAAGCCCAGCACAGCATTTAATAAATGGAATATTTATGTGATAATATGGTTGATTGAAAATGTTATTTATGTTGCCTGTAAAGTAAAATTTATTACAAACAGGGAGAGTAGAAAGCATACTGGATTTAGAGTCAAAAGGATGAATTGAGTCTCTGCTGTTTTACTAGGTATATAACTTCTAGCAACTCATTTCACTTCTCTGGACTATTGTTTGAAAAATGAAGATTGAATTCCTTCTCACAGGGTATAGTGAGGAAAAATATAAAATTAGAGGAAATGATTTATAAAGCTTATAATATACACAAAGGAAAAATGGTATTTTTTAAGTAAAATCATAAGAAAATAGGTGTAAAGTATTATCTAAGAATAAAGATCTCCTAGTATGTTTTTACACTTGTAAGTTAGATCATATAAAAAACATAGTCTTAAAATTCACAGGGATCTTACATCAGATTTTATTTTAATGTCCTTGTTTTATAATTGAGGAATCTAATGACTAGTGATGGTCAGTGCATTGTTCAAATGTATGCGCTGTATTTGTTTGTGTGTGTGCTAAGAACTTTCCCCAAATTAAAAAAAAAAAAGTTACTGTCTTAATATGATAAGTTATGAGAAAATATTTGGCAGTAATATTCTATAGAATAAATATGGAGACTAAGACACAGAGAAGGTAAAATGTTCTACCTTAGGGCACTCGACACATTGAGGATAGAACTGGGGAACTAACGCGAGCACGCACACACACACACACACACACACACACACACACCACCCCCATAGTCTCTCTTCTGATGCTTCCAAAACATTTAAACATACTTTCAGAGCTACTTTCAGAAAGTCGTCAACATATTATTGTAATTCAAATACAAGTTTAGAAAGTTACTATTTCTCAAATTTTTAAATATACTTTTCTACAGAATATTATTCACCTACTAGGTACCTTCTTTTCATCCACTGCCTTTTTTCTAGTCCTAATCCAACCACTATATTACTTCCTATCATGGGGGATATGCTAGTTTCCAAGGACATTCCATTCATCCTGACAATCAGGAAAGGTATGCCTAAGACTCTGATATCTCTAAAAATGCTCCTGAAGTTGACATTGCTTTTAGAAGATGTGTATCCATGGACTAACTTTTTAACCTGAAATTTTATAGTTTTCAACTGATGGTTTTCATTCTTCATTCCCCAGCCCACCTCTCTTTTCTTTTGTGAGCTGTTATAGACTGAATGTTTGTTCCCCCAAAATTCACATGTTGAAACCCTAACCTCCAGTGTGTCTCTATTTCAGTGGTTCTCAACCTGTGGGTCGTGACCCCTTTGGGGGTCGAACGACCCTTTCACAGGGGTCACCTAAGACCATCGGAAAACACATATATAATTACATATTGTTTTTGTGATTAATCACTATGCTTTAATTGTGTTCAATTTGTAACAATGAAAATACATCCTGCATATCAGATATTTACATTACGATTCATAACAGTAGCAAAATTACAGTTATGAAGTAGCAACAAAAAATAATTTTATGGTTGGGGGTCACCACAACATGAAGGACTGTATTAAAGGGTCACGGCATTAGGAAGGTTGAGAACCACTGCTCTATTTGGAGATGAGCCTATAACGAAATAACTAAAGTTAAATGAGTTGATAAGGGTAGGGCCCTGATCTGATAGGATTAGTGTCATTATAAGAAGAGATACCAGAGAGGCTGCCTCCCCACCCCAATTCACAAAGAAGGGGCCATGTGAGCACACAGTAAGATGGCAGCCACCTGCAAGCCAAGAGAAGAGGCCTCAGAACGAAACCCCCCTTGCTGGTACTTTGATCTTGGACTTCCCAGCCTCTATAACTGTGAGAAATAAATTTCTGTTTAAGCCTCCTAGTCTGTGCTATTTTGTTATGGGAGCCAAGTGGCTGTAACAACATACTTTGGGTGCATGAGCAGTTCTAGACGTTGGTATATTTCTCTTGGTTGAATTAGTGGTAGTGGTAATAGAAATTACTCTGTGTGGACACGTGAAATTTTATAGCTGCTTTGTTGGCTTTTTGCTTGACTGGATACTGTTGAAATACCTCATTACAGCTGAATAGTTGTTGGGTTTATTTTGGTATTAAAATCCTGGCTAGCTTTGTCTATGACTTTTTTCTCAGTGATTCCAGCTAGTTGGCACAGTTGGTGCTATTAGCTTGTTCAGAAACACAGATGCCTTTTCCTGGTATTCAGAAGCAACTGAGTCTCTATGCTCTTTTCATTTGTTCCTTTTTTTTACCCCTGCTAAATCGATGATGCATGGTTGCCTTTTCATTGTTACACTGAAGTTTATTTTGTCGCCTCACACTTTTTGTTCATTAGACAAACATAGAGCAGATGATAAATAGAGCCATTGGGAAAATAGCGTGTTAAACAAAATGCAAGTGTGTTTCATAGAAAATGTCATGGCATAGATGTATTGTGTCTAGAGTAGGACAATCTAAAGATCCTTTGTGTGAAGGGGAAAAGCATCTGGTTTGGGTTTTTAAGCCATGGGAAAGACACCATTTTAGCCTGTTTTATAGGTGTTAAACATTGGGCAAAAGAATGATTAAATATGCATTTGGCCGTAGTCCCAATGCCTTTCTCATACAATCCTATAAGACCTTATACATACTTCTCTAATACCATTTAATGCACTGAAATTACCTCTTTCCCTGTTTGTGTCCTTCCAGAAATGGAATCTTTTTAAAGTCAGGGATTTAATCTTAGCCTTCTTTTTCCATCATTTAGCACAGCACATGGCTCATAAAAGGCTCTCAATTAACATTTGTTGTATTGGATTACATAAAAAATGTTCATCGGATCTGTTTTTATTAAGCCAGCTGATATTGCTTAAACATTGGAAAAGCAGTATTTTCTTCCCCTATTGCTCACACTCCAAGGCATCCACTTAATAGAACACAATAGATATTTTCCCACCTAATTAAACCGAGTACGCATTAGATAGGATCTTAAGAGGACCTGAATTTTCAAGCAAATTTGAACAGTATGGAAATGATTAATTGCTGGGTTACTTTTGTCTATGGGAAAGGCTAAAGAGGAATCCTTTTGCTCCAGGAAATGGAAGAGCTAATTAAAGAATATGAAAGGCTAAGCGTGGTCAACTGGCATTTTCCTTTCCTCGTGAATGAAAAGAAGCCTGGTTAGAGGGACCAAGTTAAATACAAAGTAGGACTGATAGTATGGGAGTTGAAATAAGAGGGTAAATTTACTGAGAATCTGGGTAGAATCTTTCTTTCAAAGTAGAATGGCTCAGCACTTTTCTAAAATCACATTTGATATTTTCAAGGTGTTTCATTTCCTCCATTCAGGATTCTTTAACAATTGTTTTAACTTTTTATTTTGGAATATTTTTAGATTTATAGAATTGTTGCAAAGATAGTACTCAACTTCCCCCAATCTCAATCTTATGCATAACCATAATATTTATGGAAATTAAGAAATTAACATTACTACAACACTAGCCAATAAACCATAGACGTTATTCAGATCTCCCCAGCTTTTCCACTGATGAACTATTTTTATTCTAGGTTCCAACCTAGGATTCTACATCCATTTAGCAATTCACAGTTTCTTAAATTTCACTTTTGAGTCTTAATATTTATGCTGTACAGAGCCCTTATATCATGTCAATTGTATGTTTTGGCCATTTCCTGATTTTAATTCTCTGATTTTGTTGCATTCATCATTCGTTTCCCTATACAGAATAGGTTTGTAAATCTCTCCCCAGTACACAGTTCCTCTTTGGCCCCCTTACTCTCTGCCCTGCCTCTTTTTATTTCTGAAGACCCCTTGCATCTGACCGGACAAGCAATCTACTAAAGTAAATCAGCTGAAATGTAGTTTTCACTTTCTTTTACATAATTCTGGCCCTTAGAGAAAACACATAAGCAGAGGTTGTCAAATCAATCTGACAGCTTTGTTAATGTTATATTTAATTTGTATTGTAACATAAGCAGGGTGAAGGTTTTGATATTTTCTTAGAATTTAGGACCAAATAATAACTTTTTGTCCTCATTGTTTACCATTTGAGAATCTCATGATTCTTTTCTGAAAATATGATTTCATTTCATTAAGGCATTACTCAAATGAGGGTAAAAGATTTTATGTCAGTCATTTTATCAGAGAATATTGGAGCCCATGACTTAATAGAATTAAGGCTTTAGCATGTCTCTGCATTAATAGAATTATGCATGCAATCTATATATATAAAAACCTAAGTGACCACCCAACCCTTCAACCATCTGACCAGTAGCTATGACACACACTGACCACCATGGGCCAGACGCTCAACACAGGAGCTGCCAAGCTGCGGTGACTTGGCAGCTGTGGTTCTTGGGTGATGCACCAGGAACTAGAGAGGAGGGAGCCCGATTCTGGGTTCCGTCACCTGAGAACTGCACTCTTGCAATCCGGGAACCCTCAGGGGATGTCCACAGGCCAGGCCGAGGGACCCCATCGGTGCATGAATCCATGCACTGGGCCTCTAGTATTTTTATAAAAGTATCTCTTGATTTAAAAAAGCTGAAGAACTATTTCTCTGGATCTGGGGTGGTAGGGGTGGGGGGGGAGGGGGAAGAATTGGTATCATTAAATAAGTTTGACTCCTGAAGTTTAATGCAAAAACTATTTGAAGCTGTAAAATAATTCTAAATGCTTTAAATTCACAAAATAAATATTCTTTCTTCTCCACATAATAATTTAGGAACTTAAAGAAAAATTCATTTTGATCTGTCTTTCTAGTAATAATTACTGTCTTATTATCCCTATGTTCTTTTGCTGTAAATTTTTTTTTCTTTATATCCAGAGTCCTTTGCAGCCTGGTTATTATTCCTCCTGCCTTTGCTTGCCTCTGTTTCACAAGCCATTCTTTTTCATCTATCATTCCTACCCTATTACTTTCCCTTGACAAAATTGCTTGCTGAGCATTTGCCTGCTGACTCCTCCATTCTGGTCCCTACTCCTCTGCTTGCTTGCGGGAAGTGCTCTAGCTAACAGAGTGTGTAACCATAGGGACTGTCGGTGCCAACAGCATACTAAGATCGCAATTCTGGGGGAAAAAACCACACACACACACACACACACACACACACACACATTAGTTTGACCCTTTCATGGGATCTTCTTAACAGGAGTTGGGAACCTTTTTTCTGTGAAGGGCCATTTGGATATTTATATCATCATTCATAGGCCATACAAAATTATCAACTTAAATATTAGCCTACCACAGGTCAAACACTTAATTAACTCACCCCTAATGCCTTGACAGGGCCAGACCAAATGATTTCTTTCTTTCTTTCTTTTTTTTTTTATTAAATCTTTATTGTTCAGATTACATTTGTTCCTCTTCCCCCCCCCCATAACTCCCCTCCTCCCAGTTCCCGCCCCACCCTCCGCCCTCACTCCCCACCCACTGTCCTTATCCATAGGAGCATGATTTTTGTCCAGTCTCTTCCCGCATCTCCCATTCCCCTTTCCCCCCCAAGAATATTCAATCCATTCCCTTTCTATGTCCCTGATTCATTGTAATCACCAGTTCATTCTGTACATCAGATTATTTATTCACTTGATTCTTTGATTCACTTGTTGATAGATGCATGTTTGTTGTTCACAATTTGTATCTTTACCTTTTTCTTCTTCCTCTTCTTAAAGGATACCTTTCAGCAGTTCATATAATACTGGTTTAGTGGTGATGAACTCCTTTAGCTTTTCCTTATCTGTGAAGCTCTTTATCTGACCTTCAATTCTGAATGATAGCTTTGCTGGATAAAGTAATCATGGTTGTAGGTTCTTGGTATTCAGCACTTTGAATATTTCTTGCCATTCCCTTCTGGCCTGCAAAGTTTCTGTTGAGAAATCAGCTGACAGTCGTATGGGTATTCCCTTGTAGGTAATTGAGTCTCTTTCTCTTGCTGCTTTTAAGATTCTCTCTTTGTCTTTTGCTCTTGGCATTTTAATGATGATGTGTCTTGGTGTGGTCCTCTTTGGATTCCTTTTGTTTGGGGTTCTCTGCGCTTCTTGGACCTGTAAGTCCATTTCTTTCACCAGGTGGGGGAAGTTTTCTGCCATTATTTCTTCAAATAGGTTTTCAATATCTTGTTGTCTCTCATCTTCTGGCACCCCTATTATTCTGATGTTGGTACGCTTGAAACTGTCCCAGAGGCTCCTTACACTATCTTCGTATTTTCGGATTCTTTTTTCATTTTGCTTTTCCGGTTGGGTGTTTTTTGCTTCTTCGCATTTCAAATCTTTGGTTTGATTCTTGTGCTCCTCTGGTCTGCTATTGGGTATAATATTCTTTATTTCAGTCAGTGTATGCTTAATATCTAGTTGGTTCTTTATCATAGCATCGAGGGTCTCATTAGTTTTCTTGAGGCTCTCATCAAGTTTATTGCAAGCCCTCAAAATTGCATTTTTTAGCTCCATATCCTCCATTTCTGTCATGTTTTTTTGTCTCCGCATTTTTTATGCTTTCTTAGTGCACCCCCTTGTGGTCTTTGTGCGCAGTCTTGTTCTAGTTAAGCCTTGATTGTTGTAGTTAATACTAGAGGGATTTGACCACCAGGCCGACTGGCTGTGAGAATCAGCTGAGTCTGCCCAGGAAAACTTCTGTCCTCTGGGGAGGTGCTAATCTAGCCTTTGCCTGAGGCGATCCGGCACATGGCTCTGCGCAGGGCTTGGGCAGGGCGGGGCGGGTTGCACGGGATCAACAGGGCGGGCGGAGGGAGCAGTTATGGCTGCTCTCAGTCCCGTTCCCAGAGGCTCTGCTTCTCAGAACCCCGGCAACCACTGCAAACCTCGGAGAGAAAGCTGCCCTCACGTTCCAACTGATGCTAGACAATCCCGCTTCTCCCGTTTGAGTCTGAGTCCCTAGAGACTCGCCCGGATCTGGAGCTCAGAGTCTGAGACTCCCTCCTGATTGAAAACGACAACCGCGCCCTCAGCCACCAGCCCGCTTTGCGAGCGCACCTCCGCACCTTTAAATTTTCCACACTGGCCTCCTCTGGGCCTCAGTATGCGTTGTCTTTCCTTCTAGTTGAAGAGTCTCTCCTCAGCCAGGCTTTCTGTGGTTCTGGGTGATGTCCGTTCAGTCTTTTAGTTGTGTTTTTGAAGTGGTTGTTTGCGGCAGCAGTCTCCGGTGTTTACCTATGCCGCCATCTTGGTCTTCCGTTCAGAAAGCTTTTTTCAGACCAAATGATTTCTCCAGCCTTATATGACCCCTGGGATGGATGTTCCCCATTCCTTAATAGAAAGCAGCCCATTTCCCTGTGTAGAGTAAGAACTTTAAAACATGGAACTAAATTTAAACATAAAGAAAATATTATTTCTTTTCATTTGAGAAGGCATACTTTATCTAGTCATTGGAAGGGAGAGGTATGAGGTTAGGGGATGAAAGATGGAATATTGCCTTTCACTTAATATTCAGGAAAAATACTTCTATGCTGGTTCCCACAGAGTGAGATAACCCTACTACACACTGTTGTCCCTATCAAAAGCCATTTGATATATAAGCAACTTCGTTTACTTGTGTATTATTTCAATAGCTATAAAGGGTTAACTTCAAATCCAGTTTTTAAACATAAAATGCAGAGTGTGATTCAATAATACTTAATATATTATGATTATTATTATTACCATAGTTCTTTTTTTTAGCAGTATCTCTGTATCAGATACTCTATGTGCTTTACATACATTATCTCTAAGTCTAACCATAATGCTAAGAAAGAAACACTATTATTATTCTCAGTTTTCTGATGAGGATTCTGAGGCCTAATTAATTGGTCCACAGTTAACCAAGTGGCAAGTGGTATAGCTGATCTTCTATGAAGGCCTGCTTATGAATGAAAGCCCAAAGTCACAGACCCAAAGCTATTGTACACTTCAATGACTAGTTGAAAACGAGCTGCTGTTGTTAGGTATTTAATGCAAGAATAAGGTGGAGCCCTGGCCAGGTAGTTCAGTTGGTTGGAATGTCCTCCTGTACACAAAAAGGTTGTGGGTTTTATTCCCAGTCAGGGCACATACCGAGGTTTCAGGTTTGATCCCCAGTCAGGGCTCGTATGGGAGGCAAACAGTTGATGTTTCTCTCTCACATCGATGTGTTTTTTTTCTCTCTCTCTCTCTTTCTCTCTATTCCTCCCTCTCTAAAAAGCAATAAACATTACTTAGCATTCTCTTTAAAGTGAAGAACAGAATAAGAATGACAAGTATTACTGCATTCATTCAGGGTTGCACTTGATTGTCATAGTGAAACGCTGGGTTTGGGGTACAGACTTCTCGTGGGTTCTTGTCCAATGAAGATGAAGAGTAAATTCATGGACTAACGGATTTCTTTAATAAAAATGTAGAAGTTTATTGGAAGCATATACAAACTTCATCTAGGCAGAAGTGTCCCCAAAGGGGACCTCCTGGGGAAGGACCCCCAAATGGGAAAAACCTGCTCGCTCTCTCTTGTGGAAAAAATAAATTAAAAAATCTTGCCTCATGTCCCTTTGTCTCTGGTTTATACATGCCGCAGTTCTTTGTTTGAACCTGACCATTCCTAATTGAACCTTTCATTATTTTAGGGCCCCCGTGCTCTCCTCATGGGTTATTTTGTTGCATGGTATCAGTTTCAAAGGCCAAAACCCACATGGTGCCCCTGTTTCTCTCCCCTTATCTTTAAATGTTCCTCTATCCTTTGTACAAGTAAGATAAGCATTTTGGCATCTCCAAGCTGCTCAGGTCAGGACTGCTTTTGATCTACCTTATAATTGCTTTAATTACTCAGGCCAGAGATACCTTTGTCCTTCACATATGCATTCCTTCTTTATTCCCTAAACCTGCCTATTTTATCTCTAAAATTCCTTTCAATATCTAGCTAAGAAAAAAGAAATAGCACTGATGGTATTTTTTCTACATAAAAATTCCAAGGGAATATTTACAGACAAACAGAAATAATAACGGGTTATTCAGGTTGCCAGGCTATGAGTTCAAGATAGAAGAATTAGTTGAATTCTTATGCACCACTTCAAACAGTTTTAAAAATGTAATAAAAATAAGAATCACATTTGAAACAACAACAAAAACATTGATATACCTAGGAATACATTTAATAAATTATACACACGACCATTATAAAAATATTATAAAATACTCTTGTAGGACATAAAAGAAGACAAATAAATAGAAAGATTATGGGTCAATGAATGGGTAAACTCAGTATCATAAATGTCATCTCACAAATAATTTAAGCATTCTGAATTCTAAACATACCCCAACAGGTGTTATTTTATTTTTGTGTAATTTTATGACAAGATTGTAAAATTTATATTGACAGTGAAGAACCAAGAATGGTTGAAATAATTTTGAATTAGAAAAAAAATCGGAGGATATGAGGTGCCATACAGGTCCCTCTCTGGGAATGAAGGAATCAATGCCCCCAAATGCTGAGAGGGCTGCTGATAGACACTTAGTTGTCAACTGCCTTGGGATCGCAAAGTTTAAAGAGCCATCCAACCCAAGATTATGTCCCTTGTCCAGAGTAGTTTACTGATCAGTGTTGGGGTTTAAGGCCCAGCCCTTCATCCCCTTTTGGGTGATCTCAGCTCCAGAGGTCCCAGTGAGGTTGGCTGAGACCTTCCCAGGGACTGCATCAACTTCTCCTTCTGCCCAATTCCACTTCCTTATTTTCTCTTCCACATATTTTAATCCCAAGAGGAATCCCCAATGAACCTCCATGCATGCTAATGTCTATCTCAGGGTTTTCTTCCCCCTTGGGAATCCAACCTATGACTGAGGACTTTCTCTTTCAGATATCAAAACCTATTAATAATAAAGCTATAGTACTTAAGATAATGTAGTACTGACTTCAGTATAAATGAATAGACATATGAAGCAGAAAAAGCGTGCAGAAACACAACTTAGTGTATGTGAGAAATGACATGTTAAATTGAAAAAAAAACACTATTTTGTAACACTTGCTCTGAAAATTGTCTATTTACATGAGAAAAACACTAGGTTGATTGCCAAAAAAATTATCATGAGGAACAAATGCCTAAATGTTAAAAGCAAAAAAGTAAAATTCTTAATAAAATATAGAATAGTGTCTGTGACAAGGTAGGAAAGAATTTCAAACAGATGCAAAGGTTGAAATGATAAAGAAGAGATTGATAAACTTGATTATGTACATTTAATCTTTTTATTGTAATTTCAAACTTAGAGATGTATAATCAACAGAGAAGTGGAATTCAGGCTATATAAAGAACTTTCACAAATTAATAAGAGAGACAACAGACAGAAAACTGGCAAAAATTATGAACTACAAATTTGCAGAGCAAGAAACACAAATGGCCAAAGACCTTAAGAAAAAAATGGCCGAACTCACTAATAATTAATGAAATGTATGCTATTTCTTATCCACGTGGGAAACAAAAATGAGTGCAAATGTACCAAATCTAGGGGAGGGGGAGGAATGTGAGAAAATAGCAACAACCTCTTTGGAGAGGAATTTGGTAATATATAAATTTTATTTCATATTTATATATCTTTGAGAAACTCATAGAAATGTGTATATGGTGATATGAACAATGATGATGAGTGCTATCTTGTTTGAAACAACAAATATCTGAAAACACTCTACATGTCCATTAATAAGGGATGGAGAAATAATTGTAGTATACATATGTGATAGAATAATACACAGTAGTTAAAGTGAATTAAACACATTTACATGTTTCAATAAAAATCTTGAAAACAGTATGGAATAAAATTTTGCGTACTATAAGATACCATTTATTTATCATTTAAACCTGTAAAAATTGTGTACAATATATTAAAAACTATGAGCGATAAATATTGTTAAATGTGTTAACAGAAAGGAAGCAAAACAGCTTCTGAAGAGTTGTTGTCCTTGGAGAGAGAGACAAATGAGATTGAAAAAGTCTTTAACTGTGTGTTACATTTCATTTATAATGAAAAAAATCTCGTGAAAATCTGAATATGGCAAATTGTTAATATTTGTTGCTTCTTGGTGATGATATGCTTTTGAATTGTGGATATTGTATTCTGTGCATTTTTTCTGCATGTTTAAAATTATATATATATATATATATATATATATATATATATTTAAAAAATTAAAAAGCAGTGGCATGCAGTAGAAGCCAGAAGTGAGTAGGAGTCTTGGACTGATTTTGTAAGCATTTGTGAAACATAGTTTTAGGGATTCTGAAAATATTTTGAGGGAATTTTTTTGAAGATAAAATTCACCATTTTAATTATTTTAAAGTGTATACTTGTGGCTTTTAGTATATTCATTATCACCACTATCTAATTTCACACATTTCCATCACTGTTTTGAATAATCTTGCAAGGAACCTGAAGTCCTATATCAGCATTAGTGTCTTGGGACAAATGATCAAGATATTAATATTAAGTTATTTTATTTTAATTAACAGAGACTTGGATCATTCAACTTACCTGTTTATATTTCTGCAAAAGTAGAAATTTAGGATTTTAATATTTCTCCCAGACACAAGAATAGCCCTTACCAACTTTCAGAGTTAATAATGCCTTATCAGGTGGTAACTTCACTCCCCTTCCCATGTGACTTCATCCTCCTCAGATCACTGCCCAGAACAGAGGAACAGACATGTCCTCTGCCTAAACCTTCGATGGATATTCTCTCTTGCCTTCCCAGACAGTGTAGTGCTGGAAGGCTTGCAGCGGTTCTCAACTTGTGGGTCGCAACCCCTTAAGATACATTCTGTATATCAGATATTTACGATTCATAACAGTAGTAAAATTACAGTTATGAAGTAGCAACGAAAATAATTTTATGGTTGGGGGTCACCACAACATGAGGAACTGTATTAAAGGGTCGCGGCATTAGGAAGGTTGAGAACCACTGGTAGGACTGCTATAGACTGAATAGTCTATCCCCCTAAAGTTCAAATTTTGAAATCCTGATCCCCAATGTGATGGTTTGAAGCTAGAGCCTGTAGGAAGTGATTAAGTCCATGAGGGCAGAGAAATGGGCACATTTCTCAAAAGCTTTCCTTTATTGATAGTTACTCAGATTAAGAAATTGTTGACCTTTCCTTCAGACAAGTGAAAATAACACTAATTCTTGTAACAGTAGTGCCCCAGGTTCCAGCTCTTCATTTCCAAATACTGCTTTTCATTTCACCTGGGTTCTTCCAACTTCCTCTGGCTTCTAACAACTGACCTGCTGAGAATTTCCATTTAGAGAAAATCACCACTAGTATTCGAAAGACTTTAGCCTCAATGAAACATTTAGGTGCATGTTTTCCTCAGCCTTTTAAAAGCTCCCAGGCTGAACTGTGCCCATTCAACTAGCCAGAAAGAGACTCCCAGCAATTCCGTGAGACCTTTGGGCTATTTTTGGAACTATACTTGTGTGTGTGAATAGATATGTGTGTAGACAGATATGAGGTTGAGATTTATAACAAATATATTTAACAATAAACTGTATCATTGAGCAGAGAATTAAGTATAAAAAGTCATAATTTTAATCAAGGACATTAGTTCTACAGTTAGGTGTCTCACAATCTTACATCAGATGGCCTTTTAAATTTTTTTGTTGATTTTTTAATAAAAGTAGAGGAATAATATAAACTCCTTAGAATTGTAATATACTAGAGGCCCAGCACACTTTAAAATCGTGCATGGGCAGGGTCCCTAGGCCTAGCCTGTGATCAGGCTCCAGTCCCGCCCCGCCACCGACACCCTCCCCTGTTCCCTGTTTGCCATCTGGCGATCTATCAGAGCCTGCAGGCCAGGGGGAGAGACCAAGAGGTCGGCCATTCCACCCTCTTGCCAGTCCCCAGTCCTGCCCTACTGCCAACACCCACCCCAGTTCCCCATGGTTCCCCGTTTGCCATCTGGTGATCGGAGCCTGTGGGCTGGGGGGAGGGACCGAGAGGTGGTCAATGCACCTTATAGTGACTGGTCACTCGGTCATTCTGGTCATTACACCATTATGGTTAATGGCCCTTTATTATATAGGATTGTTCCATAATTGCATTCTTAATTCTTAGGAACATACAAAACAAGGCTAAGATATTTCTATTAGGTTCTAGTAAAACTGGGAGTACATTAAAGTAGTGATTAGAAGTTTGACTAGCAATCAGATAGACTTTGCTTTAAATCTCTTCTCTGTCACTTTCTAGACAAAAGTCCTTAGGCAAATTGCTTACTTTCTGTAAGACTCATTTTTCTTATGCATAAAGTGAACATAATAAAAGAATTGGCCGAAACCGGTTTGGCTCAGTGGATGGAGCGTCGGCCTGTGGACTGAGGGGTCCCAGGTTCAATTCCGGTCAGGGGCATGTACCTGGGTTGCGGGCACATCCCCGGTGGGGGATGTGCAGGAGGCAGCTGATCGATGTTTCTCTCTCATCGATGTTTCTAGCTCTCTATCTCTCTCCCTTCCTCTCTGTAAAAAATCAATAAAATATATTTTATAATAAAAAAAATAAAAGAATTGACTTTTCCAGTTTTTTATGAGAACTAAGTAAGGTTAATACATATGAGAAGCAGTAAATATACAGGCATACCTCAGAAATATTGTGGGTTTGGTTCCAGACAACTGTAATAAAGGGAATATTGTAGTAAAGCGAGTCATATTTTTTTGGTTTCCCAGTGCATATAAAAGTTATGTTTACACTGCACTGTAGTCGGTTAAATGTGCAATAGCATTATGTCTAGAAAACAATGTACATACTGTAATTAAAAATATCTTATTGGTTAAAAATAACACAACCATAATCATCATCTGAAACTTCAGCAAGTCATTAACTTTTTTGCTGGTGGCAGGTCTTGCTACCTACTGATCAGGGTGGTTGCTGAAGGTTGGTGGCTGTGGCAATTTCTTCAAATATGGCAACATTGAAGTTTGACACATCAATTGACTCTTCCTTTCACAAACAATTTCTCTGTATCATGCAATGCTGTTTGATAGCATTTTATTCATAGTAGAACTTGTTTTAAAATTGGAGTCAGTCCTCTCAGACCCTGCAGCTACTTTATCAGCTAGCTAAGTTCATTTAATATTCTAAATCCTTTGTTGTCATTTCAACAGTCTTCACAGCATCTTTACCAGGAGTAAATCCCATCTCAAGAAACCACTTTCTTTGCTCCTCTGTAAAGAGCAACTCCTCATCCATGATAGTTTTATCATGAGATTGCAGCAATTAAGTCACATCTTCAGGCTCCACTACTAATTATACTTCTTTTGCTATTTCTACCAAATATGCAGTTACTTTCTCCACTGAAGTTTCAAACCCTTCAAAATCATCCATGAGGATTGGAATCAACTTTATCCAAACTCCTGTTAATGTTGATATTTTGTCCTCCTCCCATGAATCATGAATGCTCTTGATGACAACTAGAATGGTGAATCCTTTCTGGAGGTTTTCAGTCCTTTGTCCAGATCCATCAGAAGAATCACTGTCAATGAAAACTATAGACTTATGAAATGTATTTCTTAAATAATAAGACTTGAAAGTGGGAATTGCCCCTTGATGCATGGGCTGCGGAATGAATGTTGTGTTAACAGGCATGAAAACATTAAACTCATTGTATATCTCCACCAGAGCTCTTGGGGTGACCAGGTACATTGTCAATATTTTGAAAGGAATCATTTTTGGTGTTTTTGTGGGGGTTTTTTTTGTTTGTTTTTTGTTTGTTTGTTTCTGAGCAGTACGTCTCAACGGTGGGCTTAAAATATTTAGTAAACCTTGTTGTAAACAGGTGTGCTGTCATACAGGCTGTGTTGTTCCATTTATAGAGCACAGCCTGGGTAGACTCAGCATAATTCTAAAGAGCCCTAGGCTTTTCAGAATGGCAAATGAGCATTGGCTTCAACTTAAAGTCAAAAACTGCATTAGCCTCCAAGAAGAGAATTAGCCTGTCCTTTGAAGCCAGGATTTGACTTCTTTCTAGCTATGAAAGTCCTAGATGGCATCCTCTTCTAATATAAGGCTTTTTGGGGGGTCTACATTGAACATCTGTTGTTTAGTGTCGCCACCTTCATTAGTTATTCTGGCTAGATCTTCTGGGTAAATTGCTGCAACTTTTCTATAAGCACTTGCTTCACCTTGCACTTTTATGCTATGGAGATGGCTTCTTTCCTTAACCTCATGAACTGATCTCTGCTAGCTTCCAACTTTCCTTCTGCAGCTTCCTCACCTCTCTCAGTCTTCAGAGAACTAAGGAGAGTTAAGGTCTTGCTCTGAATTAGGCTTTGGCTCAAAGGAATATTGTAGTTGATGTGATCTTCTATGCAAGCCACTAAAAATCTCTCCATATCAGCAATAAGGGTGTTTTGCTTTCTTATCATTCATGTGTTCACTGGAGTAGCACTTTTAATTTCCTCAAGAAATTTTCATTTGCATTTACAACTTGGCTAACTGTTTAGTATAAGAGACCTAGTTTTCAGCCTATCTCACCTTCTGACTTGCCTTCCTCCCTAAGCTTAATCATTTCTAGCTTTTGGTTTAAAGTAAGAGATGTGAGACTCTTCCTTTCACTTGAACGCTTAGAGATTATAGAGGGTTTTTAATTGGCCTAATTTTTTAAAGTATGTTTTTATTGATTTTTAGACAGAGGAAGGGAGAGGGATAGAGAGATAGAAACATTGATGAGAAAGAAACATCATTGATTGGCTGCCTCCTGCGCACTTCATATTGGGGATCAAGCCTGCAACCCAGGCATATGCCTTGACTGGGAATCGGGAATCGAACCAGCGACCTCTTGGTTCATGGGTCGAAGCTCAACTACTGAGCCACACCAGCCAGTCAATTGGCCTAATGTTAATATCCCAGTTTCTCAGGGAATAGGGAGGCCTAAGGAGAGAGATACAGATGGAGGAACAACCAGTCAGTGGAGCAGTTAGAACACACATTTTTATTGATTAAATTTGATGTCATATGGGTGTAGTTCATGGCACTCTAAAACAATTATAATGATAACATCAAAGATCATGAATCATAGGTCTCTATAACAAATATAATGAAAATGTTTGAAATATTGTGAGAATTACAACAATGTGACACAGAGACATAATGCTGTTGGAAAAATGGCACTGGCAGCCTTACATGATGCAGGGTGGTCACATTAGCAATTCTCTAGAACTTTATTAGGTTATTTTTGGTTATGGACAGGGCCTCTGAGGAATGACCAGAGATGGGTGCAGTGCAGTAGAATATAATGTAAATTAGGTCAGGGTATTTAGGGTCAAAATTTGATTTCACATGAAAGACCTTGAGCAACTCAATTAATTCTCACTTATCCTCAATATTGTTAAAAAAATAAAATACCAGTTGTTGCCCAGCCTCCTTTTCCCACATCCTTTCTCTTGCTGTGTGCTTTCTTTTTTTTCCTCTTTTTATTACAAACTGCCCTTAAAAAATCATCTGTTGATACTGTTGACACCTTAATCAAGATTTCTTTCTCTCTACAGGATTTTATTTTTTAGTATAATCATTCAGTGGGTACTGATAGGCTGGCTATATATTTACTAAAGGAACTTCACACTGTCAGAAACTGATATGGGAGATGGGTTTTGAAGTAATGACTCTGAAATTACTTTATAGAATACTAGAGGCCTGTTGCACGAAGAGATGGAGCCCTGCCACTGATTAGTTCCCATATCTGCAAAAATAAGGGAATGGACTAGATGCTGAATTGCAAATAGGATTGATCTTACAGTCCTACTTTGAGTGATTGGTAGTGGCTGCCTGGGGTATTGAGTTGAGATAGTTGAACTGAAACTTGATGCAATGGGAGAGTGTTTTATAATAAATTAGCTGTATGTTTGGGATAGAGGAATGATGCCCCTCATGACAGCTGCTTGCCATCCCTGGGCCAGATAATTGCTAAGGTCTTTCAAGTTCTAGCATCACATCAGACTCTAGTTCAGTGATGGTGAACCTTTTGAGCTCGGCGTGTCAGCATTTTGAAAAACTCTAACTTAACTCTGATGCCGTGTCACATATAGAAATTTTTTGATATTTGCAACCATAGTAAAACAAAGACTTATATTTTTGATATTTATTTAATATATTTAAATAAAAATCAACCAAAAAAATGAGTTCTCATGTCACCTCTGACACGCGTGTCATAGGTTCGCCATCACTGCTCTAGTTGATTCTCTACTTACTGAAGATGTGAAGTGTTTGCCCTCCAAGCAGATCAGCCACCTACCATAACCAATTAGATTGCTGGTTACATGTATGAAATGCATTATTGCCCATTCCTTTCCAAAAGAATTTGATGCACAAAAAATAACTTTTAAAAGCTAAAAAAAAAAAAAGCACAAAAGAGATGGGAAAACAAGAGTAAAATTTAAAAAAGAGTAAGTATGAGAGTCAACTCTGAAATTTGAGGTTTTATTTTAATCACCTTAACTTTATTCTCTAGTAATCTATTTTTTCTTTCCATTTAATGCCCATGGACAAAGAAAAATGGGTCACATTGACCTGGCAGTACTTTGTAAAACCCTGGACATTTTTCATATTTTCTCATTAAAACGGCAGAAATTTGATATTTGTTGGGGAGTCTGGATGATAGGGAAAATGTTTGTGCTGTGTTATAGAGCAATCAAAATGATTATTCTATTTAAAGTTCATCAGAAGTAATGATCACTTGCATCATACTACAAAGATGAGACTTGGGTATCATATATAAGCATTCAAAACCTGATTGCCTTCTGCATTATCCTTAGATACAAGTTACCCAAAGCATAGTAAATAAATCAGCACAGCCAAGTTGAGGCATAGAAATAGTAACATATTTTAAAACTGCACAGTTTTATGACTGGAATGATATTTTTCATTGAGAATATATAAAAATAATGACATTGAGAAGGAAATTATAAAGTATGATTGTAAATGATATGTTTCTTGAAGATACTCTTGAACCTTTTTGCAAAATGGATTAAAAGCCTATAATAACTTCTTTTATTAATACATTGAAACAAACATTTGTTCAATCAGACTCATTAGGGTTATTTTCCCAAAATGCTGTAGAAGTTTTTCCCCAAGTAGTTTCTGTGCTCTTACCCTCACTTGTATTTAGCATTTTCAGGTTAAAAAAATGAAGAAGACTTCTGATTTTGTTTAAGAAGATATAACAGGAATTGAATTTATCCTCTTGGCTGAAACAACAACAAAAAAATCAAATGAGGAAACAATTTTCAGGATATTGGATATCAGGCAATGGAGGACCGTGATCTCTAAGAGATGGCAAACAAATGAGGAAACCCTGTGATTGTCAAAACTTGTTACTTTGAGAGAGTTTCTAGGCCTCTCCACTGAGGAGAAACACAGGCAGAGCCTGGCAAACTCCTTGAAGGACATAAAAAGAGCTTTCCAAACAAGAAAAAGCTAAAGGAGTTCATTACCACCACACCAGTAAGAAAAAGAAAGATAAAATGGCAATAAATACTTATCTATAAACAATTGAATCTAAAAAACAAAATAAATGTACAAGCAGAACAGAAACAGACTCATAGATACAGAGAATATTTTGACAGTTTCCAGATTTGAGGGTTGGTGTGAAAAAGGTGAAGTGATTAAGAACTACAAATTGGTAGTTACAAAATAGTCATGGCAATGCACAATACCGCATAGGAAACATAGTCAATAGTGTTCTAATAACTATGTATGGTGTCAGATGGATATGAGTTTTATTGGGATGATCACTTGGTAGGTTAATAACGTCTCATCACTGAGTTATACATCTAAAACTAATGTGTAAACTATAATTGAAAATTCCAGTTTTACAATTTACTGGGTAAAAGTCCTTTAAAAAGTCATATGACCTCTGTATTTCATCTATAAAATAAGAATAATGCATGGTTTCTGAAAAAATGTATTGTAAAGTGCCTAGTACATAGTAGATGCTTAACTAATGTTGGTTTCCTTTCCCCAAACGTACTATGTTCCTTCTTAACCTAAGCCTAAACTAGAATATGTTTCTCTCTTAATTCTTATCCTGAGTGTAAACAATTCCACATTTTTAAAATTGGAAAAAATCACATACCTCAGTTCAAATGACCAGGTGCTAGTCTCAGAAACATTTTTGCTATGTTTGAATGAGTAAGGCATGACAGAACATTTATTCCTGCATATAAACAGCCATGTTACAAAAGCCAGCTGATGTAAGATTTTGAAACTTATTCAAATAAAGAAAACATAATTATTAACCCAGACTTATTTTTAAATTTTGCTCTGAAAATGAGTAAGAAGGACAGAGCATTTCTGTGCAAGGTAAATCCTTGACCATTTTTTCAACATGTGTTCTGAGTCCTCAGTCTCTTGTTTTCATAGTCATGGAAAGGATATATCAAGGCTTTAAATACAAGCCCAAAGCAGACCAGAGGAACATCTTTTAAAAGGAAAAATATGTTTGGGACAGTAGTCAGTAATGGTAAGGAGAAATCAGCAGCCCAAATGAGCACACAGAGCTCAATCCCCTGAGGTTTATCAAACTCCCTCTACTTATTCATTACGGCTGGATCAGTGCCCATAGAGGCCATTAAACAATATTTGACCAGAGCCCTTTCAGACAGACCCCAATCCTAAGGCTCTTCCTCCTTTCCATCAAGCCCACCAAAGCCATCTCCCCTGTAGCATTGCTCCACAAAAACATTGGGAAAGGCATGTCAAGCTTGTGCTTATGCTAAAAATAGCTAGAAATACAAACTTGTGTTTTTAAGTGTTTAAAATTTATTTTTATTAAAATTTTACAAGTATAATGTTTTAGAAGTCAAATAGTGCTAAGTAGCTCATATTAAGCAAGACAGCTTCTCCCCACCCCAGCCACATTAATCCCATTCTCCAAAGACAACTACTTTCAAATATCTGTTCTTCTGGTATTTATCTCCATGTGTTCAAGGATTAAGTTTATTTAACTATGTAAGTCTAATTCACTACTGGGCCAGGTAATGACATTTCTGTCGCTGAACATAGTTTTTGTTTTTTCCAAGAGTTATTCATGGCAACTTTTTAAAAAATATATATTTTATTGATTTTTTACAGAGAGGAAGGGAGAGGGATAAAGAATAGAAACATCCATAAGAGAGAAACATCGATCAGTTGCCTCCTGCACACTCCCTATTGGGTATGTGCCCGAAACCAAGGTACATGCCCTTGACTGGAATCAAACCTGGGACCCTTGAGTCCACAGGCTGACGCTCTATCCCAGGGGTGGGCAAACTTTTTGACTCGAGGGCCACAATGGGTTCTTAAACTGGACTGGAGGGCCGGAACAAAAGCATGGATGGAGTGTTTGTGTGAACTAATATAAATTCAAAGTAATCATCATTACATAAAAGGGCACAGTCTTTTCTTTTCTTTTTTTTTTTTTTAGTTTTATTCATTTCAAACGGGCTGGATCCGGCCCACGGGCCATAGTTTGCCCATGGCTGCTCTATCCACTGAGCCAAACCAGTTAGGGCCATTGCAACTTTTTAAAGAATTGATTTGGCTTTTTCTCTATTTACACTTATGTCTTTCTATATCCTTTGGCAGCCAGCATTTCAATTGCTCACAAATAGAAATGGTCAGATAATTTTTCATTTCCATTTTTTCTAGCAACTTCCTTTCTAGAGTTAATTTGGGGCTCTTCTTTCAGTTTGAACTGGTTTTCAAGGTTACAGGATCCAGTGCAGGGGAATGGGAGAGGATAACCTTTGCCATTCCCTTGTGTTGGATCCTATAACCAGGGCCCATGCTTCTTTTGGTGTTATTATTATTATGTTGTTGTTGTTTTTTTGGTGAAGGCTAACTCATTTTTAAGGGTGTGATTTTAAGATAAATTTCAGAGGACCCCTGAAAAAAATAATTGCTCCATTTATATTTTAGAGGTACCCCTAAATAGAAAATTAAACCAACTTATACATTACCTTTAATATTGGCAACTGATATGTTCTCATAAAAGGTAAAGTCAAAACTACTTGATAGAGCAACCTAAAATTGTTGTCAAGTTCTCCTGATGAGAAAGCCAAAGGTTGGGATGTTTTCAACGAAGAAGGTTTAAAAATGTGTATTTTCCCCTCAAGCTCTAAAGTTTCTCTGAAACCTGATTGTCATCTGTTTCTGGCAATTCACTGTAAGTGAATGTCTTGTACAACCAACAAGGAAAAATCAATTCAGTGACCATGAAAAAAAGAGAAAATGAACTGCAGACTCACTGGGAGAGATCATAAAGCTTCTCCGTAGGGCTATATTATTGGTTTTTATTCTGAAACACCAGCACTGAAGCACACAAAAATGCCAGTAATTGGGGTCAGACCCCCCAAAAAAAGGATGTCAAGTCAAACAGCATATGATGTACAGGGTCCTCTGTTAGAATAAAACTTTGGCTTCTAATAAGTATGTCAAGCCTCTAACTTTTCCACTAGGGAAAATTAATGTTTCTTTTGACTAAAGTGTAGCAAAGGTGTGATTCTCAGAAATGAAAGTCCAGATATCTCAAACTCCCTGTATTAAAAAGATACTCCTGAAAGGAGACAAAAATGTACATTAATTTCAATGGTTGTTTTTTTTCTGCATAAAACTCTTAGATCCAATAGCAAAGAAACTGTGTTGAAATGAGTAGAGATGACATTATACTGGTTCTTACCAAGATCAGCACAAGGACTAGTTTCAGTGCTACCTGTAAATAAATAAGAGGAGGCTACAGACTGCCAGACAGGGGACCTGGTCACTAGAGCTTTGCCCAGCTACTTATGGGGAAGTTTGTCCCTTCTGAGTGACCTAGGAAGACTCTAAAAAGGCAAAAGGAAGAATGACTTTTCTGAGCAATGTTGGCAAGGGGCCTGAATATGAGTTTCTCAGAGGTTACCTGCTTGTTCTCTCAAGTCCAGTGTGCACTTGCAGATATACCACACTTCCTTAAAGCTGTCACCTCTTCTAAGTGTCAGTGTCTAAAACTGAAAATAACAATAGCATTACCTTCAGGAACTGGTCTGAGAATGGAAACTTTAGAGAAATAACAAATAGTATTTACAAAGGTTTTGCATTTATTCTATTTCAAAGAAAGCAGTCATAGTGGTGGTGTGATTTCAGCTGGCCCTGGGAAGAATTTCAAATATAAATAAGGGGTTTAGGTGTGGGGAAACTCATCACATGAGTCTTCATGGTTTGGAAGCCCCTAAAGAAATGAGATCAACAGTGGCTGCAGAAAACACCCAAGGTCTCCTCTAACAACAACCCACAACCACAGAGTATAAATAGAATCATACTTTGCTCTGGACTTCGAGCTGAAATCTGAGTGGTTTAATCTAGAACTGCTCAGCAGGAAGAAGTCCAAACGGTTGAGTTCTTCATAAAATGCCAAAATTGGACTTGCCCTCCCTACCTACAAAATAATGTGTACCAAGCAATATGGTTGCTCAGCAAATGTTTTCCTAAGGCAGTGTTTCCCAAGGAGCACTATTTGCCCCTTTCATTCATTTATCCCTTTATTTCAAAAATTCACTTATTTATTCTTTATTTGACAATTTTTTAATTTACTATGTGAATAATAAGGGTGAGCAAAATCAGATGCAGGCCCCACCTTCATGGAGCTTGGAGGTCAGGGTAGTGGTTCTCACACTGGCTAAACATGAATTACCTGAGGCGTTTAAACTAAATATTGGTACTTGATGCACTTTACACTGGGGATTGGGATTCTATTGTGCACCAGAATTGAGATCTAGTGTGGGTCTAGTGGGAAAACAGCATTTGTATGGGCTCTGTGGTAATATCCTATATCAGGGGTCCTCAAACTAAGGCCCGTGGGCCACATGCAAATACAAATATTGTATTTGTTCCCATTTTGTTTTTTTACTTCAAAATAAGATATGTGCAGTGTGCATAGGAATTTGTTCATAGTTTTTTTTTAAACTATAGTCTGGCCCTCCAATGGTCTGAGGGACAGTGAATTGGCCCCCTGTTTAAAAAGTTTGAGGACCCCTGTCCTATATAATAAAAGCCTAACATGCTAAGTGTCTGGTCGTCCAGTCAGCTGTTCAACCAATCAAAGCGTAATATACTAATGATATGCTAAGGCCACTCAACTGCTTGCTATGACATGCACTGACCACCAGGGGGCAGACTCTCTGACTGGTAGGTTAGCTTGCTGCCGGGTCTGGCCGATTGGGACTGAGTGAGACAGGCCAGACACACCCTGGAGCCCTCCCTCGATCCCTCCCCAGCTCCGATCATGCGATCATGCACCGGTGGGGGTCCCTCAGCCTGGCCTGCGCCCTCTTGCAATCCCGGACCCCTTGGGGGATGTCAGAGAGTCAGTTTTGGCCCGATCCCGCAGGCCAGGCTGAGGGACCCCACTGGTGCACGAATTCATGCACTGGGCCTCTAGTATATATATGAATAAAAGATGGTGAATGTGGTCAGAGGAAGATGGGAAAGAGGACCATTGTGTGCAGTGAGGCCTGGGATTTTGGAAACACTGGATTTAAAAAAATGAAACAGGTTTCTTTGCTCTTTAACAATCTAATTTCATGAACCTCTGAGAAGTATATTGTATACAACATTCCAAAGTTACTTTTACCAAGAGCTTATTGAGACTCTCATATTTCTTATGTAGGAAATACTACTTGTATATATGTAAGTATAGAAATCACTAGGTCCGTGGGGAATGTTGAAAAGGGGTGGGTGGAATAAGTTTGTTCCAGAAGTTAAGAAGATTGGTAATAAAGCTTCTAAAATCTAGAGATCTTAATCTCTGAAGGATTTTGAAAGGGATTTCAAAATGCAATTAATGGCTATTTACATAAATGGCATGTAATATCATACAGGAATATGTTCAATTTTGTCAACTGGTTCTTCACCACTTAAAAAAGTACTTAATGATTTATTCCAATTTCAGAAAAGGGGGCTTTTAAAAATATTTTTAAATGTAAAAGGCAAAGTATAATTTTAGAATGAATTAATACTACTCATGATTTAGGTGGAATTAAAATTAAGGATTACTAATTTTTGAGGACAGCCTGTGTAGTGCACTAGATAAGAATTGCATTTGAAAGGAAGAAATTCAGGAAAACGTATTTAGAAAGAAAATGTATGAAATTGACTATTATGGGTGTCTTCCTCTACAAACATGATTGCAAAGATTACTCACTGATTAACCTTTGCATATTAAATATGCCTAACTGGAATTTGAAAGTCATGAGTCTGTTTCACTTACATGGCTTTGAAAAATATCTTGACCTATTATAGGTAGTTGAATTATAAGACTTAAATCGGGAACTTTAGAGGTGTAAAAAAAAAAGTCACATTGATTGTACTTCTATACATTGTTACTGCTGGTTCTTAAAAAAAAGGAAAAAAGTGTCGAGCGCTTCTAAGTTTCAGAATAGAAGTATCATGTCACATATCCCACAAAAATTCAATGAGGAAGGTACTATGAATAGAGAGGCTAAGATTTTACCTGATATTACACAGCTGGTAAATAGCCAAGCTAGGATTGGGATCTATGCCTGGCTGACTCTAGAGTAGTAGTTATCAACCTTGGCTGCACATTAGAATCACCTGGGAATCTTTTGAAAATCCTGATTTCTGGGCCTCATCCTCAGAGGCCTTTAAAAAGATTCCCAGGTGATTCTAATGTGCAGCCAAGGTTGAGAACCACTGCTCTAGAGCCTAAGGTCATGCTAAAGGATAATTTTTTAACAAACATAAAATGAACACATGTCAGCAATTTTATTCAGCTCATTGAATAATGAGAGAACTGGTAAGATGTTCAAAAGAGTATCCAAAGAGCAGACATGATTATAGATCAGGAATGTCTAAATGAATTTGCAAGTGGACACAAAACTGGCTGCTTCCACAATGGAGGAGGGAAGTCTTTGAACTTCCACTGGACATAATTTATTTGCATATCTATAGACAAGAATTCTTTTGTACTGCTATTAAGTTATCTATAATTTACAGTGTTGTAAAATAGTTCAGAAGTAATGAAAGACTCAAGTCCCCATAGAGTGGAATAACTGGGAAGGGTCTGCTTTAAACAGTGCATTATGTACTTTCCAGAAACCCTGTGGGTGACGAGAATAAACTTTAATACAGCAAGGTTGTATGCTTCTTAAAAACTGAGACGTTATCTTTCTCATATCTGCTTTATAGCTCTCAAAGCAGGGCTTAATAAACACATGTTGATGTTGATCTGATTAATCACTGGCCTGTAGAATCTAGTTTTTGTTTTGTTAGTTTGCTTGTTTGTTTTTTAATCTATAATGGGGGTAAAAGTACCTCCCTGGGATTGTTGAGAGGGCACTGGCACAGGGGTCAGAACAGTGTCTGGCACACAGTAAGCTCTCAGGGAGGGCTAGCTCTCACTATTCTGTATTCAACTGGACACTTTTGAAGGGCAGTCACATTACTTACCTGATTGAATTTTCATTGATTCCGCAAGGATAGTAATTAACCCCATGAGTTGACCAAGTTGATTGCTTTTTTCCCCATTTCGTTGTTTTTGTTTCTCAATAGATATAAAGCTTTTCTACAGAGAATACATATTATCTTTGTAATAATACTTTGAAATCTTTCTATAAGAAATTTTCAAGTATAAAATTAAAGTTTGATGCTGGGAAAGAAAACTAATGAAAATATACTTTCCAGCTATTTAATCAGATTGTTTCCTGGAAGAGTGGGTTTAGGGAAAAAAAAAAAATTGATGCTTCTGGTTTTTCAGTGCTCATGTGCTGGTTTTTTTACACTTCTTTTTTATTTGTTTTGTTTTAGTCTGTTTTCCTCTGACTTCCCAAAGGAGCAAGACGGTCTAATATAAGTAGAAAAACAAAATCTTTTTACACCTCCTACTGAGGGCTGCTTAATGAACAGTTGACATTTTTTAAGTACACACTCCTAATCCCAAATTTCCAAATATTTGGCAATGAAATAAGAATGGCCACAAATATCTTTATTAAATGTAAACTCTGTGCAGAGTTACTATACTTCCAAACTGGGGCCAGACTCAGGGAACTGCACACTGCTATTATTTAATCCAGATGAAGTTTCCTCTAAGAAAAACGGGTACCCCCCCCCCCCCCCACCCACCGCCACAACTGGCTAATCGCAAGCTCTATGGATATTATTTCTCTCTCATTCAGACTGTTTTGTAATCCTCAGCCCAGTATAGAATCAATAATAATTCTGAATTCCTGCAAACATGCATGAATATTTCAACTTCTGAAACCTGAAGGAAATCAGAAGTGTAGGGGAAGTTTGCAAATAAAGGCAATCTCTAATTGCATGATAGAGATAATCTATGGCTGAGGAAAATGATCTAGGAATACTAGACTCCAAGTTAGAGCTTCACAATGCCATGCTCCCCATTTTTGGTCCAATCAAGGAGTCACAAGTGAGAAAGAGTGTTAGTTATTGTATGATCTTAAAAGTTGTAAACACACACACACACACACACACACACGACCAATCATTGTTTAAATTCTGTACTACTATAATAAAACAAAGGAATCTTCTGCATTCTTTAGTGATTTCTGCTTTTTGAATGATTCTTCTGCATTCTTCAGTGATTTCTAAATGACTTAGTATTTTAATCACAAACCCAGTGAAGTAACAGAAGAGATATTCTTTTCTTTTGCTAAAAGAAAAACAGAGTGAGAAGCTAGTAAGTGACAGAAGCCAGAAAGAAACCAGAATTCCTGATTCCAAATCTATTGTTCTCTCCATTAAAACAAATTCCCCTCAGCAATGCAACCACCAGCATATTCACACAGGGCACTATTTAACTATATCCAGATGGGTATTTTAATGGGGAGGGATAAGTTTTGATTATTTAAAAAAAATCAGAATCATCTCTTTCTTTACTAAAAATGCCAGGTTCCTAACATAAGTATGTTAGTGCTCCTAGCAATCAGTAGTATGCCACAGCTGCCCACTCAAATCATTAAAAAATAGATGCATAAAACTCCAGAATTTAAATAAACCTACTAAACCTCCATTGAGAAATAAGATAATTTCCTTATGGATTTTCATGTACCAAAGATGAAGTTTCTTCATTTAGTGTAACCAGCATTCCAAGCAACTTAATCAGCTGGAGGGTGAACTGTAGAACTCAAGAGGCAAATGTGATCAAGGATATCCAAGAAGTTTTCAGGAATCACTGAGCATAGATCATGGGGGTCTAGTACTCTGGTTAAAAATCAAATCTGCTTGAGTTTAAACCTCAGCTCTGATGCTTAGTAAACAGGAGATGTTAGGCAAATTGTTGACCCTCTCTATGCCTCAGGGCTTTGTGCTTTCCTAAGTATTATAAGTGGGAATAACAACAATCTTCTGTATAGGGCTGCCGTAGGATCTAATGAGATAAAACTTGTATTCCAGTGAGACAAAAACATTCAGTGCTTTGTACTGTATTTAAGGAATATTAATTTGAGTATCTCCTTAAACTAGATGGCACATATGAAATGTCCCCATTTCTACAACCAGAAAGAAAATTTGAAGCTTAGAATTTTATATACCTCAAAGGCATTCTGTCCACTGAAGAGGAGTTTGGGTATAATTTAATCCATAAATATCAGATGAGTACCCACTTTGTGTTAGTAAAGATCTAAATCCTCACTGAGTATACTCTCTGTATTATAAAAGCTTGAAAAATTCTTGACCTTAATGTATAGGACACAATACAAGACATACCAGACTTTATAGGGCTTACTGACAAATGAGTGGTGTTCACCAATATTTCTCAGAACTGGGTTCCATAAATCTCATTATAGCCCACAGATGTATTATTATGGAGAATCCCTATATAATTTTTGTAAAAATACTTAAAAATTATTTTTCTATATGATTTTGGTGATAACATATAACTGAGTATTGCCACAATAGTTCAGTGTTAAAGTTTATATTGGTAGTTGTGATTATGATTGTGTGAAGTCCAAGTTGCATCACTTTTATTTTTGCTTACTTATCAAGAGCTAACAAATAAATGAAGCATTCAAGCCAATTAAAGAACAAACTGATTTTAGAAGACTGTAAAAATAGTTGAAATAGAAAGAGTGGAAGAAGAATTTGAGTTATTCCATGAAATAAGATCATGTTAGGCATGCTCATCCAAAACAATGTAGATTGTTATAGTGGATCTCATATTTATGTCAAAACAGAGAAAAGAACTCATTACACTAAAATGATGCTGTTGCCCAACCAGTGTTGCTCAGTGGTTGAGTGTCAACTTATAAACTAGGAGGTCACAGTTCGATTCTCGTTCAGGGCGTATGCCTAGGTTGTGGGCTCAGTCCTCAGTAGGGAATCAATGATTCTCTCTCATCATTGATGTTTCTATTTCTCTCTTCCTCTCCCTTCCTCCCTGAAATCAATAAAAATATATTTAAAATAAAATAAAATGATGCTGTTGATTTTTATTATAATTTGTTTTTATTTAATTTGTAAATGTTTCTATGCACATTCTGTGTTCTTTAAATTTACTTCTTGTTTCTGATAGAGGTTTTTGTAGATTCTTTAGCATTGTTTACATAGATAAGAATGTCTTCTGCAAGTAGTTTTATTTCTTCCATCTTAATTTGAATGTCTTTATTTCATTTTCTTGTCATATTGCATTGACTGGAATCTACAGTACAATGTTGAATATGAGTGATGTGTTTCATTTTGATAAGAGTTGACTATTTTTCTTGGTATAAGTTTTTCTTTTCTTGTCTTTAGTTCCTTAATAAGCTAGAGGCTTAAGATTGTTTGATCTATTGACACAAAACATTGCACAGAGCAAGGGACTATTTAAAGCAAAGGAAGTACAGCAGTAGGCACGTTACTAGTCCTGTCTCATACTGTAACACCTGTGAAGCTGCCAGCCTGAAAGAGTGATGAATAGCTGTTATGGTATCAGCTTGGAAATGATACCCAACATGGATGGGACACTATCTTCAATAACTCAGTATATAGTCTTAAGCAGTGGTGGTGAACCTTTTTTCTGCCAAAGACTACTGTGATATTTATAACATTATTTGCAGCCCATACAAAATTATCAGCTTAAAAATTAGCCTGTTATATTTGATCAAACATTTAATAAGCTCACCCCTAATGCCTTGGTAAGGCCAGAACAAATGATTTTTTATGCCTTATATGGCCCACAGGCTGGATGTTCCCCATCCCAGCTCTAAGTCAATGACTATTATATAGTGCTGTATCTTCAATTGGTAAAATACATGGGTCCAGGAACCAAGAAATAGGAATAAGATGGAAACAGGTCACTTTTAGTGACCTACTCAGGAAAGTTTTACTTACCATTCCCACAACTCTGGTTTCTGCAGGTTTACAGGGGGAATGGCAAAAGTCCCATCAGACTTCTTTTTCCAAGGTTCCTTCTATCAAGGGACAAGCTAGCAAGAGGAGAAATGACTATCCTGGTAGGGATATTTATATGAATCAGGAGGGATAGGGCTATTGTTACACTTAGAAGAAACACTGTAAAAAAAAGAAAGGCTTTTAGTCTAGAAAATCATATCTATTTGAGTTCTAGTACTTTTTTAAAAAAATCATCATTTTCACACATTGAGTGCTTCCACTAGGGTCAGAGTTTCCATACCTGTTAAGAGCACAACCATAAGATGTCAAACATTTGCCTCACATCTTGGGGAATTGTAGAGAGAGAAAGAATAACAGGTTACCAACAAGGAGGAGAAATGATCGAAGATTGTTCAAGTTAATGTAAAAATTTAAATTATTCAATCACTTATTAAGCATTATAGTGATAAATGTGTGGAGGGAAACATAGCTCAATAGGATAACAGCTTGTCTTCAACACTAGGTACTCTTTATTTTTCTATCCTCATCTATCTTGACCAACCTCCCCTGGCTGCCAAGACCTGTCTTTCTAGAGGATTTTAGGCCATTGCCTATTCTTTCTTGCTGCATTTATTTTCTTTGTTGGCCTTTCCAACTTCATGAGAGCAGTTTCTTGCCCATTTGTCTTCCTCACTATTTTATCCCTAGCACTTAGTGTACTATGTTTATTAAATGAGTGAATGACTCACAACTGTAAAGCCATAAAACCATATGATGGTATGCTATTTAAAATTAATGCTATAGATAGATAATTTTTTTATATATTATCGATTTAAAAATAATCAGGTTACTAAGCAGTATGTACAGTGTAATCTCATTTTAAAGAGTGTGATCAAGGTTAATACATAAATAATAATATAAGTTGTCCCTGAAATATGGAATAAGAGTGATTAAATATTATTTTCTATTATTTTTTCTGTATTTTCTGCTTTTATCTGCAATGAACATATATTATTTTCTTTAAAAATGATACATTTATTTTTAATAATAATGTTGATGACAAAATATCTGTTGAGGCTTATTCTTATAGATTGTCCGCATGGGAAAGCAAACAAAATCATTTTGTCTATGACTGGAAGTAGAGTAACATAATCTTGTCTTTGGGGCTGTGATTCTCAATTGGAGGCAATTTTGCCTCCTCATTTGACAGTGTCTGGAGACATTTTGATTATCACAATTTGGGAAAAAGGGAGAGGGCATTGCCAGTGGCATTTAGTGGGGAGAGACCAGAGATATTGCTAGACATCCTACAGTGCACAGGACAGCTCCCCACAGCAAATAATTATCTGTTCCAAAATGTCAATTCGAATGTCAAGTTTGAGAAACCCTGATCTAAAGTAATTAGCATTTTGATATAAAAAGTTTCTCTGATGATAAAATGTAAGACTTTAGCATCCGTTTAGTGGAGAAAATGTTTTCAGTCACCAAACATACAACTTATCTGGTCACAGATAAGTCATGCATTTATTCAAAGTGCAGTTCATAAAAATATTTTTAAAGGTAGTTTTTATTTGTAGCTGTGTGTACATATGGTTCATCATGGAGAAGGAAGAGGCAGCATGAAAGTAACAGCTAAATAAAACAAAACTGTATTGGCCATTTTCATTTGATAGATTCATGATAAAGGGTAAATTATTGAGAATACAGGAATTCTTTCAGGGCCAACATAACGCTTGCAACCATAGGCTGTTTTATTGGTGAGATTCCCGAAAGTAGGTCCTGGCCATCATGACTGTGAACACTTCACAAGGGCGATTTCTCAACCTTACTATCTAAAGATCTTTAAAATAGAGACTAGATGGGGATCTGGACATTGTCTCTAAATTCAAGTGTGTTTAATTTATTTATAAATCACATTTATTAAAGAGAAAGTATAAGATATGATCCAGAAGAGTCATAAGGATATGTTTGAACACTTAGTTGCTATAACTGAATTACAGATGACCCTTGAACTACATGGGATTGAATTACATGAGTCCACTTATACATGCATTTTTTTTTCAATAAATCCTGTAAATGTATTTTATTTTCCTAATAATTCTTAATAACATTTTATTTTCTCTAGCTTACTTTATTGTAGGAACACAGTATATAATACAGATAACATACAAAATACGTGTTTAATCGACTGTTTTTGGTAAGGCTTCCATTCAACAGTAGGCTCTCAGTAGTCACGTTTTGTAGGAATCAAAAGTTATATGTGGATATTCCACTACTCAGAGGTAGTGCCCTAGCCCCTGTGTTGTTCAAAGGTCAACTATAATTGATTTCTTTAATAAGCCATTGGGGCAAAAACAACATCATAAAATCTGTTCAAAAGATTTACTTCTCTCTATTCTCACCAATCAACAATTCCTTTCAACTAGATTACTGCAAAAGAGTCCTAACTGTCCTTCCTACTTTTGCTTTACAATATACACATTACTCATCCGGGTTAGCCTCTCTGTTAGTTTCCTCAAGTACAGGATGAGGATAATATGTTTCCATAGGATAATAGTGAGAATAAAGTGAAATGGCACATATAAAGTACCTAAACACTATGTGTGTGTTGAATACATAGTGATGCTCAATAGATAAGAATTTAAAATGTCCAGCCTAGCTGGTTTGGCTCAGTGGATAGAGCAACAACCTGTGGACTGAAGAGTCCCGGGTTTGATTCCAGTCAAGGGCACATGCCCAGGTTGCGGGCTCGATCCCCAGTGGGGGGTGTGCAGGAGGCAGCCGACAATGATTCTCTCTCATCATTCATGTTTCTATCTCTCTCTGCCTCTCCCTTCTTCTCTGAAATCAATAATAAAAAAAAAAGTCCATGCTCTTGAAATGATTCCTTTCACTTCTCACACACTGGCATTTATGTTCGCATTACAATATATTGATATATGTGCCTGCTTCTGAAATCCTGGGAATTTGCCTAACTGCAAGCACAACACATTTTAGCTCACAGGAGCCTGAAAATGACTCTCTCCACCTCTTTTCAACCTCTTCCATTTTCTGGGAGGTAATATATCTTGGACCAATACCAACTCTCACCTTGAGTAGGAATACCCTTTTTTTTTCTAAATTGTTTGGTTTCTGGGCAGCAAGAATAACTAAATGAATAAGAGAATAACTTCCAGTCACTTCCAGAGACAACGGAAATATACTGACAGTGCTGTGTCTTAGACAACAATCTGTTCATCAGAAATTAAAAACTATTTATTGAGGGTTATCTTTTTGTACTTACCTCTCAGGCCCACCCTAAAAATTGCTGCTATTTATACTATTTAACAGATAATGAAATTGAGGTTTAGAGAGATTATGATTTGGTTTTGTAAACTGCATACGTGGTTTGAAATTACTTCCGGGTTTCTCGAACTTGTACACCAACTGTTTCTCAGCAGCAGTGTATTAGAAGGAAACTAGATAAATTAATGTACTTAATCTCCCCAGAGGTAATTGAAAGTTGAGAGGCAGTTACAAGTTTTTTTTCTAGGCCAAATAGGGTTCTTTGCTTTTTTTTAAGAATTCAAAATAGTTGGCTGACTTAAGAGCTCTTCTACCTCATGCTAAGTTCTCTTTTGCTTCACTTTTAAACTCAAGGTATTGTTTTTGCCTAAATTTTCTCTCCTTAATGTTGATGTGGTTTTGTGTTATCCCAAATCTAGACAATGTTTGTTCAAATTCACATTCCCTGGCCAGGCCATAAGTCTATCTCTTTTTCTCAATGGAAGACCATAGTACTTGAAATCAGTTGCAATAAAAACACCCTTTATTGCTTGGATAAGCTACATGCTGCTAAGGAATAATCACTATCGTATTTAGCACAAAACCTTTAAATACCTAACAAAACAGAGTGTATAAACATTCTGAAAAGAAATTACTGCTTCCTTACTTTTTCCCTCCAATCATGAGAGTCATGTCTCCCACCTTTTCTTACCCTGGCAGCTAGTCAAAATCATCCTTCATTGTTATTTCACTCTCTTTATTATATTGCAACATGTTTGAATAGTCATAGTTCTGCGCTCAGCTTTATAATTAGATGAAGTGATGAAAATAACTTTTACTTGAGTCCAATTTTCTCTGCATAAAAAATAACTCTTTGAGTCTTCCAATGTAAGAAATTATATGAAACTTTAGGTAGGACTAGATCTGAAATTGGAATCTGATTAGGGCAAAAGTTTCTAAGTGGTATTGGAACCACCTTTTACATTGTATTCTTTCATTGTAAGTTCAGATGCTATATCATAATTAATCTACTGGGTTCTGCAAAGTTGAAGATTTCTGATTGATGAGCAGTAGAACACCGTTATCATCCTACATAGTAACTCACATCCAATAATCACTCTGGGTCTCAAATAGCTTATTTATAAAGTCAAGGATTGGGCATCAAATTCTGAAGCTCTGTTCAGGCCTGCTGTTTGCAATTCTACTTCCTTAATTTCCATATCCAGCTATATAACACAACAGGTCACAATGGAATTTGGAATTTGGGTCTTCAGCTTTCTAAAATCTCACATTTTCTAGAATTGTGTCAAGAGGGAAGACTCTCTTCACTCAGCCCACTGGAGGCATTATGTGGTACTGGGGTTAAGACCTGAATCCATACTGTGGAGTACTTTAACTTAATCCAGCAATAGCGACAGCAGTAAATAATTGATACCTCCATAGGCCTGTAATTTGCAAATTAAATTCAGGACGGCAAACTGAAATCCCTGCACGTTGGTCAGGTGACCTAAATGGATGAAGCTAGGTGGGGATTAATGGAAATGAGACAAGTCATGTGCGAGAGTTCACACATTGTTATGTTTGATGAAATGCAGCGTACACAAGAAGTCCAAATGAGTAGCAAACCCAGCAACAGCTGGAAGGCCTGCCGTGAAAGTCCCTGGGAAGAGAGGAGTGACCCCAAAGAGTCAAGTTGTCTTTATTTCTTACAACCCCCCTCTGTGTGCTAGGGAAACCAGGGCTGCTGGGCCAGCCTTCATTAGGAAAGTGCAAAAGCACTGGAACATTTCCTTGCTGAAGTACAAAGGCCCTTTGACTCTTTTGTTGGCTCACAAGCTTCAGTCAGCCTCAGAGTTTCAAAGGTCCTACCCACAGAGTTCCAGCTGGGCTGGGATTGAGTAGTGCTCTGGGTACTGAGTAGGGAAGCGAGTGTCTCTGCCCACTCAGTAATGCTAGGCTGACGAGCTCTCCCTATGAAGGTTGAAACAGACTGTTTTACGGTTTGAGCCATCACAAGAACTACAGAGAACAGCGTGATGAAATACCACTTCACCCTTCACTTTCAAACAACTACTTATTACTTGGCGACCTTTGAAAGAACATAAACAACTGTTCTTAAGGACTTACCAAAACCCACTCTAGCATCACACATTCAGGGCAGGCAGCTTCCTTTGAAAGTTTTTCTTTAAAAAATGCCCAGCCATCCTAGCTGGTAGAGAGTCAGTGATAGACAGATATATAAAAGCCAAGTTAAGTGAAAGGAAAAGCCAAGTTAAGTGAACCATTAGAAAAGGACATGGCAGCTCAGAAGAAAAGTCATAGAGGAAGGAGTAGGGAGAACAAATCCATTGTTTGTTAACCACGACTCTTAGCCAAATTAGGGGGAAGGGGGAAGTGATCAGCATAAAAAGAACCCACTTATTGTCAGTTTTTGTTATACACCATTATGGTTAAGGAATCAGATAAACTTCCTTCCTCCCTATGATGCTAACAGGAGGGCAATTATTTATAAAGGACAATTACAAAGAGGTGCCTTAGTGCCAGATATAATTCACTAACATCCTCTGGCATGTTCCCATTCCCCATTCCCCACTCAAACTATTTAATCATTCTGTGAATATTGTTAATCAACTCCACAAATATCTATTTTCTCCTATGGGCAAGCCATTGTGCAAGGCACTGTTGATATAAAGATAAATAAAATGTTAACTTTATACTCAAGTAGACCATAGTCTAGTGGATGAGGCAAAATATTATAACAATGAAAGTATGGGAAAGTGGAAAAACAGCCTTTAGACCCAGTCAGAACTGGATTTGAATCCTTACCCTGTACCTATTTGCTAGCCTAACCAGCTGAACCTGTTTGTCACTTGTAAAATGGAGACAACTATCTATATAATGAAGGGCACTTTTATGAACTGTAAATACCATTTGTCAAGTAAAGTCAGTGTTCAATAAGTGGGCATCGGCTATGCTAGATAACTTATGTTTGTATCTCTGGATACAAACTTCTATCAACCTGGTTCTATGAACTAGAAAGCTGACCTTTATAAATCATACATACAAATTACATCTTCCTCTACTTGTTCTTTGCCTTTGGTTGGATTTAGCCAATTATAGTCATTGGCAATAGATTGGAGAGTATGAAGGGTGTGAGGTTGGGGTATATATTTCCTGAGCTCCCTCCATGTGGAGTTGCTATGGCTATTTCTACACACAGCCTTCATAGGGTGAAGTACCTTCATCAGGTATTCTCCCTCAAAGTCGTGGTAACTGACTCTTCCCTATCCTTTATCAGACTTAGAGTGATAACACTTTCTGATGCCACTAGCACACTTGTTGCTTCCTCCAAACTCTGCTTATACTTTTGTTTTATTAAACTTGTCAAACTGTGCAGCTGATATATGGCATCTGTTTTCTATGAGATCCTGATAAACATATGTCCTTATTAGTGTAAATAGCAAGGTACTATGAGATAAGAGAAAGAACAAAAAATAAAGCTATACTGCCCAGCTAGTGTTGCTTAGTGGTTAAGCATCAACCCATGAACCAGGAGGTCAGGGTTCAATTCCCAGTCAGGGCATATGCCCGGGTTTCAGGCTCCATCCCCAGTTGGGGGCATGCAGGAAGCAGCCAATCAGTGATTCTCTCTCATCATTGATGTTTCCATCCCTCTCCTCTTCTCCCTTCCTCTCTCTGAAATAAATGAAAACATATTAAAAAATAAAATTAAAAAATAAAGTAAAACTATCCTGAAGGATGTCAGGGAAACTTTTTGGAGGATGTAGTATATAAAGGACTACCTGAAATTGATAAGAGTTAGCAATTTTTAAAAAGCAGGGAAAGAACATTTCAGGGAGAGAAGAATCATATGTAAAGGCTCACAAGTGAGAAGATAAATACATTGTGAGGGAACTTCAATCTTTCAGCCTAGCTGGAGCATAAGTTAAGAGATTGAGGATGAAGATGTGAATTTGAACCAGTTCACAGAGGACCATGTATGATTTTTTTTCTATAGGCAATGAAATACTATTAAAGGATTTTAACTTGGGTTATAATATGGTCACAGTGCATTTTAGAAAGTAATATAGAGAAGAGATTAGAAAGGACAGAAGACTGGAGTCAAAAGTGCCAACTATGCAACCCAAGTGAAAAATAATGTAGCCAAAAATGGCAGTCTCAGAAGAAATGGAGAAGATGGTGTGAATTTATCAGATATTAAGGAAATAAGCTATATATGATTTAGTGAGCAATTAATGTAAGGATGAGAAGAAAGAGAAGTCAAACTTTCACCCCACCATCAAATTTAATATCCTATATAATAAAAGAGAAACATGCAAATTAACCATCCCTCCGCTATGCTCAAGCCACACCCACAAGTTACGCCCATCAGTCAATGAGGAGTATGAAAATTAACCCAACAAAGATGGCGGGTAATTTGCATACACAGAACAGAATGGGAGAGCTGGCAGCTTTGGGGGACATGGCTCCCTCGGTCACTCCCTTGGTTGCTCCCTTGGGGGGACTTGGCTCCCTCAGTTGGGGAAAACCCAGAGTGTGGGGAGCACCAGGAATGCTGGGAATCATAGTTCTGATGGCAGCCCCAGGACCAGAAGCGGAATCCCAGAGCACAGGGAGCAACAGGAATGGTGGGAATTGTAGTTCTGGTGGCAGACAGATCTCCTAGACACTAGAGCAAAGTGAGCCTGGAGCAAGTTACTGTTGCGGTTGGGGATGGAGGGGAAGCAACGGTGAGAGACATGAGTAAAATCAGAGTGTCTAGGAAAAATTAAAGGGAAGATATCCTAAAATTTCCAGGAAATCTCCAACAATGGAGCAAAGAAAAAAAAAGCCTCTATTATTCTGTGAGCAACAAACCAAACTGGGTTGGGGATCTCAGACAATTCGCTCATATGACTGCAAAGACAGAAACTCCTGGATTGGAGAGGGCTCCCCTGAGGGCTCCCAGATTGGAGAGGGTGCAGGTCGGGCTGAGGGACCCCCCCTCCAATCCCCCTCCCCAGTGCACAAATCTTCATGCACCGGGCCCCTAGTCTTTGTATAATCCTTATTTTCCCTTATGTAAAATGACTTGTTCATCCTCAAGGGAACTTTGGATGACAGGATGATTTTGACTTGGACATCTGGGTGACTTACGGTACAATTACTCTTCAGAAAAAGGCAAATTAAACTTTAAGCCAGTGGTGTGCTGGAGGTGCCTCACAAAGCTTGTGAAAAGTCCAATCAAATGCACACATCTCTTCTAACTCTGAGTTCAATGACATCACATTAGTAGCTTGAAATTGGTCAAGAGGGGGAGGTATTTATACCATAGAAATCATTAAATACTACCAGTCAGGCTTTTATCACCCATCTCCCCAAAGAGCTGGTTGTTAAACATTCAGCTGCACCACTGGTTAAGGCCATTTAAATAGTAATGGCAGAACTGAGGTGGGACTTGAGTAAAAAAAACCTGTATCAAGGACTGATAGTCAAAACAGAACTGGAGGGCATATATTAGGACCTGAATGAAAGGCAGGTTAGAAGGTTCAGCGGAACATCTACACCGAGTGGCCAGATTATTATAACTACCTGACATTTGTAGACAAATTAGCTATAATTTCGCGCTGAAGTTGCTAGAGGGCCAGACCATTATAAATATCTGAATAGCACAACATACCTAAGTATCGTTGCTGATCAAGTTCATCCTATCATGTTGATGGCGTATCCCAATGGAGATGGCTTCTTCCAACAAGACAATGCGCCATGTTACGGTGCTTGTATTGTGCAGGAGTGGTTTCAAGAACATGAGGGAGACTTTACCTTGCTTAGGTGGCCCCCACAATCACCAGATATCAACCCAATTGAGCATTTGTGGGATGAAGTTAAAAGAGCCATCAGGCAGCTGGTTCCACAACCATCAAATCTCACAGAACTGGACAGTGCTATTCATCAGGCATGGTTTCAGATTCCTTGCATCACCTTTCAACATCTCATGGAGTCAATGCCAAGAAGAATCGCCGAGGTATTGAAGGCAAAAGGTGGCCCAATGAAGTACTGATGGGGTGGTCATAATAATCTGGCCGGTCATAATAATCTGGACACTCAGTGTAGAAGGAGCCAGCTGAAGATGGATAAGTACATTGCCACAGAGAGGAGAATCTGAAATATCTGAAGAAGCAGGTACTTGAGGCTGCTAATCAGAAATGAGAAATCAGGTTAGTCTCTAGGCCAGAAATCAGAAACCAGGAACATTACAAGGATAGGAGATAATTCAAACTTTAAAGATGATGACAGAGTTATATCAAGGCAAATCAAGAAACAGGAAGCCCTTAAAATGGTGGTGTAACTTATGCTCAGTTTTTATAAAGGAGGGCTTCCATTTTCTTGCTGGGAAATTGCACTGAACTATGTCATCACCTCCACCACCCGTGCACCTTCCAGAAAGAAAGGCAAGGTCAGAGTTTAGAGAGTGATCCATGTTGCAGAGCAGATAGATGAGGTTGTGCACATAGACAACTCCTGGCCAGGTCTAGTCTTTAAGCCCACACTCTATAGTTCAAAAAGTCTCCATTCATCAAGGAGGTAGAAGTCCAAGATGGGCCAAAGGGCAACTCCTTGTTTCCCTTAAGTATGATGAACAGGACTGGTTAAATGATTTGGGGGGCTCAGTGCAAAATGAAATGGTAAGGACCCTTGTTCACAAAGTATTAAGAATTTCAGGGTGGCAACAGGTAAACATTTAAGCATGTGCTCATGAAATCGGCCCTGATCCTGGGTCACTTTGGTAATGGTGAAACTTGTCCTAAGTATTACTTTCCTCTATTTCATCCAGATCCTCACTTGAATAATTCACCTATAAATACACTTTGAAAGATAGGAAAATAATTGGCTTTTTGGCTGATGACCATAGACCTGTTAAGTACAGACTCTCTGGAACCTGGAAACTTAAGACTCAGAGAAACATGATTTCAATGACACCTCACTAATGAAACTTCATAGCAAGTGGCAAACGCCGTGAGAATAAGCATCATTGTTTCCAGGCATGATTAGCTGAATGAACTAAATGATGCAACAAACAAGCAAAATTTCAATGGGTGCAGAAGCAACAGAAGTTTCTTGCTCATATCATAGTCTAGTGAAGACCTGTGAAGCTTTGGTTCCACATAGAGACCAAAGACCCTTCAGTCTTGTTGATCATCCTTACTTTAGAAAAACGATTTTCATCTCATGGTACACATAAACTAATTACTAAAATTCTGTGGCACACCAAAATATATATTTTGCCTATCTGACAAAAATAGGTATGCTTTTAATTCATTCATACTAGACGGCTGTTGTTGTGTTGGCTGTTGTCATTTGTTTTTATTTTTATTTTTTGACAATCTAAGGGAAAAGAGGTCAGTGCCCGTGACTAAATAGTCAGGTATTGCATGTTTTAAAAATTCTTGCTGCACAATGAAAATCACTGCTTTAGAGCCTTATAGTTGACTCCATTTAGTTGGTAGATGGAGAAAGAGAGCAATAATCCTGTGTAGGAAGTCTTCATGGGCCAAGCCTGGAAGTGGTCACACTTTTACTCACATTCCTTTGGCTGTAACTCACTTAGATGAACACATCTATCCATAGAGGAGACTAGAAAGCATTGCTCTGTGACCATGAAGAAAAAAAATATGAGCCCTAGCCAGGTTAGCTCTGGGGATAGAGTGTTGGCCTGCGGACTGAGGTGTGCAGGGGGCAGCCGATCAATGATTCTCTCTCATCATTGATGTTTCTCTTTCTCTCTCCCTCTCCCTTCTTCTCTGAAATCAATAAAAATATATCTTTTAAAAACATGAATATTAATACCAGCAATCTTTACCACATGAAGACTACAGATGGTAGCTCTTGATCAAAAGCAGTTCTAATTTCTTTTTTAGAGAAGAATTACTCCTTTCCTTCTCGCTCTCCTTTCCATCATTAAACAGATATTTGACAGGAGCCTACAATATGCTGGCCTATGGTGAGTACTCAGGAATATAATGCTGATAATAAAACCTGCACCAGGGAGAACTATTCACAAATGGAAGCACAGAAAAAGAGGACAATGTATGCCTTTTAAGACAAGGCCAGATCCTCAGTACCTATCTGTCAAATTAGAGAAATATGCATTTTATTGAGAACATACTGATTTTTCCCTAAATAGTATTTTTATTTGAACTCTCAAGAGAAGGTTCAGTGGGATCTCACCAAAGCCAAACCTCCATGAATTGTGGGTGTCAGAGTGATCTCTAAAGTTCTTTCTGGCTCTAATATTCTAAGATTTTATGTTCGTGAAAAGCAAAGCCAGGATACCAGTTAAGAAGGCTGGACAAGAGCCAAGGAATAACATGTGAATGAGAATCAGCAATAGCAGATTGGAATTTAGGGGCAAGAGCTGGCAGAATGGAGAGCCCACTGAGTGACTTGGGAGCTATTTTCTGACTTAAAAAATATTATGATGGTCAAGCAGTTGAGTGGAACAGTGCTTGGAACATAGTACCTAAACTTGTGAGCATCAGAAGTCCTCAACTTTGGCATACGTAAGAATCATATCAGGAAGTTGTTTAAAATGCAGATTCCCTACCCAGAATTTCTGATTCCATATATTAAGGGCAGGAACCAGGAATATGTGTTTTTATCAAGAGCTTCTAGGTTACTGTGTCTCAGAAATGTTGTGGTTGAGATTAAATGTTCCAAACAGCTACTGACTCTAGTAAGAAAGCTCAGTGGAGTCAGGCATCCCAGGCCTTTTCTCTCCTATAAGGTGTCATGTGGCAGACCAGAGGTGATCCATGTCCTGTTTCAATTTTTCAAAGCGCCTTACTGCTGTAGCTTGCCATTCCCATAGCTTTACTTGGCTGCCAGTATTTGCAGAGTAGTTATGAGAAGAAGAGAGACTGCAGTCAGATTTCCCAGCTGGATCTTAGTGTTGGCACACATCTGGATTAAAAATTAGGGAAGACAAATCAATCCAAGAGACAGCTGTTTCCCAATATCTCACTGTTTAACACTGGGGACAACACATCTGGGTTTAGGACTCTCCATTTACCTCTTTGAGCTGGAAAGTATAGATTCACACAGGCAGTGTTTTTCTCCACTTTAGTTTGCCAAAGCACTTTACCAGTAAGGTTGACTGGTATTCAGAGCTTCTCCTGGGGATCGAATATTAGGTGCATTTCACAGACCACACACTTGGGCTGCCTAGAGCTTCAGATAATGCTAAGAAGGCTCTCTGCCTGTGACCACCAGAACATGGTATGCAGCTGCCTTATCTCCTTCCACACTTCTCAGATGACTCTGGGGAAATTATTTGCCTTTCAGGGGTTGCCCTGGACCCTTATCGTTGCCCAATTTCATCTGGAAACAGATGCTAATGGTGGGGGGTCCTCAGGAACCATCAAATCCATGGCATACTCAAGAACAACATTTAGGACCTCAGATCCGACCCACCAGTTCCTATTACACTGCACCTTCTTATATCTGAAATTCTTTTTTACTTCAATTTCATAATATGAACCAGCTGCTATGGTAGAACCCTTAGTGAATTATTCTACATGCCCAGTGAAATGATGCTTATAAACTGTAGATTCTGAAAATATAACTGGAATACCCTTTTGTGTTGCACCTGTATCTCTGAAAAAGAAAATGTTTAAAGTTTCAGCTTTACTTAAAGAGGTTGCCGATTTTCCTTTTGAATGTGGCACAGTTAATTGAGGCTTCTGATGACCAATGGGATGGATCATCCCATCAAGTTGTGGGATCGCTGGGTTTTGGAAAAAAAGGTCTGGCTGCAGTCTAATTGCAAAAAAAAAAAAAAAAAAAAAAAAAAAAAAGGAAATTAGTTAGATATACTACCTCAAATGAGGACAAACCTTGCATGTTATTTTATTCCTTTACAGAGAAACTCATTGTATCCAGCTCACATTGATTTATGAGGTATTTCTGCCAAGTGGAATATTCATTTCTGCCCACACCGAGGACCACTCCAGAAGCAAGGCAAGTAGAGTCTTCAAGTTTTCACATTGTCCTGTTCATTGGGAGGTAGACAAGGGGACAAAGTGGAACATGTGGGAGGCTGCTATACATGACTCTCTCCGGCTGCCATTCCATATCTCAGGAAGTAATGTTACATAGATAATTATTATTCACAAAGCAACATAACCAGGAACAGCTCCATATCCTATATCTACAATGGCAACCAATGTTCAGCCATGGTTGAAATAACAGTTTTACAAGCGTTTTGGCATCCATAATTAGAGATAGTGCCCTACCTTCCATTGAACAGCTGAGTAGCAAAAACTGATGAGTAGTATAGGCATACCTCAATTTATTGTGCCTTGCTTTATTGCATTTCACAGATACTGTGTATTTTACAAATTGAAGGCAAGATATTCCACCAGCAAAAAGATTAAGACTCACTGTATTATTGGTCTGTAACCCAACCTGCAATACCTCTGAAGTATGCCTCTATCCACCAAGTAACCAGGAATAGCAGAGCAAAGGGAAGATAGGCTAAAGAATAGAGAATGAGACACATTAATGCCTCATTAGGCCTAATTCACTCTGAATTTATTAGTTCATTCATTCATTCAATAGGTATTTGTTAAGTACTATGCCAGACATTGAAAATGTAATAGTAAGCAAAACTCCTTGATGGAACATTGTGAGTGTCATAATCTAGTGTGTTAATTGCTATTATTAATGCTAAGGGAGTCTATAGGATGGGCAGCTAATGGAGATTTGAGAGATCAGATCAGGAGGGCCTTTCAGGAGGAAATAATTTTGGGTAAATCACTTTTTGGGACCTCTGTTCATCTTTAAAATGGGAGCAATAATACTGTCTCATAAAATATGTTTACTGTCTCATAATTTTTTTTACTCTTTCATAAATTTGAAGTGAAGATTAAGTAAGATTATTTATATATATATATATATATGGTTCTTGGTATAGTTACTGGACATAGTAAACTCTGCAAAGATATAATTGACACTATTGTTTCTATTATTATTACTCTTAAACTATCATTACTAGTATACTATTACAACTCTGATTATTTTTGTAATTATTTGGGACTTAAAGGATGGGTAGGTGAGGATGGAGATCATGTTAGACAAAGAAACAGCATGTGTGAGAGACTACAGGCAAGAGACATCATTGCTTGGGCTTACTGGACATTTATTATATACATAAAATGTACATAGTATATATTATATACATAGTATACATATACATATATAATGTACATATAGTGTATATGTATGTATATATATATGGTATATATAGAATGCACATGTGGTATACATATAGTATGTATATAAAAGATAAATGGCAGGAGATGCGATGGAGACATAAACCACATTCTGATCATGAAGAGTTTTATAGGCCAAGTGTAAAGAGTTTGGATTTTTACCCCAAGAGACACTGAAGGATATTAAATAGTGGAGTAACATGATCACACACAACATTTCCCCATCCACCACCACTGACACACACACCATGCTCATATCTGTAATTTATAAATAATCATGTCATTAATACAGCTAGGGTTTACAGATGATGTAATTTAAGCCTTTTATTTTAATGTTGAGGAGATTGAGTCCAAAGGGGTAATATGACTTAACGAGGATAATAAAAGTAATTACTATATCTTTTGACCAACTAAATACTGCTTTCCTTCACACTATTTCCACGTAAGTACTTTGTAATCAGCTGTGCCAGAACACTCTCAGGTTGAGAGTACCCCCAACTGAGCTATATCCCCTCTATAAGTCTATAGGAACCTATAGAATATTCTGGTATTGATAAATTGACTCTAAAAGCCAGAGTGAAATTTCACAAAGTGTCTTACAGTGAATCCTGGGGAATCCACTGGTTTAAGCTTTAAAGGGCTCAGCATCATCTCCATAAGGGTGTGGCTCTGGGGCAGAATTTCACTGCATGACCACCCTCCAACCCCCACCAACATTCTTATGTAGATAAAATTAAGTACAAAGTAAATTTAAAGGTGGGGGGGGCGGGGTGAGGGGGGGAATTGTCCAAAAGGAGTGCTCTGCAGATTTCAGGAGAAAAGTCCTATTGGAGGATGGATTTGCCTTAGTGTTGATCCTGGTGGTTTTAGGGCTTCATTGTGTGTTTTTGCTGGCTCCTGAAGACAAGCAGGCCTTGCTACTCTTAGATGCCTTCCTCAGTCACTATCAGACTGTAAATTTGATGCATCCTGTTCTCTCACAAACAGACTGTCTGAGGGCTGTCATTTTGATTTCCCATATGCTAAGCACAACATTGTATAGATACTCCTTGACTTAAATGGGGTTAGAGCCTTATAAACCAATCATAGGTTGGAAATATTGTAAGTTGAAAATGCATTTAATACACCAATGGAACATCATAGTATAGCATAGCCTACCTTAACCATGCTAAGAACACTTACATTAGCCCATAGTTGAGCAAAATCATCTAACACTATCAGCTGTTTATTCTCATAATCTCATGGCTGACTAGGAGCTGAGGCTCACTGCAGCTGCCCAGCATCATGATATGTAACCTTAACATACAATTCTAGATAAAAATTAAAAATTTGAAGTACGTTTTCTACTGAATGTATATTGTTTTTGCACTATCATAAAATTGAAAAATCATTAAATCAAACCATTGTAAGTCAGGGACTGTCTGTGGCATTGAAACATATCTGTACTAGAAATATTTTTATAGAAGTCAATTTAATATATGTTTTTATTTCTGGACTTTTCCATTTATAATATCATATTTTTTTAAAAATAGTGAATTTATATGAAAAATGGCCATAAAAATGCATCCTCTGAAGAATTGCTATTGAAGATATTTCCCATGATTTGTTTTTATGATATTTATTCTTATGGCTAAATTCTCCAAAAATCGATGTCAAAAAAGAAAATTCATCTCTTCTGAAGATCAGGTATTTTTTCCTTTTATTAGAATGAGAGGTATATCTACCTTTGTTTTTTTCACCCCACCTCTTTCTTCCTTCCTTCCTTTCTTTCTTTCTTTCTTTCTTTCTTTCTTTCTTTCTTTCTTTCTTTCTTCCTTCCTTCCTTCCTTCCTTCCTTCCTTCCTTCCTTCCTTCCTTCCTTCCTTCCTTTCTCTCTCTCTCTCTCTCTCTCTCTCTCTCTCTCTCTCTCTCTCTCTCCCATCCTTCCTTCCTTCCTCCTTCCCTCCCTCCCTCCCTCCCTCCTTCCCTTCCTCCCTCCCTCCTTCCCTTCCTCCCTTCCTCTCTCTCTCTCTCTCTCTCTCTCTCTCTCTCTCTCTCTCTCTCTTTCTCTTTCTCTCTGTCTCTTTCTTTCCCTTCCAGGAGCTTGGCATTAACTCACTACTTAATTGCTGCCAATGGCTCACCCTTGGTTTAATTCTTTAATTTTTATCATGTTCCCCCAAACTTCCCAGATGATTCTTGGGGAGGAAGTGGCCATCTATGGAGAGATCATCTGGTTGAGGCAGGGAGTCAGCCAAGATCCCAAAAGCAGCAATCTTTTTAGGAAGCTTTACTTCTCTTAGTAATGTCTGTGGAGAGTTGGAGCCTTTCTCTATGTGATGTTTGATGTCCTTTTCTTATTTATTTTAAACTCTATGTAGGAGTATTTATTTTTTTATTGTAAGATACTTGAAATTACTTTTGAAAGAAGGGAGTTCATAAATGATAAATAAATAGTCATGAATTATAAATATTTGACATTAAGATTTCAGTAATCATACCTGGGACATGTATTCCACCTACCATCAAAACAAAATAGCCCTGAAAAAGCATCAAGAAACACTAAGCTGCTATAGCTCTTACCCCGTGAACAAATCATTTGTACCTTGGGTGGTGCTTACATATAATAACCCAGAGTGACCGGGGAGAGAGAGCCATGAATTTGTGCATCTTAACTGCAAGGGAAGCCAAAAACTGTGGCTTTTAGCTTCTCCTTAAATTAAATGAATACAGACGGTTGCACAGTTTTTAAAACAGTTTCTGAGATGAACAGGAGCGAAATGAGAACAATAGTTAGAATGTTCTTCAGCCCAGAAAATTTTCCTTTGTATGTTTTTGCTTGATAAGTAATAATTTCTTATTTCAAATCCTGCTTTTAGACTGAATGGCTATGTGAAATCAAAATGACAGTGAAGATAAATTACTCTAACTTCCCCACATTTAAGTGACCTCTTATCATTGTTCCTGGTACTGTTTCTGTGCCCTGTCACTGAACCCTGGGGCCTGAAGTGGGGACTCTTAGGCACCCAATTGTGTGTCACTGTGCACAAATGCAGGAGGAGTCAGAGGAAGAAGACACAAAAGCAGTTGGAGATGCTGGCAGTTGGGAAGTGAGGATGATACAGTTTGAGAGGGAAAGGGAAGAACATTCCTGATGAGGGAGTTTGAAGGAAAGAATGATCAGAAATAAAGTGTCTGAGAGGCCCTGGCCAGTGTGGCTCACCAGTTTGATTCCTGGTCAGGGCACATGCCCAAGTTGCAGGTTCAGGGTTCAGTCTTCCTCCGGTTGGGTGCGTACAGGAGGCAACTGATCGATGTTTCTCACATCAATGTTCTCTCTCTCTCTTTAGCTCTCTCTCTCCAGAGGTTCTCAACCTGTGGGTCGTGAACAATGAAAATACATCCTGCATATCAGATATTTACATTACGATTCATAACAGTAGTAAAATTACAGTTATGAAGTAGCAACGAAAATAATTTTATGGTTGGGGTCACCACAACATGGGTCGGGGTCACGGCATTAGGAAGGTTGAGAACCACTGCAAGTGTCTGGGAGGAGTGTGAGGATGGGTGGGAGGACTGAGGCATACACAATTTGGGTATCGGACAGGAAATGAATGTATGAAAAATACAATATGAAAAGTCATACAAAGGGGTATCTATAATACTTTCAACAATAAATATAAATTTAAAAAATTTTAAATACAATTTGAAGTAATGAAAAATACGATTGCATACATAGGTTGGGACTAGATTGTCAAAGGCAGTAAAATTTGGTAATGTTTCTAGAAGAACCCATAGGGGTACCCAGTATGGATTAAAGGCTATAAAGATTACAGTGAGAAAAGAAACCAAAGGCTGTTGTGAAAATCTAGCAAGAGATGAGGTGAGGAAAGAACCAGCATTTATTACCTATCATATGCCTGACACTTTACAGGCATTAACTTACTTACTGCTCCTGATAACCTTAAAAGGTAGGTAAGCTTATCACAAGTCTATAGATAAGGCATCAGAAATTCATTCAGCTACTGTAACTAGCCAAGATTTGAATTCACTGCTTTCCAACTCCACAAACCAGTCTTCTCCATTTCAACTGTAGCATCCCTTTGAGACTAAGGAGAAAAGGTGAGATTTGCTCTTAAAGCTGACTTCTTCCTGCAAATAAAATGATGGTTTCTGGAGATGTTTTATCTATAACGTAAGAAATAAAAATGGTGTTAGAATTGGAGACAGATAATTATGAAAAATTAAAGGAAATACTAGTAACCCTAAATACTATTAGTACTTTTTTTTCTAGGTGCTGTTCTAAGCATTTTACCTGCATTATCACATTAAATTCTCTGAAAAAGATAAATGCAGTTATTATGCTCATTTAGGTTAGGAAGCCAAGGCTTGTTTGGAGATGTGAAGGAACTTGCTGTAATGTCTTAGCCTAGAATCCCCCCGAAGTATAGCCAGAGACAGGGGTTGCTGGCCAAGGAGTTTATTTTGGGAAATGACCCCAAGGAACAGGAATAGGGGACTAGGGAGAGTGAGAAAGGGAAGCAGGAAAAGCCAGTCCAAGCTGTGTAGCTGACATGGACACTGAATGGCCAACTGGGCCTCAATCCACCTTGAACTCTCTGAGGAGCTGAGAAGAAGCAGCCACACAATTGACCAGAAGAGACAGAATAAAGGAGTATTTAATAAGTGGTTTCCATCCTCCAATTGGTTAAAGGTTGCTCCATAAGTGGCCAACCCCCTGCACATGCAATAGAGTGTCAAATAGGTTCCTACAGGTGTCCCATGTGGCAGTGACAGAGCAGAGCAAGAGAGGAGTGCAGCCAGGGTAAAGCGTGATCAAAACATGTCTATCAAAGCAATGACAGGAGTTACAGCGCAGGCTGAGAGGATTTGAGATGGGCCATAGGAAGTGTTAGGAAGCACACAATGTGCAGAGTCAGGACAAGTGTTTGAATCCGGGTAGTCTGACTCCAAACCCTACCTCGGAGAGCAGTGGTTCTCAAATATTAGTGTGCGTCAGGTTCACCTGGGCTTTACTTATTTATTTTTACTTATCTGTATGAAAAAATGGAATACTGCCATTTGCAACAGCATGGATGGACCTTGAGATTATTATGCTGAGTGAAATAAGTCAGTCAGAAAAAGCTAAGAACCATGTGATTCACTCATATGTGGGATATAAAACTGACACTCATAGACACAGACAACAGTATAGCAGTTAGTTACCAGAGAGAAGAGGGTGAGGGTAGTAAAGGGTAGAGGGGGTCAAATACATGGTGACAGAAGAAGATTTGACTTTGGGTGGTGGGCACACAATGCAATACACAGATCATGTATTTTAGAAATGTACACGTAAAACCTATATTATCTTATTAACCAATTGTGCCCCAATAAATTTAATTTAAAAAACAGAGATTTTATTCTTTAGGTGAGAGATGGGGCCAGAGAATTTGGAGTTTTCTCAGTTCCCAAGTGGTGCTGCTGATGCTGCTTCAGGGACCACACTTTGAGGACTGCTGTCTTACACATACACCGTGCTATCTTGCCAAAGATTTCTGAGATAAGCATAGGAGAAATGCATCACTGTGGGCGAAGCTGTGCCCCATTCACGGATTTTCAAGTTCTTGGAAAACTGCTTGGCTGCCTCTCAAAAGGAAAAGCTTCTCTTCTACATGAAAAACAAGGTTTAGATCATAAACACTTGTGCAAGAAATGACAAGCCTGGTTCAAGAGGCTCCAGATGATCAAAGAAATAGTGTGATAGACTGTCACACTTCAGGCAGGAGTCCTAAAGAAATAATTGTGACACTTGAAAAGTCATGGAAATCTGAGAGATTTAGAGTATGAAGAAGTTTAACATCAAAATGAGAACGTATGAGAGAGCAAACAGAGCAGCTGCTATAGCTGAATCTTTATTCCTGGGTGCTCCATACAAACTCTAAATTTTTGCTACGTTTAATGAGCACCTGATAAAAAGAAAAGGCTGCAAAATAAATAAAAAAGAATTCTTACTTTCAAGTTAACAGTCTAGTGAGGAGGAGAAACTAGGAAGCAATAAATTTAAAAACAACCTGGTAGCCTATAAAGATAAGAACAAAAGTCTGTAAGAGCACAAAAAGAAAGTAGTAAACTTTGCTTCAGAGAGCTAAAAGTGTAAATAAGGACGTAGTAATTAACTGGGTGTGAAGGCGGAATGGGGTTTGCTATGCAAAGAAGGGAAGAAAGAATATTCTGGACAGAGGTACACCCTGCACTAAGGAATCATGAAGGACCTGGGATGTGATGGGAACAGTGGTGGGCTCAGCTTGATTGGAGTATAAAGATAAATGCTGGAACCAAAGTGTGACATGTTCATGTGCCAATAAAAGGTTTAAACTTCATCTAGTGAACAGCAGACAGACAGTAGAGGTGTTAAAACAAAATTTGGCTCAAGCAGATTTGTTTTTTAAGATTTAATTTTCTAGAAAGATTTCTAGATGAAGTATGGAAAATCAAGTTGATTGAAAAATGAAGTGTGGAAGATGAAATGTGGAAATAAAGGTTATGAAACAAAGCAATGGCAACAGGGATACTTTATCCCTGTCAAAGAGGTCAGATTTGAAGGTCATGGAAAGATCAGAATCCAGAGTCCAAATAAGTTCAGGAAGTGGGAGAAAAGGGAGAGGGAGGAGTTCCGGAGTTAGTTATGAGCTTGAAGGCCCTTCACAAATGTGTGAGTTCTTTATCTGGCTCCAAGGCTAATGCTCCTAGTTTTACCATTATGCTTCAGGTTTTTTTGTTTTGTTTTTTTAATCACCTAGACATGGGTGACTCAAAGAGATTGAGGCAAGACTTCCTATAGTGTTCTTTAAATACTAAATAGAGGTATGACAGATGTTTTGAGAAATAAGTTCACAAGGCCTTCTTAAATGTGCATTGAGATCCTCAGAGTAATCTCTTTTTCACAAATGACCTCTCAAGACTGGTTTTCCATTGAGCAGAGTGTGGGAAATGCTGGTTCCGGAGGTCCGGGAGCTCTTCCTCTCGACACTTTCCTCTCTTAGCAGATAGAAAAACAGAAGAAGAGCCTTTCCTCAAAAGAGACATCGTGGTATAGTGGACAGGTCATGGGCTGCAGAGCCAGTCAAACAGGAAACACTGTCCTGATTCTGTATGTCTATAATTTTGGGCAAACTTAGGTAAACTTTGGGCATTGATGTGCTCATCTATGAAGAGCAAATAATGATGCCCACCTTGCAAGTTTGTTAGGAAATATGGTGTCTGGTACTTAAGCAGCAAATTATAACTACTAATTTTACATTAGAAGGGGCTTAGAATTTTAGCTTATACTATTACCACTTCTCCTGTTCTCCCTTTTGACTAGGATGGAAATGTCCTCATCCCCTTTATCTTCTGGATTTAATTCTTCACCTTTTGTTTCTTATTCTTCCCATTGCTTGTGAGTATTGTTTCTTCCTACCACCTATTAATGTCTGCTGTTGGTTGGTTTCGCTTTTGTTTGCTAAATCAGTGGGGTCATTTCATTGAAAAGGGGGCTAAATGGTATGGACCTATACTTGGTGGTTTCTAGGGTCAAAAATCATAAAGTTTGCTTTTCAAAAATAGTCAAAGCAGAGTGAGAGATCTGGGAAGTTGAACATGAGCTATTTCTGTACAATTCCATGGCTCCGGATCCAATTTCTGTTTTAGGGTGACTCATAAGGCTAAATCACAAGCATGTCAGAAAAAATAACTATTATGACCTCTTCAGGTTGCAGTTGAAAATGATTAACATGCTACAGTGAGGATTCTTCCCCTGGCAGGAAGGTAGGTAGATGTTGTCTTAATTGGAACACGTAACTTGACATAGCTCTATTCTTTCTCAATTATAAGATTCTAAGCCAGTTAATTTTTTGAAAGGTGCATCATATTTACTCTATAAATTTCTCAGCTTCTATTCATATTGCCTCCTAAGCCAAAGTACAGTAATTTAGAAACCTTAGTGCAATAAGACTACCTGGCTATCAAGATGAACAAATTTCCGGGATGTACTCCTTTACTCTGCTGCTCAAAAATTTTTCATGACTCCCTCTCCTTGTTATTTACTGAATTAACCATGAACTTCTTATTGTGCAATATTAAATTCTCCATGGGCACCATGAAGCGAAGGGGAACTAAATCATGTGACTTGGCCAGTGCTTCTCAACCTTTAATATACATATGAATGACCTGAGGATCTTGATAAAATGTGGTTCGGATTCAGTAGCTCTGAGATGGTATTGCTCAGAACAAGGCCATGGCAATTCTTTGGTGATGAGAATTAGGGAAGCAAAGAAGAGCCTTAAGCATTAAATCCAGGGGTCAGGTGGTTGGTATTTAAAAAGCTAGTAGAGGGCTCTCAGGAGAAATAGGAATGAGAGATGAAGAAACTTGGAGATATTTCCAAGAGATGTTTCCCTCCACGTATGATATTATTTCAGACAAATCCAGGGGGAGGGGTGGATTTTCTTTTTATGGTTTATATTTCTGTTTGGGTACTTCATATGGCATTTCCTGGGGGTTTGGAACTAATAGTCTGAAACTACTTGAGCCTTTTTTTTTTTTACCAACACTAGAGCTGTGTTCTAAGATTGGTAATATGTACCTTGACTCACTCATACTCTAGAAAAGATCTCCATCTTTCTGGGGTAGAGATTAGGGACGTCTACATCTCTCTTTGGTTTGAGAATTTTAATTGAGGTATTTAGGAGCCTGGCCATCAGTCAGAAAGTCTCATCCAGGGTCACCTGGGAGCTTTCATGCATATCAGACTTGTCACAAGCTTCAAGAATACTAAGGTGTTAGGGTGATAACTTATTAAACATTTGCTATACAATAGATACCATGGTAAGGGCTCTATATACATTATCTCATTTGAATCATTGTAAATAAGTACTGAATAAGCATCTATTCAGTTAACCTGAATGTCTTATATGATACAAAAACTCTCTTCAGAGTTTTAGTTTCATCCTGTCCTTTATATAAGTGGTAATTAGTGGTTGTGGGTTTTCTTTGTTATTGGATATTGGCTGTTTAGTGCCTCTTCCTACTTTTGAGAGTAATAGAAGCAAAAGTAATTACTTAAGACTTTTTCTATAACTGGAGGTGATTTTCAGTATTAATGATGCATTTTAGTTGTTTTTACTTGGTCTTTGGAGAACATGCTGTTCTAAAAAGTTGGAATTCCTGGCACCATTGCACCTTCTGGAATTTCACTTAGCTCCTCAATTGAATAATTTTCATTTTAATCAAACTGTTGCTTGGAGCTATGAAAATACCATAGGAAGTCCCACTATAGATCTCACTCTGGCCTTCACATGGCTAATATTTCATGTTGAAATTTAGTCTATGAGTTCTGTTTTCCTTCACTGACTTCTGTGCAAGTAAAATATTAACGTATTAAATTGTTACTTGCTTACCTGACTTTTTAAGAGGAGTCCAAAGGTTAATAAATGAAAATGTTTCCTCAGCAAAGATTGATTATAATATTTAACTTTCAGTTTATTTCTTGGAACAGGTCCACAAGGAAAGCTTTACTCACTGTGTAGAATTATTTAAACATGGATATTTTGGGTCCTGGTCTCTACTGCAGTGGATCAAATAATGGCTGTGTGTGGAATAAACTTGGGGGGTTTTTGAAAGTGTATCTTCAGCCCCTACCACAGCTCTAGTGAATACAGTATGGGGGTATGGCCTTGAGCATGTGTGTGTGTGTGTGTGTGTGTGTGTGTTTTAGTTCTTTATTGTTGAAAGCGTTACATATGTCCCCTTTTCCCCCCATTGTCCTCTCCCAACCTGCCCCCTCCCCCCAACCCCAGCCTTCACCTCCCTTCCCATTGTCTGTGTCCATTGGTTATGCTTATATGCACACTAGTTCTTTGGTTGATCTCTTCTTTCACTCCCCCCCCCATCCCCTACCCCTCACCCCCTCACCCTGGTCTTGAGCATTTGTATTTTAGAACCATCCACACCAACAACAGTAACCACCATCTCACTGAGTGATTCTTGTGCCCAGCCAGGTTTGGAAACCACTGCCAAGAGCAATGAAGTGATTCTACCTGATCAATGAGCACAGGATAGCCATGTCTTTACTTGGCCAAACATTTTAGAAATCCAGAAGTGTGCTCTGCGGAACACCTCCACCAGAACCTTCTGTTAAGCTTATTTAAAAGCAGTTCCAGGACCCTCACCTGTACATACTGAATCTGAATTTCTCAGTTTTAGAAATTTCTTTTCTGTCAGGGGCCCCAAGAGATGTCTATGCATGCCGAAGTTTGTGAACCCCTCTATATATGAATGAGTAATCAGTCACCCATGTGGGTATCTGCTTGAGTTCTCTGATCATATTTTATTCTCTCCCTGACCTGCAGGAACCATTAGGATCATTCTAATGAATTGTTCTCAATTTTTTTCTGAATAATGAGTTCCCCTTAATGACTTCTAGAAAATTTCACACAGGCACGTAAACATATTTTACATTTCAGGAATTTCAAGGACTTCAAGCCAATTTATATATTCCAAATTAAGAACTACTACCCTGGAAAAGGTAACTGAGTCCATCAACTTCAAAAAAAGTTCTGTTTTGATGGGTCTACTCCAAGGACAAGGACATAACAAGGCTAAGGAAATACAGAGAAATCTGGCTTCGAGAGCTGGAGTGGGACTGAGAACAGGGAAGAAGAATCTCACCCCTGAGTCAAGGCCCTGGTTAGCATGGAGTCTAGGCTGAACGGAGGCCTTCTTTATAAGAGTCCTAGACCCAAGAGTTTGCAGAAAAGCTTTCTTCTCTCTGGCCCAAGAAGACTGTGATAGGTAATAGAGGTTTCTTTAGTGCAATAAACATTTTCAGCACCTACTGTATGCCAGGTACTGTCAGAAGCTGGAAGTACAAAGTTGGATCAGACACATGTGCTGATTTCAGGCAGCTCACAGCTAGCTGTATATTTAATCTTTCTGGATTTTTATAACCATCTGGCCCTTCCACAAACCTCACTACCATAGTTATGAAATATCCAGCCAAAGACATTCACTATAATATCAGAGGTTTTCCTAACTGCTACCCAATTCATCTCTCAGTCCAGTGCTCAGTGCAACTCTTCTGTTGTCCCTCTGCCCTCCAGCTTCACCCTACTTCTCCAAATCTGTTTCTCTCCCTGTGGGTTTAATGACCTATTTGGACTTCTCTCTCTGGCATGCCAACCTCACATTTCCCCTGGAAATTGGCTGTAAATTCTCCCAGGGCTTTGGTGACCCTGGAGCTCTATCCCCCAGCATCAACAGTCTTGCCTTTGAAATCCTCAAAGGCACTGTAGTTTCCAACCTGGAAACTAAACTGTACCTTCCTTTATTTATTCAACATTATTGAGTATGCCAGGTACTATTCTAGGCACTGGGGATATATGGGTGAGATAAACTGACAAAAATCCCCAGCCTGATGTTTACATTTTAGTTGGAGGAAACACAGTAAACATAACAGTTACATACACGAACACATAAGTAATATATGTAACAAACACAGTCCATTCTCATTATTTGAAGATTCCATATATACATGTCCTCCTGCTTGCTAAAAGTTATTTGTAACTCCAAAATCAATAGTGCTTCATGGTCATTTGTAAACAGTTCAGAGCTATGAAAAATTTGAATCTCCCAACAGGTGATGCCAAACAAGGCAATACTCTACCTTCCTGTTTCTGCTGTCATACTCATCCTGACAAGTCTTCTCTTCTCGGTTTACTTAGTGCCATGCTTGTGGTACTTTTAATGATTTTGCTGTTTAAAATGGCCCCGAAGAAGAGTGCTAACATGCTGTCTAGTACTTCTTAGTACAAGAAGTTTGTGATGTCCCTTATGGAGAAAATATGTGTTAGATAAGCTTTATTCAGGCATAAGTTATAAGTTCAATGTTAACCAATCAAAAATACACATCAAGCAAAGTGTCTTTAAACAGAAGCACACATAAAACAAGGTTATGTGTTGATGGTTGAAGAAAACATTTTGACCAAGACTCACCCTAAAAGTAATTGTTCAGTATTTGCTAACTCAGTATTCATAGTTACATTAACTATCATGAATGACAAGAATCAACTGTATACATTAGATCAGATTTTAGTTAATGTTATTGATACAAAATAAGGTTACAAGGTACATAGAAAGCATTCAGGGTGGGCATGTGCTTTCCACTTACAATTATATGTTCAGTTAACATTAGAGCAAAGATGTAAAAGAGATGAAGAAAGGAACCAGGAGAATATCTGGGAGAAAACACATAGAAAGAAGAGTATAGTCAAACCTCAATTCTCAAACGTCTCCCATCTTGAACAATTCAGTTCTCAACCAAGTTATTCATGGAAAAATGTCTCAGTTGTGGAACCAAACTTTAGATTTTGGCCTGACAACCCTTTCATGCTGATGCCTCAGTATAACAAAAAGTGTCTCTCAGGCAACAAAGGAGAGAATGCTTTTGTTGCTGGCCAAATAGAAGATTAGCACAATTTTAAAACATTAAGGGGCCATATGAGTTTTAATGTTGCTGATGGTGTGAAAGAAACAAGGACCACAGGCAACTGAAGAGGTAGAAAAACTGTGTTGATTTGCATAAATATAAAGCAGTTAGCCAGTGATCATTTCAGAGGCAGTGATATCTGAACAAGCAAAGATGCCACATGCTGACCTGAAAGACACCCCTGGAACAAGAGCTGAAAGTGATTTGTTTAAGGCTAGAAGAGGGTGGTTTGATAAATTTTAAAAAATAATTATAGCCGAACCGGTTTGGCACAGTGGATAGAGCGTCGGCCTGCGGACTCAGGGGTCCCGGGTTCGATTCCGGTCAAGGGCATGTACCTGGGTTGCGGACACATCCCCAGTGGGAGATGTGCAGGAGGCAGCTGGTCGATGTTTCTCTCTCATCGATGTTTCTAGCTCTCTGTCTCTCTCCCTTCCTCTCTGTAAAAAAAATCAATAAAATATATTTAAAAAAAATAATTATAGATTAAACAGTACATTAGGCATGCACTATATATAAGAAAAGTTAAAACTGGGAATCACTTGTGGTCAGGAACAGATTAATTCAATTTACATTACTTCTAATGGGGAAAATGATTCGGTTTTCGAACAAATTGCTTCTCGAACAGCCTTCTGGAATGAATTAAGTTTGAGAACTGAGGTTCCACCATAAGTACAAAGGACATAAGGTATGATTGTAGCTGGGGTGAGGAACAGAAGGCCAGTGGAACAGAGGGGGAAAGTAGCAGAAACTGAAGTCCAAGACTTGATGGGGAACAAAAGATTCTGTAGAGACTGTGGCTTTTTCAAACGATGTAGAAAGCCTTTGGAGAGTTTTCAGTGTGAAGAATGACACCATCTGACATGTCTTAATAGGATCTTCTGTGTTGAGTACAGACTGAAAAGAAATGAGTGGAGACAGATATCCCATTTAGGAGGCTTATATCATAATCTGGGAAGAGATAATGGTGGCTTAGTCCAAACTGTCAACAGCAGAGGTTGTGAAGAGTGATTGGTTTCTGGATATATTTTGAAGATAGAACCAACAGAATTCACTACCGATGAAATGTGGAATATAAAAGATAGAGCAGCAGCAAGGATTTGGGCCTAATCAACTGGAATAATAGAGTTGTCATTTGATGCAATTGGCAAGCTTGTCAGAGGGACAGGTTTAAGGATAGGATGATCAGAAGTTCTGTATTGTATCCACTGGGCTTGAGATGGCTCTAAGACACTTAAGAGGAGATATGGAATAGGCAGTTAGATATATTAATCTGGATTTCAGAGGGTAGGCTTAGATTGTAGAGTCACTATCCCATAGATAGCTTTAAAGTCATAACTCTGGATAGACAACAGTGATATATATCCAATCCTCCTTGTATATCTGGATATAGATATCCGTATCTATCCTGACAGAAGAGGCAGAATAAATTGGAACAGATGCAGGTAGGTGAATTAGTAAGGTTATAGGAATGCATCAATATTCTCTTGCCATTTTGTTGGTTTCTTCGGAGAAATAAGAATTCATTGTCATTAGCTAAGAAGTTGTGGAGGAGGTGTTTAAGTCTGAAGAGAAAGGAGAAGGTACAAATTAGTCATCTATGTGTGTGGGAGTGAGAATGGACAAGAGAAAAACGGTTGGATTGATAAACATCATTAAGTCCTAGTTCTCACTAAAAGTGAGAACTCTTAGCAGGATACGCACATAATTGCCCTTTAGGAGTCAATCATAAATGAATGCTGATGACTCTTGCCCTCTGGGCATTAATAATGAACCATTGTAGTCAACAAGTCCCCTCTAACACCCCCAGAACATCTGATGCACAGTCAAATAAAGTGGGTCCAATTCACCAATTAGGCGCTGACACTTTTGCCCAAATGTTCTGAAATTTATATCTCTGTGCAAATAAAGCTTTAATTCACATTTTAGTAACAAGTGGGTATTCAGTTTACATTGTGAAATTTTAATTGTATTACTAGAGAATGTCTGCTCAATTTATGTCTCTTATTGGTGATGCTCTGTTTTTTAGCTTACTAAATGTTTACTTTACTTCCAGATAATTAGTGTGGCTTAGATTTTAATGTCTTAATTAACTATCTTTATTAACTTTGTGGCAAGAGCTGCAGCATAACAATAACTTCTTACTAAAACATGCTCGATAATATAAATATTATACCTCTTTCACTTGCGGAGAGAGCAGGCAGCATTCAATTAAGTTTGGTTCCGTTGAACTAATCTATTTTAAAGCCCAGGAACAGGGACCAGTCCGGTGTCATGGTGAGACAGCCTCGCCACAGCAGCTGTCTCAGCTGGGCAGCTTTTTCTCAATCAAAACATTCAAGCCCCAGATATTTTTTCAACCTCACAAAGCATGCCAGGAGGAAACATAAAGGTGCCTGTATTTCTCAAACAGTTTTTATTCAGTTAGGACTCCCTGATATCTTTATTTGTTGTGATGATTTCATTAGCCAACCAATAAGCACTTCTCAGTACCTCTCATATGTCTACATTGCTTTTTATATTAGTTACAATAGGCTAGGCTCTGCCATGATCATAAACAACCAAATCTCAGTGGTGAATACAGGAAAGGTTTATTTCCCATTTATATGGATCCTATGATCTCAGGTCATCCTCCTGCATTTTGTAGCTACTCATTTTGTGGGTCCCCAAGGTTGTCATTGCATGGGAAGAAGCCCCTAGAGGGTTAAGCAAAGTAGACTTGACTAACATCACTTCTATCCATAGCCCATTGACTAGAATGCCAGGGGGGCTAGAGAATGTGGGGGAGCACATGGATTGTTGGAGAGCCCCAGGGGTCTCTGTTGCACTGTCCCAGGTGCTGTGAAGGAACAAATGGAAGAAGAAGGCTAAGTGCTTGACCCTGAGGAGATTTTAACAGTTAGGGTAATGAATGGGAAGGCAACTGACATTCACCTCATACTTCTCCATGGCAGGTACTTTGCTAGAGGTATTCAATAATATTGAACTTATCATCCAGCCACTAATTATTGAGCAAGTACTATGACCTAGGGACTAAGATGTGCACCATGCTCGATACCACCTTTTATTGAGGAAGAAACAAAACAAGCAAAAATGCCTAGCTAATATAGTATGATAAGTACCATAATAAGAGTATATTAGTTTCCTAGGGCTGCTATAACAAAGTACCACAGACTGGGTGGCTTAAAAAACAGAAATTTATTCTCTCAGAGTTCTAGAAGCCAGATGTCCAAAATGAAGGTGTTAACAGGGACATGATCCCTCTGAGACACTGGGTAGAATCTTCCCTTGCCTTTTTCTTGCTTCTAGCTGTGACCATCAATCTTTGGTGGTTCTTGACTTGCAGCTACATCAATCCAGTGTCTGCCTCTGTCATCACATAACACTCACCCTGTGTGTCTCCGTTTTTATATGGTGTCTTTATTTTATTTTTTTTTATATATTTTATTGATTTTTTTTCAGAGAGGAAGGGAGAGAGATAGAGAGTTAGAAACATCTATGAGAAAGAAACACCGATCAGCTGCCTCCTGCACATCTCCCACCGGGGATGTGCCCGCAACCCAAGTACATGCCCTTGACCGGAATCGAACCTGGGACCTTTCAGTCCGCAGGCCGACGCTCTATCCACTGAGCCAAACCGGTTTCGGCTATATGGTGTCTTTATATTCTTATAAGGACACCAGTCATATTGGATTAGAGTCAACTCTAATCTTCTCATCTCAGCTTGATTACATCTGCAAAGACACTGTTTCTAAATGAGGCCACATTCTCACGTACTCTGCAAGCATTTTGGTCTGGATGGAGATGAAGTTCAAGGTGGGAAAGTAGAAAGAGATCGGGCTGGAGGGCTAGAAAGGAATTGATCATGAAAGGGCTTTCATGAGAGCCGAAAGGTTGAAGCAGGGAAGTGATAGTATCAAGGGAAAATTTAAGGATGAGAATTTAAGAGGGATTTTCCTGGTTGCCAAATGGAGCAAAATTGAAGAGGCAAGGTTGGAATTAAGAAGTTATTATAGTAATAAAGGTAAATAAGGGTGGCAGCCCTCACAGGAGTGATGGTCACAGGAGTGGTAGTAAAGCAAAGTGGGTTGGTTCTGGAGATACTATTTGGAAGGGGAGATTATGGTTTAAGATTGTTATTACTATGTGAGGGAGTGATAATGGTAAAATATGACCCCCAGTTTCTTGCTAGTTGTGGCATATAATTTAGTGAGACAAAAGAAAGGAAGAGGTGCATATTTGTCAGGGGTTGCATTAAGGTGGAAAAGCTGCTGAGCTGGAGATGCCTGTGAGGCATGTGACAGGGAATTGACACACTTAGCTAGCAATGTAGCTACAATCCCCATACTCTTTCAGCCATATCCTATTGACTCCCAAGGCTGCACTCGCAAAATTCTAACTAACGGAAAACAAAAATATCACTATATTATTCACTATTAAGTACATATTACAGAAGTTCTCTGAAGAGAAGGTCCTTGAGATCTTGAAGAAGGAGGCAAAGATCCTCAAATTTGGTCTTTGAAAACCAAAGAGAAGTTGGTAAGGCACACCAGTGTGGGGCATAGAGAGAGGAAAGGTGAAGAGGAGCATGAGCCTAGTCCTGGGGTGGACAGTTCAATTTGAGAAATGGTGAGAGAGAAGATTGGATGAGGCAAGTGAAGACAGGTGAGGATGGCCTTGGCAACCAAACAGCAAGCTCTCTGCAGTATCATCTTACCAAATGGAACTGCCTCTCTCTCAAGAGCTTTTCTTGCTCTCTCTGGATATAAAGAGAACTCTCATTCCACGGTTCTTATTGAATGAATGAATAAATGATCAAATGACTGCTTCCTGGGATCATCAAATCATGTACATTTCCCTTTGGTGCATGACTCAGCATTTTAGTTTCTGCTTTTTATTTTAATGGCTTTTTCCTTTCAGTGATGAAACGACTTTTTAAGAGAGGAAAAAAACCGCAAGATTATTTTGCCTTTTTAATAGTGGGGATTTATTCTAGTCTCTGGAGAGGCACCATAGAGAGAACCCCAGGCTAGAAGTGAGGAAATTTTGTTCTCAGGCACTAATGAGCTATATGACCTTGATCACTAGGCCTCCCCAGGCTCTGGTTTCTTTATTTGTAAAATAAAACACCAGACCAAACTGTCTTTTAAGTCTCTTCCAGCACTATTATTTTATGATTTCCTCTTAGTCTTTATGAGCCATGTTCAATTTATGTCAGTCTCCTCAATATACTCAGTTCCAATGATGCAAAGGCATTGAAAAGAGATGAATTTTCACTGTTTTCACAATGTCAAAATAACTTGATGATTCTTTCAATTCATGTACCCAAATCTTTAGATATTTTCTTTTAAAAATATATATTTTATTGTTTTTACAGAGAGGAAGGGAGAGGGATAGAGAGTTAGAAACATTGATGAGAGAGAAACATCCATCAGCTGCCTCTTGCACACCCCCTAATGGGGATGTGCCTGCAACCAAGGTACATGCCCTTGACCGGAATCGAACCTGGAACCCTTCAGTCCACAGGCCAACGCTCTATCCACTGAGCCAAATCAGTTAGGGCCAAATCTTTAGATATTTTCACAGCTGGCCTGTTTCATTCATTTCCTTAATGAACTGCACTTGGTTGGGGCAAATTCCATTCGATTTTCATATCAGTTCTATTCCATCAGAATGGTCCCAATGAGGGTTCCCGGTTATTGTCTTACTTCACAGTACCTGAAGAGGGCTGTTTAACCAAGGACCATAGAGTAGAAAGTTCTTCAGTTTCATGTGCTTAAGAATCACCTGTGTGGGCTTGTGCAATGCAGATTCCCGGGCACTACCCTCAAAGAATGTGATTCCATTCGCACTCTGAACTGGGTTCAAAGCTGCAAACTTTTGGCGTATGGGATAATGCTCCAACCAACTGAGCCACCCAGCCAGGGCGGCTCTACATTTTAACTCTTAGCTAAGAGTCGGATGGAGTCCATTGGCCATTGTATGATAAATATTACCTTAGAAGGGGAAAAAAGGTTTTGTTGTCAAGCATTAAGTCAATACTGACTGAATTATGTATCAATTTTAAGCCAGTAACTTAATTGAAGGTATTTGTGTGTGCAATTATTGGGATGATAGGAAGCTACAACTATGACATGGCTCTACAAACAGCAAATCACAGGTTGGGAAAGTGCATAGCCGAGTGGCTACCACTATTTTGTCTTGTTTTGGCTTTACTGTACAGCTCTGCCTGATGCATGTGGTCTGATTCTTACCTGGGATTATCAGTCTGCACTGATGCTGAGGTTCCCACTGAGAAGAGGTCCATCTCTCTCTGAAGCATCAGTCCTTCTGGTCCAGGCTCTGTGCTTCAGACAAGGAGTCCATCAACTCCCCAGCTTGCTCTCTGTTCTGTCCTCTTCACAGTGACTTTGCTGTCACACAAGCATGTATAGAGATACAACCAAGCTCCAGGATGCAAGGACTCCCCTGAACAACCCTGACGTGACTCTTTTGAGAATCCTTGAGAGAGCTTTTGTGCAACTGAGCAGGGAGAGATTTTAATCAAGATCCTTAGTGTTATATGAGACGATTCTCTTTGGAACTGAGGACAATCTGGAAAACATTTTCCATTTTTCGAACAGGCTAAGTTATACCTTTGCCTTTTGATTCTTTCAATTTACAATAAGTGGGCTTCTGTTCACAGAAGTTTTATAATTTATAATAAATTTACAAACAGTGAGTTCTGTTTTTTTGATTGAATTGATCAGCCTGTCTGACAGACCATAACCACAGTACAACTTGGAGTCACAAGTTAATGTGTCCTTCTCTGCATTCTCACTCCTACCTAAAATAGCCTAAATCAGTCAGTCCTCAACCTTTATCAAACAAGCTTCTAAAATTCAGATTCCTGGCCCCCACTTTTAGATATTCTGATTCAGTGAGTTTGGTTGGGGTTCAGGAACTGGAAAATTCAACAAACACATAAATGATAGTGATGCTGAGGACCACAACTGGTTAACTATTACCTCCCATTCTGATCCTTCAAATGTACATGTTTCTTGGACATGCCATGCTCTTCCATTCTCAAGATATTTATTCAGATTTCCTCTGCTGAAATGCCCTTTCCATTCTTGTTCAACTAGGAAAATTTCAATTCATTCTTTGAAGCCAATATAAATGTCATTTTTCCTATATATTTCTCTCAAAGTCTCTCTTCTCCACCACACTTCTTTGCTACCTCACCTGTGCTCCTATTGCATTTTCTGGATAACTTAGCGCAATGTTGTACATATTGTTCTAGCTTTCTAAAGGGTAAGCTCCTAGAAGGCAGGGGTCCTGTCATCTTTGTTTCCTTAGTGCCCAGAATTGTATCTGGCATGTGTTCGTTACTTTAAAATGTACTGATTCCAATGAACTAATACAGACACAGCTACAGGTATAACACTCGCCAGCACAAACTGATGCACAGGTAATGGTTGTTTTCTTTCAAATGTTCTAAAGTATTTGTTAGACTTTTATTGTTCTTCCTGCAATATAAAGGCACGACAGGAGATGAAACTTTAGTCTTAGAGTAATCAGGCTGTCGTACCTTTGTGTGGATCATTCTCTCCACTGTGTTTGCGTTTCCCAAATCGGGTTATAGAATCAATATTTTTTCTATTGTGTGTGTTGCCTTCTGAGGGAGCAGTTGCTTCTGGGGGTGCACCATAAAGAAAACCTGAGGCAGAAGAGGGGAATTTTAGCGCCAGGAGCTGGGAACAGATTTCCTCACTAGGGCAGCTTCTTTTCATCTCAGTGAGGAGGCCATTTTCCACCTTGTCTTTGTCTGTTTTGAGTTTTCTTGAAAGCAGCAGCTCCATGGGCACAGGAATTGCCATCACACGTCAAGCGTTTAGGCGTCTATTAGAGGGAGATGAAAAGAATATGAGATGTGGCAGGGCAAAGGAGAAGCAACAGGGAAGAATGCAGGGGTCAGGATTTGATTGGGGGTGGAAATCTTGCTATGTAGAAGTAATGTGTGGCTGGAGAGGGATATCGTGGTATCTATCATCAGCCCTCTTAAGATTTAATTATCAAAAGACCTGCTGTTGTCCCTCCTTTACTCCAATCAGCTACAAAGATCCTAGTGTGAGGAGCACCAAGTAGGGAGCTTTCAAAATCTGAAAGTGATGTAGCCCTTGAAAATTTCAAGTTAATTCTGTAGTCTGCTTTCCTCCTGTGTACCCCCAAAGTTCTGAAATTCAGCTTGATTTCAGCACAGAATCAACATGTTCCTGAATTCCTCCTCCAGTAAGTATTTTAAAGAGATGTTTACATCTATTACAGTCCTCTTTACAACCATGCTATGAAAGAGACAGGCACTATAAGAAGTCTCTTTTGTAAATGGAGAATCTAAGGTACAGTAATCTTCCTGTCGTCCCTCAATTAATGATAGTGGAGCTATGGCTGAGTGAAATCTCCCCTCTCTTAGCCATGCTGAGGTACAGGTTTGGGTGAGGAGAGGTGGAGGTCTAATATTGTCCCTCCCAGAGAGAAAGCATGAAAGAATAATAAAACTAAGAAACTAAATATCCAGCTCAATCATTTTAAAGATTGTGGTCTGATACTCACGGGGCTGTTGATGGCAGATCTGCGAACACTAAAATCAGAAAAGGGGCTTTAATTGGAAGGTAATAGCAACCCCAGTGTGGGGAGAATCAATAGATTATTATGTGAGTCATTGAGCTTTGTTATGAGCAGCGGCCTTTCACAGCAAGCAACCTCATTGCCACAACGCAGCAAGATAAACAGGTCTTCTTATTCTTCAGAACACAGAAATTAAAGCTATCACGGCAAAAATTATCTTTAAAAGCACTTGTTTATCACTTATCTCCCATTCTTGGGTGCAGAGAACAAAGGTGAGCATTCTCTTTAAACCTCTGAGTGTAGACTATCCTGCACCAGTTAATATTTTCCCAAATCTCTGGTAGTAATTGGTATTAGACTACCAGTGTATGGACCATTTGGGGTTTTATGATGGTGGGAGTTTAAAGTCCTGAGCCTCCAAGAAAATGGTCCCTCCTCCCCTTTTTTTATCAGTATACACTTATAGGAGCCTGAACCACATCAGCCCACATTGTCTTCTTTGATGGAACTGAATGGGTACGTAGAAGTGTCAAACTAATGATAATCTATTCAGACTTCGGCAAAGCTCTCAATACTGTTTTGGGATAAGAGTCCATGAAAACAACATAGATATGTGGATAATGTAGTTAAAAGTGACATAGTAATGATTTGGTTTCTAAAAAGGCCTAAATTAATAACAGTGCTGCTGCCTATTCCTTTGTCCTTTTAAAAAATGGTTTTATTAAGGCATATTTTACATATCATATAATTCACTCACGTTAAATGTAAAATTCAATGATTTCTTAGTACATTTCCCAAGTTGGGCAACTACCACCATGCATCCCCCCAATAAGATTGCTCATGCCATTTTATGAGTTAATCCCCACCCACAAACCCCCATCCCCACCCTACCCCAGGCAATCATCAATTTACTTTCTTTATTGATTATCATTTTCTGGACATTTCATATAAATGGGATCATCAGTATGGGTCTCTTGTGTCTAGTGTCTTTCACATGGCACAGTGTTTTTGAAGTTCATCAGCCTTGTAGGATGTATCAGTAGTTTGGTCTTTTTTATTGCTCAGTAGTATTCCACTACATGAATTGACACATTTTGTTCATCCATTCACCAGTTGCTAGACTTTTAGGTTGTTTCCAATTTAGGGCTATTATGAATAATGCTACTAAGAACATTAATATGCAAGTCTTTGTATGGATATATACTTACATTTCTCTTGGGTGTATATCAAAGAGTGGAGTTGCTTTTCTTAAGTTATTTTTACCTCCTTTACCATGGAATTCCTTTAACATGGTGACTCAAGTCACCCTATGTGCCATCTGACTCCTCCTTTTCAAAGTGAAAATGAAAAAGGAGGGTGGGTCAGGTAGCCAAGAGATATTTTGGAGGCAGAATTCTCCAGGATGCTAAAAAAAAAAATTCCCCAATAGAAAACATAACTGGAAATGGGTAAACTATTTCATGATGAAGTTGAATAGTGAAACAGGTTCATTATATTTTGGTAACATTTGTGGTTCCTTGTGTTCTCTCATGTGTTTTTCTAGTCCAATATCCACACTGGGACCATGAATTTTCCTTAAACACTGGGTTCCCATCATTAAGGCATAACATGCAAACTCCTTAGCATCCTTTTCAAGGTCCTCATAATGTAATCCCAACATACCACTATCAGTCAGAATGTAGTCAGAAAAACAGGGGGTGGTGGTGAGGCACATAGACATTAGAACACAAGTATAGATAAAAGCTGCCTCCATCCCTAGGGCTGGTGGGACACTGGGAAGAGGGTGTTACTAGAGTTAAGAAGTGCCTGTACAATCTTGTCCCCAGTAGGCCAGCTCTGTAAGGAGGAGGAAAACCTCTGTCTACCAGATACATCACCCAACACAGAGAAAGAACAGTTGAAATATTCAGATTTACATTTTCTCCTCTCCTCCAATCTCCTGCCAGTGCATCCTTTTGGCCAAACCAAACTGGTAGCCAATGACAAGGTATCTGAAAAACAGAGCAGGACAGGACAAAGATAAGACAGCACAAGCTTTATCTGCCTGCTTGCCTTAATTTACAGTCCTCAGAATATATATATCATGAAATGCCCAGCCTCCTGAATAGAACCAGCACAAGTTTATGAAAAATTTATGTGCCTTGAATAGAGTTCTAGTGTTAGAAAGGATGTTATCAACAATCCAGGCCAATGGTTTCTAAAATCCTGTGGGGGCTGCCGAACAGAAATCAATTCTGCTTCTTTTTTTTTAATTCCTGTATTACATGTTAAAGCTTCCAAATAAAATTCTCATTGAATAAAGGAATCTTTGTCTTTAAAAAGGTAGATGTTCACTGGTGAGTCCATCTCCGCTTTTTACAAGTGGGGAAATGAAGCACGGAGATTTTAGTGACCTTTTCAACCTGCCAAGCTTCCTCCCACATCACAGAAATGTGTGTTGGGGACCAAGCCAGGACTCAGGCTGCCAGGACTCGGACTGCTAGGGCTCTCTCCACTTACCATGACCTCCACACTAAAGCAGTGGTTGTCAACCTCTGTCTGCTGTTAAGATTCACATAAAGAATTATAAATATATCTGTTGATTCCTTCCCTCTCCCACATCTGAATACCCGGGGGCAGAGCCAATGTATATTTTATATTTTTAAAAGTCCTTCAGGCATTTAGGTACAACCCCTAGAACAACTGCTCTAGAAAACTGTTCATTAATCACCAAGGCTCCTCAATCAAGGGCAAATTCAATTACAGTCGGTTCACCTTCCCTTTATGTACACTTCCCCATTTATTATTTAATTCAATCATAGCAAGTTATAGATCCCAAGGAATCTAAATTGTGCTTAAAGTTGCACAGCAGAGGATAAGTCCCAGCATTAGAATACTGGGCTTCTGATGTCCAGTCTAGTGATCTTTCTTATCATTCAATTAGCATTTTAGATGGATTTCATATACAATCCTTATTTCCTTAAATATTATGAATCTCATAAAAACAGTAATAAAGGAGTATTTATTTGCGTATACATCTACCTACTATTTACAAGAAAATCACCCGCTCCAAAAATCTCCCCTGATAATTTCAGGAAGTTGTCAGCACTTGCATCTCATGTACTAGGGTCCTTTCAGCACATCACACAGCCCTCATTATGCTCTTCCCCTCAAATTCCAGCCACAGTGGACTGACTTTCTCACTGCTCACATGTATGGATCCCCACCCAGTTTGACATCTTGGTGAAGACTGGACAACCACAAGTCACCATTCTCTTTGTGCTCTAGTGTGCATTTAACCAGCCACCTCAACATTGAAAATCATCCCTCATCCCCTTTGTGTTTGGCTTGTGTATTCTAGAAGCTTTAGTGGTTTTCCTTTTTGGTGAATAAAGTACCTGTTTTTACTACCTCTCTCTCCCTGTTTGCCTTCCCTGCTGGCACCAGTCCATTGATTTGGGACCAAGTGTGGTTCATTCAACTTTTCTTCCTTTAGGGTAGTCCTTCCCAAGAGGTCCATGGGTTCTGCTTGTAAATAAAAGCACGGTAGGCTTATTCTGGAAAGTTCAGTATTTATCATTAGGCACAGAAGACGAAGCTCTCCTATCAGTTAAGGATGAATTTACCATAAAATTAAATTTACTAGGATTCCCAATTCTCTGAGCATTTTGGTTAATCAAGATATCTTAAAATATACATTACTAGATAGATGTTGGTAGTCATCAATTTTTATCCTAAATCATACACTTACTAGTTGTGGGTCCCAAACATAGGTGTGCATGAGAATTACCGGGGGACAATTAAAATGTTGATTCTTGCCCTTTCCATCCAGAAGCTCTGATTCAATAGGTCCCAGGCAGGACCTGAGAATTAGCTTTGGCTCAATAAATCAGATGATTCAGATTGAATTAGAGCAGGTCCATATCCGGAGAAACTCTAGTTTACAAGCTCAGCCCTCAATGTTGGAAATGCCTGGGATGCTTTACCTAAAAGCCTTCACACAGGTTCCACTCCAGAGCTATGGAGAACCAAAGGCTAGAAAGAGAACAGAAGGTAGGAGACTGGTAGAGTATCCATGCAATAGATTTAAAAGATCATCTAGGATTAGGAACCACCACTTTTAAGTTTATTTTTGCCCAAATTAAAAGGCATTCTCAACGTGTGGGAACTGATTTTTGGGGGGTTGGGGGAGCAGGCTTCCCATAAGTCTGGCAAAATCAGAGGAAAACAGTAGGCTTTCATGAAAATGAACATTTATTTAAGAGATCGAGTACTTCAACAAAATGTGATATCCTGATCCTTTAGCATTAGGTGATAACTTTGAATGTTTAGTAATTTACATAGATTTGCTTTTCTCAGCCTTGTACCAACAGACTATTCTACTAAGCTGAAAGGTTCAAATGAGGAGAAATGAATATCATTCCCTCCAGTTCTTTTGTGCCTTAACTTTCATGCCTCTCTTTCCTATTAGCAACTCGACAGATTAATTTTACATGTTGTTACCATATTTCGCTACACAGATATTAGAACAGCAATCTTAACAGAAACTAATATGCTTAAGGAGACAATGGGACAGAATGTTTAAAATCAGAACTTCCCTGGAAAATGCAAAACATGCTTTTCTCTGGGTAAAATCCTGTGATTTTCTTATCCTCAATTATACCTCCCAGCTGTTCTGAGCTTCCTCCCTTTCCTCCCTCCCTTCAGCATACCAGCTGCTAGGTGTTCCTTAATTAATTTAAATACAATGCTGGAGATTGCTCTGCAACTACTACCCTCCAATTTAAAAACATGGTTCCAATACAAATTGCTTTGATGATGCAAGCTTTGGAATTACAGAATCATTTATAATTTCTTTTCTATAGTACTTATTTACCTGGTCAGAATTAAATAGTTTTTCTTTCTCCCTCCCTTCCCTTCCATTCATTTATTCACCTGTTCATTCTACAAACATCTATGAAGTGCCAGCGACTGGTTTAGGCCCTGAATACAAAGATAAATAGAGCCTAATGCATCCTCCAGTCTGGAGGAGAAGAGAGGGTAAAACATGTAAACAAACCATTGTGAGTGCTAAGAACTCCAGTAATGTGAAAAAGAAGTTATGGTGATTCATTGGAGGAAGGAATGGCCTGGGGAAGGATGATGATTTGGGAATGTCTCTCCAAGGATCTGACATCAGAATGGACTCTTGAAAGTTATATAGGAGTTGGCTAAAACAGGGGAGTGGAGAGGGGAGCAGACAGCTTCACTGAGGAACTGAAATTTGTCCAGAACCACAGTCAGGCATGAAACAACAAAGGTAGACCTAGAGGACGAGTGTGTTTGTGGGAAACAGCATGCAGGGAGCAGCTTCAACAAATCTACTGAATGAGAGGAGCATCTTTCACAAACCTGATGACCCTGCCTCCACAGCCTGACTGGTGATTGGTCTGGTGGTGGAGGACCAGCAGCGGACCAATCACAGGACATCAGCTCCTGGCTCTGTGATTGACTAGGCGCTTGGTACACAATAACACACTAGGGCTCAGAATAGACATTCTTGCTCCCGAGAAAGCTAAGATCACAGCGGGGTGCTGCCAGTGGACAGTCCCCTACTTGATAGAAAAAATCATTTCTGTCTGGAAGAGAATATACCGTTTTGGGCACACACAGAAAAGCAGAAACATGAGCCAAATAGGAGATGAAATAAGCAAAAACACGAGATGAGAGAGAGAATTGTGGATTTGTTGTTCCACTTTTTTAAAAAATATATAATTACTGATTTTAGAGAGAGAAAGGAAGGGAGAGAAATGTGGATTTATTGTTCCACTTATTTATGCATTTGTTGGTTGATTCTTGTATGTGCCCTGACCAGGAATCAAACCCATAACCTTGGTGTATCAGGGGCACACTCTAACCAACTGAACTACTCGGCCAGGGCTTGTGACAGCTTTTAATGCCCTCTTTCTAGACTAAGAGGTCTCCAAAACTGCCCTGGTTCACCCTTCCTAAAACTTGATCGGTCCTTTGGAATTTCTTCTATTTTGTGTCACTACCCACCACCTCCAACCCCCACCCTCACCTTCTAATTGCTTGAATGATTTTGAATAGGGTTTTTGGCAGGGGCACCTAGTCATACTGACTAATGGTGAGGTCCTCATTCGCCCCTCTGCCAGAAATGCCCACAGCTCCCCACCCGAAAGAGGGGCTTTACCTAAAACCTCATATATCTTAATAAACCCCTGTGCAAAGGTACTTTTACTAAATAAAAGGGTACTTTTATTTAGTAAAAATTGCCATTCTTGGAAGAAGACAGCTAACAACAAAAAATGACAGGTATTATAAGGATACCCCCAACTGTTCTTAAGCTATTAAGCTAGTTGCACAAGAAGCAAATAAAAATACAATTGTAGCCCAGCCAGTGTGGCTCACTGGTTGAATGTCAGCCCATGAACCAGAAAGTCATGGTTTGGTTTCAGTCAGGATACACGTCCAGGTAGCGGGCTCGACCCCCAGTAGGGGGCGTGCAGGAGGTAGCCAATTGGTGTTTCTCATCAATGTTTCTATTTCTCTATACCTCTTCTTTCCTCTCTCTAAAAAATCAATACAAATATTTTTTTACAAAAATACAATTGTAACTCCAAAATATGGAGCACACAGGATCATAGAGTCACTGTTGTTTGTAAGCCTCTCCATTTTGTCTACCTGTTTGTAAATGACCTAGGCCCAATTTAGAAGGTTAAGGTTATGGTCCTTATTTCCGCAACATTAATACAGTAATAACATGATAAAATATGCATTTCGAGATTTTTCTGGTTTTCTTGGAGAATCCCTGTGCTACAATACTCCAAAGTGAGTATTGTTGATCTTAAACAAATTGCCTGATATTTCTCCAGCAAAATGGGTTTATTCAGTAACAGCAAGAAATTGCAGTTCAGGACACTTGGTCTAATGGCAAACCATTGTAAGTTCAGAGAAACAAAGGAGGAAGCCAGTCTTTTACGGACTTGGAAGGGGTTGTTGTAAACCACGAGTCCATTGGAGGAAACTGAAAGTTTGAAGTGCAATGACTTTTCCTTGGAGTTGGCAGTCTCCCGTTGGCTGAGATGTTACTGGGCAAAAAGGAAACTTTTCTTCTTCCTGCTGAGGTCCTAAAGTAGTAAAGGCATACCTCAGAGATACTATGGGTTCTGTTGGAGACCACCGCAATAAAACAAGTTATAATCTTTTTCTAGTATAGGGTCTTGCTTTCAGTTTGTAAAAAAAACACATCCATGAAACTCAATAAAGCAAAGCACAATAAAACAAGGTATGTTTGTATTACTTCCTGTTGGAGGTGCAAGGTATGTGTCTTCCTGTTGGGGTCAATAGTGTGGGTTGAATGACAAATGCTTGAGAGTTCTCTCTTCAAGACTGACTCCATAGTAAATGAGCTTTCTGTTTATTAATGTTCATAGTATAAAGTGAGTTTGTCCAGTGCAGAGATAGAAGAATTAGAAACCATGCTTGACAAAGGGTACAAATTTCTAGTTATAAGATGAATAAATTCTGGGGATGTAATGTACAGCATGGTGACTATGGTTAACAATGCTGTATTGTATAATTGAAATTTGCTAAGAGAGTATATGTTAAAAGTTTTCACAATGCACACACACACACAAATTGTAACTGTGTGAGGTATGGATGTGTTAACTAACCTTATTGTGATAATCATTTCACAATATATACATGTATCAAATTATTATGTTGTACACTTTAAACTTAAACCATGTTATATATCAATTATATTTCAACAAATCTGTAAATTTTAGTAAAAAATATACTTTGTGTGGGGAAAAATTCATGCTTGTTTTTTTTTAAAAAAAAGTTGTTGACCAATACAGAAATACATATTTAGCATATATACGTTAAGATGTTAAGTCAAGGGCAAAGTACATCTGTTCTCTAGACCAAAGACCAAGTGCTTGAAAAAGTGCCCTGAAACTAAACTTGGCTTCTGTTCCATTAGAAATAGGTGGTCTCTGTCAACATCAGAGGTCAGGGTGGAAAGGCCTTTGCAAGCAAAGTGCTGAGTTACTGGCTGAGCTGACTGGAGCCTGTCTGTCTCCAGCCCTAAGCAGATAACACACAGGGCACTGGCCTCAGCTCCTGGAGGGCAAACCCCAGAGAGACCACATTCCTGTAATCTAGCCTGAGCGTTCCCACGGCACAGAGGGAAGTGAGACTACCTCGGACTTGCCAAAACCCATCTGAAAAAGCATACCTCACTGGCGGCAACCTCTTCTCCCAAAAATTCTGGGAGAAGATCCAGACAGAAGCCCTTTATGTGGGGCAAGCGAGGCACCACTTTAGCATCCTGTTTCCTCTCCTGGCAGGCAGACTTTTTCTTTTTGTCTGTTGCAGAAACTAGAACTGGATCATGTGCCTAGGACACCTAAAAGATGGAAATCAGTGACTTGACGGAAAACTGCAAAGGAGGTTAGGTAACAGGGGAATGGAGAGAGGAAGGAGGGCAGAGAGGACTTTTATTTAGATCAGCAATGCAAATCCCATGGGTAGGGCTAAAACTACTGACAAAGGGCCTTCAGGGGGACGCGGAGATGGGGCTGGCTTGCTCAAGGGACTTCCAGTGGCACAGGAAACCAGGCTCTGGGAACTGTGGGGACTACTTGCCATGTTTATTTTAGGATGAAAGTCTCCTGGTTTTTTTACATGAGGATGCAATGCTTAAAGTTTTGGTAGCAAGCAGCACTAAAACTGCAATTGAAATGAAAACCCATTCTTTCTGGTTGACCATGTAAAAGCCCTTTCTCCACAGTCTTGGAATACTTTGATATCTCTCACAGATGCCCAAATCTGACATATATATATATAAATTGTACAGAATACAATTAGGAACAAACACATACATATCCAGCTATGAAGATTTCATTTATTAAAATAGCTTTGTTACTGTTTTTCTAACTATATATACTCCTTGAAGGAAAAAAATCGTGGAGATATAGAAAAGTACAGTGTTCAAAATAAAAACAACCCAGAAGTCCATAAACCAATATAAATAATTTGGCAAGTAATCTTTCCATTTCTCCCTCCTTCCCGCTTTTCCTGTATCCTTTCCTCCCTTAAACATTTATTAAATACCTACTATGTGACAGGCACTGCACTTTCAAGCATGCAAGAGAGAACAGTCCCATACCTTAGAGTCTAAGAGTCCTTTAAGATCCTAGAATCTAATGGTACTTTAAGTTCTTCACCTCTCTGCATAGACACACATATACATATGTAGATCATTTTAAAAATATTTAGATCATAGAATCTAATGGTACTTGAATATCTTTACCTCCACATAAACACACATATATAGATAATTTTCAAAATATTTATATCATATATAATTTCACACAAATAAAATTGCCTTAAAATCAGCTTATAATCTACTCATTTCTTCATTCAAGCTCATGCCCACGTCTATTTGATCTATTGCCTCTGCAAGGGCTTTGATAAAACTTTTGGGTCTGTGCTATTTGCACATTAAGGAGATAATATAGACTACATTCTGAACTTACTGTACCAAGTACAATTCTTGCTTAATGCACCAAGCAAATGGTATAGAAGAATCACATCTATGGCAAAGACTGCCTAGATAGTCATCAAATCTATTTTTCTCCTTTCTGGGAATGCAGTTAGACTGCATTTCCCAAGCTCCTTGCAGTGAGATAGGACTTATGACTAAATTCTGGCCAACAGAAGATGAATGGACGTGATGTGTAAGAGCAAAAAATGGGATGAAGTTCATTCTCTCATTCACTTGTCAGAGGAGAGTCATCCTGCTGGTTAGGAATACCCATTTTCTCTTTTACATGAGTAGAAAAATAACTTCTATTTTGTTAAACTGCTGAGATTTGAAAGTTTATCTGTTATGACAGTTAGAAGGACCTTAGAAGGCTTTTTTATGTGTCACATTAAGCAGCCCTTTGATTGACATCAACAACCATTAATTAAGGTGGCAGCTGGATTAAGTTGGCAAGAGCTGCCAACACTTTTAAAGATAGCAATCAACTTTACTATAAATTGTTAGTGGGGAAAAAACCTTCTGAAATGGAAACTCAATAATTGTACAGAATACAATTAGGAACAAACACATACATACTCAGATTTATGATGTGAAACTGACTAAACACTTTTTTGCTGTGAAAAGAATCTCATGGTCCAAATGGAGCATAAGTTGGATATGAATAAGCAATAATGTTGCTAGTTTAGATGTAATTATTGGTAAGTAGATATACACATAAATATCTAAGGTGAAAGAAGAAGTACCTCACATTGGTACAGGAAAAGTAGAGGTAGGGAGTTGGAGAGGGATTTTTAAACTTGAGAGCTCACAGCTTTCACCCACATCTAAAAATTAATCATGAATGTCACACAAAAAGCAACTTGAGGCTAGATAGAATAGCATTAGGTTTTTTAGTGCAATCCCCATCCTTGGCCTTTGATGCCATGTGAGGAATTGGTTATGGGTAGAGTGACTATGTTTTCCCAGTTTATGACTTTTCTTAGGCTTAACTATTAACAGTGCCCCCTTTCTTTCTCCGGAGTACCCCAGTTTGAATGATAAATTCTAGGATCACCTTTGCTTTGGACCAAACTTTAAGAGTTTAGTGCAGACTTTCCTCCCCTTGCCAAAAACTGATACTCATGTAGAGCTGCTTTTCTTTTTTTTTCTTTGTTAATCCTCACCTGAGGATATTTTTTTCCATTGATTTTCAGAGTGGAAGGCAGGGAGAGGGAAAGGAGAGAGAAACATCGATGTGAGAGAGCAACATCAATTGATTGCCTCCCGCATACACCCCAACGGGCTAGGGATCTAACCTGAAACCCAGGTACATGCTCTGGACCAGGTACATAACCTGGACCCTTCGATGCTCAGGCTGACACTCCAACCACTGAGCCACATCAGCCAGGGCCACATAGAACTTCTGATATTACTAATACTACTACCCTGAAAGTTAGGTTGATGAAGCAGAAAATATTTTCCTTCTCTTTTAACTGCACATGATAACTATTTGATTATACTTTTAGATAAGCTTGATCACTCTCACCTTCCCCACCACAACTCCTGTAAGAGAATAGAAGGAGCTCAGTGGTTAGAGCATCAGCCTGTATACCTAAGGGTTTGATTCCTGGTCAAGGGCACGTACCTTGGTTGCAGGTTTCCCAGCCCTGGTAGGGGCACATGCAGGAGGCAACTAATAGATGTGTCTCTCTCACATCAATGTTTCTCTCTCTTCCCCTCCTCCCTCCATTCCACTCTCTCTAGAAATAAATGGAAGAAAAAAAAATAGGATTCAAAAAGAGAGAATAGAAGGAAAAGCTCTCTTAAATGCAGTTGACATCGTCCATTGTTACAAACTCAGAATGAGCTTAACAAACATCGACTTCCCCTATTATATTTAACTAGTGACTCATCGTGCAAAATCATGCAAGGCCCAGGACACCCCCTCTCCCCCCACCCCCCCACTCTCCCACCCCCACACCATGGGACCACCCAAGTCCCAGAGTCCCGCCCAGTGTGGCTGGCACGCCGTGGACGGCCCTGAGTCCTGAAGTGCCGCCCTGATGCCCCGCCTCTGGGCCACGCAGAGTGGCCGCCGGGCCCCGCCCTCGCAGTACACACACAGGACCGCAGAAACCCCAGAAGAAGCCACACAAAGTGGCCGCAGGGACCCCCTAGCCCCCGCGGGGCTGCAGGAACCCCACCAGAAGCCGCGCAGAGCGGCCGCCAGCCCCACCCCCACAGTACCACCCCTGCTGTGTGCACCGCCATCTTGTGATGGCATTACCACATGAGGGTCAATTTGCATATTACCTCTTTATTATATAGGATTATTACCAGAATGAAAGGCAACAGATCAATGATTTTAAAATGAAAATTATTTTAGGTAATTGTGCCTAAAATGTGCCTTGATTATTCTAAATAACTTCATATCATAGACATTGGATTATATTAGCAGACATTTTGCAAATTGTATATAAGAGGGCACATCAGGATGTAATTGTGAGTGGTCTCATGGTGCTTTACTAAGATAATTTGGTGAGAAGTATTACAATTCCTTTGAAATATTCCCAGGCTAAAGGTATTGGAGCCATTGCTACAGTTCTAATTCTCAGTTTGGGCTATCAATAATACTATTCCAAGTAATAAAATAAATATGATGCATCTTTTTGGACATTCAGTTTTACTTTGGTGTTTATAATTTTAACTTTTTTATTTATGAATAAACATGGATATATTATTAAATGGAATGCCAAGCATACATGAATTTCAAAACTAAAGATGAGTTCCCAAAGAATCTCTCCTATTTTTGATAAACTACCGTGTGATCTCCCCATGTCTTCAGAATACTAGGGTGGGAATATAGGAGAAGTACTGCCCTAAGGTAGAGCATTTTTGGACCTCAATCATCCAATCATGTTTTTACCATGGTCCCAAAACTCAGTGGGCTGTTATACATTATACAGCATGGATGTTAAGAGCACAGGTTTGGTATTGAACGGACCTGGTTATTTTCCTCTCTGTGCCATTTCTGAAACCTTGCATAAGTGTGAAATAGGGATAATAATTTATAGGAGCATTTTGGCTACTAAAGAATACACATAAATTGCTCAGCACAATACCTAGCACATAAGAAGCACTCCACAGTTGTTTATTATTCCTTGAGAGGTCTGAGTACTATTCATGTTATTTTGATCTAGAAAGTATAAAAGGAGATGTGAGAATCTGGAAATGATACTAAAAAAAAAAAAAGCAACAACAAAGGCATTTTTTGAAGCTGGGAATCTATAAAGAAAGATGAAAGGAGCTAGGGTGTTTTTAGTTTGGAATAGAGGAAGCCAAAAAGTGACAATAGCATTCAAGTGTAAGAATTATTATGAGGAAGAGGCTGACAGGTTATTTTCCATTTCTACTAGAGTGAGCACACCTAAATATTACAGTAAAATAACTTGATTTGACACAAGTAAAAATGCCTTGTCAATGAGGCTAACAACACTAGAACAGCATGCTAGAAAGGGTATGACTATATCAACCCAGGTGCATCTAAATATATCCTAGCTAATATAGGTAAAGATCTAGTCGTGGCTGCCCTGGCTGACTTTTAAATCTGAGTCCTAGAGATCAGTTTCAGTCAGTTCAGAGACTCAGTCTTTGGTAGATGTTCATACTAGACTCTGTAACCTATAGGGCAGAGATATATGCCGGGCCTTTTGGAGACACATTTATAAAAATTAATGTGATGTATAAGGGAATAACAGTATTATATTTATAATTTTGATGATGATAATAATAATAGTTAACATTTATTAAGTACTGTGTGAAAGAATGTATTCTAAGTACATTATATGTCTTATCTTTTGCTGTTCAGTAGTTTTTGCAATTAACTATTCTAATCTGGACACACCTTGGACCTTTTATTATTAATCTCACAGGAGTGAATGCATGGTGAACAATACCTCACCTAATCAAATTTTACCTATCTTTCCATGCCTAGCTCAAATTACTTCTTCCCTCTGAGAACTGCCTGACTTTCCTGTCTGACTAGTCATTTCTTTTTCTCTAAACTCACAGGCTTTATTCTTAACATCATTCATATGAGACGTAATCAGATCATTACTTTGAGGTATTTGTGCTTTGTTTTGTTTGGCAATTCAACCCTTATCCCTTTATTTAACTCTTTGTGGACATAATGTGACATCTTCCAAGCCTGATCATAAAATCTTTAGGGAAACCAGATGTCTGAGTTATATGTTGGGGTTTATTGGCTGTTCAGTATCCATTTTGCTACTTTGTTTTTCATTTGGAAAATTATTTCTTTTCCAATATGGGCAGTCTTGATGGGATAGTCCATTGAAACTCCTCACCCTTGCTTTCCCTAGCAGGGGTGGGGAACGTCCAGCCTACAGGCTGTATAAGGCCCTCAAAATCATTTGGTGTGGCCCTGCCACGGTATTAGGGGTGAGTTAATTAAATGTTTGACGAAATATAGCAGGCTAATTTTTAAGTTAATAATTTTGTATGGCCCACAAATGATGTTATAAATATCCAAATGGCCCTTGGCAGAAAAAATGGTTCCCAACCCCTGCGTAAGTGACTCAAGAGCTAGTTGGAATTTCTCTCCCAGGGCTTTGAAACTTGAACAGAGTATCACAAACATAAGGAAAACAATTGATTTATTCTAGTGGCAGTGACCTGGGGAGGTTGTCTACTTTCTGCTACCTTGGTTCTCTAGATCAACCAGATCCTGTTCGGATCCAAGCCTGCTATTCTAGCCTTTCTTTGAACTACCTGGTAGCCTTGCAATAAGTTAGTCATTCTTTCTGTTGCTGGCAACTACAACATGCTAACTATTACAAGGGCCAATCCTCTACTTCTTTGTACAGCCCAAACACAGTGCTTGTCACAGAGTTCTTGAGGGCTATTTTGAAGAACTTAAATGGAAAGATAAACAATGACAAAGAAAAAATAAGTTCTTTGAAAGCATTTTGCAAATAGGCAGAAGTGTAAAATTCCAGTGGAGAGCCCCAGGAATGCTACATAAAACAGTGAATTTACATCATCCCAACATCCACCTTGTCTACTTTTTCTTTGCTTATTAAGGTGCTTGAGAGGGGCAAGTGGCATACTACAAAAGTCCACTAACATGCCCCAAACATCTTAGTGGTTGTGCATTTTTATTACTAGAACTTCCAGCACTTTCTGGCCCAGAAGCTCTCCTTTAAGTCATACTAAAGAAGTTCATCTGAGCCAGGATGAATGATACTCACTGATCAAACCAGGAATTCATTCTATTTTTACATTTTCAAATGGATTTAGTGGAGTCATGCAAATGCAGGGCTGGGAAGAAATGAGGACAGTGCTCAGAGAAGTCAGACAGAGGTCAAGCTTGGGACCAAAATAGGAAGCAATGCCTACAGCAGCTGTACCATTGCATACAGTACAGGAAGTTGAGTCAGATGACCTCTAACGTCTTCTCCAGTTTGGCCATTTTTTGTTTCTACTTCTTTCCGTTGTTCATAGGTATAGATCTCAGAATCAGTCATACTCAGAGGTATTGGTAAGTGTAGAAATGATGCTGAAAATGCTGCTTCAGTAGTTTACTTAAAAAACAACAACAACACCTCAATTAGTTTACAAATAGAATTTTTTAATATATTTTTATTGATTTCAGAGAAGAAGTGAGAGGGGGAGAGAGAGAGAAACATCAATGATGAGAGAGAATCATTGATTGGCTGCCTCCTGCACAACCCCCACTGGGGATCGAGCCCACAACCCAAGCATGTGCCCTTGACTGGAATCGAGCTGGAACCTTTCAGTCCGCAGGCCGACGCTCTATCCACTGAGCCAAACCAGCTAGGGCATAATTTAGTAAATATTTGTTAATGGCCTATTCTTTACAAATAACTGTTCTGGGTACTAGGAGGAAGGACAAGCAGAGATGCAAAGAAAAACAGTGATAGCTGCTGACTTTCAGTAGCTTCTAATTTATTGAAAAAGATGCTGTGCCACTCTGTGCTTTCTGTACCGGGAGCACTCTCTATAAACAGTAGTATTCACAAATTAATCAATGACAATTTAATTTTTTATTCATTTACTGATCAATTCAACATTTTTCACTGACTAATCTCCATGTATCAAACTCTGGGCTAGGTGATACGGACACTATCATGAGAAAGACTGACAAGTTCTCTTCTTGAAGGAGAGTCATGGAGCTCAAAGGAAAACTGGGATAACCTATGTTTCCTACTTAGTTTTATTATGCCAATTATCAGTCATCTCCAACTCTTTCTCCTGTAGTCATAGTGCCATTTTGAAACATCGAATCTGATCATGTTACATTTACCCTGCTTCAAACTCTCCAATGGTCTCCCTCAGTATATAATTCAAACCCCTTGTTAATGCAAACAAGGTCCTGAATCATCTGGCTAGTGGCCACTTTCATTTGAAGGATCTTTAAATGGCAGGATGATGGCTCCTTATAATCTAATTTAGCCTGGACAGATTGCAGTTGATGCAGTAAGCAGGCGGAAGTGCTGTCTCCAAGCTTATCACAAATATCCCGTAAGTATTCAGTGACCATCTTTACCCACCAAATCCAGGTGGGATCTGATGAAGATCCAGAATGGAACCCCAGTGAGAAGCAGATCAAAGGCAGTGCAGAAATCTAGTGCAAATGAGTCACATTTTATTGCTCCAAGGCAAGAACACTAGCCTCAGTGAAATAGATATGTGAAGGAATGAAGACTTAAGAAATGAGAAAATATGATAGTCTGAAAGGATAATCGTGGCAAGGATTTTTGTCCCATTTGCTAAGCCTTTGAAGCACTCTCCAGACAGTTACTTGAGATGCTCTTAGATTCTCTTCGGCTGCCATTGAAGATTGTGGTCAGAATTTGACTCTTTATCTGAGAAATGTTCTAAACCATACATGTACTTCAAAGGGTCTGTGACCTGCTGCCATGCCCACAACATTCGTCAAATTCCCAAAGGGACTTATAATTCCATAAAAGTTAAGAATCATAAACAAACCAAGGCTATGGATGTGATCACAATACTGATTTCCAGCTCTTTTTGTTATTAAGAAGGGCAGACTAGTTTCACAGGTTAGTATACAAGGCAAGTAATCACTGAAATGCTAACTTAAGAACAGAAACATTTTGTGTCTAAACCTCAGTTTCCGAAGCTATAATTAAGAATATTAACAATTATTTCAAGGGGTATTGTAAGGATGAAATGAAATATTGTATGTAGAGTGCTTGGCACAGTGCCTGAAATGTGATAGGCACTCAAATTGTTGTGAATGCTGTTATTATTTCTTTAATTCTCACATAGTGTTACTGGCCATGATACTGTGAATTTTCATATTTGGGTCTTCCTATGTACTTTTTTCTATGCTTCTCTTGTCCTCATGAACATTATTTTATGTTCTTTTTTTATTGTTAAAACTTTATTGTTCAGATTATTACATTTGTTCCTCTTTTTTCCCCCCATAACTCCCTTCCACCCAATTCCCACCCCGCCCTCCGCCCTCACTCCCCACCCATTGTCCTCATTCATAGGTGCGTGATTTTTGTCCAGTCTCTTCCCGCATCTCCCACTCCCCTTTCCCCCCCCAAGAATAGTCAGTCCATTCCCTTTCTATGCCCCTGATTCTATTATAATCACCAGTTCATTCTGTTCATCAGATTATTTATTCACTTGATTTTTAGATTCACTTGATAGATGTGCATTTGTTGTTCATAATTTGTATCTTTACCTTTTGCTTCTTCTTCCTCTTCTTAAAGGATACCTTTCAACATTTCATATAATACTGGTTTGGTGGTGATGAACTCCTTTAGCTTTTTCTTATCTGTGAAGCTCTTTATCTGACCTTCAATTCTGAATGATAGCTTTGCTGGATAAAGTAATCTTGGTTGTAGGTTCTTGGCATTCATCACTTTGAATATTTCTTGCCACTCCCTTCTGGCCTGCAAAGTTTCTGTTCAGAAATCAGCTGACAGTCGTATGGGTACTCCCTTGTAGGTAACTGACTTTCGTTCTCTTGCTACTTTTAAGCATCTCTCTTTGTCTTTTGCTCTTGGCATTTTAATTATAATGTGCCTTGGTGTGGTCCTCTTTGGATTCCTTTTGTTTGGGGTTCTCTGCGCTTCCTGGACTTGTAAGTCTATTTCTTTCACCAGGTAGGGGAAGTTTTCTGTCATGATTTCTTCAAATAGGTTTTCAATGTTTTGCTCTCTCTCTTCTTCTGGCACCCCCGTAATTCGGATGTTGGTACGCTTGAAGCTGTCCCAGAGGCTCCTTACACTATCTTCATATTTTTGGATTCTTTTTTCATTTTGCTTTTCCGGTTGGGTGTTTTTTGCTTCTTTGTATTTCAAATCTTTGACTTTATTCTTGCAATCCTCTGGTCTGCTGTTGGGAGTCTGTATAATATTCTTTATTTCAGTCAGTGTATGCTTAATTTCTAGTTGGTCCTTTATCACAACATCGAGGGTCTCACTAGATTTCTTGAGGATCTCACTACATTTATCGGCGGTCTCACCAGTCTTTTCGAGGGTCTTACTAAATTTATCGGCGGCTTCTAGGCAGTTCTTGAAAAACCTTAAAAGTGTGGTTTTGAACTCTATATCCAGCAGTTTGCTTTCCTCCATTTCTGTCATTTGTGTCCTGTTTCTTTGTCTCAGCATTTTTTATGCTTCCCTGTGTTGATAAAGTGGTTTTCTGTGCTAAGTGTCCTCTAGGGCCCAGTGGTTCAGCCTCCCCAATTACCAGAGGAGGACACTCTTGGTGCACCCCCTTGTGGTCTTTGTGCACAGTCTTGTTGTAGTTAAGCCTTGATTGTTGTAGGTAACACTGGGAGGGATTGAACTCCAGGCCAATTGGCTGTGAGAATCAGCTGTGTCTGCAGTGGGAGAACTTCTATCCTGGATCTCTAGGGAGGTGCTAATCTAGCCTCTGCCTGAGGCTATGCAGCAAACACCTCCGTGCAAAGCTTGGGTGGGGCGGGTCCCAGGGGATCAACAGGGCGAGTGGAGTGAGCAGTTATGGCTGCTCTCAGTCCTGCCTTCAAAGGCCCTGCTTCTCAGTGTCCCAGCAATTGCTGCAAGTACCTCTGAGAGAAAGCTGCCCTCGAGTTCCGACCGATGCCAGACAGTCCTGCTTCTCCCGTATGAGTCTGGGTCCTCAGAGACTCGCCCGGAACTGGAGCTCAGAGCCTGAGACTCCCTCCTGATTGAAAAAGACAACCGCGCTCTCAGCTGCCAGCCCGCTCCGCATGCGCCTCTGTACCTTAGTATTTCACTTCCACACTGCACCTACTCTGAGTCTCGGTATGCTTTTCTCTTTCCTTCTATTTGTAGAATTTCCACTCAGCCAGCCTTCCTGTGGTTCTGGGTGATGTCCATTCCGTCTTTTAGTTGTATTTTTGAAGTGGTTGTGCAAGGCAGCAAACTCCGGTGTTTACCTATGCCGCCATCTTGGTTTTTCTCCTATTTTATGTTCTTGAACCCAATGTAAAAAATATAACACATTCCAGCTGGAAAGAACTTGGGGGAAACTCCTTAATTTAAGGAAAAGTGTGCTAATGCCTAAAGATTTATCCAAGGTCACATGGCTAATTAGTGGCAAAACTGGGTCTTGATCCACGTCTCCTAGTCCAGTGGCTTTATGGTGATATTATTACTAAAGGCTCAGTGCATGAAATTCTTGCACTGGTGGTGGGGAGCTCTCTTAGCCAGGCCTGTGCCCTCATAGTCTGGGACCCCTCGGGGGATGTCCAACTGCTGACTTAGGCCTAAGCCTGGCTTCTGGCTGAGCGACGCTCCCCCTGCGTTGAGCATCTGCCCCCTGGTGGTCAGTGCACGTCATAGTGACCAATCGTTCTGCCATTCAGTTGATTTGCATATTAGCCTCTTATTATAGAGGATTATATCAAATTGTGAGGGGCACCCCAAAACAATACATTGATATATGTTTTCTGAGCACCAACCTAAATGGACCTAGAGCTGTGCTAACATTGGAAAGCGTGAAACAAATATGAGACACATTCTTTTCAACTAAATAATTATAATTTGTAACACAAATGAATCAAATTGCTCCTCTCATTGAAGATGTCTTTCCTCATTAATGTTACATTAATTTTGAAAGCTCCCTTTAATGTTTCTAACTTCAAATGTGAGAATAAGGAATGCAGTCATATACATGAATTCTTGCTAAGCAGTTTATGGCTTATTGTTGCTATGTATAAAACTTCATTATTTGGGTCAGGCACACATTCACATATTGTCCAATTAGATCTCCCACTAATCCTATTTTATAGATAAAATAAAAAAGGCATGGGGACATGAAGTAACTTGCCCAAGTCTCTCTGAGACACCAAAATCTGTGTTTCTGCCCCCATAGATTCCTTTGAACTTTTTAACTTCAATATTAATCCCTAAAAGCAAAATTAGTAAAAAAGGACAATACACAAGTATGATGCATATAAATTACTTCATTAGTAAGAATTTATTCCACAAACATTTATTAGGTGCTTATTATTTCCCAGGCTACATCATAAAAGGGTAAAATCAGTGTCATGGCAGTAGCCACAAATGGCATTTTGTTCCCTCTGCCCTTCCCCCCACCAAGGCAACTCTGTCCCTGGGTCTTGCCTGTGTTTGTGAGCTAGTCCTCCCATCCAGCAAGGACCCTCGGCTGTTTCTTCTCTAGTTGTTTCATCTTCTGAGTAATCCAGTGTTCTGCTCAGGCCGCTGTGTCCTTGCCTTAAAATTTTAGGTTCTAGGAGTGATCTCAATAAGGAAAAGTTTAGTTTACTCTGATTTGCAGTGTTATGCTAGTTACAAACCGTGTGGGCATGTGCTCTGAATGCCCTACAACTATGTAGATGTAGGTTATTTCCCTTTTCATCTTAGTTCCGGTACGAGGACCATAATCTGGACCACAGGACATTTGAGTAGCAGATGTATTCAGTATTGCCCTGAGTCTGGTTTGTGCAAATATAAAGCAGTGGGTCAGCCCCAGAGACCCCCCAGATGTGCCCAGCCCAACTGTAGAGATCACATAGGTTCTCAGAGGGTTAATCTGTCACTCTCCTATGTGTTGTGAAGATGCTGTGGATGCAAAAGAGAGCACAACCCTGTTCCCACCAGCAAGAAGTCCACTGTTTTTACCTCCTAAACCAGGCTTCCAGATCTCTTTAGGGTTTACCTACACATTAAGCTCTTCCTCTGTCTATATCAATGTCTAAAGCAGTGATTCAGAATAGTGTGGCTAAGAAGTCACTCTCTCCCCTCAAAATACCTTATTTTGAACTAATATTAATTAACCTTTGCTATGTGTCAGATACTGTGATGCTTTCTTTATACATATCATTTAAAAATAAAAACAGCATTTTTGTGTGGATATTAAAATGGAGGCTCAGAAAGATTAAATGATGTCCCTCAAGTCACCAAGGACTTAGGTTATCAAGCTGAGAATAGACACGTCTAACCACAAAACCCCCTTCCTGACTACTAAGCTACATTGCTTTCTCATAGCTGCCTCAGTTTAGCCCTAATTTCTCAAATGCAAAATAGATAAAAGAACAACATAAGTATGAGGAATACAAATGCATAATTAGCCTGAGTAAAGTGTGCATTATCATTTTTATGTCAAGCCTACTCCTGTGACTGTTTCATTATAAGAGCCTTTTAGTTAACAAAAATTCAGAGATGCACATTTGCTAGTTGAAGCAAGAAAATGTAAATAATCCCACTTTATTTATTAATTTAGATATGGCTCAGGCAAGTACAGCTGGTACTGCTATTCTTAGAGCTGGAAGGAATGAGGGGGGGAAATATTTCTGTTAACAGATCTCAACTCACTCAGATTCAGGAGATGACTTCACTACTCCAAATCTCTAGTCACCTCCCATCCCCCTCTACTCCTAACACTGCAAACTATGCCATCTAGATGAATGTGAGAATGGAAGTAATCAAAATGAGACAAGGGACCAGCAGTCTATCACAGGTGGCAGTTTGATTAATGAAAGCCAGAAAACAGCTAGCACAATTTGGGAAATCAATGAGACATGGGCAAAGGCAAAAACAACCGGAAAGCTCTAGCTCTCCCTAGAAAATAATAAAAATTCCTTTGTATTTGTTTAGATCCTTTGATCTGAGGATGTCAAGGCATTTCACAAGCAAACTTATTCTTGTCTGTGTTAAGGAGAAATCAACATAGACATTAATGCAACTTTCCCTCTGGGCTAACAGAGGAAATAGGAACAGAGAAAAGAGAAATGGAGTTAGGGTTCTCATTTCCTTTTAATGGATGCCTCCATGAAAGGGCAACCCAATTTTTGTGCAGTCAGTTTGATTAATCTTGTAGTCGATATCTTTGAGGGTATCTGCCGAATTCATAGTGGTCCTCCTCTAAAAACTGCTTCTGATGTTCACAGAAGTGAATCATGACTGCCATGTTTGTGTTCCATGTATTTCCCATTCCCACCGTGGCTCGTGGGTAGGCACCTGACCCAACTGAAGTCATTCAGATTTTCTTTCTAGTGACTTGGGATTGGGATTCAGGGAACTACTCAATATGTAAATCAGGCGTTGTGAGGTATGCAAGAGCAAAGAGAGTCTGCAGAGAAATGAATGAAGCAGTTGTTTAGAAAAGTGAGCAAGTATCTTTCTTGGTTCCTGATAGCTACCCATTTCTTGATCCCAGCCCCCTGTGAGGCTCAGCCACATGGTCTGCCTTTAGAATGAGTGAAACACTCCTGAATCCTATTCTTAAATTCTCCTCTTCCACTTAGGCTAGCTTAAGTGGGTTTTTGCTCATTGTAGCTGAAAGAATCATAAGTTCTTCATTGATGAGTCCATTAGGTCCAAATTCTCCTTGAAACATTTGCCCTCTTTTATGATCTCTTTTAGCTCATCTTCTACATCTCCATCTATTTCTCAACATCCATTAATTGTGCCTCTTCTTCTGCCTGACCTTAAATATAGGTATTCACCAATGTTCTGTGCTTAACCCATCTCTCTGCTTCTCTGATCCTTTCAGAGAATCTCACCCCATCCTGGTTTCAGTTAATACCTATAACCACTTGAATCTCAAATCTATACCTCTAGCCCATATCTCTTAACTGGTATTGGCAAGCCGTTGTGGATAGTATTACAAGCTCCTTAAATTCAAAAAATTTTTAAATCACTCATTATCCTCTTCCTCATCTCAAAAAATCTGCTCTTTCTCCCAGGTCTGTTATTAAAAAACTAGAGGCCTGGTGCACGACATTCATGCACTGGTGAGCGGGGTAGTCCCTCAGCCTGGCCTGTGCCCTCTCAAAGTCCGGGACCCCTTGGGGGATGTCTGACTGCTGGCTTAGGCCCACTCACCATGGAACGGGCCTAAGCTGGCAGTCAGACATCTCCCAAGGGTCCTTAGTGCCGCCACAGAGGCAAGAGAGGCTCCTGCCACCACTGCTGTGCTCGCCAGCTGTGAACCCGGCTTCTGGCTGAGTGGCACTCCCACTGTGGGAGTGCACTGACCACCAGCGGGCAATTCCTGCATTGAGCGTCTGCCCCCTGGTGGTGAGTGTGCGTCATAGCGACCAGCCATTCCACTGTTTGGTCGATTTGCATATTAGCCTTTTATTATATAGGACTAGAGGCCCGGTGCATGGATTCATGCATTGGTGGGGGCATGGCCTGCAGGGATTGGCCTGCTGTGGGAGTGCCGCTCATTCCAGTCAGCCGAGCAGCTGTGGACCCGCCCTCTGAGCAGCTGCTCTCACTGTGGGAGTGCTGCTCATCCTGGTCAGCCGAGCGATGCTCCCACTGTGGGAGCACACTGACCACCAGGGGGCAGCTCCTGCGTTGAGCATCTGCCCCCTGGTGGTCAGTGCGCATCATAGCATCTGGTTGACCAGTCGTTCTGGTCATTCCACCGTTCAGTCACTGGGCTTTTATATATAGAGATGGCATTATTCTATTACCAGCCAACCAAGCTAGATGCCATAGAGTTATTTTTAAATGGTTCCTCTCTCACCCATGGTCATAATTCAGTCTTCATAATCTCTCAATTAGATGAATTACTATAGTTTCCTAAGAATTTTTCTTCCCACAATCTCATATAACCACCTCCAACCATTGTTAATCCATCCTCTGTGCTCTGCCAGAGTGTAAAGCACTTTTACGTCTATTCCATTCATCTATATTTCTCTCCTTATACCAGTACCACACTGGCAACCATTACTATAGCTTTGCAGTAAGTTTTGATATTGAAACATGTGGGAATCTTTTTTTATATGTAAATTCCTGGGCCCCACCTCCAAAGATTCTGATGGAATCAGAATGGGTAGACCATGAATCTGATTTTTTACAGGTTCTCTAAAAGCATTTATTGCAGGGTTCCAGGGATGCCATAGAATGATGGTTAAGAATGTGAGTTTAGAGTCTGACTGTGCAGGATGGAATTCCGGCTCTGCCCTTACTTGCTGGGTGACACCAGAAAAATATTTGCTTCTCCTTCTGTAAAATAGGGATGAAAATAATAGTACTTTTTACATGATTTAAACTCATTTATTCATGTAGAACAGAATAATGTTAATTATTTGTACTAATAGTTGCTCAGAGGAGCAGACAATGGGGACATGCAGAAAGAGAAAAGAAAATATGTGCCAATTTGATGACATCAAAAAATTTTTAGCAGCTTGGCAAAATCAAAATAGACTTTGTGAATAACAAGGGGAAAAAAAAACAAGTGCTTACTGAGTAACTGATCTTTTTTGTGTGTGGTACAATACATATAGCCTAAAGGTTGCCATTCTAACCTTTTCTGTGTACAATTCAGTGGCATGAATTACATTCACAATGTTGTGCAACTATCACTTCTATCACTTTTTTATCACCCCTATCAGAAACTCTGTAACAATTAATACCCATTCCTCTCCAGCCCCCGAGCCCCTGGGAATCGCTCATCTACTTTCTGTCTATGAATTTGACTATTCTAGATATTTCATGTAAATAGAACCATGCAATATCTGTTCTTTTGTGTCTGGCTTATTCCACATAGAATAATGTTTTTAAGGCTCATCAGTATTATAGCATATATTAGAACTTCATTCCTTATTATGGCTAAATAATAATCTATTGTATGCATATACCACATTTTATTTATCCATTCATCTGTTGATAGATACTTGGGTTATTTCCACCTTTTAACTATTGTGCATAATGCTGCAATGACCATTGACATACAAATATCTGTATGAATCCTTGTCTTCAATTTTTGGGGGGCACATATCTAGGTGTAAAATTTAAGTAACTGATATTTTAATAGAAGTAAAATGCTGCTTTGTAGTAAAGGAAGCCCTCTGCTATCTCTCTCACATCCTGTCCTTTGACATGAGGTTAATCTTGTCAGTCCCCCCTTGACCTGCATGCCTGCAGCCCCTGGTGATTGTTGTCTGGGCCATAGAGATGCGAGTGCCTCTGGTGGAGGGCGGGCTGGGAAAGGAGGTGCTCAGATTATTTCTAGATGACAGAAATCAGTGACAAGGCTTGAGGGGACCAGGGAGTCTGCTCTTTAACCTGTCTTTGCCTCTTTTTCTCTGATTCCTCTTGCTTTTGGCAGGATGTTCTGTTCAGCCCAAGAGATTACAAGGTCATGTGAGATCTAAGAAAGAGGTGAAGAGGGACTGTATAACTGTGAACATTTCTCAACCCTGCCAGATGCTAAGGCTCTCATTACAGGCAGCAGGAGCCTCTAAAGCAGAAGTAAAGGGGAGGTTGGGATGGAGCTGGTGGGGCAAGGTAGCTATCAGTGGCTAAGGATGTTCTCAAGAAGGGAGGAAGTTCCTGGCACAGCTGACCCTCCCATCCACCTGACTACTAAAAGTACACTTCTGGAATTGTCCAGATGCCACTGTTTTTTGTTGTTGTTGTTGTTTTTTAATATATTTTATTGATTTTTTACAGAGAGGAAGGAAGAGGGATAGAGAGTTAGAAACATCGATGAGAGAGAAACATTGATCAGCTGCCTCCTGCACACCCCCCACTGGGATGTGCCCCCAACCAAGGCACATGCCCTTGACTGGAATCGAACCTAGGACCCCTCAGTCCGCAGGCCGATGCTCTATTCACTGAGCCAAACCGGTTACGGCCTGATGCCACTGGTTTTATCCTGAATCCAACTGGCACTGTATCCCCCTAGTTCTGCTTTGATCTCCCCAACTCATAGCTCCCTTACCCCTTAATTCAGTAAAGGTAAATGCAGATTGTAGTGGTGGTATTTATTGTATTCTGGAAGAGAGAGAGCGAGAGAGAGAGAGAGAGAGAGAGAGATCTGAGTAATATGAATGAGAAAAATATGTTCTATTAGGTTTTATAAAAGGCATAATTCATATGGTTGTTAATACTTGGAAATATTTTATAATATATTTTTGGTAGAATTAAATATATTAACTTAGTAGAACTAGGCAAAAGTGAACTCAGCAGTAAGAATGTCTCCCCCAACCTATACTAGGTACACAGGCTTATTAAAGGAGAAGGAATTGTATAAAGGACTTGGGGAACTATGGTAGGTTTGGAGGGAGTTTGGGCCTCAATACTGAGAGTTGATAGAGAGCATTTGGGGCTGTAAATTAGAGGATGCCCTGAATGACACACTGAGACTTTCTGGGCATCATGCCTGCCTGTTGTATCTCTATCAGCTTAAGGAACAGCTTACATCTAGTGGTGTTGTAATTGCCTGTCCTATTTGCCACCATTGCGGGATGGCAGAAATCCTGGAGTGAGGATGGGGATCTGATTCTCCTGGTGGTATTTGGCAGATGGCTTGGACTACTGGCTTTCTTGGTAGCTCACTTACTTGAATGCTTTTCCTGTTCCTTGCTGTGTCAGAGCCTAGCTCAGCTGAAAATGGTAGGCCAACATAGACAAAGAGAAAAAATACAAACTAAGCAAATTAAAAAGTTTTTAATGTCTTAAGAAATTATGATTTTATGGAGTACAGAACCTTATTACCAAGATCATTAAATATTGCTCAAGGCATTTGGCTAACATATATTAAAAGACCTCTCTTCATGTTCTCAGCCCTATATTGCGGAAATATTAACTAGACCAACAAATCTACTCTTTAGAAGTGATGCAGGATTTACAAAGATTCTCAGTTCCTTCTTCCACTTCTCCCAACATGAGCTATACATGATCTCAACAGCTACTCTATCCTTGTCCAGTCTTCCTGCTCCCTGATTACCCAAGAAGAGAGGGGCATCCCTAACTGGCCACAGACTTCTGTTTGAGGCAGCAGGGAACTAAATATGAAGCACATTGGCATTGCATTTGTCCCTCTGATTCTGGGTACTTGAATGTCCTAGTTTCACTCATAACATTTTTTAAAAAAATTACCTCCATGAGGCATTTTATCTGGATTTTAAGACTCCATTTGCCTTTCAGAGATACAATATAGTGAAATAGAAAGAACTAGGGTCTATATTCAGACAATCCTGGTTCCAAATCCAAAATTTACTCCTTATTAACTATCTTGATCTCCCTGGACCTCAGTTTCCTTACATGCAAAGTGAGATAATAGTAGTTCATAAGGTTTTTGTAGTACTAAATGGGATAATGACTATAAAGCACATAGAAAGTTTCATTATTAGATTCCCCATCTCCTTCTTTCTCCTTCAGAGAAAGCTCAGTTTCCTCATGCAGCATCATAGGTGATAAAGGCCCATGTGGTCTCCTAAAGTGAGGATCATCTTATGTCTTTTAGAATCCTTGTCACATCCACACTGCTTTTAAGTCAAAAGTTCATGGAATTGTTTTCTTAAAGGATGTTTAATGACATAAAGAAATGCAAACAATCTATCAGTAAAAATTAGTATGACTATAGTTTTCAGAAAATATGTCTATAAACTTATGCATATAACTAGAGGCCAGGTGCATGGATTTGTGCACCCGTGAGGTCGCTTGGCATAGCCTTCAGGGATCGGGCTGAAACCGGCAGTCCAATGCCACCTGCCACTCCTGCTCATCCCAGCTCTGCTGCGCCTGCCACCGCCACTGCTCGGTAGGCTCACTGCCACTCTGTTGCAGTCTCTGGGCTGCAGCGGCCAGCTATGAGCCCTGCATCTGGTGCACATTGGTCAGCTGAGCAGCACTCCCGCTATGGGAGCACACTGACCACCAGGGGGCAGCTCCTGCATTGAGCGTCTGCCCCCTGGTGGTCAGTGCACATCATAGTGACCAGTCGTTTGGTCATTCAGTAGTTCAGTTGCTGAGGCTTTTATATATATAGACTAGAGGCCCGATGCACGAAATTCATGCAAGGGGCTTGGCCCTCGCAGCACCTTGCAGCCTCAGCCGGCCCTCGCAGCCTCTCGCAGACCCTCACAGCCTCGACCGGCCCTCGCAGCCCCAGCATCATCCGGAAGGTCATCTGGACCAGCGGTTCTCAACCTGTGGGTCACGAACAATGAAAATACATCCTGCATATCAGATATTTACATTACGACTCATAACAGTAGCAAAATTACAGTTATGAAGTAGCAAAAAAAATAATTTTATGGTTGGGGGTCACCACAACATGAGGAACTGTATTAAAGGGTTGTGGCATTAGGAAGGTTGAGAACCACTGGTCTGGACGGTTGTTCTGCTGTTCGGTCTAATTAGTGTATTACCTCTTTATTATATAGGATAATTTTTTAAAATGTATGTTTTTATTGATTTCAGAGAGAGGAAGAGTGAAAAACATCAATGAGAATCATTGATTGGCTACCTTCTGCACATCCCCTACTGGGGATCAAACCTGAAACCCAGGCATGTGCCCTGACTGGGAATCAAACTGTGACCGCCTGTTATAGGTCAATACTCAACCACTAAGCCACACCAGCTGGGCTGTAGATGATACTTTTGGCAAAATAATTTTTCTTCCTTCACCTGGGTTTTATGTGATAGCTGTTTAGCAGCTTTTGGGGGGCTGAATTTTGGCATTTGTAAGCTGAGGAGAGAAGCAGAACTGCCTACATGGGGGAAATATATCCAGTGGGAGAGAGGATTTGAGTAGGAGCTAAATAGAGAAGAGAAATTTTTAAAGCAAAATGCTATGTCTTCTCTGAGGCAGTTTCTATCCCATCCGCTCATCTCCTTGAAATTATCAGTAAAATGGCACTTGCTCATTGTGTACTGAATGCTACAAGATGAGTGTGGGGGGAATGCACCAGCTACAGACAGGCTCCAACTATGTAGAGAGGACAGTTAGTCACACACATGCACACACACACACACACACACACACAGTCACACACAGTCACACACACTCACATATATTTGAGCATTGAAAAAAAATTAGGAAAATACAAAATGCCTCTTGGACTTAGGTTATTTCACAAGCAGAAATAATGAACTTATTGTGAGGCCCAAGAAAAAACCAAAGCTGTTTCGGGTCAAGTTTCTAATCCCTCCACTTCCCAGGTGCTTTGTGCTTCTGGTATCTCCTCGATAGAAAAGTGTTGTCAAATTTTGAGTTTACAATTTTTCAACACCCAATATTTCTGGTCATATACCATACTACACTAAGAGGAGGTCCCTTTTCAGAGAGACTCACTCAAGGCCATACATAATTAGTGCCAGGATGAGCCCGGAAACCTTGACTCCCTGTTACATCTAGGCCTCTCTTTCTTCCCTGGTTGCTTTTGGTATGAATGAATATTAGGAAAAAACAGTGTGTGTGTGTGTGTGTGTGTGTGTGTGTGTGTGTGTGTATGTGTGTATGTTTGTGAAAAGAGAAAGGAAAAAGATAATGAGAGAAAAAAATATATATATATGTAGTGATACATATATACATGCATATTTTTTTCTTGATAATGCAGCAGTCTACACTTCCATGTGCCACAAATATCTCAAAATATCTGAACCTCTGTCAGGCTCACCCCATGATAAAGCTGAGACTTAGAAAGCCAATCAGGAAGGCAGGATCAAGAAGTAATTCTTAGAACTTAACCTTTCAAATAAAGGCCTCAGACAGCTTCAGGGCCCAGGCCCCAGAAAGAGCAGATTTCCTCCTCAGGGATTGGCCAGCATGTAGTCTCTGCTTGGTTTGGTTTCTCTTATCAGGCACAGCCCCTGGTGGAATCTCAGGCAGATATTCAATCTCTTTTCCAGCCATGGATCCAGCCCCCTTTCATGGGTAGGCCTAGCCAGTCCCTTATGAGAGAATTCCCCTGTCAAAAGGGAGATTGGGTTGGAGAGGGTCAATTGCTTAGTCCAGCCTTTTTCACTCCTATGTCAACAGCTAAATCCAGCATTCATCTCTCCTTTTCTTGCTTCACCTGCCCCAAATTTCACCTGGGTGTACACTATGATCATCATCACAGGACAAACCTCCAATGGAAGGGTAGGGCCCTAGAAGGAAATCTAGTAAGGGTAACATATCTGCCCTCTAAAAATAAGGACATTCCTATATTAATAATTAAAGATCAGCAAAGGACAGATGCAGGTTTAACACTGAAAGGTCCTTAATTAAGAATCATCTAGATTAGGATTTTCATAATTGTCTTATAATTCTCAGGGTCTCTGGATACTAGCTAATGAGCTGTGAGTTGTTTTGCAGAAAGACTTAGGCTTTGGGAGCTTTTGTGAAATTATAAATCTTTAATGAGGTATATATTTGTGCAAGGGCTCTCATTCTGTTTGCAGCCTCATTCTCCTCTTCAATTCCCAAATTACATCCTCCCTCTCCCTGCAGTGCAGGACACATTTGCAGTGTTAACCTATAGGGCACATTGGAAGGAAAATAGTTTGGTGCCAAAAAAAACAGGCTCCATTCTGCCACGCTCCTGTTGGTTCTGGGCCTCAGTTTCCTGATCTGTAAAATGGTGTGTGTGTTGGGGGAGGATATGTTAAGGACTAAGTACAATCACTGTTTGGGAGAGTGCCTGCCATATGGTAAGAAATGTCTGCTATTATTGCTATTGGCCCAAGTGTCTGAGCCAGACCTCTGTATGTTGCCACCTGGAGGTGGAAAATTAATGCCTAATTTGACGTACTTCAGAAAGAGTGACATGAAAAGGAAGGAAAAATAATAATGTAACACCCACTCCTAATCTCATTTTTAGTACTTCATTAACATTGTTATAATTATTTTTGGAGTCTCCCAGTCATATCTGCAGATTTTTTTTCATTCATAGATTATAGGATTCAAACTGCTATAATTCCTGCTTCATTATAATTTACCATATGTGGGCATGTTCCCTATATTTAGCTTATGGATTTAAAAACGTTGCCCAAGTACCAGGATTTTTGAAAATTTGAATCTTGTCAAAACTGTTTGGTTTCCAAAGGAAATGACAGGCCTAGAAAAGATACGATATTTGCCAAAATAGATCACAGACCAGAATTTGATTTTTTCATTCCTTAAGAACTAGTTTGTGGGAAGCTTACATAAGACTCGAAGAGCCTCAGTTTTAGTAAGGAGCACATTTATTGTGCCAAGAGCTTGAAACAGAAGCAAACTTGAAGGAAATGAAGCTACCCTTCACTCCCACAGATGGTATTAGCTAAGGTCCACATTTTCATTCAAAGAAGGGAGAAAAAAACCTTAAGAACTAGGATCCCGTGTTCCATTCTTAGATCCAGGCCAGGTTTTTCTTTTGAAATCCTGTATTTTAAAAAGAAAGAAACAAAGAAAGAAAAAGCAAAATGGGGAAGGGGCAAGTCATTTAATGTTATCTGACTGATTTCCTCACGCTCTTTTCCTAAGATCCCTTGGTTAGTCACTCTATATAGTACTGCATTTATTTTCTCATGCATTGAAAGGATAGGAAAATCCTACATATTTTAAAGATGTCTAAATGGTTACTCAGTTGAAAATCTTGTCTCCCTTTATAAAAGGCTTATTTTTGTTATGATGATAGAGAGTTTTAAAATGTATTCTTTATTATTGGTGGTGCTGGTTATTTGCTTGCTTGCAAGAAATGAGCCTAATTTTCTGGAGAATCATCTTGATAAGGTGGCAGTAGAAATGTTTCAGGAATGCGAAGGAGGGTTATGAAGGATGCACTCTAAAAACAGCTCCATGCACACTAGAAGATTAACACTGGGGACGTTCACACACACACACACACACACACACACACACACACACATACACACACACACACACAGTATTGCTAAGCCAGCAATTTACTTTCATCAATAAACATGGCTGGGGTGACTTGCCTGATACCTGCCCCACGCCTTCCTCTTGCTCCTGTAGTAGGGCCTCCAGACGCCCAGCTGCAGCTCAGTATTCTCCAGGCTGACTGTGCTGGTCAGAGCTCTCCAGGTGACATGGAAGCATGCTGTGCTTTCTGCTCATCCATTTCTAAGCATGATCTACAATTTAGTTGCTTGCTTTCTGCCTTGTTTATTTCTATCTTGTGACACTACTCCAGCCCCTATCTTGGTCCCCTGTGCTACAGTCTTTATGGTTATAATCTATACCCAGTAGCAGTTTTCCACGATGGAGGCTCACTTTTATTGCTGTCAAATCCTCCTAAGATCTAGGTTTTCACCACATACCTGGGACTTTGTTTCCAACCTTGCTAATATCATTGACTAGCCTGTATCACAAAAAAGTACCTGCTCCTGGACTTGGTGCTGATAATTCTGCCCTGCAATTTCTTGGGCATCAATTATGTACCAGACACCAAAATTGGCAATTAACTTACTACAAGTAGTGTATAATATTGTGGTTAAGAACAGTAACACTTAAGGTGCGTTCAACTTGTAGCTCTACCAGTTATTAGCTATGTGATTTAAAGTACGACACTTAATGCCTCAATGCCTCCGTTTTCGTATCTACAAACTGAGCACCCACCACATAGGGTTCCAGTGAGAAGCAAATGAAGTAATAGCTATCAATCACCTCAATGTGCTTGGCACTCAGTGAGTTTTGGTTATAATTATTATGCTTAATCCCATAGAAATTTTATAACAACTTCATGCCATAGATGTTTTGTACCATTTTCCAGATGAAGAAATGAGGCTTAGAGAGAGTTAAGTAACCTGCTTGAGGCCAAGTAATAGAGCTGGGATCTGAACTCAGGTCTGTCTGAATCCAAATTTATTCATGTAACAAATATTTATTGAATGGCCTCAAGGTACTGGAGTATCTGGTGTACTACAGTATGTCAATATTCTTCCTTCATCTATAGCGGAATTTGGTCTTTCCACACTCAAGCCTACTTGACTCCTGTGACCACAGGGATCTATGTGAGATGTACCACTTTCTGGCCTCATCTACAAAACTTTCACATACGTGATCCTCCCAGTCTACTTGACCAACCACTGACTGAAGGGAGAGGACTCAAGTTCCTAGAGAGGGCCAAATAAGAATACTGAAAGAACCTCGGCTCCACAGTTGCTGTTTGAAGCAGAACTCCAAGGCTAGGGACCTGACCAGGAACAACTGTGTGGACTGTTGAATGGAGAGAAAAGAATACTTTTGTGTAAACTACTGAAATGTAGGACTTTTGTTATAGCAGTTAGCCTGTACTAATACAACCCCTAATGGGCATGTGTAATACCAAGCCCAGATCCATCTTTGAATCTTGTGTTCTTGCTCTACTAAACTACTTGCAAGTAGGTCCTGCATTCTTTCTCCTATGATCCTCTACTCCTGTTCCCCCTCTGTTTCTCAGTTGAGGCCTCCAGAAAACAGATACCAAGGTAGGAGTACAAGCAGCTTATGAGGACATTGCCTGTGAATAAGAAAGGAGGAGGAAGCAGAGTTGATCAGAGGAAGCCCTCAGACGAAAATGCTGTTCTGACACCCTGTGAAAGAAAACAGATTGGACAGATAAGGTTTAGAGCTGACAAAGTCTTGGTCAACCCAATGGGGAGTTCCAGAACAATGATGACGTATTAGAGGAGTCCCATATTGGGTAAAAATGGTCAGACCCCAGCACTCTTGCTGCACTCACTCACTGACTGGGCTTCATGGAAAATGCATGGCCTAGCCTCAAAAGCTAAGGCAAATCCTGAAGATACTGCACAGTCATAACTCACTTCTTTCATGAAGGGAGGATCAATTAGTGCACTCCCAGCTGCTACCCTCTGCCTAAAAATGCCTCTTCTCTTCAGAAGTAGATACTCCCATGCATTCTTTAAATCTCTTCTGAGGCATCAATTTCTCTAGGAAGTTTTTCTGATCCCCAAATCCAGATTGGCTGCTTTGGTATGCAGAATAATCTCCACATTCTAAATCCCAGGAATCTGTGAATATGTTAGGTTACATGGCAAAGGAGAATTAAGGTTGCAGATGTCATTAATATTGCTACTGGGTAAGAGGTTATTGTTTCAGATGACCTTGAGATGGAAAGATTATCCTGTTTTATCCATATGGGCCCAACGTAATTACAAGGATCCTTCCAACGTAATCACAAGGATCCGTAGGGAGGAAAAAGAGGGAAATCTATAATGATGTGATGTTGCAAAAACTTGACCGTCATTGCTGGCCTTGTAGAAGGCCTTTCATCAGCCAAAGAATGTGGGTAGCTTCTAAAAACTAGAAAAGGCAAAAAAAAAGAAAGAAAAAAGAAAGAAAAAGATTCTCTCTTAGAATCTCTAGAAAGAAATACAGCCCTGTTGATACCTTGGTTTTAGTCCATTAAGACCCTATAAGAACTCTGACCTCCAGAACTATAAGAAAATAAGTTTGTGGTGTTTTAAACCACTAATCCTGTGGTGATTTGTTACAGTAGTGATAGAAACCAACACAGTCACCCACCTTATATGCCAAACAACTTATATTTCCGCAATGATGGCATATGTGTGTGCCATTACTAATAGGTCATCTAGCAGGTGTTTAACAAATATTGGTTGAGTTATTCCAGCCTGTTCTATATCTATTTTAACTATGAATAGATCATCTTGGGTATTGACAAAATGATTTCCAAAATCATTGCTATATCTAATTGTCTCCTGTTCTCAATCACATAAATAGAATTTTAAAACTATATTTTTAGAACCAGTTCTGAGCACAAAGTAGGTGCTTAATAGAGTTACAGAATTAAAAAAAAAAAAAAGAATGGCTGACCCATTGTTACAAAGCAATCTTTGTTTGTTTGCTTATTTTTTATTATGACCAAACAACCCCACATCCCAACTATAATTGGTCTCAGTGAACTAGAACAGACTGAAAAACCTAAAGCAGATCATGTCTCAAAAAATATTACTTTAGTTTCAGGATATCTTTTTACTCTCAGTAGATCCATGTTCATTTAGTCTCCTATGTTGGTTGGAGGAAGGGCAGGGGATAAAGGAGAGAGAGAATAAGATGAGGTTATTATCTAAAAGGCCAGGCAAAGCCTTAAAGACCAGTGTGAGTTTGTGGGGTGTGATGGATATATATTGTGTTTAACCTGCCTAACTTTCATTCTTCCTCCACCTGACCTTGGTACCTCTCCTTTCTATTTGAGAAAGATACCAATTCTCCTTTCCCCATTCTTTGTCCTTATGAATTGGGAGCTGGCCGACCTAGCTGCAGTGAAGATCTAGGATTCCAATCTCAGGTCAATCTACACATTCTATTTCTCTGACCCCAGCAATTAGTTTAAGCAAAGCCACTTGACACAGTCAAGCCAATTAGTTATTGGTTTAGGATTTTGGGAAAAATTTTATAAATAGAGATTCTTTTATCATTGGAATTTCTTAAAATTTAGATCTATTGATAATCATCTTGTCAGGACAAAAAGAAAGTCTGAATAAAAATGGAGCTAAGGGAGGGTTAAGCCAAGCAGTGAAAAATGCAATATTCCTAACCAAATTATTCAAGCCCCTGCATCCTGCCCTCCTAAAAGTCTTGCCACCTTGAATTTCTAAGTTAAATGAGCTGGTAAATCCCCACTTTTCCCTAAGCAAGTTTGAGTTATGTTTTTGTTGCTTGAAAACCAAAAATTCTTGACTAATTCAAGTAGTTATCACAGTCTTGCAGATCTATAAACTTAAAATTGTCTCCTGTTCTCAATCACAAAGGAATTGATTTGTATTAACCAAATTTAAGGACTGATGTATAACACAGAACACTAATTTAATAGGCCTTTGCAAGTATCTAAAATATTCACATCTTAGTGCCCTTATGAAACAGACCCTAGAGAACTGTCTCTGCTTTAGCCATATAAGGATACCACAAGAAGTTGGCAGACTGAAACCCAAAAGAGGGTCCTCACCAGAACCCAACTATACTCATAACCGGAGAACCAAGGGGTCTAGGTTGCTTGTCACTATTTCAGCCAATTAAACAGAGACAGGGCTGAATCATATATGAGCATTTATTGCAATAATACTAGCAGTATGGGAGAGCAGCAGGCCATCCATAAAAATCCGCTCTGCACCCCACCATAAGCCAACTGCTTATATTGGGTAGAACGACAAGATTACGTGGGGAAGTAGGAATTACAGGTATGAGAAAGTGGGCGTGGGATAATCATTACAGGTTACAAGTCATGCGGGCTCCAGGGGAGTCACAGAGAGCAGGCGCCTCCGGGTGCCTCCAGGCGCCCTGGGCGCCCCGAGACCAGATTACAGGTAATAGGGGCTGGGGATTGTAAAGAGCAGGTGCCTCCAGGACTAGGTGCCATGAGGTTGTAAATCTTTCCATAATAGCAGGCAGTTCTCGGAAGGAGGACGGACTGCATTCCGATAGCTCCCATAACCTAGGCTGTACAACTCTCGGCGAGGTTAGAATGTGCTGTCTCTGCTCAGAAAGGAACAATCACAGTTAACAGAGCATGATTAATATTTCTTATAATTATAGTTAATTTCTAATATTCTATTTATGTCTCTAACATACTTGCACCTGATCTTAGACTTCCAGCCTCCATACAGTGAGAAGTTAATTTCGGTTGTTTATAAACCACCCACTCTATGATACATTGTTGTAGCAGCCCAACCTGTGAGTAGATACAGCTTAGTGTCCATGGGGATTCAAACGTCTTTAGTAACAAACTTCTAACCACCTCCCTAAGGATCTGCAGTCTCATAGATTAACAGCTTCTGGTTTAGGTATCCCAAAATGTATATGGTCTTGGGCATTTGTGTGGAAGTTGAAGGTATGAAAGAATTCCTAATATTTTTATGACCATTGGCATTTCACAGCGGGGTAAAAGTCAAGAACATGAATGCTAAGATCCATCTTGGCCACTTATTAATTATGTAAACATGGACAAGAAACTACTCCTTTTAAAATCTTAGTTCTTTTCATCTATTAAATTAGAATGATAACTTACCTTATAGAGTTTTATGAGGATCAAATGAGATGTGTAAAAGTTAAAAGCCCTAGTTTTTATTCTTTTATTACTAATTAATAAATACAGTACCTGAAGATATTTATTAAAGTATTCCATACATGGTTCCTCTATCTGGCAGGTCACATGCTAACTTCTGATGGAAGAGACCCTTTGCATAGTGCAAAAGGTTCCTTCTGTTCAAGGAAGGTTAATGGAGTTTAATCACAATAAAAAAATTTCAGCTTGGTCACACTAGACCTTCAAAGTCTCAGGCAAATAATCTTAGGACTGGACTATATAGAATCTTATAACTTGACTCTGTATTCCATGAAGATAAATCTGAATTTTACAAATTAGGGTGGGGAAAGACCAAACCTAGTAAGTGATTTACCAAAGTCAGCACAAACCATTGCATTAAGATGAGGACTCATATTCTCTTCTCCTGACTTCAGGGCTTTTTACTGCTACTTATTTAAAAATAAACTATTTGAGAGGATATGTTTTACTAAAACCTTTTTCTTTTTTGCAATATCACCAAAACACACAAAAAACTAAAATTTCTCAGGACCCTCTTTGATATGTGGAATCATATCTATGTAAGAAAATATAATTTGTATAAAATTGCCTTTCTGACAGTTTCCATTCTATTGGTAGTTATGTCTGAGGAATATTTTAATTGCCCTGGAGACTAAAACATCCATTCTCCCTGCATCTCTATAATTCACTTAGGAGAGAGTTTGTCCAGGGTTGGTTACGCAGCTATCAGCCTTATCAGGGAGCCCTAACTTCCTAAGCTCTGCCATCACCATCCTCCAGCTGTAAGTGAGCCTTTTAGAATCACAGCTGTGTTCCACCTCTGATGTCCAGAGCTTTAGCAACCGTCTGACACACCATGGAGTCCACAGGGAAAATATTAAACTGAGTGATTTCAGAATAACCAGAGCTGAAAAACAGTTGAAGCAACATGCCCAGGTAAGTCATAACACATACCTTTAGTTATACCCTAGGGAGGAAGAAATTTGGCTTTCTCTGGCTTCAGTTCCACAAAGGTGGAAATGAAAGGGGGCAGGAACAGAAGCCAACTTTATATTTCCAGTATTTGATTCATTTCTGGACCCAAACTTGAAGAGCAGGCAGCAGAGTTGGTAATTAAGCTGAGATGGAAATGAACAATGCTGCCAAGTTGGCCCTGTTGTCGTTTGATTCTCTATGATTCTTGTCAAAAGGCCCCTAGAAAGTTCTGGTGGCTCCTAGGTGAGGCAAATATACTTTACATTAACCCCAGGAAGTCAAACAATATTGCCAGTAACTTGGAAGAGATTATGTTGGGCACACTCTACTACTTAAACTAAAATCAATAGCTGCAATCTCAATGTCTCTCATAGTCCTTCTATTTGGAACTTCATAAGATGATTAATAATAAAACTTAACAGAACCATCCACATAGTATATTTTTACCCATGCCTTCAAGATGGCTGCAAAGTGCTTCTATTTAAGCCTCCAAATTACAAATTTAAGCTATTGGTAAGAGATTAAATCCTTACATAACCTATAAACAAGTGTATTATGTGCAGCTCATTGTTCACAAGTTTGGTATTAGCAATAGCATAAAGCTGAGAAAACTGAGCTTCAGAGAGGCTAAGTTAAATTACACCTAATTACTAAGCTGGTAATTTGTGGAGTCAAGGATAGAACCCATGTGGCTGATCCCAAACCCTACCTGCTTTCAACTATATGCAATAGCATTTGGGTATACTGTTTAATACCAGTCACTCATCTTTAAAGGCCACCTCAAGTTGCATCCTTTCTATGAGGCCTTCTTTGAATGTTTGCTGCTATTTTCTAGAAAAGCCATGGGCCTCGGAGTCAGACAGACCTGGTTTGAGTGCCCAGTTCTGTCACTTATTGACCATTTGGCCTTGGGTGATTCATTTAATCTCTAAACCTCACTTTCCTTATTGTAAAACGGGGATAATAGTACTACATTATGGGATAAAAGGAGATGGCCAAGGAGCACACATATAGTGCCTGGTGCATAATAGAGTCTAATGTTTATTGAGGATTTTCTCTCTGCCAGACACTATGGTAAGTGCTTTTCACTCATTATTTCACTTAATCCATACAACCACCCTATGATGTAGCTACTAACACCATCCGCATTTTTTAACCAGGGCAATGAGGCTCACCACGTAGGATGATTGGACCACTGTCTCAGCCTCAGTAAGTGGCAGAGCCAGTGAGCATTCTGATTTCAGAACCCACGCTCCTCACACCCAAGAGAGAAACATGAGATCAATTTAGCAGGTCATAACCAGCATTTTTTAATGAGATAGAAGAAAAAGCATTAAATTGATTAGAATAGAAATAGCAGTATGACCTACAGAGTAAATATTCTGTGAAAAGTCTGTTTTAACTGTATGTGCATGTGTACTGGTTCTTGCTGTAGAGTTTATTTCTTTCTGTAGGTTATAAAAAAAATGCAGACACTGCATTATACACATGATAAAAATAATAGGTTCTCAGTAATGGATTGTTCTCTTCCCTTTCCAAGTAATATATCACACTGTTTTATCCTTAAGGTTATTGTTGTGGTCACTGTTGTTTTTAGATGCACTTGTCACATGTAGTTTGATAACTACTTATTGAGCTATTCTAATATTCAGTGACAGTGACTTTAACTTGAACTATTTCAGTCATTTATTTATTCACTTGTTTAACAAATATTTATCAAGTGCTCACTATGTTACAGGATAATACTAGGGATAGGAGAGTCAATGGTGAAAATACAAAAACACAGTTTCTACCCTCAAAGAACATATAATCCAGTGGGGAAAACAGATATCAAACACAATAACAACTGAAGCAGTAAATTTTCTGTCATCATATATATTAGGTGTTCTATAGTCTACACTAATAATAGACAAACATGGTAATTGATCTTACCTTTGCTATGCCCGCCATTGGCTGATCAGAGCAATATGCAAATTAACCACCAACAAAGATGGTGGCTAATTTGCATACTGCAGGCAGGGCGGGACAGCGTGAGCTGCCATCCAGGCCCCTGTGTATGACATGGGGGCGGGGGCTCAGGCAAAGCAATCCGTGATCACTTCGCTTGAGCCCCCGCCGGCCCGCCGGGGACGGGGCCCACTCCCATGTGCGACCCAGGGGCTGGCGGGGGCTCAGGTGAGGCGATCGTCATCACTTGCCTTCACCTGAGCCTTGCCCGCCCACCAGGGACACAGGGCCCTCTGAGAGAGAGAGAGAGAGAGAGAGAGAGAGAGGCAGAATTTGGCACCCCTCATCCCTCCCTGATCTACCACTGCGATTCCAAGCCAGCGAGGGCTGCCTTTAGGCCGCAGTTCCAGGTTCCTCACCCCCACCCCAGGCCTGAGAGCACAGTGCTGGGCAGGGGCACCCAGGGGTTCGGGAATGCAGCGCAAGGGGCCTGCATGACGTGGGGTTGGGGGCTGTGTTTACACCGCCAAGTTCCCCACTTCTGCCCTGGCCCGCGCATCCCTCCTCCTTCCCCTCAGAGGCCCAGCTCCTGCCTACATGCTTGCTGGGCAGGCCCAACTGCACCGGGGAGTGAGCCATGGCAATCAGGATGGCCACTTCCTGGGATGGGACAGCCAGACCACAGCGATTCATGAGGGCAATGAGGCCCGTGGGCATGCGCAGCCCTCGGGTGGCGGGGGTGGCCGGCCAAGCCGAGTCTGGCTTCAGTGGGGCCAGTGGGAGCCCGAGGCCACCCCAACCTCCACAGGTCCTGGGTGGATGGTGGCTCAGTGGAGAGCGGTGTCTCCATGCATGGTGCCCAGGGGCGGCTGTGAGCTGCTGCAACCCCGCCCCACTCTTCAGGGAGGGGGAGAAGGCTCATAGCCACCAGCACCCTAGGCTGCACCGCCTGTGCTTCAGCCTGCCAGGTTGGCAGGGTCCAGAGCAGGTGAGCTGCTCTCTTCCCCCAGTGGTAGAACAGGGAGGAGAGCGCTGGGTGCAGGGAGGGGACCTCAGCTGGGATCCTCCTGGTGTGGGAAAGGGGCCCAGCCTGGGCCCAGCCTGGGCCCGGTGGGGAGCTTAGGAAGTCTGGCTAAGCAGGCGCTGGTTCATACCAACTCTTACTCTGCCATCTTCCTCCAGCTCTTTAAGCTAGCCCCCCTGCCCCACCTGTCTGGGGGAATGGGCTCTGGGTGACCTCCCTGAGCTCAGACTGTGGACCCAGAGACCTCAAGGAAGAGTGCCCAGCCGGGCCCGGGCAGGGGCTGGTGCAGAACTACCAGGGCAGAGTTGCTTTGGTGTCTCTGTGAAGTTTGCAACTGACCCAAGGAGGAAACCTCAGAGGGGAAAGGCCGGGAGGCATGAATTGCCAGCACTTTAGCCATTTGAAAACAGCTCCACTTGGAATGTGAGGCGGTTGTATGTTCAGCTGAGAAGTGAGGGGGCTGAACTCCACCGTCGCTGGGCTCCTGTCAGTCCGAGGCCCAAGCGTCTACCACGACAAGGAAAGAACAGAGCGAGGGGCCCGGAGGAAGGGAGGACAATTGAAGAAAACCATGTCTAGACTTTCCCCAGCCCTCTCCTTCTTTCTGCTGCCTACAAGAGCCCCAGGCCAGCCACAGTTCTGTCTCCACCTTTTAGTCCCCTATTCTCCAACCACAGAGGAAAGAAATAAGGAAGGAGTCTGTGCTGCCTTCAGAAAGTATCTATATACCTGATCGGCCAGTTGCCTTCCACAGAGGGAGGCCAGACTGCGGGTTAGGCCCGCTCCCCACAGGGATATCAGTAGGACATCCTGTGAGGGCTCCCAGACTGTTAGAGGGGGCAGGCTGGGCTGAGGAATGCCCCCCAAGTGCACAATTTTTGTGCACCGGGCCACTAGTATATTATAATCTGGTATGTAGGGTAAAAGTAAAAAGACACTACAATGAAATGTACAAAAAAAGAAAAAACTTGCATTTGTTTAAGAGTAGTATAGGAAAACCTTATGAAAAAAACACCAAAACATTTAAACTTTATAAAGTTTATAAAGACTTTAATCTCAGACTTGTTTTACTCCTATGCAAAGATCATTAAAGAACAGTTATCTGATTTTATATTAAGTAGTACAAGGAGATACAAAAATCAAAGATAAAGCCATGTCCAATTAAGCTAAGAAAGACAGTTTAATCTTTATCAATGGGCTGCATGAAATATTGCTATTTCCCCCATACCCCTTACTTGCATTTTTATCCTAGGATGTTGGAATGATGTATGATAAAGATTTCTCAAGTATTAGTAATATTAAAGTAATTTCCTACATAATATACCACAAACAGATTTAGAAATGTCAGTTTTAGGTGCTATGATGCATATTCAAATTTTCCATGCAGTGGTTTAGATAGGAGCATGACTAAGTTGAAGGACCAGTGAGCTAAAATACTTCCTGTACATTTCATAAACTGAAATATTAATAAAGAAAATCAAAATGAGAGCAATGTAGGGATTCTCGTGTCTCCTTATTACAGACTCATTTCTGTGTGTCCAATTTCAGACAAAGAAAAGAGTTACAAAGGAAAAGAACACAAAAGGGGAAACAAGAATGACAAAAGAAACGGAAAAAAAGGGATGGTTGCAAAACCAAAGGGTCAGCATCTAAATACTCCATCTCCATGAAACAACACTTATTATAATCTTCCCTCTTAGAGAATCCCCAGCTGAGCTACTGAGCTGCTCTATCAAAAGTTGGCAAAGTGTGTGTACTGCAGTGCATCACTCACTGTTTATCACCAGTCAGAAAGAAATTTTTAATTTGCATTTTAAAGCATTCTAGTTTGAAGCAACTTTTCCATCTTGGCTGAGAGTCAAGTTCCCCAGGAGAACTACAGGGTCTCTGTTCCTCTCCATTTTTTTTTAACCTTTTCAGTGTGGCTGAGGAAATATTGGCCCCAGAAGTCAGCTGTTGTGCTACTAGTAAAGGCAAAGCCCTCCTAGGTCACCCTGAGTGCATCTATAATGGAGTGAGGCTATGGCAGTCCTGACATGACAGAACAAAGTTTCGGTTTTTTTGTGGGGTTTTCTGTACTTGGAATGTGGAAAGAAACACTGCAAAGAGGATGGACAATTCCCTCAGAGGATGAAGGACAATCCTGTATTAATCAGGTTTCTTTATAGTACCAGTGACAATACCCTAACTCAAACATGTAAGCAACAAAGGAAACTTGATTGGTTTACATAACCCAAAGTTTAAAATCAGGACTATGTGGATCAGATGTTTAAATAATGGGTTTTGGGCTCTTTTTCCATTTGCTGGCCAGCTTTCTCCTGTATTGTTTTGTTCTTGGTCAGGCTCTCCCTGTTGATGGCAAAGATGACCACAAGCAGCACTAAACTGACTTCTAACCAGCTTCACAGCCTCACCCAGAGGCGTGCACCACCTTCTCAATAATTCTTGCAACAACTTTGAGGCCAGGTCTAGGCTATGCGTTCAGCGATGGGTATGGATGATTCTTTAAAGGGAAACTGAGATTCTGTTACCAGAAGCAGGAGATATGAAATTGGGGCAGGAGAAACAACAACAAAACAAGTTAACTTATGCCCTTTGGATGATCCTTTTGATCATCAACTAAAAGTAGAAATTGTACATTCAGATAGCCCTTAATTCTCCCCTTCACACACTGACTCATAATCAGTGATTTTCCTGGGGAATGTCAAGGACATTATGAAACACTTGGGCACCTAAGTGTTCTACCATTTTGAAGCTTAGACATAATACCAGTACAGATGACAAACTCTTCCTGTGAGGTTGCTGACACGTGTCCTTGAACACCCATGCTAAATCAAGCTGCCATAGCTCCAAGTTGAAGAAAGGGTGCCTCGCCCATTTCCTGACAGGAATTGATAGCCTTCGGTAGGGGCCTCCTGCTCTTTTTTCCTGTGGCAGTGCCTTCATATGTCTGACCTTTTTTTTTTCTTCCCATGTTGCTGACCATTTGAGAACTATGGTTAATTAGATTAATAACTCCCAACTGTTTTAAAAATGAGAACTCCTTTCTAACGTAAGAGTTTATAAATGTCTCATGAGAGTTTGTCAGATTTCTTACCTATATTATTATATTGACTAAGGAAATAGATACTACCAAACAAATTTAGTAAAATTAATGTTATTAAGTAATTTGTATTGTATTACAACAGCACCTATGTGAAAATTTAATAATACATGTATGTGTATAAGATATACTATGCATTCAATCTACATAGAGATGTAGATTTCTTGTCATAATTCCATAAACCCTTTCTGTGAAAGGTTCAAGAAATTGGGGAGAGATAACATCCAAGGATTCTTTTTGTAGTTCTGGTGTTTGTTTTAATTCAATGGTCCCAGGTTTCCAGATATAAGATTAGAGTCCTACATTCAGCCTCCTGTATCCCTCTGTTTTTCCATTTCTTTTGAAAAACTAGCTCAAACTCTAATTGCAATAGCAAGAGAACAAACCAGCAGCTCAGGGAGTTGACACAAGACTCATTACAAAGATGGTGAGTTAACACAGATTCCAGACACGGAGAATGAAAGTGACTGACTCAGGACCTGCACTCCAGGCTGAAGGCATCTGCCAAAAGAGAGAAATGGGAAGTGTTGATTTAAGACCCATCTCCCAAAGAATAACGATGAGTCTCATCAGAGGCATAACATTTCACTTTCAATCAGGACACAGAGCTAGAAAAGAAACATTTATACCAAAAGGGAAATTTGTTTAAAAAGTGGAAATTTAATGGGAGATCATTTTTAAGGTTGCATATTCCATAGTGGAGCTGACAACTTCATTTGGAGTTCATTACCTGCGATCTGTGTACCACTCATCACTGTCAACCTCTGATGAGTTCCTAATCTCCCTCCTAAATCCTTCCTCCAATCTTGCAGATGAGGCTCAGAGGAGATGAGTGAACTACTCAGAGGGAACAGACTCTGGGCCTCTTGATCTTTTAGGAGGAAAACAGTAAATAGGTGTTTTTTTTTAATTAACAGAAATGTAAATTTTGAATTGCTTCCTCAAATCATAAACATTTATATTTAGGAAATTACAATACTAATTTGTAGACAAGTATTCAACATTTGGTAAGCATATGTTAATGCAGAGCTAGGTCCAAACTGGTACATTCAGTTGAAAAATTGGGTAAAAAGGAAAAAAAAAAAGTAAAGGGTGTAATTAAATTGTATTTCTTATATACAAACTAATGCCCTTGTGTTTAAATGATTGCTTTATTCTCAGTATAACTTCAGCCATTGGGGGATGCTGATGCCTAAAGTTGTAGTGGGTAAGAACAGGGTGCTTTAGAAGGAGGCTGAGGCTAGCACTAATTTGAGACTTCTGCTCTTAATAAGAGAACTTTATCTTTATCTGCTTAAATTCTTTCCCTCCCTTCATCTAAGAGAATTTTGCCAAACTGGTTTCTAGCCTTTTTGTAAGAATATGCAGAAACACATTAAGCAACTATAACATAAAGCAAGAAGTACTGGTGTTAATGCAGAAAGCAGCCAACCTCTACACAGAAAGAACCCTGCCTAGCATCAGACGTGGTTTAGTTAGCTTGATCTTTGATGTAGAGCTGAGTTCTATTTCTCATGACATCCCCACTAGCTTTTACCTGTGTTCTCAAAGTTGTTTCTCATCTCTGACTTTTGCCTTTAGTGACGGCTTTACCTTTATCCTCTAAAATCTTGCCTTGTCACTTTAATTGTCTTTAAAAAGGGTCACAAAAACCTTGTCTTTCTAAAAGAAACTTTTGTTAAACAAACCTCTGTTACCTAAGGAGCCCTTATAACTTTTCCCATAAACCATTGAGAAAAACTTAGAAAACCTTAAGGAAGCCTAGAATTCTATTTTGTTTTTTAATTATCAATAAAATAATGGAGACTGATTTCCTATAGAAACAAGGATTCCAATAATATTTAATGCAGTGTTTTGGGTAAGTCAAAAAAAGAGAAGAGTGTTCAAAATAGTGACAAAGCTGGTTAAGGATGGGGTAATGCACATACTAAGCTATCACTTTCCAGAGTTTTGAAGGAAAGAGAAGAGTTCAGAGTTGCTGAAAAGTTGTTAATGTCATAAGTAAGGCAAAACTTAGGAGAATTTAAAAAATTAAAATTTTTGTTATTTAGCACCTGAGAATTTTCTACTTACAAAAGAAAAGAGGAAAAAAGAAAAAGAAGAAAGCAAGGACAAGAAAAGAAAGAGCTAAAAAAGAAACAGACAATTTAAGTAATTTTTTATAATGAATAGCAATCAACTTCAACAAAGAAAATATCATAAAGATATAATTAGACACAGCAGATACTTGATGTAAGAATTATAATTTCAGAGTTTACTTGCTTGAATCCAAACTCCATGTTTAAATATATCCTATGAAGAATTATAAATCTTTCCTCTGAATCAGACCAAGCCAGGCATATTGTTTCTGGTTTAGATTTCTTATCAGTCTGACAAAACTCAAGAATCAGGAATTAGAGGTCTTCAGTTCTTGCCCTATATCTTGAACTAGCTGTAAACAAATATATGCACTTACATTTTTTAAATAAAAGTTAACCAAATGGACTTCTGAAGAGACATCCTTGAGATCAATTGCTTAACTCCAAGCCAGCCTGAGGACTATATCAGCTCATCAGGGAGATTTTTAAGACCTCAAATTATGAGTCTGGAATTGCCTATTTCTTTGGTTCCATTAGTGGTTAATTTGTGTCTTTTTAAAAAAAATATATTTTCATTGATTTTAGAGAGAGGAAGGGAGAGGGAGAGAGAGAAACATCAATGATTGAGAATCATTGATCTGCTGCCTCCTGCATGCCCCACACTGGGGATTGAGCCCATAACCTGGGCATGTGCCCTGACTTGGAATCGAATCATGCCCTCCTGGTTCATATTTTCATTTTGCACTGAGTCCTGCCAATTATATGGCAAATTCTGCCTTAACACTGCCCAGCCTTTCTTTCCTTATCAGTGAAATCAGGATTGGAAGATTTCCAGCATCATTTCAGCTCCAGGGCACAGTGACACGTAAGCTTTGGGATTGTTTGGCATATAGGGAGCACCGTGCCACAGTTCTGAGAAGATTTTTCTGGGATTCCCTTTCTAGGATATATCCTCATTCTCTAAATTGGCCTCTATTCCCAGATCATAGAAACTGCAGGATTTAACAGGTTGGGGGGCTATCTGCTCCTTCTTGCTCCTTTCAAAGACAGACTTCTCAACACAGCACCACCAAGCAATTATGTATCACCACAAGAATGCCACAGACAAACCACACCGAAACTGAGAGGCTTAGAACAATATCCATTATTATTGCTCACAGATCCACAGTTGGCTGGCTGCTTCTGCTGATCTTGGTCAGGCTTGGCTGGGCGTTTCTCTGGTTGGAGAGGGATAAGGAGAAGCAACAAAATGGAGCCACTTTTGCAGTAAATCTGCCACACTCACATAAATCAGAAGTTCTACTTGCTGGAAATACTCCACCCAACAACATATCATTGGGTGACCCTAAGCAAATCACACGGGGTCTCTCCCTCCAGTGCCTCATCTATATAAATGAGGGTGTCTCTAAATGAGGTTATCTCTAAAGCCCCTTCTGCTCTGATATCCTCATAGTGTATGAGCCTCTCTGTTCCCACTGCAACCATGGTTTCCAACCATCTTCCTCCTCTGGACCAGACACACTCATCTCTATATCCTACAGGACATTCATTCACAGACAGATCAGATTGATTTAACCTACTTTGATTGGCTTAACCCACTTTGTCAGTTCCTGAAAAGATAACTCCAAAACCAGGAGTTCGGAATTCTCAAAAGAAGAAGTTTAAGTTCTCAGCCATGCCAGCAATCCTTTTGCTCTGTAGAAAAGGGTAAAGAAATAGTGACTCCCCCCAGGTCCAATATCTAAGGCTCTGTGGCTCCTTTGTGTCTATAGAGCAGAATCCTTTCTCATTCAAATGATCTGTGAGCTGCCCCCACCTTCACACCAGACTGCATCTAGCACTCCGTGGCCCAAGCCAAACTAACCTGGCAGAGCTCACTGCAGGCCTTTGAGCAGGGGCAGCGTTCCCTTCAATAAATGAGAGGGACAGTGTGTTCTTGCAGAAGCCTGCAAGGTCCTGTCAGCTTTATGCTTGCTGATTTACATGGCTTTTAAAAAACATAATCATAAAATTTTACTCCAGAATTAACTCTGGCCAGTCAGATCTTTCTCAGACTGGAAATTTTTTAATTTAGCAAAGTGACTAGACAATAGTTGTTGTTTTTTTCCTTGTTGGGATGCACCTCTGTTTTTCATAACACAATACAGCTCTTTCCTTTCAGTAAGTTCTCTGATACAACTCTATATGGACCCAGATCCTATTTTTCTAATAAATCTTTAAAAGACAGGATATTCCTACAAAGATCTGCCTTCCTAATGCACAGGGTCAGCAAAGGCACCGCCGATGGGCATGCTGCATGAGGCTTGCCAGGCACATGCAGTGGCTGCTCTTTCGACTGATTTGGGGAATGGGAGCTAAATTTGTTTTTTCTCATGTTTTAAACTACAGACTGCTTCTTATGCTTCCAGATATGCCTTTTGTTTGTGCTCTCATTTGTGTTCCACTGTCTCCAAAATAAACCTGTCTCTTCAAATCAGGAAATCTTCTACTAAGCAAAAAAAAGAAAAAAAAGAGGGATGATGATAGAGAGCCAGCTAGTCTGTCTTTCATGTGATAACATGCTCATTTCCTCGTCAGTGGTTTTTGTCATTTTGCCGAATGTGTCCATGCTGGCATTAAGTTGGAGCAACACAGTGGGTTCTGTGGTCAGCCCTCAAAGTGGCTTTTGAAGGTCACTGATGTTTTGAAGGTCACCTTGTATACCATTCGTCTTCTTCCTGAGGTTTAGTGAATTGTTTCTCCAGTAATTAAACAAGAAAATAGAAACTCCTGAATCAGGGCCTATGAGGATGGGTGGATAGGGAGAGTAGGGGATAAGGATGACAGTTTGGCCTAGCCACACATTTACAGAAATTCTCATTTTTTTCGTTTTTAGTCTATAAATTAGGTTACTAGTATGTATACAATCTGAGAGATTCAAAATTAAAATCAGGCACTAATTATATGCCCCATTCTGCTTCTACTGTACCAGTACTTTAATGTTTACAAACTGTAATTATTTTTAAAATAACATGCTTACAACATACATGTTATGGTAAAAATTTTAAGTTATTCAAGGGAATATTTAAAATATACTGAAAACTTTGTCACCTTTTTTTTTAATGCGTTTATTTTTTAAAATAAACCAGGAGCGGAAACCGGTTTGGCTCAGTGGATAGAGCGTCGGCCTGCGGACTGAAAGGTCCCAGGTTCGATTCCGGTCAAGGGCATGTACCTGGGTTGCGGACACATCCCCAGTGGGAGATGCGCAGGAGGCAGCTGATCAATGTTTCTCTCTCATCGATGTTTCTAACTCTCTATCCCTCTCCCTTCCTCTCTGAAAGAAATCAATAAAATATATTTAAAAAAATAAAAATAAAAAAAAATAAAATAAACCAGGAAACAATTATTGGAAGTTGCTGGAGCTTTTCCTTAACCTCTGAGAGGCCCCATTTTGGACAAATAAGTTATTTCTTTTGCATTATTAACATTCCTAAAGAAGATCACTAGAGCAACAGAAACTGGAACAGCAGATGTTTGGGGTGGGGGTGGGAGGGTTAGGCACCAAATCAGGTAAAATATAATCCTAGAGAGGCATTGGCGTGGTCATCTGTGAGTGAAAGGACAAGGCTGAGGACACACCGTCTGGATATGGAGCTTTTGAGCTACCTCTGGAGTCCCTTCCACAGTTCACCTTAGCTTTCAGGATGTTGCATTCAATGACCACTATCTAGTGTTTCTCTCTCTCTCTCTCTCTCTCTCTCTCTCTCTCTCTCTCTCTCTGTCTCTCTCCTTTCCCATCCAGGGCCTTTGCTTTGACCATATCACAAAACTTAAAGCCATCTTAACAACACTGTCAAACCCCTCCAGGCCTTCACACACACTGCTCCTCCTGCCCGAACTATCCCCTCCTCTCATTCCCCATTAGAACTTCTTTATCGCCCTAACCAGCTTCGCTCAGTGGTTAGAGCACCGGCCTGTGGACTGAAGGATCCCAGGTTTGATTCCTGCCAAGGGCACATACCCAGGTTGCAGGCTTGATCCCCAGTGTGGGGCATGCAAGAGACAGCCGATCAATGATTCTCTCTCATCATTGATGTTTCTCTCTCTCTCTCCCTCTCCCTTCCTCTCTGAAATCAATAAAAATATATTTTAAAAAAGAACTTCTTTATCACAGAAACTCTTATTCCTTCATAAATCAGCCCTCAGCTTATACCTCTGGACTCAGAAAGAACCCTGGAATATTTCTGAAATTATGTAGTTATAATCTTTACTTGTACTGTTTTTTGAGGGAAAGGCTATATTTCAGTCATTGTTTTATCCCTGGTTTATAGCACAACATATGGTGGGAGGTAGATTCAATAATGAGCAAATACAAGAATACACAAATGAGAAGCCTGTTAGAAATGCAGAATCCTGGGCCCCACCCCATTTTTACTGAATCAGAATCTGCATTCTAACAAGATCCCCAGGGGATTGGATTACACATTAAAGTTTAGGAAACACTGACTTATCCCCCTTACCTTGCTTGATCTCTCACATCTGTAAATATCTGAAGCATTGTTCCAGGCTATGTGTTTGGTAATTATTAACGTACCTGCCCTACACTGTGCTTAATTGATACAGGTGAGTGTGTGATTGTGCATGTACATGTTTGTGTTTGCTCACACACTTCCATTCTTGCCTTCTTACCCAGGAGACCACACAAGGACTTTTCTGGCACCCAACACCCGCCTATGCACACAGTAGGTGCTAAGTACAAATTTATACAAAAAGCCAAAGGGCCACTGGGGGAAAAAAAGGTATTATAAAACTCTCTATACCAGAACAGCCAATGTTAAACTAAATTTGAGTCTATTGGGAAGGAGACTAAGGTGAATTATCGTGCCTAAGCCTCAAGTGAAATGTGAATTCTTAGTAAACACTACTGATAGCTCTCACCATCCTGGTCCCCAGCTTCTCCCACTGTCCTTGGAACAGCTGGCAGTCCAGATGGATCAGATTTCCCGATTTACATTCTAAATTTTACTTCTCTTAATCTTGTCACACCTAGAGATTTAGTACTTTTGGTTCCTGCTCAATCACTCATACTCTTCCTGGGGACACTCAGGAAATGTTTCTCCACTTCATTTCATCCCACATTCCCTGAATTGTTCACACTTGGCAACTTAATGGTTTCAAGCACTAATGCTGGATTGCCAATGGAAGAAAATCAGGAGGACTATTTGTTTTTTTTCCTGCTGGAAACTTACCTGTATATTTTGCCTGTGTTAAGGGAAGCTTTTAATTTAGACCATTGATTTATTGAACAATCAGTTGTGCCTGTCTAAAATCCTCAATCTGCCACCCAGCCACATTTCTGCAACTAGAACTCTAGTGTGGCAGCCTTGTGACAGCACCTTTCCAAAGCTCCTTGAGGGTCACATAAACATGTCCAATCCGGGAAACCCGGCCTGGTGGCCATGCCCACAGAGGGAGGTTGTCTGTTTCAGGCACCAGACTCACTCACATTCCTGAAGATGACAGAGCAAGGAGTTGCTGTGGCCCAGGGTGCAGATTTGCACATCTTTGAATTTGGCTCAGTGACACTGTCTTATTCTGCCTTATACATCTTTGCAAAATTCTATTTAAATGAATTCTTTATTCAATATGCAGAGAAAGGAAAGCAGTCAGGGCCCAATGAGACCAGTTAATAAATGCCAAGAGGAGCAGCAGACGTCCCCCAGAGCCTGCTCACTCCAGAGCCCTATGTCATCAGGAGTGGCATCATGCAGTGACAGGCTCATGCTAGCCAGCCAGCATCCCCATTCTCCAGCCTATGGGAGCACAAAGCAGTGTTTCTTCCTGGATTTCGTGCCATTAAACATAATGGACCCACTTTTAGATCCTGAAGTATTGTCATTTGATCTTGCTAAGAGCAGGAGCTTCCTCTCATAGTTCTGAAGGTTTGAGGAGATGCCGAAGTAGGCAGACCTGGTTCGAACCCAGCTCTGTAACTACTATCTCAGTGACCTTGACTGAGTGGCACAACATTTGTGTGCATAGGTTTATTAAATGAGATAAATTGAATAAAGCACATTCTATTTCCCGAATTGATTAGTAAATGTTAGCAGTTGGTATTTTTGTCTTACTATTTGCATTTGTAATAATATAGCCTGAACTAGAACTTAGATCTTCTGATATTTTCTGAGAATGGGGCTCTGTTGTGTCATACTAGGGGACTGCCCATGCACCAAATCTGCCCATCCCCTGTTTTATAAACCAAATTTCATTGGAACACATAGATGCTCATTTGTTTATGTATATAATCTATGGCTGCTTTTGTGCTATAATGGCAGAATTGAACAGCTGTGTGGCAGAGATCATATGGCCTGCAAAATCTTAAACATTTACTATCTGTTCCTTCACAGAAAGTCTGCCTACACCTAAAGGATAAAGGATGGTCTATAATAAGATCAACATAGCAGCAGATTCTAAGGACAGAGATTTAACATTATGAGGACTTAGAAATTGCCTAGACTTAGGAGTGAAAAGATAGAGATTCAAGTTTCTCTCCTGTCCTTCCTAGCTGGATAACTTTGGGCTGTCATTGCAACCTGAGCTTAACTGTTTTTCTCTATAAAATGAAGATATTGAGAATACCCACCTTGCATATTGTAGTGAGGATTAAAATAAACAATTTACATTCAAATCCTGCATCAATATTCAAATCCTATAAGAATTCATTCATTCATTCATTCATTCATTCATTCATGTGACAGACACCAGACCAGATACAGAGGACTCAGAGTTGTTTCTTAATCAGTCTCTTTATAGTCACTTTTTAAAGATACCCAGTTTTAAATGTGAAAGCATACAATATACAAAAATTTCTATACTTTATAATTCTGCTTTTAGCTCAGCCTGGTCAGAGATGTTAAGTTTTACATCTTTCAGTATTTATTTTTATCCTCACCCGAGGATATTTTTCCACTGATTTTTAGAGAGAGTAGAAGAGAGAGGGAAATATTGATGTGAGAGAAACACATTGATTGGTTGCCTCCTGCATGAGTCTGAGCAGGGGAGGAGCCTGCAGCTGAGGTATATGCCCCTGACCGGAATCTAACCTGGGACTCTTTAGTCAGCAGGCCGATGCTTTATCCACTTAGCCAAATCAGCTAGGGCCATCTTTCAGCATTTAGTTGGTTTTTTGCTTTTATTGAAACAATGGGTTAGCTGAGTCCTTCAAAAGAAACACATTCACAGAGTTAGACAAGTTGTCTGGTGAATGTGACACATGCAGAGATGCCCAAAGGATGATTTAAGTCTTTGTGTATTTATAAAGCAAAGTTCAGAAAAGCAAAATGCTTGCTCTGTAAAAAAACTCACAGACCATATACAAATACATATCAGTCTGGCACAGACTCATAAAGCCCAGCTAAGGAAAGAAAATACAAGTCATCAGATATATTTCTGTTGCTTTGTTTTTTTGTGTTTTTTGTTTGTTTCATTTCGATAGCATTACTTTCTGGAAAATTACAAAGAATAAACAGGCAAAAATAAATTTGATTTAAAATGTTTACGTCTAAATCACGTTTCAGCTGAATGATAAAGAACTGCTTATTTGTTCTAAGTCAGTGTCCCACGATACTTTTATATGTCAATTTATCTACAGGAAATTTGCATTAAGAACACATAACTCCTCACTAATTTTATTAATAAGTTTCATCTCCTTGAGTTTTCATTGCAATGTGGAAACACTAATAATGTGTTAAAGATTTATATAATTTAGTATGAGATATACAACTACCAACTTCCCTATTAAAAGGATAGTATCACTCTATTTTTTAAGGGGGGGGGGGCTCTCAGATGCTGGTCATCGTTACAGGCGTGTCTCCCAAGTCAGTCATCTGACTGGTTTTTACGCCCTGTGCACAAAAGGGGCATTGAGTATGAAAGCAGTAAATGAAAACTAGAGGCTGTTGTCAAATTGTCAGCCATTGTGCTCATATTAATAACCACTGCAGCTGTCTGAGGCTCAAATTAGCATCTTTGAAACAAGTTAAACACTTTCAGCACTATTTAGAGCCATTTCAAAGAGAACAAAAAAGTTTATGCTGAGATTTTTTGCTAAATGGTCTTTAAAATGAAAATCTGTTCAGAAACCTAAACTGCCATTTTTGTTTGTGAGATGCCATGATGGGGTTACCTGATAAGTCCTCATTTCCAATGAACTAAATATTCCAAAAACTGGATTCATAGGCACATTAATTTATACCCACATACCCATGTGAACTCACGTAAATTATTGTGATTTAAAGATAGCAGAGAGTTTTCCCTGGGTCAGTTACACTTCTCACTTATGAGATACCCCAAATAAAGAAGTACCATTACTGGTTGTACACCATGGTGTTTGAAGAGAATAGACATTTCCAGCAAAGATAACAATTCAGGTTGGTGCCAATGAGTGTATCTCTGATTCTCCTGGGAGAGGAAGAGGACCAGCGTCCCTCCAAAGGAACTGTTCCAAATGCACATTAACTGCAGGGGGGAAAAATGAGTCTATCTTGGGATTTGAGAAAAACTGTGACCTGATACAGATGAGCTGGCACTGAGTAAGCCAGCCATGTGTCAACTGCCCAGAGGGGCCTGACAGCACTGACGCCATGCTATGCTGCTTAGATTCTTCAGATGGCCTCTTAGGGCTTATATAGGGGAAACTTGCTGTGCTAAGCTCCTGAAATGAGCTTCCTGAACTGAACCCAATACCTGGGAACAAATGAATTTATTTACCAAATAAGGAGGGACAGTGAATATTTTATTCAAATGGCAAGTCCATTCACCCTCTGCATAGCTATGCTATCCCATTATTCCCTTTGGATTTACACTGTTGAGAAACACCAGATCTACTCTTGGGAAATCAAAAGTCCTGGGTTCTAATGTTGGTTCTGCCCTTATTATTCTGCTTACCTTATTTGGATATTAGAATAAGTATATCATATATTTTTTTCTATAGTACATATAGTACTATATACAATATATATTATATATAATACTATATATAATATATATGTATATATATATGTATACACACATACATATACACATACACACACACACACTAAAAGCATTTTGAAGGGTATAAAGTAATGATCTATTTAGTGGATAAACATTTATTAAATCTCTAATATGTTTCAGGCATAACTTAACATCCCATCCTTAGAACAATGCTATGAGGCAAATATTATTCTACTCTCACAGATGAAAAAAAAGTGGGGGGGGGGGCTCAACAGTTATATAACTTGACCCACTTACAATATCTATTATATGAAAAGCTGAGATTTAAATTTGGGACTTTTCAGTCCAAGTCTAGGTCCACCTGCTTCTATGTCAATTCTAAATTTACACCAATATATTAAAGAATACTAAGACTTAATGTCTTACGTAATAGCTTGAATGCTTTAACTCAAGGGGCCCTAACCTTTTTGTGTGGGAGAAGCTTCTGTTCATTTCCTTGAGACCTGGAGGGATGGTGTTCACAGGGAGCTGGTCAGTAGAACAGGTGAGAGGGCAGTGCTGCTCCTGCATGACACTCCCTGGGATTTCCTACCAGAGCAGACAGAGCAGCAGTGAAGAAGATGGTGATGATGACCGGCTTAGAAGGCTACCATGTAGGCTGCAAGTTCATTAGGAGCTACACACTTCTTAATTGGGGAGCCCTGACTTTCTGCAAGGAAGTGCAGGCTGTGAGAATTTTAGAGTCTTAGTTGGAAAATTTTTTGGGTGGGTCCTTTTTTTGGAACCCTTTAAATCTCAATATGTAAGAAACTCCCAATTCTTAATAAGTAATGCCAATATGATTACAACCTAACTTTTAAGTATATTTATCCCATTCAAGTCATACAGGCATCACTGAGGGTATTTAGTTTTATATATAAACTTGTTCCCAGACAGCTCAATAACTTTCCTTCTTATTTTCTAACATATGATATTTAGACTCATATGCACAACTCATAGAGAAATATGAATCAAGTAATTGTGTCTAGTAGCATGAATCAATCGCAGAAGCCAGCTTACTCTAAAGCCCTCTATTTGCATCAGCACAGATGCCCCAACCCACATAACAGCCCCGATGACTTCTTCTTACAGTTGGCATGGACTGTTGTTGGGAAGGGGAAAGCTGCAATGTAAGGGGGCTCTTTTTCTCTATAACACTGGTTCCACAGCCAGAGTCAGAATCTGTTTGGATGCCTTTACCCTCCAGCCATCCAGCGATTTCCTTTTTATGTTCTCTATCTCTAGGGAACTTCCTTTACAACATTTATCAATGAAGGGGTAAAAGATAACTGTGGGTCATGCACCTGTAGTGTGGAGTTGGAAAGTGGTAAAATAAAATCTGTTCATTCAGAAACAGAATCATTTTACATATTGTATAGAATTGATGTATTTGGACTGAAAACCACAAAGGAACAGAAGTCCTGAATCCTCTTTCACGTCTCCCTAACCCTAGAGCATCTCCCTTAAATATGGGAACAAAATCTGCAGTGTATTTGAGGGTTCCCATAAAAAGAACTGCTTTAGTAAATCTCCCAAGATGCTGCAGGAGCCACCTTTGAGCACTTTTGGAGGGAAGGAGACATGCCCAGGTCCAGCCAAGTGTGGGAGGCACTAGGGGCCTCAATCCAATTTAGAGCCTTCAGCTTCCTCAGCCCTCTGATTTTTATATCTGTTGCTCTTGAGCTCACTTTCTTTTTATGTCTACTTCCCCTCTCCTCTATACATTCTTATCTCTATGATCCTAATCCTAGATCCTAGCAACCTGATCCTAAAGGCTCTCTTCATTGACAACTTGGAATTACAGTTGTGCGCTTAAAATATATCATGCTTACAATTCCTAGCAGAAATAAAAGCTCATTGAGTAAGAACTCAGTCTATTCCTAGGCAATGGCCAAATAGCAAAGATGTTTCCTTGTTTTGAGTATTTACATGGACTTAAAAGCAGTCTTGTTGGAACTGGATTTGGGAAGTTTCCTTATAACAATTTCTTCTTAACAGAAGAAAAAAAAAAAGAAAAAGATCAAAATGTTCCCAAAAAATCCCAAGAGGCCACATATGTTGGGGTCCAATCCCAGCGGGTCCAGGGGTCCCCAAAGGTGTGGACGGAGTTGGCGAAGAATGAATGACATGGCAGCATAGCGAGGTTCTCCCTCCAGGATCTCCAGCGAAGTTCCGGTTAGGAACTCCAACCAAGTTCTGGTCAGGATCTCTAACCAAGTTCTGGTGCCATGTTCTCTCGCTAGGTTCTCCAGCCAGGTTCTTCAGGTTCTCCAGCCAGGTTCAGTCACCAGGTTCTTTAGCCAGGTTCTATCCAGGTTCTTTTGCCATGTTCTGTCTAGGTTCTCCAGTGAAGTTCTGTAGCCAGGTTCTGTCCAGGATCTTTTGCCATGTTCTCTGGCTAGGTTCTGGTTAGGATCTGATCAGGAGCTGATGAGGATCTGATGTGGATCTGATGTTTATTGTCTTGTTACATGCGTATTTATACCAGCCGATTTTAATCCTGTCAATTTCTATTACAAGGGTTAGGGCATTTCTTATCTCCATTCCAGGGAGTAAAGATTATGTAGCTTAACTACACCCGCCTGGCACTTAATTAAGGGGTTGTATCCCCTCCCTAACCTCAGGGAAAGATCCCCACCTGGGGAAACAACCTTTCTCGGGGAGAGGTGACCTTGGTTAAAACATATAGCGCCAAGAAGGGGAGCAAACAAATTAAGAACAGTATGCCATATATGCCAGGTCCCTTGAAACATATGCTGTGCAGATGTTTCTTCTCTGCAGCAGCTGTGTCAAGCAGCAAAGATGGACTGGCTCCCGGCACTATCCTACCTCTCCATAATTCTGTGCTTCTCACAGATATTCAGTTACTGGGGACAGAACCAAGTGATGTGTATGTGAAGCCAATAACTTCTTGTTATTTTGTCAAATAAGTATCCCAATGTGTGGGTAGGAAAAGGAGCTCTAAAATGAGCTGGCTTCATGTGTACTTTGATTGCTACTCTTTTTTTCTCTATAAACTGGCCATTTGCTCCCGGGGAATCTGTCTTATCAGTGTGATTTAATGCCTACCAGTATGGTGACGGAGAAAGTGATGAGGTGTCGCCATCCTTTTTATCTTTAGCTATACTTCTACAAAGTGGAAGTACAACTCTGGAAAGAATATTACAGGTCTGTAAATGAAGAGGTGAAAAAAAATGGATCTAAAAAATGTGGCCACTGCTGGTATCATGGGTAAAATCGGTTTCACTAAAATGAAGGCAGCTTTGCACAAGGTATCTTTAATGGGTTGAATTGTGTTTCCCAAAAGATGTGTTGGAGTACCAACCCCTAGTACCTGTGAATGTGACTTTATCTGGAAAGAGGGTCTTTGCAGATGTAATCAAGATGAAGTCATGCTAGATTAGAATGGGCCCTAAATCCAATGACAAATGTCATTGATGAGCTTCCTTCTAAGTGCCCAACTCAAGCTAGGTTTGCCATTGAAAAGTGGATGTAATTTGGTTTTGATTTCCATGTAAAGCCTCCAATTTCATGGGGTTGTTTTTGCAAAATCCAAGCAGCCTACACAAGTTCCTTTGCTTAGTCCAAGTCTCCTCGATGGTGGAACCCTTTGTTCCATTGCCCTTCACCAGTCAGCAAGTGATCCCTATCTGCTTTCTCATTAATTGTAATTTAAATGGATCTCCCAATAGATCAGATCTTTCAAACTTAAAGTGCATACAAATCAACTCACAAGATTATAAACCTCTGAAGATTTTTAGGTCCTGTGCTCAAAGATTCTGGAGTGAGTTCTGGAGTGAAGAACTTAACATTTCCCTTTCAGGTCCATTCCCTTTTTCTTCTACATTTCTCAGTCAGATTTCTCCTTTTAATGGTTCCTTCTCTTCTTGTTTTCCTCACTCTTTCTCTCCATCTTAAGCCTGATGAAAAAGCCAAAGGAGTTTGTCACAGGGGTGCTCCCCATGGTGCCAGTGTACAGATGCTGGGGGTTAAGGAATCTACCGAAGTTAAGAAGCTCTCTGCAAAGGGCTCCCAGACTTTTACCCCACCCCTCCTCCCACCTGTGTCAGCACCCCAATGCATTTTAGGCTACAAGGAAGGCAAGTATTGTGATTTCAGCAAACCATGGTCCCCAGGCCTAACTTTTAGGTCCTGGTCTTGACATTTTGCTATGTTGTAATTGAGGACATCTCTCTTGTTCTGTGTCTGAGTTGCAGGTTGTACAATCTTTTATACAACTGGACCTAAGATTTTTCCAGTTATGTCTCCTTAGGGATCTTCCAGGACATTCCTGTCTATCACATACAACTACCTTTACATCCTTTCATTTTTACTTTCAGGGATACATTAAAGGGCATCCACAATCTATTCATTCTGCCTGTCTAAAATGCAATGAGTTATCCTTCTAATGAGTTATTCTTTTATATATATATTTCAGAGAGAAAGGGAGAAGAAGAGATAGAAAGATTAATGATGAGAGAGAATCATTGATCAGCTGCCTCCTACACACCTCCTACTGGGGATCGAGCCCAAAACTTGGGCATGTACCCAAAACAGGAATTAAACCTTGACCTCCTGGTTCATAGGTCAATGCTCAACCATTGAGCCACACCGGCTGAGCTAATTATTCTTTATTATAATGACTTTAACTGGAGAAAGAAGTCACCACTCATAGTCTCTCTCATTTTTCTGACAATTTTTTGAGATTTTTGCCAAGAAAGAAAAGAGACCGTTTTGCTGTCCAGTTGTCAAAACATAGTGAATATTTAAAATTCATTATTTTTCATTTTTAAAAACTGCAGAGTGTTTCATTATATGCATTTGCCAACTTTAATTAACCAGCACCATACTGACAGACAGGTTGCATCAATCTTTTACTATCATAAACAATTGTGGAATGAATATGTCTCTACATATTTTACATATGTACCTGTAGGAGAAATTCTTTGAAGTGGAATTTCTAAGATAGGAGGAATATAAATTTATAATTTTGAAAGATATTGCAAATTAGCTTCCACAAAATTGGCACCAGTCACTGTCCCACCACTGATGTCTGTCTGATATGTACTATTCCTCCTATCAGTCATTGTGGTCTCCAACCTGTGATTTCCATGCCTGCAAAGTTGAACTTATATACCATTGATCATGAGACCTTGCCTAGAATGCCGTCTTGCTATGTCTTGTCAATTATAAATCTCATCCTCTCTTTGAAAACCAGCATCTCCTCTATGAAGCTTTCATGTGTGCTATTACTGTCTATAGTCTTCTCCCTCAAATTACTTATTGACAGTAGCATTTGTCTCTAAATAATTGCCAGATTTGGGAGTTGGACATCTCAGTCTTCAAGCTCCAACGATACTCACTGATTCTATCATCTTAGATAAGTTCACTAACTTCTCAGAGCCTTGTTTTTCTCCTGTGTATAATAACGGTAATAATATGTAACCTACTTCTCACCCATGATTATCAGAATTAATAGCCTGAAGTAATACCCAAATGTCAAATGTAAGGAATCACAGACTAAAAAGGCATTCTACAAGGAGAAAGAAACAGAGCCCTTTCCTCTTGCTCTAGGAAGGATTCAGAAAAGGGGCAGAAAGAGAAGAGTAGCTGACCTCCTCTTGTTATTCAACTGATAGGGTCAGTTGGGCAGAAGGCTGCACTATCCTGCTGGAATAGTAAATGGGCTTTACCACAAGTGCCAGCACTAACAGGTTATGAATGCTACCTGAACTTCATGTCGAGGAGTCTGAAGACCCATCTGGGTAGAGAGGGTAGATGGCTGCACTCAGTAATGGCTGCATGGGCACGAGAAGGGGAAATGGCAGGATTGATGCCACATGTCAGTTTTTCTGCCCTCAGCTTTGGGACCCCATTATGGAAAAGCCAGGAGTTGGCCTGCTACCACTTTTGACCCAGTGATTTTTTTTCAGTCCTCTCCGTTGTCATTAGTCTAACTGTGTCTTAAATTGGATTTGAGTTCCTCTTGTTCTCTCAGTGTCTGACTACAAATATAGGCCACCACTTTGGGGAACTCATCTCAGTGGGTATACTTCGATCAGGTCAACAATTATCTATTATTCTCTCACTGTGCAGGACACTCTGTGCTGGGAGCATAGGAAAACCAATAGCATTCATTGAACACCTCCCGCATGCTAGGCACTGTGTCAGGCACTCCATGAGCTTTTACATTTCATCCTCAATAAACTCCACATAGCTGGTATCACTCTGCCCATTTTACAGAGGAGGGAAATGAAATTGTTGAAGTCAAATATGTTGCCCTTGAGCCTGCAGAACTTTCTTATTACAGTATAATGTGCCACTCTCCAGGGGCTTACCCACTCAGCCAATGCAAACTGAAAGTAGCTCATTTATTGTTGGATCAGCTGATATACAAATCTTCTATCTGCTAATAATAGAGCCATCCCACAGGCCTGAAACTATTCAGATCTTCCAATTAGGATTCTTAGTAATCTTTTTGTGTCTTAGGAAGACAGAACAAACCTTTGGAACTTTACAATATCACCCGATGATCTAAATTTATACTGTTGGAGCTGCTAAGTGTTATTTTATTTACAGAACTCTGGATCTCAATCTCCTTAGTTTCATTACTCCCAATTAAGGTTATGTATGCTCACAAAACATCACTGCATGATTTAATCAGAGGGTATTTTGAATTAATTATATGCTGACATTTTATAACATATTCTAGGTACCTCACTAACATCAGAACTGCTCTTTATAGATGCACAAATGAGGGTAGCTATGTTATTGAAGTTCCATTTCCGAGAATCATCCCATACTTAAGTATGCATTTCCATATGTACGTTTTTAGAATGCCATGATTTAACATGGACCTACTTACTCTCAGTAAATATTTAACTGAAAAAAGAAGCCTGCACATCTCTACGTCATAAAGCTGAGTAGCCTGCATAAATTAGAGCATATTTAGACATTTATTAATTACTTTTCCTCTGCTGGTTATTGGTGATGGATGAGGTTAAAGGTAGATCATCATTTCACAATGGCCACAACTACATTTGAGGCAGGGAGGTAATTAAGGCTCTTGAAAACCAGAGGGATTTATATTTTAGCTGGAGTTAATACATGATGATTCAAGAGAGGAAAGTACTCAGCTCTCCCTGAGGCAAATGAGATTACTATGACCTCTTCCAAGGTGCTAAGTGTTTCCTGAAAGTATGATTCTGTGTAACATTTTATTATATTTTACTCCCAGAGTGCTTTTCTCTCATAAGACTGTGAAGGTAGTCTTCTATGCTCTCCCCTCCAGCCACATTTCAGGTATCTAATCTTATATCTCAAGTATCCATTGCTCCACTCCCCAAACTACTTACCTCCAAACCTCCAGCCTCCCCACCCTCCACCCACAGTTTCCCATTCTCTACTATACATTCCCCAGCCTCCCCCAGCCTCCATCCTTCAAGCTCCACTCCACTAGCCTCCCCAACTTTCACCACCCAACCTCCCTACCCTCCACTCCCCAGCCTCTCCACCTGTTATTACCCCCAGTTTCCCACCCTCTATCACCCATAGGCTCTCTAGCCTCCACCACTTCCAATCTCCCCCATCTCCACCCCTGAGGCTTTATTCCCTGAGCCTCCCAATCTTCCTACCCTCCACCAGCCCCCCATATTTCCATCCTCTACCCCTGTATATAGCTTCCCACCCTTCACTCCCTAGCCTTCCGACCTCCCTTCTTGGAACTACTTCACCGAGTTTTAACCTTTATGTATCCTAAAGCCACCATCAAAACTTATCTGCCTTATATCCTATTCTTTAAGCGTTCTTCTTTCTAACAGAAAATGTCATCAACAAGGCAATGCTAGGTATAGATGTCTGATAATAGGTTGATGTGTTACATTTCAACAAAAAATATTAAGTAAAAAAATACACTGATTGCATGAAATACAATACTTGTGCTAGGAAAGCAAAGATACATGAGGAGTCATCTTGTCCTTCTCTCTTATTTTTTCTTGTCGAAATAACAAAAATGACATCATGCAATGAAGTCATCTACTTTGTCTTGACTTGAAATGAATTTGACTCTTCAAAATTAATCTACCTTGAAAGAACAATGGTCAACTACCAGTGAGGTTATTGGAAAGAATATGTTGCCAATTCTAAAGATAAATTCCAAAAGAGATATCTGCTTTAATTGAAAGAGCATATAGGCTTTGGCACATCTGGACAGGTAGAGGCTCAAATCTAAGCTTGACAGATGGTTAATATTAGGAAACTCAGCAAATATTTCCAAGTGTCAGATTCCCTATATGCATAAAGGGGATAAAATCACCTACCTTATAGAGTGAATGGATAAGATTCAATGGCAGGTAGAATATTTTAAACAAAGGAAGCATCTTAAATAAGTGGAAAGTTTCTCAAGAGTCAACCTTTTATTTCATAATTATGTCCTTATATGTTCATTTACACAATAAAAAGTGCTATTCTTTATAGTTATGCCTCCTACAGGTGACCAAAGACAGATAGGTTGGCAATCTGCCACTTAACTGCACACTTAAAAAATCATTAACTCATCTGAAAATTCCCCACAGAGCAGAACAGCTGGTCTTCTGTGGAATTTTTTACGTCCACCAATATCCAATATTGGGACTGGAAGGTAGCAATAGAATATCATCTTGTAGCAATAGAATGCCTACATTCTAGCTCTGCCCAGGGAGAATTGAGAAATGGGCAGTCCTGGGCTTACAAGTAAGAGCCATATTCTTTTTAAAGATGGTTCAAAGCCAGGTTACTGTAATTTATGCTTGTGCTGAGTAAAGACTTTAGGCTTGGTGCTTTTGGATACTTTTTGATGACCATCGGAGGGCTAATGTCTTCTAAAGTCTTTATGTGTGTGTTTGGGGCAGGGGGAGGGGTAGAGGCTGCTTTTCTAAGGCACAGTCCTGCAGTCTCATGGTACTATTTTGAGAGTTTACTTGTGATCTGAGAAATCTGTCTGGATTCCATTTACCCCCTTGTTATTTGGGCTCAAGTTGCTAAAAATTCTTAAAGCTCAGTTTCCATATTGGGAAAATAATAATCTCATCATAGGCTGTTATGAAGATGACAGAGTGATTAGGGGGTTAGAGGACAACATGAACCTGTTTAAAGCAAGGAGTGTAGTCCCTGGCACATACTAAGAACTTGGTAAATTCTGGTTCCCTTCTTTCTTCTACCCCTAATCTCAGATTCAAGATTGATCTTACCTTTGCTAAGTAAATTTTTATAGATAGAAATTTACTTAGCAAAGGTAAGTAATTTTACAGGTAACAGGAAATTTCCAGAAAAACAAACAGTCCAACAGAACTCGACAGATTTGTCGATTCCTTTCAACAGAGCCTCATCTGACTCACTCATTTATTTCATGTAAAGCCCCCTCCTCAGGGATGTCTTCCCTGACCATCCTACCTAACATAGCCCCTTCCATATCTTTATCCCCTTTCTCTGCTCATTTTTCTTCATAGTACTTATCGCTACTTGAAACTATACTATCCACATTTTGTTTACTCCCTGCCTTCCCACACTAATATGTAGGCTCAGGAACAGCAGAGTATTTATCCATCTTGTTCACTGCTGTTCTCTCAGCACAACATTTAGAATGGTGCCTGGATGCATTTGACAGGTGCTCCATAAGTATTTGTTGAATAAATGAATATAGAGGATATCTTAAATTTCACAACCAGTCTTAATTTCATCCCCTTAAAGTTTCCATTATATGGATAATATAATTTAATCTTTTGAACATCCTCTATGAGGTAGGAGCAGTCATGATCCCCTAATCTAGGCAAGAAAATGAAAGTTTAGAGATTAAGTAACTTGCCCCTTCTTTTATCTACCCCTAATCTCAGATGCTGGCTGAGAAAAGGTACTGGCTGGTTGGATTTGATTATCACCTGTGCAGTCACAGCACTCAGTCATTCCACATAAGACAGACCACAGCCAGAATGTCACTGTCAACACAGAAATACGGATTGGATTCATTCTAGGTTATTGAAATGTTCTGCATTGAATCCCTCCCACCCACCTGCCCCACTTCTAAACTTAAATTCTACTATATTTTGAACTGCCTCTCTCATGTCAAAATGCAAATGCTTCTGGGGATGGGTAACATTAAACTGTTGTTAGTCATTTACCCTCCTTGGAGCACGACAGCTAGAAAATAGGGTTGGAGAAAAGGAGCTAGAGTCTGGAGGTCTGAGGACTTGGGATGGGAAGTCTTAAAACCAGGATACCAGCATATAAGACTAATGATCTATTACAGAACTTTGCAAAGGTGACTCCACCTTGTAAACATTCCACATCCAGAGCTCTCTTACTCCTTAACACTGAGATGTTTTCCCTACACATTTTAGCATCTCCAGGACAGCACAGGTCTGGGGAATTGGTGGTTGACAGTACTTCTCTCAGTGTAAGAGAAGTCAACCAGACACATGATAGAAAATTGAGAAATTGCCAGAGGTTTTTTAGTGTTTTTTTCTTTCTCTAATGTATTTTCTTTCTGCATTAGTGAGAGTCCAGGAAAAGGTGCTGGCTGGTTGGATTTGATTATCACCTGTGCAGTCACAGCACTCAGTCATTCCCCATAAGACAGACCACAGCCAGAATGTCACTGTCAACACAGCAGATAGGACATAGATGTTTACTAAAAGGAAAGAACAAAAATAACAAGGAGGGAGGGAGGAAGACTGCTTCCAGGTTGTAATTTGAGAGGTACCACAGACTACCTGTTTCAAAATATCAGTCTTAAATCATAGGTTGAGATGTCCCCATTAGTGTTATTTCACTTCCAGGAAGAGATTGTCTCCAGAAGTCTCCCTTGCTTGAGAAGGCAGGAAGGGCACATTAAGCTTGGATTAGCTAGCTGTTGCCATAGCAACTGGAAGTAAGGCCCTGGGGGGAGGTGGGGGATGAAACTTTGGGCAAGTAAGTTTTGATGAGGAGGAAAAGGGACAGAATAAGAGACTAGACCAGGTGGAACCATAATTGGTAGCCCTGGGCAGCCATGGGGCAGTCATCTATAAAACAAAAAGTTACTACTCTAAAGGTACAATCTGAAATTTCTCCATCACAAAGTTAGCCATTGCTCACCTTAAAATGGTTAGTTCTCGCAGTCTTTAATGCATGGTTATTTAAAACTCTTAGCCCTTCTCATCCTCCAGTCTATTTCTGAAGCAAATATAATTGAATTTTTCCAAGCAGCAACAACAACAACAAAAATTAGACTCTACTTCTAGCCTTGCGTATGAAATTCAATTGACCAGATACCAAGATCTTTCTTATTATGTTTCCAGATATTCATCTGGGACAATAGATTGTAGTCGGGACTAGATTGCAGTTCATTAACAACAAAAAAAAGTGAATTTTACTAGTACAAAAAGTCAAACCTTCGAATGAAAGTTTCCAATGCAAAAACAAATCTTATAAACATATCTTAGAGAAGGGAGTATTTTTAAAGGCCTTCCAATTCTATCCCCTTCTCTTACAAAGGAGAGTGCTGAGTGCCAGAGAGGTTAATTATGTCCTCTAACCACCTAATGACTCTGTCATTTCTAATTATTGCTAGGGGGGAAAAAAACACCACACAGGAATTCCCAGTGCCCTCCATTTGTGTGCACTGAAAAATCAGTTTGCATGTCAGCAGGAAATGTCAGCATCAAGGCCAAGGATGTTTAATTTGTTCATAATAAGAATAATAAGAGCTGATGGGTATTGAGTACTTAAATGTGCCAGGCTTGGGGCTAAATGCTTTACAACCTGCATCTCACTTAGCCTCCAAATCATCCTGTAAGGTTTACCAGGTATTCACCCCATTTTACAGATGAAAACATCAGAATTGAGAGAAGCTAGGTAACTTGTTAGCAGTCAAACAACTAGTAAGGGACAGACTCAAGTCATCACTCGTTACCATGATCTTAAATCCTAACTCCTGGCTATTTTCATGTCTCACTTTCCCATGAGAAGACCGGGGATCAATAATCAACTATATTCATGAGCTTAATGCCTCCCTCTGACAGCTAAAGCCATTCCCAAGAAAAGTCATCCAATTATAGCCAACTAACCATATTCCCCAAGGATCTACATTTTAAAAAAATAACTGTTTTTCTGAAATAAATGAAAATCATATTCAATATGCAACATTTAAAAACACAAATATAAAGGAGAAAATTAAAATCTCCTATAATTATACCAAGGATCACATGCTGGAAAATCTTTTTTTTTTTCTTCCATTTTAAAGATCACTATACTTCTTGCAAAAATCAGCAGTAGCTTTTAGTATTTTCTACACGTGTCATTTAGCTATAGGGAAATTCACGTAGTGAACAACCACCATCAAAGATTATTTGCTCTTTAGATCTTCCCTTTATTCAACTGAAATCTATTTCTTGAATACGGGCTCTGTGCCAGGTGCTCTGCTAGTTGCTAGAACCCACTGATGGTTAAAGACAGGCCCTGGTCCTGCCTCGTGGAACCTACAGCCTAATTCTCTGAAAGGAGTTTTCAGGGTGTTTCACCTTAACTAGCCTCAAAAGATACAGATGCTTTTAGTCCATATGCCCAATTGAAATAATTGTTTTCCTCATCATGATAGATGGAGGGCTGATATAAAGTCAAGTCTCATAGCCTTGTACTGACACAGTATAATAAAACATTATTTTAAATTGTGGACCTGATACTCTATCGTGGGAAACATAGCTCACAGGCTGGGATTTTAGGGATTTACCACCTTAAAGATTCTTCCTATCCAGGACATGAATATTCCCTTGCTGCTAAGCTGGTAGCCTTACATGTAGAGGGACAAGAAATGGCCTCTTGGGCTTCGAATTCCTTTAACGTAGACAAAATGTGTCTTTAGTTAAACACTGCAGAGATTGATTGAAACATGTGACCGAAACCCATTATAATTAACACATGATGGGGCCTTCTCTCCTGAGAACAGTTGTTTATGGGAGTGAGGCTTCAGGAAATCTAAAAGCTGTGGGGATGGAGGAGACACTTATTAAGTCAGCCAGGGGCTCTGTCTTTGTTTCCTATTTCCGCTATAACGAATGGACAAAAGTGTCTTGCTTACACCAGTATACATTTATTCTCTGACAGTTCTGGAGGTCAGAAGCCTACAATGGGTCTGCAGGACTGTATTCCATCTGGAGGCTCTAGCAGAGAATCTCTTCTTGCCTTTACCAGCTCCTAGGGCAGTGATGGCGAACCTTTTGAGCTCGGCGTGTCAGCATTTTGAAAAACCTTAACTTAACTCTGGTGCCGTGTCACATATAGAAATTTTTTGATATTTGCAACCATAGTAAAACAAAGATTTATATTTTTGATACTTATTTTATATATTTAAATGCCATTTAACAAAGAAAAATCAACCAAAAAGATGAGTTTGCGTGTCACCTCTGGCACGCGTGTCATAGGTTCACCATCACTGTTCTAGAGGCTGCCCACATTCCCTGGCTCATGGCTCCTGTCACTCTCTGACCTTCCATTATCCTACCCCCTTCACCAACTGTGGTCTTTCTGTGTCGTGTTTATAAACACCCTGTGATTACTCGGGGCCCGATTAGGTAATCCAGGATAATTTCACCATCTCAAGAACCTTAATCCCATCTGCAAAGTCCCTTTTACTATGTACAGGAACTAAGGATTAGGCTGTGGATGTATTGGGGTGGGCATCATTTAGCCTACCACAGGCTCTAAAGATAAGCCTGAGTATTTCACATTTGTGTCCAGCTGGGACTGTCTGCAAAAAAAGGACTTGAGTCCCTCTCATTACCTTCTCTCTCCTCCTTCTCCAAAATCCCAGTTTCCACTCAACTCTGTCTGGGTTCAAGGTCTAAATCATTTTTCTTGAGCTCATCCTTCCTCTCACAGGCAGCAAGACATTGATGCCAGGGTTCTGTTTCAGCTACTCTTCCTTATTTATTTCACCATAAGCATTATCAGTGCCTGAGAAGCCCAAAGGAACTATTGCGTAATTGGATTTATGCTCAAAACTACCTACATCAGACCTTTAAAAGAAGTCTGAGTCACTGAACATTTCTCTTAGCCATTTAATTGCAGATTTATGGTTGCTTACTTGTGAGAAGATTAGGTCTGTTCAATTTTCAGAGAATGAACGCAAGAACAAAGGTCTGTCCTCTCTGATATAAGGTCTATAGGCATTTTGGTAACTGAGGCAAGCCAGTGGAAGAGCATTTCAGTGCCGACTGAATCATACATTTGGTCAATGGACCTATAGAAGATCTAGAAAAAAATAGTGCTGACTTGTTTTGCCTTCTGTTTTTGGTTGAAAGCTCCTTAGCAGAGGCATCTAGAGCAAAGACCATTACATTGATGTTACTACATACATGTCAGTGGTGGTGGTGCCCCTGCAGAAGGAAAAGCATCCCAAAGCAGAGATGACAAGTAGGAAGTGCACCTACTTCCCTAACCATTTGTCACCCAAGGCAGGCATCACTAATCAGTCATGCACTGTTGGTCCACAGCACCTGAGTCTGGCCTCAAAACACTTCCCAACTGAATGCCCCAGCCAGCCACTGCCACTGCCACTCAGCTCCAGTTGGCAAACAAATGGAGCTCTATCTGATGTCCCCACATTATAGAGTCAATGCCCTCCTGTTTCCAGGCAGTAAGGAAAATTCCTCCTACTGCAATCCAGCCATAAAACACTGATGCCTAGAACACCACTTTGGAGCTGGCAAAATCCTGAGAGAGGCTGCTTCAAAGTGAAGCAAATGATTCCATCTCCCATTTTCTGTTTGGAGACCTTGGGATGGGGGTGGGGGTGGGGACTCTTATCTTACTGCCTCCAGTTCTTCCTCTGGGGATCCCAGATAAGGGGACTTCTTCCCCCTTTCCCTCTATGGTACTTCTGTGCTTTGAATTCCTGCATTAAATGAGCACCCTTGCCCCCAATTTCTGCTTTTTCTTCCTTAATTATGTGGCTCTCTCCCTTTCCTCAAACTAGAATCCTGCTGGGCCCCCAAGAGCACCCTCTCCAGGGAGTACTTGGCAGTATTGTCAAACTCTTCAAAGGCAAGGGGAAAGAAACGCCAGCTCATCCATCCCTGTCTCTTTTTTCACCTTGTGGTTTCCACTCACAATAGCAGCCTTAGAGGTTATCAAACACCCCAGCGTGCTTTGACAGCTATTCATCCCTTGACGCCTCTGATTGCCTGGCATAATTGCGGACTGCGCTCCTGCTCCGTGAACATGGCTCCTCAGTGGCTTTCAGGCACTGGCTTGCTTTTACATCAGGGCTTGCCAGCAAATAGAAAAAACCCAGCTCATTCAAACAGCTCAGTGACAGGTGAGCCAGCCACATGAGAACATGGAGGCAGGGGGCTGGGGGTGGGGGAGTGGGAACCAGCATGTGCGACTGTGTGCTTGCTTTTTATTAAGAGAAAATGATTTATGCAGATGGCTTCCCAAATTTTTTAGCTAGGATCACAGGGAGATGTTTTGCTCTGGACCAAGGCCATCTGGAGCCTGCAAAATCCTGGGAGAGCCCGAATCAAAAGAGCAGATCGCTGCAGTCTCCCGATTTCATTTCAACGCCTTTCTGAACCCCAGTCAATAATCCAGCTGCACGCACTGCAGCGAAGCACATTCATCCAAGCTTTGTGTCTGAGTCGCTGCCTTCAGAGGGGGCTTTTCAGCGCGGATACAAGCGGGCTGATTAGCCTTCCTTGCAGGGTTCCGGCCCGGGAACGCCCATCTGAGCGCTGGCAATGCCGCAGCAAATGCAGCAGCCAGCGGGGTCACGCGGCGGTGCCCAGGAGACGAGTTGGCCTCCGCGCCCCCGCGCTGGGGCGCTGCGGCACCCCTGCTCTGGAAAGGGGCCAAGACAGGGAAAGCAGCCAGCAGCCACCGAGCCCAGAGCCCCTGCATGGGGGAGAGTGTAAACCTCCGTTAGGGGAGCTTAAGGGGATGCTGAGAGGCATGCGGGAAGGGCTTCCGAGGCGGGCGATCTGTGACTCAGCAGAAGTCAATGGCAAAGCCCTCGGGTGGGGAGGGAGCGGGACCGCAAAGCCTCGGGCCCTGTCCCTGACGTGGTATCACTCCACGTTCCATCCCAAGCCTCATAGTTCGCATTTAGAGAAACATGGGTGCTAGGTCTTTGTTTTTTTTACTTAATTATTTTTATTTTGAGAATATTTTTTAAAGAATAGAAAAGCACAAACGAATATAACTACCTACATACCTCCCAGCCAACATGTTAACATTTTGTAATGCTTGTTTCAAGACCTGTTTTTAAAATATTAGTGAAGTATAGCACAAGATGGACGCCTCTTTTAGCACCTTTATCTTCCCTCCTTGGTCTCTTCCCCTCCATGAGAGGCAACTACCTGAAAAAATTAAAGCACTTCCTTCTAACCCTCTTGCAGACTTTTGCCTACACATAAACAGTATAGAGACTATATAATATTGGGGGCGCATTTTATAATTTGTATGTTTCTGCACTTCTAATCAGTCATTTGTAGTCCCCCTCCCCCCTCCATACTGTGATGTTTACTTCTGTGTAGTGGTCTCCTTCAATCATTTTAACAACTGTGTGGCATTGGGTGGGGTGATTTCTAAGCCCCCACCTTGTCTTAACACCAAGCCAGTGTTTCTCAAACTGCACATTAGAATCACCTGGGCCACTTTACAAATGCAGATGATTTGCCTTGGGATTCTGTGATTTCAAAAAGGAGGATTGTGGGTGCCTGCTATGCATCTCCTGGTAGATTAGAAGCAATTTCATATCTTCCAACAGAATTATACCGACCAAAATGAATTTGCTAGGGACACTCCCTGAAACCTGCTGATAGCTGTGTCGAGGGATGACAAGAGTCTCTCTCCTTTATCTTACTGCTAAGACCCTGATGTTTATGGGCCCTAGCAACCAGCATTTCCTCACCTTTTTGTTCCCTAACAGAAATGGAGATGCCGCTATTGGGAGCAATATCAGGAAGATGACCCCGTCAGGTGAGGGGGGAAAACCTCAGAGAGTAGAGTTTGAAAGAAATTTGAATTACTTTCTCTTTTCATCATGTTGCCGCATAACAAGGGAGAAACTACTGCCAGGTAATTCTGCAGAAAATCTCCCAGACAACCGAATCTCCTTGAATTTTTATTTTTGCAGAATAGATTTATTGAACTGCCCCCTGTTGCTGTGCTAGAGAGAGGAGTCGTGGAAACCTGGGCCTTGCCCTCTAAGGGTCACTCTTTGGGACAGAGTTCAGACACTAAGATGACCTTGACGGTATTTTATAATCTTGTTCTTACTCTTTTCCCCATTCTTTATATGTAGCCACAGAGGAAATTACCTGGAAAGAACAATGCAATAAGGTGTAGTTTAACCTTCTGTTCTTCTCTAATACATTCAACAAATATTTACTGAGTGATCATTAGGTGCCAGCCACTGTGCTAGGTCATGGCCCAACAGTCACAGACTTTTTCCTCCAGTTTGGGATAAAGGCCGATGAACAGACAATTAAACAATAGGTATACAAGGTGCTCCAGCAGAGGAAAGCATAGAATGCTCTGGAAAAGCCGTGGAGGCTAGAGAGAGAGATAAAGCAATTTAGTGTCAGGGTCTCAGGCATACTTCCTAGAACAGTGGTTCTCAAACATGTGTGCATAGGATCATCTGGAGGGCTTGTTAAAACACAGCTGTCCTCCTCCCCCCCCCCCCCCACCCCTGAGGTTCTGATTTAGTAGATGTAGGGTGAAGCCTGATAATTGGCATTTTCAGTGTTTTGCCAGATGATACTGGTAGTCTGGGGACCACACTTTGAGAAACACTATCCCAGAGGAATGGAAGCCTTAGCTCCTCAAAGTACGGTCTGCAGACCAGCCGCATCACAACATGGGCCTCACCTGGGAACCTGTTGGAAATGTGGAATACTAAGTCTCATCTCAGATCCACTGAGTCAGGGTGATATCTATATCTATATCTATATCTATATCTATATCTATATCTATATCTATAGTTTGAAAAACACCTCTAAACCACTGGTTCTCCAGTATGGTTGCACATTAGAATCATCTTGGTAATAAAATAAAATAAAAATAGTGATGCCTAGCTTTCACCCTCAGAGATTCTGTTTTATTGGGGATAGGGTGTGAAAAACTCCCTCCCCCCCCCGGGGTGATTTTAATATTTAGCAAATTTTGAGAATCATCTGCCTAAGCAAAATGCAGCATGAGTAGGAGTTAGTCTCACAAAGAAAAGCAGGAAGACTGTTATGGAAAACAGAATGTGCAAAGGCTCAGTGGTAGAGAGAGCAAAGTGGGTTTAATGAATGAAAAGAGTTTAGTGAACTCAGAGTATAGTGTTAGAAAGGAGATGTGAGGAACTAGAGGCTAGACTAGAGGGTTAAAGAGGCCAGTGGTGAAAGACTACAGAATCTAAGGTAATTGGTTTTTCCTTGAGGGTTGGACACACTGAGTTTGCATTTTAAAAAATGATCAGTCTGTGTGCCTTTCAGAAATAAGCTTGGGAGTGTAGGAACAATGTGCCTGGTGTTAAGTCTAGGAGCTCTTTGACTATAAAGAGAATATTATTGCTCTTACTGAAAATTATTTCTTTCAGGAAACACTGCTCTTTAAGCTAAAGATGGGGGCAAAAGGATGGGTGCAGGGACCGATACAGACAGTACTGAAGGGTAGCAGAATGTCACCCCTAAAATATGCCACTTTAGCATGAGGATGATTTTGAGTTGAAAGCAATTGAGAAGAATCAGATACAAGAAAAGCTCTCTGCCCTCTCCCTAGTTGCCTAAAAATAGGACATAAATTTGTAAAGGTGTCCCCCCTCCCATCTGTCTCTACCAAACAGGACGTAAGTAAATTACCTGAGACAGCTCTAGACTCTTATCAGCACAGAGGCAGCACTGGAGGAATCTACTAAGATTAGCCCTTATCTATCAGTAGTGTCTCCATATATTTGCCTTCTCTTAATTTTTTGTCCCTTAGAAACTCAAAGTCTTTTCCCCTTGTTTTTGTTCCTTCTCCCAAAACGTAATGTTCCTTTGTTAAAATGCTATATAAGCCTAATTTTTAACCACCCCTGAGTACTCCAGGTGTATGAACGATGCACACATTAATAAACTTGTTTTTCTCTTGTTAATCTGTCTTTTGTCAATCTAATTTACAAGGCCCCAACCAGCAAAGCTAAAATGGATAGAGGAAAATATTTCTTTTTTCTCTCCCCTACAGTACCAACCAATCTCTAAGACTTCATTTTGGCACTTGTGTTTCCATCGTTCGGTTCAACCAATATCTACTGAGCACTGGGCACCAAACCCAGTGCTGGTGCTGGCGGAGCAGAATCCTGATTCCTTTGCTGAGTGGCAAGGTAGAGAACTCAGACAAGGGAGTGATTTTTCCCAAAAGTATTTGTTTGAGTCTGGTTAAAGATTTGACAGAGCTGTTAATAGGAGGATTCTGTGCCATCCAACTCCACTTAAGCCCTCAGCTAAACCATCAAATGGTCCCATTCACGCTGCAGCTGCAGGATTCCTGAGGTCATGCCAGTGGGCGCTGGGAATGCAAAGAGGACTCAGCCTTGGCTTCTGACACCCTATGAGCTTTGAGGAAGAACAAGTAGGCATTTGTTAGGGGATGGCTCACAAAGACACCACAGGAGAAGGGATTGTATGCCCCCACGGGATTCCAGGCCAAATGCAAAAACAAACAAACAAAACAAAAACTGGGGTAATCTCTGCTACCACAGCTTGTGTGACCTCACTTGCTCACTGCCTATGGAGGCAGCTGATGGCCTAGGATAGAAGCAAGGTCCCAAGCAGAGTGGGGGTGGCAGTGGAGTTGGTGTTCTATAGTCCATACGGTGAGGACTGTTAGGCCAAGCCAGGTTAAGGAAACAAAAGCTTTGCAAAGCAAGGAGAGGATAAAAGCATCTTTTGTGGGTCCTTTTTTGGACCATTCCTCCCCAGATGTGCCCAAGAGGGAAACAGTAAAGAAATAGCACAGGTGGAGTGGTAGAATTCCCTTATAAAAAAAATTTAAATGCTTTCTAGATCATTATTTGAGGAATTCAAAGATACCAGTAGATTCTATCATTGCCATTGATACTGTCTATGTTACTCAGGCATCACTTAATCAACTCCCCTTATACCGTGGAAATTAACACTTTTTCATGTTACAGGGTGACTTAGACCAAGTGTATAGAGCAGGATTACTCAACCTCAGCACTACTGATAGTTTGAAGCACATAATGCTTTGTTGGGTGGCTGTCCCGTGCACTGTAGTACGTTTAGTAGCATCCTTGGCTTCTACTCATTAGATGCTAATAGAACTCCTGGTCATGTTCCTGAAAATATCTCCAGGCATTGCCACATGTACCCTGGGGGCAAAATTGCCCCCAGTTGAAAACCACAGGTATAAAGGAAAGGTGGAAGAAGGTACTGATACAAAATCTTTAAAGAAAACAGAAAGGGGATTGATAGTCTTTATTGCTTAGAATTAGCAATTTCCATACAGGAAAGAAGCCTCAAATGACCACAGGCTTTGGTAGGATTTTAACCTTCAACATAAAATAAAAAAGCCTATTCTATCTAATAAAAGGGTAATATGCAAATTAACCATCACTCTGCCACAAAGATGGCAGTGCCCATAGCCACAAGATGGTGGCGGCCAGTCCTCTCAGCCCCATCAGAGTCCCCCAGTCCTGGGGGGCAGCCGCTGAGAGCGGGCAGTGTGAGCAGCCTGGCGGAATGCTTGCTTCGTGGCCGCGGTGATGAGGCAAATGTTCCACCCTGGCCGCGGAAGGCCTCTGGGCAGCAGGCACGGAGTGGTGGTGTGTGTGGGGGGGTCCTTTCTGCGCCTGGCCGCAGAGGAGGGCATCTGGCCAGGACAGGCACAGAATGTTTGCGTCGTGGAGACTCTGACAACAGGGAAGAGGAAGTCCCACCCCCACAGAATCAGCCAGAATCAGCTGTTGGTTAGACAGCTCTCAGAGGCCTGACAGCCAGGACTCTCATTCACCTGCATCTCAGACTGTGACAGCAGGGAGGTGGGACTATGTCTAAAGAGCAACTATTGATACAACATAGCTCTGTAGCCAAAAGAAGCCAGCATTATTGACAGAAAATGTCTGAAGACCAACGTGCGTCTGATCTTGAAAGATCAGGCAGGCAGGCAGAGGCAGTTAGGGGCAATCAGGCAGGCAGGCAGGTGAGTGGTTAGGAGCCAGCAGTCCCAGATTATGAGAGGGGTGTCTGACCACCAGTTTAGACCCCATCCCTGTGGGTCAGACATATCCTAAGAGGTCCCCAATTGGAGTGGGTGGGCTGAGGGAACCCCCCCTCCATGCATGAATTTCATGCACCGGGCCTCTAGTGTAGTAATAAAAGAGCAAGTCATGTTTATAGCTAGTCAATTCAGTCATTAACCCAACTGTCCATTAAATTGCATTCAGAAGGCATCTTCTCTGCTTTGACTATGTGCTTAGTATTGCCTAGGTGCTCAGGCAGCCCACACACTATCAGAATTATTTTATTAAACAGTAATGCCCCAGGCAACTCCTTCTGGGAGAGCATTAATGGTGTTACACAGGAGGTATCAAGAAGCAGAATACAGAAGTTAGTTTCAGCTAGACCCAGAGATGGAAATGACTTTTCCCATGTCCATGCTTCTCTCATTGTAATGGTGCACCAAAGAATGGCTGATCCCCTGGAGAAAACATACCTGCCAAAGTGAACTCAGATATAAAGATTCAGAAGATGAGAGATCTATGGCAATAAGCAGCCATCTTAATTAAGAAGAGAAGCAAACAGGCTGCGCACCATGAAAGAGTGGAAAACGAAACCCTTACAGAAGCAAGAGATGAGAACATTCTTACTAGAATGTAAACTCTATAAGGGTAGGGATTTTTTTTCTCTTTTGTTCACACTTTTATCTAGACCTCTACCCCCAGTGCCTAGAACAATGCTTGGAGCTGGTAGGCATTCAATAAATATTTGTTTAAATGAATTCTGCAATTATTAATAAGGGATCTGACACAAGAAACATTAACCCCAATGCTGTATAGACTATGGGATCCACAGAGAGTTCTAAAACTGTACTACTCTTAAGATTATTCCCTTAAAATGCTCAGACCAGTATGGATATTCCAAATAACTCAGGAGATACCTTAAAGAGGCTCCAAATAACCAAATTTAAATAAGTGGAAAATAATGATGGTTTGAGATTATTATTCATTGAATAAAAATTAATCCATAAATCCATACTTATGATTTGATGATTGTGATACTCAAGAAGGGGGAAAAAAAGATAGGGGCATGGCGTTGGCAAGATAGGTAGAAAGCTTATTTTATTTATAGAAGAATGCCAGTTAATAAATGTAAAAGGAATGACTGAATTAGAAAAATCTTCATTTTCAAGCATCAGTATAATCACTGATTTAGAGACAGATCATAAGTGTTTCTAAAATCATTGGGTGAAATGTTGTTGGGAATTAGCATATTCAGACAGTCTTAAACTCCACCAATCTATTATTTGCCACAAAGGAGGAATGCTAACTTTATAATGAAGAGAGCTGCTGGATTCTAATCTAATCGAATGATCAAACTTAGCACCACCAGTAATGAAATTAGATGCTTGCAGCCATTCAGTGGGAGATATATAGTGTTTCTATATGTTATCTAAAGATGCTTAATAAACACTCCCAATAACTTGATGGCTTGAAACAACAGTAACTATTTATTATTTCTCATATTTCTGTAAGGAATACAAGAAGGTTTTGGCCAGGAAGTTCTAGCTTGGGGTTTCATGTGGTTGCAATAAGATGTCAGCTGGAAAAATATCTGAAGGCTTGACCAGGGATGGACTGTCTACTTTCAAAATGCTACATGGCTGGCCAGTTGCTGTTCAAATGTTGGTTCTTCTCCCCATGGGCCTCTGCACAGAGCTGTTTGAGTGTCCTTATGGCATCACAGCTGGTTTCCCCTAGAGCTGGGGAATCAAAAGATCAAGGTAGAAGCGCAATGTCTTTCTAACCTAGGTCTGGAAATCACACATCACCACATCCACAGTATTCCATTGGTCACATAGACCTGACCTGATTCAGTGTGGGTGGTACAACACAAAGGCATGGCCACCAGGAGGTGAGGAGCATGGGGGGCTATTTAGAGCATGACTTTCACAGTCATTCATCCTGTGTTTTTTATAATAAAGGTTTAAACTCAACCTAATCATGAGGAAATAAGCAACAAATCCAGAATGCAGGACATATTATGAGACAATCATCTCAAGCTTTAAAAAAAAGTCTTAAACGATCATTTTAAAAAGTGGGATTGCCCTAGCCGGTTTGGCTCAGTGGATAGAGCATTGGCCTGTGGCCTGAAGGGTCCTAGGTTCAATTCCGATCAAGGACACATACCCGGGTTGCAGGGCATGCAGGAGGCAGCCGATCAATGATTCTCTATCATCATTGATATTTCTCTCTCTCTCTTCCTCTTCCTTCCTCTCTGAAATCAATAAAAATATATTTTTAAAAATGTTTAAAAAGTGGGATTGTTATTAATTAAAAGACACAAAGAGAAAAGGCAACCAAATGTAATATATGATCCTTTACTTGATCCTAGAATGAAAAGAAAAAAGCTTTAAAGGACATTTGGGGGACAATTGGGATAATCTGAATATAGACTGTGTATTAGGCAATAATTTGTATCAATATGTCCACGAAACTTTGCACAACAAGGTTCCTAATAAGCAAAAACTCAAAAGAGCCCAGATGATATGGATAACAAACTGCTATATTTAGATAACGTAATACCTAATCAATAATAAAAAGGAACAAACTACTAATACACCCTACAACCTGGGTGACTATTTCAGAAATATGAGAGAAAAAAGGTAAACTAAAATATGCATACCATATGACTCCCTTTATATAAAATTCTAGAAGAGGCAAAATGAATCTATGATGACAGAGATGAGATCAGTGCTTGCTTCTGGACATGAAGAATATTGGAAGGAGCACGAGGAAATCTTCTGTGGTGATGGAAATGCCCTTTATCTTGATAGAAACATGCCTTGGTAAGTAGGGGCATGGATGATATGCATTTGTCAAAACCAACTGAGCTGTATGCTTATAATGTGAGTATTTCTCTCTATATAAATCATATCTTCATAAAAATTTATTTAAAAATTATGTCAGTGTTAAATTTTATGGATATAATAATGATATTGTGATTAGGAGAAATACTCTAAAATATTTGTGGGTGAAGGATTATGATTTTTGGAATTTATTTTCAATGGTTCTGGGGGAAATAATGAAATGCAGAGATATCAAGCAAATGCAGCAGAATTTAACAATTACCAATTGCACTTTTAATAAATTTTTATGTAGGCCTGAAATTTTTCAAAATAAAAAGTTGGGATAAAAAGAAATAATAATTTTAAAAACTGCTCCCTTAGCCATCATTTCCTCAATAAGAGGAACAAAAACTGAAGTTGACTACCACTGCACATTCTTTCTAGTTTATTACAATTAAAAATATCCAATCCCTCTATAAAATTTTTATTATGGAATGTTCTATTTATCCTTTTGAGGGGGCAAAAAAATGTAAGAATCAGTCTCATAAGAACTTTGGTTAAATGTAGCAGGAGATATGGGATGCTTCCAGCAACTTTCTGGGCTACTACCTGAACTTCACCAGGTTCCTTCTAACATTTACTGGACATATAAAATGCTTTCATTTACCTAAACTTTTAATATTTTTCAAATTTTTTCATCTAAGTGACTATTTCGCAAGACTTCTGCATAGACTGAGTTGGCAGTTCAGATGATCTGCCAACTGCTCAACTTGTGATCTAATTTGTATTCCAAGATTATCAAGCATAACCTTGGTCTGGAAAGAGGCAAACACAACTAATTGATGGTGCTCTTGTCATAAACATCACAGGTGAGAAAGGGCAGGTGCCTGGCTTGTGCTCAGATGGCACCCCATGGAGGGCAAAGGCAGAGCAGCTTTAATTCACTATGTATATTATACCGTCTGTCAGAGGGGTGAGAAAACAGAGATGTGAATTTATAGGGTAAATGTGTGAAAAGAAAATGATATGCCAGGTTCAAGTAGAGGATATGCCAGGTTCAGGAGAGATTTACTACAAAGATTGTTTCAGAGGAAATTCTTTCAGAAAAATGCAGGGTCCAAATTTTGTTACTCTTGGCTCAAAAGGCAATGTGAAAAAAAATTTTTTTTTCTATTGCAGAGTGCACATAGCAAGTAAGAAAATGGGGACCCCGGAGGAAGTATTCTGTCAAGGAATTACAAAATAGTCAAGGAGGCCAAAGGAAAGTTTTTAGGAACCAGACAAACGTCTTCTAGAAAAATACCATAAAGGTGACCTATGTGGTTGCCTGATAATGAAAAAAACTTGATTCTTTCCTGAACTAACCTCTGCTTCTGGGTTAGTAGCAACACTGGGAAGAAGTAATCTCTATGTCATATTAAAGACCATGTAAAATTGTGTATCTCTGTGAAGATAGAGATTCTCTTATCAAACCTACAGGCCCAGCTGGATCTATGGGCAGGTTGAGCAGGGAGTCATCAGAGCATGGATCTTAAGAATACTTGGGAGTTCTCCATACCTGGCTTCAGATTCCTACCACAGTGTCATTCATAGAGGTTATTAACAATTGCATTGAGTTTACAAAGTGCTTTAAGTTTATCAAGCTCTTTCACATACCTCTCCACATTTGGACCTCACCATTCTGTAAAGCATGTACAGTGGGGATTTTAATCTGTGTTTTATAGATGAGGACATTGAAACTCAAAGACACTGAGTCTTGCCCAAGGTCATATAGTTGAGACTCAAGTTCTGTCTTCCCATTCCTCTTTCCATTATGTTCCTGAATAGACAGGCAGGGCATGGTGGCTAGGTAGGGAAGGATGGCTCTTGGAGTGCCTTTTAGACTCCCTCAGCATGATGACTTGGATAGATTTAACAAATTATATGGCTAGAGACTTATTTGGCAAAAGACATCTGGCCTTGAGGGACAAAATTAAAAAGATGTATGTTTCATTTGGAAGCAATTTGTTTTGGCTAAAAGAAGGAAGAAATCAGGCAAGGGTGGAGAATTGCAAGAGGCAGATGGGGTCCAGAATTTTGTGCATGAAACAGGTGGACAAAGAGAACAGATCCTTGACCATAGACAGTCTTAGAGATAGGACTGTATCCAACAGGTCACACCAAAGGCTCAGCGTCCATTACATCACTTGGGTAAGGGTAATCTGGGGACAGCATTTCACTCCTTCTTCCCAGGAGAACTGCTTTCCTGAAAGTATTCACTTCAGCAAGCTAAGGGATTCCTAGACATGCAGCTGAACTATTGTTTCTTTATCTACCTTGCTTCTTCTGTTTGCTTTACTATGCAGTATGGATGAAATTGGACCTCATTGGTAACTAGGAGAAGTGAGTTCAAGCCACAGCCCTAGCAGGCCTGTGTCACAACTCCTGTGTGACCTTCAGCCTCTTCGGATTTGGTTCAATTACTGGGAAAGTTCTTAAACTAAGTCTCCCCTAGATCTAACATTCTGTGAGCCTCAATGGAACAAGACATAGAAAATGGCTCTCTTGGTCCCTCTTGTATCTGACCTTTCAAAGTCATCTGGTCAATACTTGTGCCCCAATTTTGTCCATCTAGGGGTACCTGGACATATGCAGAGAAAACTCCACCATCTTGATGGGCACAGTTCTGTTAGGAAGTGCCTTGATCTTCATTTCTACTTTTTAAGAAGCTCCCCAGTGCTACTTCTTTCCCTGCCCCCTCAGCATTCCAGTGGCAATAACTCATTAGTCTTCAGATGGTCAGTGAAGTCCTTTAGGTTCCTTCCTGGAATCTTGCCCTGGACTTCTTGAAGATTGACCTGTCATTGATAACGTGGGATAAATGAGAGATTATTTGTTACTACTACTAATACTTTATGTATTGGTTTTCTGATAGTTCAATGTTTATATAAGTTAGAGTGGACACAATTGGAGAAGACAGTGGTTAATTCACTAAGAATTGTACATAACTTTGGGTAGCCCATGGTTGTGTGTAATATACAAGAAGGTCTTTTCTCGTGTCTCCTCCAGTGGAAAACAGTCTTTTAATTGATGGTACCACCTATGATTGTCTCTAAGGGTGGCATTTCAGGCCAAACAGAGAGAAGAGTGCTATGGGGTGGAAGAGGCATTTTGACCGTCCAGTGGGTTGGGCTGAACCTAAGCATTATGGTTCTAAGGAAAATGGGTTCTGTTTAAAGCACTGTAGCCAGGCTATTGACAGGTCCTTATTTTTATCATCTCTACTATATTTTGCTGACTACGACTGGTGGCATTGCTTAGTTGATAAAATAAATAGGTTCATGAATTTCGTGTGAGTGTATACAAAACTATGATAATATGATTATAAATGGAACATAAATATTTATCAGAACTAATAAAACTGTCTAAGACCCTGGGCTCACCTACCTAAATAGATCCTCATTATATTTATAGTAACCCACAGTTAGATATATGGTTAGATCAAGCAAGGAGATGGGTGAAAATATTCTGCTAAACTACAGTCAGGCCCCCAAAATAAATAGTTCTTGATTTCTCTGCTGGGTGGTCTAAGAATGTTACTACAAGGTAAATGAAAATTTTCCAGTAGCCCTAAAGCATCTATGACTTCTCACACACAGAATTGCATTATGTTTATGTGCTTAGCTCCACATAAAGGCAGTGATAAAAGGAGTCATTGACTTTGGATTTTGCATGCTGTAAAGTTAATGTCTAGCTACACAGTAGTCACTATTCTGTGTATTTCAAACAGAACTGGGGGAGAGAGCAGTATATGGACTAGTCATTTGGGTTCAAATATATAATTTTACCCACCTTCAACTCCGTGGGCTTTCCAACATTCACAGCAGGTCACAAACCTAAGTTTGCTTTTAAATTAAGTGATGACCTGTCATAAGCCTGTAATTCTTTGAAATCCAATATCTGCTTTGGTGTTTTACGGCCAGAAAATCCATACTGACATGTCATTTATTTCCTTTTCTGTGTTAGAAACACTCCAGAGGCTAATTCACAGTGTCATTTGCTTAGGGGCCATGTTATTGAAGGGCTGAGATTTTCAGAGAAAAACAATTGCTTAATTGATACAGAGTCATGATGAGTGAGGGGCTGTTAGGCTAATGAGGGGTAACACAGGCCTCTATAGCCACGCTCTGTGGTTGCCTGGTGCTGCAAATTCTTGCAGTGAAAGTGGCAATTTCAGTGCGTGGCCCATAGGTGGCTATGATTAGTGTTAAAGAGAATAAAGCCAATGATACACAGACATGATAGATAGACCATCATTTTGATGGATTGTTGCTGCCATATAGATTAGTTAACCCTAGAAATACAATGAGTATTCTTTTGATTTAAAATTATCCAAGTCAGTTTTGACTCTCAGATCTCCATGTTCCTCTCCTCCAGTTCCCAGTCAAATAAACCTGTTCTTTCTTTTATTATTGGACCAGTCTTCTCTGCCCGCCAAGATGCCAGCAAGCTAGTCTGAAAAAATTGCCTTTGCCAAGGAAATCACAAAGAAATCAAGAATTTAAAAACAGTTTTCTTTTTTTTTATGGCCTAGAAGGCCCCATGTGATCTAGTCTCCTCCTCATCTCATACCACTTTCTGCCTGGTTCTGTCATACATGTTGGAATGCTCCTCATCCTCTCTTAACTAAGAATCTTTGAACATGCTGTTCTTCTGTCTGGACCACTTCTTTCTCCAACTAATTCCTGTTAATTAAACCATATTTCACCCATTCTCAAATATTCAGTATTTTACCAAAGAAGTTATTCTTTAATTATATATATATATATATATATATATATATATATATATATATATATATTATTGATTTCAGAGAGGAAGGGAGAGGGAGAAACATCAATGATGAGAGAGAATCATTGATCGGCTACTTCCTGCACAACCCCTACTGGGATCCACCCTGCAACATAGGCATGGGCCCTTAACCACAGTTGAACCTGGGACCCTTCAGTCCACAGTCCCATCCTCTATCCACTGAGCCAAACCAGCTAGGGCCAAAGAAGTTATTCTTGACACCCCTTCCCCCCTCAGCACATTACATGGTCTACTATGAGCTTCTCTATAGCCTCTTACCTTCATGACCATTATTCCTTTGATGGCACATCTATCCCTCTGGAGGATGAGTTTCTTAAATACTGGGATTGCATAATTTTTATCTCTGTGTCCTTATTACTTAGCCCAGAATCAGGAACACGGTAGACTTGACAAGTAGTTGTTGAATTAATAAATAAATGAGAGTGAGAGAAGAAATGCATGGTGTTTTCCAGTGGCCATATTGCCTTTCAAAGTATAGTTTAAAAGGATGCCAATTATGCAAGTGTGGTGATACCTCAGGTGTAATGGAAACAGAGAATCTTTCCATGGGGGTCAATGAATCTATCTGCTGGTTAAGAACAACATTCTTTTTCTTTTCTTTAATGTTTTTATTTATTTTTTAGAGAGAGAGAGGAAGGGAGAGAGCGAGAGAGAAGCATCAATGTAAGAATGAAACATCCATCAGCACACCCCCTACTGGGGATTGAGCCCACAACCCAGGCATGTGCCCTGACCAGGAATCCTACGGGCAGCCTTTCCGTGCATGGAACGACACTCAACCAATTGAGCCACACAGGCCAGGGCACAAACGACATTCTTTTTAATGGTCATTATTCTGTACCTCTCTTGATGAGCTTCACCACCATTGAGACTACCAGTAGTATCACACTGGTAGCAATTTCAGTTACAATGCATGTCTGCCATCTACTGGTCATATTGGGTAGTACTGTGAAACCTATGACCACACATTTTCATTTCCTTCAGAATCTTCTGGATTTGAAAGCTGGGGGGGGGAAGGGGGGGGGGGGTAGATTCCAACACACCAAACCGTTCCATTTTACAAAAGGGGAAGCCATTTCCTGTGGAGAGTATATGATCACCCAGGGCCATGCAGCTAGTTGCTGAAAGAGCTGGAATGGTCATTTAGGCTTCCTGACAAAAGCAGGATCTTTTTTGTTATTGTTTTTTTTATTATAATTCTGGATGCTAACAGAAGTACATCTGGTGAACAAGGCTGACTTTTTCCAAAATGAAGCGGAACAGTTGAGACTTGTTCTAGTTTACATGCCAGTAATCTTTTACCCCCTTGTTTAAAGCTCCTCACGTTCCAAAAAGTACAGGATCTGATTTTCTGCTTTCTGTCCAAGTATTTCCTGGATCTGAAGACAGCTTACGGGTCATGTGGGAAAGACTAGACTTACAAAACTTGGAATTTCACACCAAAAAGTTAGGCAAAGATATGGTGCAGGATGTGTGTTGCATGCCATTGGATCACATGCCATCATTAAGACTCAGAGGGATTAGAAACACACCAGAAGTTTATGTTCCGAGAAGCTGTGATCTTCAATGGAAAAACTGACACATCATAATTGAAAAAGCTAGGAACTGCCTTCCTCATCAGAATAAACAGAAGTGACATAAAACCTTCCAGAAAGGCCCGCTCTGTGAACCTGGTGGAGTTGGCCGCAGAAGCACTGTATTCTCCAATATATGCATATTTTTTTTATTTTTTAGCTGCCCCATGGGACTGGATTTAACCATAGTCATCTTTTTATTGAAGTGTGGTTTGTATGGGAACATGCCTCTTAACATTCCAGGGATCAACGCAAAGTTAAAACAAACCAAACATCTCAGTACCTGCCAGGAGGACTCTTGTCTTTCCCTAACGATTCTCAGAACCAAGCATTTCAGGGACTGGGCTGCTGAAATGAAGGAAAGATGTGGTTGTCTGAAATTTCTCCTTGGGAAATTGGGGAAATTTCCCTGGAACTTTTTGGCTCTCAGGGTACTTTTTTAATCTTCTGTACTCACTAATGAACATGTTCAGGCTGGTCATTTTGTTTCAAAAGTAGCACCTTTAAATGCCCTGGGACAAACCTGATAAGGAAAATAGTCCCCACTAGATTAAAAATCAATAGAGGTACTAATTCAGTCCCTCCAGGGTTGTGACCCAAAAAAATCTTCCCCTAGGGAAAATCTTACATAATAATAGACAAACATGTAAATTGACCATCCCTCCGCTATGCTCACCAGCCAATCAGGAGAGTATGCAAATTAACCCAACGAAGGTGGCGGTTAATTTGCATACGTAGGCCCGAAGTGGTGGAGTGAAGACTGAAGGCTCCGGCTGGAGCAGCGAAGACTGAAGGCCTGGGTCCTGGGTCCCAGGTGCCAGAGGAAAACCGGTGCCGGCAGCCAGGGGAAGGGAAGGCCTATTGCACGAATCTCTTCGTGCAACAGGCCTCTAGTAAAAAATAAAATGCTATGGGAAATGTCATATCAGTATTCACTCAGTTATTCCTTTCTCATGATAATCTCACCTCTGGTCTCAAACACTAGTGTGGGGAGGGATGGTCACCATTGCCCCATCCCCCGATGTGATCTGGAATGTCCTTCCTTTGAACCTGAATCTCTGTGCACCCTTTTCATCTCAACACGGTGCCGATGGCTGAGGGCAATGGCACTGCCCTGATGGCAGAACTGTAGATCACTGCATGGAAGTATGCTCCTCAGTGAAGGAAAGAATGAGAATATTTGTCCAGAAATTCAGTGTGGCATTATATTAGGCCCCAGAGGTCCAAATGAGTGCCCAAGGCCAGGTGAAGTTTCCTGTACTTTGGTTATTCCTACCACCGCCATTTCCCTCTTAGGAATGAACTCAGAGTTATTGAACTCTATATGCTCAGATGTCCCAGATAACCTAGGGACAGTGCTCAATGCAAGTGACAACTCTCCCCTTACAAGACCCGTGAGGGACTTAACAGCTCAGCCCCCTCCACCCTCCTTCCTCTGATCCACAGGAGGCACAGGTAACCAGAGCCTCCTTCTCCCTTTCTAGCCCTCCCATAATTCCACACCTGCCAACATAATTCCTTTAATTTCCACCTATTTCTACTTTTAGCTGCATTAACTCCAAATTCATTTTCATCTCTTCCCTGACTCACCCTGTTATTTCATAGTCATCAATCAAGATCAAGCAATCCAAAATAGCCTTGCAGACTTGCCTTGAGATACAGGCTCAAAAAACCCCCACAAAATTACTGACCTTAATCCCCCTTCCTGGCCCTGCAAGGAGGGTATATGGTAGTGGGATTATCATGCTACATATTTGGACAGTTCCATATTTACCAAAAAGTTTAGTTTGACTTAATTTAGGTTTACCTTACATGATTTAAAAATAAATTCATATCTTAAATTCATTCATATGGACAATCTGATACAGTTGTTTTCAAAACAAAAATCTATAATAATAACAGCGTAATATGCTAATTAGACTGGGCATCCTTCCGGACAACCTTCCGGACGAAGCTGGGGCTGCGAGGGAAGCTTGGGTCCCGGGTGCCAGAGGGAAGCCAAAGCCAGCAGCAGGGGGAAGGAAGGCCTCCCCTTGCATGAATTTCATGCATCAGACCTCTAATAGCATAACAATGATTAAAAGTGTGGGCTCTGGCTTTAGACTGCCTGGGGTCAAGTTTGCCACCTCTGATCTGGGGGACCTGTGCAAGTAACTTAACCCCTCCAAAACTCAGCGCTTTCATTTATAAAAGGCAGATAGTAATAATAATACTTGTCTATCAGACTGTTAGGATTAAATAAGATGATGCCTAAAATGCACTTAACATAGTATCTTGTGCATTATACATTATATATTTTTAAGATACATAAATTCATGTTATATGGCAGGCACTTCACATACACTATCTCATTTAATCTTAAATAATCCAAATGTTGTAGAATGCTGGCTCTCTCCTGAAGATGAACTGTCTACACAGCTTTCTCAAGGAGAGTTTGCTGAATCACATACCCCAGAGTCTGGAGGCAGAAGCAATGCCCTGCTTGTTCCACACTGCTATTTCTCATCTATTGTCACTGGCTCCCCCTGTAAAAACTCCTACTCCCTCAAGACTCATGCTTTTGAGTCTACCACCCTCTCCTCCTTGTCACTATTATATACCAAAACCAGAATCTCACGTCAATATCCTGTCAAAATTTATATTAATACCCAACATCCTGGTTGCTGGGATCCTTGAACTCTTTTTAAAAAAATCTTTATTGTTGAAAGTATTACATATGTCCCCTTTTTTCTCCTATTGACCCCTTATAGCCCATTTCCATCCCCTGCCCTAAGCCTTCACCCCCCTGTTATCTGTGTCCGTAGGGGTTCCATGAACTCTTCATCTCCATTCACCTTCTCCTCTAATCTCCACTTTGGTTGTGTGTTTTCTCTGCCACTCTCTGGACCTTATTATCACCCAGAGCAATTCTTCTACCTTCCAAATCAAGAACTCAGATACTTCACAACTCTTTTTCTTCTAGGTGGCCTCATTCATTATTTCTGTTAACCAGCTTCTTGAATTCATCTGACCACCCTCACAACTTCTCACTTATCAGTGTCCTCCTTCCTTCACTGCCTTCTCTATCCTACTTATATTCAATAGTAGAGGCCAGATGCATGAAATTCATGCAAGAGTAGGCCTTCGCAGCCCCGGCCGCCTTCACAACCCTGGCTTCGTCCGGAAGGTCGTCTGGACAGTCGTTCCGCTGTTTGGCCATTTGGCCACTTGCATATTACCCTTTTATTATTATGGATTGTTACTGTGACCGCTCTCTTCAACTTCCTCAAGTCCCTGGCCCCACTGTTTTTTCATCATACTGAATTGATTTTTCTCAAGTGAATCTAGCTATTGACCAAGGTTGCTGAGCATCACTGCAGAAACAGCAACAGGACAGTGTTGTCATTATGTGTTCATGGTCAGCATCCTCAACAGGACATGAAACACTGCCAGAAATTCTACTGAGTTTTACCAGTTCTCTCTCTTATTCTCCACGGTGAGGATTCTATGGCTTCTCCACTGTCCTCAGTCCTCCAATATCCTCACATCCCTCAATACTCAAAGCAAGTGGCGTCAAATCTGACTTCACAGAGAAGATAGAGGCCCCTCAGAGGGGGCATCCTTCAACTTTCCACCACTACATTTGCAGTCATTTGTCCACCTTGCCTTCTGCCATTGGAGAATAGGGGCCCTTCTTTCTAACTAAAGCTTATCCCTCCACCAGTCCCTGCCTGTTTTATCAGAGAGGGACCTTGCTTTATACACTATCCTCTCTGTCTTCTAGCATAAATCTTTTGCTCTATATTGCTTCTTTCCCATCAGCTTTTAAATACCCTCAAGACTTTTTCATCTCATAAATCTGGAAACAACACTGAAATGCATATCTGCTTTTCTCCATTTCACAGATGAGACAATGGAGGCTCATGGGGATTAAGGAGAAAGGGATTGAATAAGGCCCAAACCCCAGGACATTACAGCCATACACAGTACCTGTCATTATGATGCTGTGGTATGTCCTATAGCAGCTGTGGACTGTGTAGATCTCTATTTTAGGTATGTTCACTAGAGGAATGGATTGATTTCTACTGATCAATGCTCCAACATCATGACTTTCCCCAAGGCCCCAAATGATAAAGAGAAAAAGTTGGATAGATCTAATCTGTACTTTGGTTGTTCCATCTGTAAAGTATAACTTATAATATATATTCTTTCCACCTCCTTGTCCTCCTACTCACTGCCTCCATTTCTCATCAGCAATGTAATAGAGATGGCATATCTCTTCCCTACGGAAGGTTTTCAATTGCTGAGGGGGACGGTGCTACATAAATGCTCAATATAGCCATCCTTTTTGACCATTAACTCCCTGCCTGTGCTGACAGAAACCAGTGATGTGGATGAAGCTGGGTTCATTTTATTTAGAAGGAAAAAAAATAGAGCAAAGGGAAGAAAAATTAGGTAAGCATCTGGAGGAAAGACTCAGAGAAGACCCAAGTAAAAATGTGACCAAGCAATTAAATCAACATCCTCCACTGCAGCTATTTGTGGCTGCCCTTTGTTAGTCTTAGACCCAGGAGAAAACAGGAGGGGTATAGAGTGTGGGATATTATTAAAGGAAAGAGAATGAGAAGTAGAAAAGAAGTGAGGGGAATGTGAGTCTTACAAGGAAGATAGAAATAACAAAATAAAAAAAAGAAAGATGAACCAACAAAGCTAATCTCTCCTTGTCCATTATATATATATATATGATGTGGAGCATAAAAAAGAATACTGCATGTCAATGTTCAGTCCTTGAATGTTCCTATTCCTTTTCTGGTAAAGATGGTAAAGCCTCTAAAACAGCGGTTCTCAACCTGTGGGTCACGAACAATGAAAATACATCCTGCATTTCAGATATTTACATTACGATTCATAACAGCAGCAAAATTACAGTTATGAAGTAGCAACGAAAATAATTTTATGGTTGGGGGTCACCACAACATGAGGAACTGTATTAAAGGGTCGTGGCATTAGGAAGGTATAGAACTGAGAGGAAGAAAACTAAAAGATTAAAATGCAAAAATTATTTTGCTTTTTACAATGGAATAATTGGAAAGCTTGAGATGAAATGAAATTTGGAACTAAGTAGATATAAAGTCTAAAGTTTTAAAGTGTAGACAGAGGTGGTACTGGGGTCAAACCCTGGATTTTCAGCTAAGTAGCTATGTTAAATTGGTCAGGTCATACTTACCTATCCAAGAATCAGTTTCCTAGTTTATAAAATTATGGGGATTGACTAGATCAGCTATTCTCAAACTATGGGTCATGTTCCATTAAGAATCACTCATTTAAATGAGAGATGTTATTGAGTAAGATTGACTGAGCATGGGGACAGTGTGAAAAGAGAAGAAAATATTGAGAAATACTGGATTTTCTCAAGGATTTCTTCTATAAGATACATAATAAGATATTTTAAAGAACTGGCTTTGGACCAGTTTTACCTTTATAAATTTTTACAAATTAGGTCAGTTGAAGGGAATATATGTAGAATCTGTCATATCTTCTTATGTGCACTTAATTGAAAGTTGAATATAAAGAAAAGGATAGCAATAGCTAGCAGAAACAAAGGCTTGGAAGAATCCATAGGAAGTCAAAGTCCCTTTTATCTTGGTGTGTGTCTTCAGATAAACAGAGAAGAGGAGACAAATAGTTTTTTAATTACTATTAAGTTGCCTGGAGTCAGGGGCAATGAAGAATGAATAGCAATCAGTCTTAAATCACTTTCTTTGCCAATGAGCCACAGATATCAGAGACCAGTTCCAGTCCCCAAAGAGCAGAGCACTGGCAAGGGAGTCGATCTAAACTAGAAAAGAGAAATAAGAATCATGCTCCAAGGCATAGCAAGCACACAGGGCTTTCCACCCATGATGTGGTCCTTGCCTACCTCATCTGAGTCATCCTGCCTGTGGTAGGCAGAATAATGACCATCCCCAACACCCAAAGGTGCCTACACCCTAATCCCCAGGGATTTTGCAGATGTGATTACAGATATTCGTATTTATCCAGGTAGGCCCATTCTAATCATATGAATCTTAAAAGAGGGACCTTTCTTAGATTTGGTCAAAGAAATAGATGTTCAAAAAATCAGGGTCACAAGACACTACGATGCTGGCTTTGAAGATCTAAGAAGGGGGCTACAAGCCAAGGAATGTAGGCTGCCTCCAGAAGCTGGACAATTCAAGGAAATAGATTCTCCCTCAGAGCCTCCAAAAAGGAATGTAGCCCAGATACACATTGATTTCAGCCCAGTGACACCCCTTCCAGATTTCTGACCCTTAGAACTGTAAGATAATACATTTGTGTTATTTTAATTCAGTAAATTTGTGGGGCTTTGTTATGGCAGGAGTAGAAAACTAATGTACTGTCTTTGCACAGCCTTATAGCACTGCTAGATTTCCTGCTTCTGTGTTTGGTCCATGTTGCTTCCTTTACCCAGAATGCCTTTCCCAACCTCTTCTTTTTACCCCTACAACCTACTCTTTTACTAAGACTTAGCTCAAGCATCCTCTTCTCTAGAGAGCCATTTCTAAATACCCAAAACTACCTCTCTCTTCCCCAAACCTAGGGTAGATTCTATTACTCCCATCTCTATGCTCCCACTATACCATATGCAAATACCTATTACAGCACTTTATTGAAAGTATCTATTTAAAGTTTGTCTCTTCTTAGGAAGGATCCAAGGCTGGGATCCTAGCAAACTGACCATCAGTAGGTCCACGAGGAAACATGAATGAGAGCCAAGCTTTGGGAAACATGTATCTTAAATTATATCCTTAAGCAAAATGGGGTAACAGATGTTAAATACTCCCAATTTACTAGCAATACTACATTCTCTTAATTAAGTAAGGGGGCGGGGGGGTTGTTTTGTTTTATTTTACATTTCACAACAGTTGCTCGGTACAGCTGTATTTGGCTTTGAATGTCATTAAACGACAAGATATTACCACTTTCATGCTTGGAGGCACCCGAATGTTCACAGAAAGAGCACATCTTATAAGCAGATATTTTTCTAGAGTTAATATTTTAAGTCCAAAGTTGGAAAAAAAAATTGAACGGAGACATTTTTGTTTCCAGAGAAATTTGGTTACTCTCACAATTCTGAAAGCTAACAATGTTCTTCTTTTCAGCTTAGACTTTCTTCTCCATTCAATATGTCCCATGCTCCCAGGGGTGCTGTCATACTCACCAGAGCATTTGACTCACACACCCTATAATTTTAATGATCACTTTGACTCTTGGAATAACTAACCTAATCTTGTACTTGGGACAAGTCTCTGGTCTTCTACCCACTCTCAAGACATTCTTCATAATTGGGACAGATTTCCTGGCTGCACACCCACCAACCACTTTGGGCATCTATTGGCAAAATCATCTCCTTCATTTTGTTAGTCAGCTTTTGACTTGAGGAGAAGGTAAAGCCAAACCTCTTTTTAACATAGGTTGTAGGTACAGCATCAAAAGTCACTTAAGAGACTGGAAGAAAGAGAAGGAGCATTATGGCTACCAATAAGACAGTTCAGGAAAAAGGAATCACTGCCTCTCTGTGGCTAAGTCCCCAAAAGGTAACAAATTAAAACATGGAGACAAAGAGAAAAATGAGAAAAAATAATTTGGCTATATGTTTACATGTATCTTTTCCTGCCATTTACACATTTTGTAAGTTTCTTTATAACAACCATTTTTTTTTGTTGGGCACTTGTCTAATATGTTATGTAGTGTGAAAGGTCTTCAATTTCCACTCCCCAGAAAATACAATGGTGCGGGTCGGGGAGGCAGAGGAAGCTAATTCAATCCTCTTTTCCCAGAATTCTCTTGTATCCCATGAGATTTAATGGATGTTCCAAAATAAGGGAATCTATGATCAAAAATAATTTAAGAAAAAAAACCTGGGTTAATCAAAGAAAAATGAAGCTGGTTTCTTGGATGCAAGACTTATCTGGAGTTTTACTATTTCAATATGCTCTATGACTCAAACAGGAAAGTTTATGTTGCAAACTCATTAAGCTCATTTAGCCAGAAACCATTTTGTCAAAGGAACATCTATTAACCTCTTTGATATTGAGTTTGGAAAATAATGCCCTAAATATTCCCATAAAGCATACCATCCTAAAATATAGTAGGCTCTTGATGTTCAGATTTGAAAACACTGTCCTAAATATTCCCAAAAAGCATATCACAGTAGGCTCTCACTAACCATTTGACCACTGAGTAAGAAGCAAAATTTCAAAAATGACCAACCCAAACCTTTTACCAATGTATTTCTCTACCATAATGTAACTTGGTTTCATAAACCTATTTTTCCTCAAGTCAACAAATTTTTCTCAAGTCAACAAAATGTTTGCAGGCAGTTTAAACAGACTACTTCGGTCCAGAGCTTAGTGCCAACTAGTCCAAAAGAAGCCAAACATTTTCTAATGTCAGTTGCACACAATATCCTTGACATTTCAGTTATTGAATTCATCTTTGGGAGGAAGAGAAAATGATGTCAAACAGAAAGCATTTGAGGAGATACTACTAAGAACCCAGCAGCATCCCACTAGAAAGTCTTAATATGTGGCAAGCAAAATGTCATCCAAAATAACCCCAGACAAAAACACAACAAAAGTCTGGCCAAGGCCAGTTAATTAAGGGGAAAATCACAGAGAGCATTCAAGGTCTTTGGCCCTACTTCTACCATAACTTCTGAGACTTTCAAACTATTTGTTTGAAACTAACCCTTTTGAATGGCTATCAAACATATCCCAATTTTTTGAAGACAAGAGATTCTTCAAACTCAGTCAAATAACAAAATTGATTAAGCAGTAAGCTTGATGTTTTCCTTTAGTATTGCATCAACTACATTTATTGGTTGTTTTGATTTTCTATCAATATAGCCTAAGTGACATGAATAGACAATATTTCCCCCTCCCAGTATTTTCCCCATTGTGTTTAGCTTTGTTTATGCTGTGTTCTTTCCTTTTTTTTGTTTTGTTTTGTTTCTGATATTGATAGTTTGTGTTGTCTCTTGATCAGTGTTGCTAGGGCTTATCAATTTCATTAGTATTTCAAAGAACCAGTTGTTCTACTTTGTTGATTTTTTCTATTGTGTATTTGTCTAATATTTAATTGATTTCTAGTCTTTCCTTTCTTATTTACACCTTTTCATGTTAAGTTTTGTTTGTTCTTCTGTTTCTTCCTGTGATGTTTGCTTAGATGATTGATATTAAAAATGTCTCCTTTTCTAATATAGACATTTAAGGCTGTACATTTTTTGCTTTGACTACATCCTTATGTCTTGATATGCCATATTTTTAGTTATTCAGTTAAATATATTTTCTAACAAATTATAATTTCTTGTTTGACCTATAGGTGTTTAGAAGTGTATCAATTAATTTCCTAAATTTGGGTGGGGATTTTTTCTGGTTTTGATTTCAAGCTTAATCACACTCCTATCAGAGTACATCCTATTAAATTCCATCCTTATGAAAATTAAGACTTTTTAAATAGCTGAACATATGTCTATTTCAGCAAAGAGTTCACATGGGCTAAAAAAGAATCTTTTTTTTTTTTTTTTTTTTAGTTTGTGGTGTACTATTCTGTATAGGCCAGTTAGTTTGAGTTTATTAAGATGTTGTCCAGATGGTATCCTGGGTTTTGTTTGTTTGTGTGTGTGTATGTGAGATTTTGTGGGGGGTTTTTTGATTGTTTGTTTTTTTATTTTGTTGGATTGTCCTTTTTTATCACTGAAATTATTGAGTTTAAGTATCCAACTATAATTTTGAATTTCTCAATTTCTTCTTTAATTTGTTTATTTTTGCTTTGTATACTGTGTGCCTATCTTATGCTATAATACCTCTTAGTGATGCTATTGCCTTAAGTTTACTTTGCCTTATAATGTAGTCATTATATCAGCTTTTGGGGGGTTAGTGTTGCATGTTATTTTGGGGGTTGTTTTATACTTAACATTTGCACCTTGTAAGAAGTATACAATTGGATTTTGTTTTTTTCTATATGCACTCTAGCAAACTTTGTCATTTAATCAGTGTTTTTAGCTCATTAACATGTGCTATAATTACTGCTACATTTGGGTTTAAATCTACTATCTGATTATCCTGTATAATAAAAGCCCAATATGCAAATCGACTGAATGGCAGGACAACCAGTCACTATGACGCACACTGACCACCAGGGGGCAGGCGCTCAATGCAGGAGCTGCCCCCTGCTGGTCAGTGTGCTCACTAAGGAGCAGCAAGCCAAGCAGTAAGGAGCAGCGAGCAGGTGGGCCTAAGGCACGAGGGGTCCTGAACTGCAAGAGGGCGCAGGCCGGGTTGAGGGACCCTCTCCCCCCAGTGCATGAAATTTCATGCACCAGACCTCTAGTTTATTTTATATTTATTGAATCTTTCTTTGTTACTGTTATTTATTCTTGTCTTCTTTTGAGTCAATCAAGTATCTTTAAAACTATTTTTCTATTTTCTCCCTTAGTAGTGATTTTAGTGATTATCTTAGACATATCTAGATGCAATTTTAATTTTGTAAGTCTTCCTAACATTAGTTCTTTCATGCTTCCCAGACAATGCAATCTATAGCACTTCAACTCTCTTTATCGTCCCCCATATCCTTCTATATTATTGTTCTCATGTATTATAACTTTCTGTATATTTCAAACCACAAAATATTTTGTCATTGTTTTTCTTAATCATCAATATTTGTTTAGATTTCCCCACTATCTCTCCACCCACAGTGATCTTCATTTCCTTCCTGCATAATTTTGTTTCCATATGAAATCATATATTTCTTTTTCTGAATAACATTTTCTTTTTAGTAGTTCTTTTAGTGCAGGTCTTCTAGAGACAGATTCTCATGTTTTATTTGTCTAAATCTGTCTTTATGTTGCTTTATTTTGTACGGATAACTTCACTACAGATAGACCTTTAAATTGGCAGTTATTTTCTTTCAATACTTAAAAAATATCAACCAACGTATTGAATTCTGGCATTCAATATTTCTATTAAAAAGTCAATTGCCAGCCCTGCCTGGTTTGGCTCAGTGGATAGAGCGTTGGCCTGCGGCCTGAAGGGTCCCGGGTTCGATTCCAGTCAGGGGCATGTACCTTGGTTGTGGACACATCCCCAGTAGGGGGTGTGCAGGAGGCAGCTGATCGAGGTTTCTCTCTCACTGATGTTTCTAACTCTCTATCCGTCTCCCTTGCTCTCTTTAAAAAATAAAATATATATTAAAAAAGTCAATTGTCAGTCTTGTTTTGAAGGAGGGTGTCTTTATTATTACTTTAAAGATTTTTGTCTGTATTTTGTGTCTAAATGTAGTCTCCTTTGTGTTAATCCTTTTTGAGTTTTATAGCACTTCAGTGTCTTGTAAGCTTGATGTTTTCCAACTTACGGAAAATTTCTGGCCAGTATTCCTTCAAGTGAATTGTGTCTGTTTCCTTTTATATCTTCTTTTCCTGGAACTCCAGTGATATTTGGTAGACATTTAACCATCTACAGTATATTTCCTACACTCATTCTATATATTTAATCCTTTTATTCTATGTATGTTTAGATCTGGATATGTTCTATTAATCTATATTTTAGTATAATCCATTCTTATTTCATGTTTGATCTGCTGAAGTCATAATAGCTGATATTTATTTTTTTTAAGTTTTTGAATTTTAATTTGACTCTATTATTTTTAAAGATACTAGTTTTCTAGCAAAACTCCATCTTTTTTTAAAAAAAATTTCTCAATCATGCTACTCATACTTATTTTAAATTTCCTACATTATAACTCCAACATCTGGACCTGTTTCTGTTATTTGTGTTTTTCATTTTCTTTTTGGTCCAGTTCTATTTCTTGGCCTTCCTAGTAATATTTCATTGAATGTCAAACATTGTGTATGAACAACTTGCAGGATCTCTGGATGATGTCATCTTTCCCCTTGGAGGACTTAATTTTTTCTGACAGGCAGACGAGTACGTAAAGATCAACTTTGTTCAGTCAAGGCCTTGCTTAGAGCTTTATTAGAATTAGTTTGTGGAGTGTTAAAGATGACCTTAAATTCTTTGACACTCCCCCCATTGAGCTGAGGGAGTTGATCTCCTGCTCTAACAACTGGGTGGGCTCTGAGACTGCTTTGACCAATATAATATGGCAGAAGTGATGTTGTGCCATCTTGGAACCCACGTCTTAAAAGACGTCCTGCTCTACTTCTCGTTTTTTTTTTTGAAATGCCCAGTCTGGAGGTAGCCAGCCACTATATAATAAGTCCAGCTACACTGAGACTTCTGTGTGTAAAGAAACCCAAACTATTCACATGGAGAGGACTCCTATACACATAAATGCTCAACTCAGTCACTCCCCAGCTATTCCAGACCTCCCAGCCCAGGCTCCAGATACTTGACCAAAGAAGCTTTCAAATGAGTCCAGCCTCAAATAAAGGACACCAAGCAAGCACCACCCAACTGAATCTGTCAACCTCTAGAACTGTGAGAGATAGTAAGTTATCGTCTTAAGCCTCTAAGCTTTGATATGATTTGCAAAACAGTAATTAGATAATGGAAACATTGTTTATTTCAAGGTTGCCTATAATGCTATGGCTTAGCCCAAACACTTAGTGAATTCTTCTGGAGCCTCAGCTAAAAGCATGAGGGGTATTTCCCAGGGTTTCTCTACCTTGTTGAGCCCTGAACCCCAACCTCCATCTACTCAGTGTTAGATGCCTGCCAAAAACCTCTGCTCAGCTACTTAGCTTCCCAGCTGCTGCTGTCCACTGTTTTCTTCAGAGACTTGGCGTATTTATCTCATGTGAGTGCAACTGGGAGTTGGTGAATGCCTCAGGGGAAATTTCACACATAATTTCAGGCTTATTTCTCCAAGATTCCCTCCTTTCCAAGACTTTGGGTCTTCAATTCCTTGCTACCTTGACAGCTCAAGTTCCAACATCTGTTTCCTTACTTAGTAAGAATGTCAAAACCCTAAGCTGCCTCTACCTGTGAGGTTTCTATTTCCTGATCTATAAATTGGCAAATGCCAAGGGATGATGTGGAAGTAAATGTGGGCTCTCCCCAGTGCACCTCACTTCTCTCAGAGTTCCTGGCTGACTTGCCTGCTCCTCAGTGCTTTCAAACTGTTATTTTACCCAGCTTTTCTAGTTTGTCTTGGCAGGAGAGTTAGTTTGATACAGGTCTTTCCATCATGGCAGGAACAGAAGTCCTAATGATGGAGAAATTCTTGCTTACCCAGTGCTTGTGACCAACAAACATTCATATACTCTTAGTAGTCTTAGATACTCTTCAGTCCTTTCTTTAAAACCCTTACAGACTCAACTTCTGACCCTGTGGGCTTGTGTCTTCACCCCTCCACAGAGACTCAGGACTGGATGGTAATTTGGGTGAACATTCCATCATGACAGGGATGAAAGGAGAGACATGCTTATCATGTCTCACTATTCCTTCTCATGCCAATGCATTCTGTGATGCTTTCTGCCTTACGAGCCACCACACCACACTGGAGGACTATTCTGAATCCGAATGCCATATCTTTCATCCATTTTGTGCAGCAGGAAACTGTGTTCCAAGAATTATTCAGAAAAGTCTTAATTATTATCATCATCACCAGCAGCGGCAGCAGCATCCCTAGCATCATCTGCTCACTGAAAATGTGTGGAGACTACAAACAGCTTTTTCTGGAAATGACTCAGAAGGAGGCCTCCATTGACCTCATCTCACCAGAAAGGAGCTGAGCCTGCTCTGGCAAGGGGAACAGAATTATGCAACATGTGATTTTTTTTTATTATAATTCTGGCCTTTTCAATTTTGGCAAATACAAACATCTCCACCATGTGACTTGTAGAAAGCAGAAGCCCAAAAGACTAGGCTTCAAACTATACTCAATTCTGCAAGTGGTTGAAAGAAAAAACAAATGTACTCTAAAATGTTTTTACTTACCAAAAAAAGTAAAAAAGAAAGAAATCCACAATATTCCATTTTAAGGGACTTTCAGTTGGCACATAGGACCTGATAAATTAACAATTTAAAAAGTGTTTTTCCACCACAGTAACATCTGAGTATTAAGTTATACTTTCTTCTTTAAATGTATAAATTTATTCAGTGACACAAATTACCATAATTATGTTTAGAGCTCATGCAGAATCTATTACAAAGAAAGGATGGTTTAGGAAATGTTACAGAGGTCATATTTAAATGTCTATGTTGCTCCCATCATTGAGAGAAAAGAGTAAGCAAAAAGAAATAGAGAGAGCAAATGAGGGAGAAGGAAAAGAAGGTGACAGTTATAGGGAAAAAAGGGAAAAAATAAGTTGGCTGGTTTAGAACAAATGCATGTTCAAATTTTTAAAGATATCTCAGGGCTTCCTGGATTCCTTGCATTATTTCCTCACTACTAACCAATTATGTGTTGTTGTTGTTTTTTAGTTGATCAAAATGTGTTTACCTAGATTCTATAACTACTTTCCTGTTTCCATGTCCATATTTATTCCCAGGCCATGTTTTTCTGGAACACCCCATATTTGATCTTTCACTGACGTGAGAGGTAAAAGATCAAAGATAGACTGAGACTGGGATCGAGAAATATAGAAACTAGCACGTGCAGAGACATTAAGGAGAGAGAATTTACATGAGGTTCTGGGACCATGGAGAGGCAGACTTTTCTGGATGTGCAATACCCCCTCCCATGCTGTCCTCAGGCTTATGACTTCTGCTGAGAGGAATGACAAACGTTCCTCCAGGAAGCCTTTAATGCATTCTTCTCCTTTTCTGATCTATCAGTGTAGTCTCATGTGGCCTTGGCACTGGAGTCAGAATGTCTGGGTTTAAGTCCAATTTCCCCACCTACCATCTGAATAGGCCTCTTTGTAACTTAGTTTCCCCCTCCGTAAAATGGTGATGATAGCCTAGAGAGCTGTTGTAAGAATTTATTACAATAATGCATATAAAGTGTTTAGAGCAATACCTGGCACTTATACATATTAAGCTCTTATAAATATTATTGGCTTTTAATGTTGTTATTAATATTGTTGTTATTATTATGGCAAAGTGCCAGTTTGCGATTCTGAATGCAACTTGTTCTATTGGTTACTTTTCGTGTGTTCCCTTCTCCCTTCCTGAACAAACAAGGCCCTAGACACTGGATCTCGGTGGGGGTGGAGGAGCCTGGGGTGGGAGTGAGAGTGGAGCAAAGTGTGGGCCAAGGTAGATCCAGGAGCCTTCCTGTGGAGGGAATAGAGACTGGGATCAAAGTGTTACTATCAAGAGGCCTGTTTGAGATGCATTAAAGCAGGAACTGCTGCCTCTGGGGTAGAGCAAATGTGTTTGAGAGGGAAAAGATCCCCTCCATAGCTGTGGGGCAGGCTCAAGGACTTTTTATAGGGCAAGGTTAACTGACTTCAGGTGCTTTCTCAATTAAAATAAAACTGCTTTGAAGGATGGAGACAGGGGCTACACGTTGAGTTCAATCCTGAATGACCCATTATTTATTTAGTCAATCATTCCTACATAAAGAAATGCTCATAAAAAAACAACAACTCCTAAGTGATGGGGTTCTGAGTTGATGAACACATTGAGGCATGGGGAGGGTGGCGCCGCCCAATTCCAGGAAGACGGAAGCTCCTGTGTTTAAGACCCTTTTGGACCTCACCTTATATATCTCTTCATCTGGCTGGTTATTTTTATTATTAATAATAAACTATAATAGTAAGTACAGAATTTTCCTAAGTTCTGTGAGTCCTTCCAGCAAGCTAGCAAATCTGAAGAGGGGTTGTGGGAATCCCCAGATTTGTCGCCAAGATGGACAAAAGTGCAGATAGCCTGGGTACCTCATTACAACTGGCATTTGAAATGGGCGGGGGCCGAGGGGAGGCAGTCTTCTGAGACTGAACCCTTAACCCAGTAGTTCTCAACCTTCCTAATGCCTCGACCCTTTAATACAGTTCCTCATGTTGTGGTGACCCCCAACCATAAAATTATTTTTGTTGCTACTTCATAACTGTAATTTTGCTACTGTTACGAATCGTAATGTAAATATCTGATATGCAGGATGTATTTTCATTGTTGGCGACCCACAGGTTGAAAACCGCTGCTGGGGTCTGAATTGAAATGTTGGACGCTCAGTTTGTGTCAGGGAGACCCAATTTAATTTTCTTGTCAAAATATGAGATCTTCCACACATATTTAGGCCTTCCACTGTTATCGGGGGGAGCTCTCCATGTCTCCACAGGTTGCTAGTGGGAGTGGGTTTCTTGCAATATTCCATGGAAAGGAATTTTCTGAGACCCACATGGGAGGATGAGAGAGTGTAGAAAGCTTTATTTCTGTGGACTTGCACCCCTGAGTTTCCAAGATCCCATTTCCCTCTGTCCTGGCAAGGAAGAAGTCCCATTTTACCTTCCGCAGAGCTACAATCAAAGCCAAAGTCCAGAGTTTCCTTTCCATGTGGGACACAGTCTAATCCAGTGGCTAGCTTAGTTTGTGTTCCCAGCTGCAGTCTATTAATCCATTGTGTGTGGGGCCCACATGGCCACATGGTCATGGAGGGAACATAGATGAATGCAAGGAAGCAGGAGCAAAAGCAAAGGAACCAGAGAGCCAAGAGAGGGGACTCCGTGTTTAGGGGATTATGTTCCCAAATTTTGGGCGGGCTTGCACTGGTCCTGCCCACTCTAGCCAATGATCTCTGTCCCCAGATTTGAGTGACAGACGTCTTCCCTTTGCCACCCTCACTTCCCTGCACTTGCACCCATCTTCCCCTTTGTCTAGTCCAGGGGTGAGCAAACTTTTTGACTCAAGGGCCACAATGGGTTCTTAAACTGGACCGGAGGGCCGGAACAAAAGCATGGATGGAGTGTTTGTGTGAACTAATATAAATTCAAAGTAAACATCATTACATAAAAGGGTACGGTCTTTTTTTTTTTTTTAGTTTTATTCATTTCAAACGGGCGGATCCGGCCCTCGGGCCGTAGTTTGCCCACGGCTGGTCTAGTCCCTTCCCCCCATAATCCACAGGGAATGGGCCAGGGGTTCCCTGGGGCTTGCAAAGCTGCAGCTTCCTGGTGAAGCTGCACAAATGACATGCCTATAATGTCTGGCCTTTCCTTTGCTCCTTTCCTATTATTAATTACAATGGTATCATTATGATGGATCAAGATTATCAGAGTATTATAGATAAACTTAATGTCCAATTATAAAAGAACTAGTAGCCCTGCGCATGAATTTGTGCTTCAGAAGCTCGCCAGTAGCTCCCTGCCGACCTCCGTCTGCTGCCCTGCTCTCCTGTAGCTCCGCCCACTGCTCCGCCCTCCTGTAGCTCCCTCTGCCACCTCCTCACTGCTTGCTGCCCGCTGCCCCACCCTCCTGCTGATCAGTGATCCAGTTGTTACATGGTCGATCCTTAGCTTCACGGCGGAACGACCATTTGCATGTTACATCTTTATTATATAGGATGGTTAATTAAATTATAATGCATAAGTAAAGGTAGCATTAAACAAACATTAAATTTATGTTTGTTAAACATTTTAATAGCATTGGGAAATGTTTACAATTCAAGATTTAAGGTTTAAAAAAGGCAGCATACAAAGCAGTGTATAAAATATGATGCCAAAACAACATACATGCACACATAGAAAGCAGGCTGGAAGCATATGCATTGAAATGTTAGCAGTAATATTAATTTTCTTTTATAATTCTGTATATTTTCCAAATTTGTCTGTGTCAACATCTGCTCACTTCCTCATGTGGGTTAATTTTTTTCTTTAGGAACCACCAAGCAAAATACAAATGCCTAGCAGTTGGCTTGAACCGTGCATAAATTTGCTTATTAAATTGGACTCTATCAGAATAATAGCAAGCAGTCCATTCTTTTTATAATGAGTTCTTTCCTTTTTCTCTAAGATGGGCACAATCTTAAATTTATCTTAATCAATTTTCTCAAATTAAGCTGCAGCAAGACCTACTTTCCTCTGGCTTGTTACAAGTGTTATCTCTAATGAGAAATACAATTTAACAAATGCAAAGGATGGGATGCCTGAGCAGTAGCAACTGTTTGGCTGGCTGGCTTGAGCTCCCAAAACTCACAATAGGATTTTCTAGAATCACACTCCTGTGTCCTCCATTGGAACTCAACCAATAGGCTCATGCATGACAATGAGCTTCACCCTTCTAGAAAAGGCACCAGAGAGCTTTTCAACACACATTTAATTTTTCTTCTATTATCTGAGACCATAATGCCATTCCCAGTTGTACTTAGCAAAAGTTAAATGGCAAATGAAGGAGAAAAGAAAATGCATTTGATGGGGAAAGTATTTAGGGGTGGATATAATGACAGTGTTTCCCACAATTCATCACTAAAAAAATGGCTAAAATCTGAGGAAAAGGCAAAAGTTATACTATGGTGATAACCAAATTGCCTTCATATTACCCCTTGCTGATTTTGTAGTAATTGCTACAAACATGTGAGAAACTAAATTGCTTTTTATACTAGTCTTCTAAACAGCCAGAATATTTTCACATTCTATTAGGACCATAAGATGAAATATTCTTGCCTTCTTCATTCTAAATATAACTCAGTAGTCTAAAACAAAATGGGATGCGGGCCTTGGCCGGTGTGGCTCAGTTGGTTGGTGTCATCCTGTGCACCAAAAGGTGGTTGGTTCCATTCCTGTTCAGGGCACATGCCTGGTTTCGGGCTCAAGCCCCATCATGGGGCGTGCAGAAGGCAAGCGATCCATGTTTCCCTCTTACATCAATGTTTCTCTCTTCCCAATTTCCTCTCTCTCTAAAAATCAATAAACTATTATTTTTTTAAAACAGAGAAAGAAAAGAAGAAAGAAAAAGGAATGGGAGGAAAAATGGGAATGAAAAGGCTCCACTTCAGGGCTACACATTGTGGTTTCTATCCAATGCTTCAAGTGAGAGATCCACATGGCCACCCAGGGGTCAGTGCACATCCTAGCTGCAGAATGCAATTACATTAGGTACTTCATGCTTCAAAGAGACTGGCGTTTAACAAGTGAATTGCATTTGTGGACAGAATATTAATGACTATTATCATACTTGATGCATAATAACTCTCCAGTGAGTCATTTTGCAGAAGTTGTCATTGATTTAAAAAAAAAAAAAAAGTCAGTGAAAGGGAGGCTCATTTTCAAACCTAGAATTTTTCCCCTTATTTTTTAACCAGTTTTATTTTGCCTCAGAATGTCTGTGTTGGTGAAACTCAGTATCTGTGCTGGTTTTCAGTTACAGGATACAAACATGCAAAATTCTCAGAGATGATTTCCTTACCCAGGACTATTAAGGGGTGTTCTATGGCCCCAGTTTTCCCATATTAATCACTGTTATTTGAAATTCTCTGTTACGGAAAGGTACTTATTTAAAAATATAAGTTTGGGGGATTCCCCCCAACATTAACTGCACACAATCTCTATGGTTAGGAGGTTAAGAATCTATTTTGAAAATACAATAACAAAAACATGTGTTCCCTAGATGACTTTCATGCCTACTAAAATGTGAATATCACCACTCTAAAACAAAATTTTCCTTGGAAACAAACTGGTGGGCAAATCATAAAAATCAATGTTAGAAGAATTAATTTACTGCAACTTATCCACCTTCAGTGGATTTGCCTGAAGTTCTATCCTCAATGAAAAAGACAGGCCCGGTTGCTCCTAGAGAGATGCTCAAAGGTGTATTAACTTCAGTAATTTAGAAGTTACACATACATAGCGAGATGCATTTTCATTTAATGATCTTTTAAAGATAATATCAATGTTTTACATTGTCTATTTTGCCTTTCATGAGAGATACCTGCCTAGCTTGTAAAGCCAAATTTAAACTACAGGTGCAAGAAAGAATAGAATAAATAGAGTTGCAGAAGAACCAGAAGTGAAGTAGCAGTCCAAACTCCTTCAGGCTGCTGATGCACACACCAGAAAGCTACCCAGGTTAGAAGGAACATGAATGACTGAGACTAGAATTTATATTTATGTCTCTTAGCCAACTTTAATGTAAGACAGAAGGAAAGTTATGTTTCTCAGAAAGTGAAATAGGATGTCATAGAAGAGAGGTTTCCAAATTTGGCTGTATGTTTGAATTACCTGGAGAGCTAAAAAAAAAAAAAATGGTCTTTTTGTTAAGATTTATGAATTATGTGTTTTCTAGATACAGGACCTTTGTCAGAAATTTGATTTGCAAATATTTTCTCCCAATTGCAAGTTTATCTTTTCATGCACTTAACAATGTCTTCACAGATCAAAAATATTTAAATTGGATAATATCCAATTCATAATTTTTTTCTTTTAAGTATCATGTTTTTGGTATAATGCCAAAAAAAAAAATCTTTGCTTAACCTGAGGTCACAAATATTGTTTTCCTAAATTTTCTTTTAGTTTTATAGTTTTATGTTTTGCATTTATATCTACAACACATTTGAGTTAGCTTTTGTATGACATGAGATATGGTTTCAAGTTGTGTTTTGTTTTTGCCTATCAAAGTACAATTGTATGTCATGCATTTCTTTTAACTTCAAATTTTCTCTTTTGTTTTCAATTGTTTTGTTATGATATGCATAGGTATGTGCTGTTGTTTGTTTGGTTGGTTGGTATTTATCCTGCTTGGTGTTCTCTGGACTTCTTAAATCTGTGGTTCGATGTCATTAATTTTGGAAAATTGTCAACTATTATTTCTTCAAATATTTCTTCTATCCATGTTTCTCTTTCCTCCTTTTGGCATTCCAATAATGCATATAAACAATTTGGGTTTATCCCACAGTTCTTGGATATTCTGGTTGTTGTTATTTTTTTTGTACCTTTTATTCTTTTGTTTCAGTTTGGGTAATTTCTACTGACATCTCTTCAAGTTTACTAACTCTTTCCTTGACTATGTCCAGTCTACCACATCTCCATACAGGGCAGTCTTCAGCTTTGCTTTGTCTACTCTCAGTGCATGCCAGACTTCAGATCCCCCTGATGACAAAGTGTTCAGATTGAGGGCTGGTTGGCCAGTGTGTTTCCCACTATCTGTTCCACCCTCGGCTTTCACTCTTCCCTTTATACTGTACTACAGAGAGGGTCTGCATATTGCAGCTCTCCCACCAGTGGCCCACTGTCTCTTTTACTTCATGCTTGTTCGTGTTGTGGAGGGAGTGGGGCAGGAGTGGCATTCTCTGATGTTCTCTTTAGTGTATGTACTGCCACAGCAAGCACTCTAATGCTCTGTTTAAACCTCAGTTTAGATAGGTACTATTTCCCTGGGTTAGGGGAGTGTAACCTTTAAAATCCTTGTCATCTCCTCCAGCTCTGGTTCTGGGCCCAGCATATATAGTAGTCTCAGCATCCATGGGAGATTGGTTTCAGGAACCCCCTGGACATCAAAATCTGAGGATGGTCATAGTACAAAGCATAGTGTTCCAGTTCCTCCCTCAGGAATAGAAGGTATTTTTCAGGTTTCTTTCCTCCAGTTGCAAAGAGTTTTTATCATTACCCTAGAGACAACAATTTGTGTTTCCCTTCCCCAACTCCATATATTAAGATTTTGTTTCATAGAGAGAGATAGGGGGGCTAGAGGACAAAGTGGGGATAGAGGAGAGAGATCTAGGCAGAGTCTTGTGCCCTTTGCACAGCATCTTCTTCTCTTCCCCATGAGGTCTACCTCATGAAGAAATCTTTCTCAGGATTTTCTCTAGTGTTCCCAGTGAGTGCCTATGATTTGTAGGGAAAAAACTTGCAAAAGAACACAAACTCCTCCCCTCTCCCATATCTGTGGGCCTCATTCCCCGCCCTGGTTTCCATTGTTTCTGTTCAGAAATTAGCTATTAAACTTGCTAATTCTTGCAGTTAATTTATCTTTAAGTTCTGACAAGTTTTAAAATTTTTCTTTACCTTTGATTTTTAGGAATTTGACTATGAGATGTCTAGGCTTCTTTTTCAAATCCTGCTGGACATTTCCTAAGCTTCTTAAATGTGAGTTGCTGATTTTTATTAGTTTAGGGAAGTTCTTGGATAAAATACCTAAAAATATTGCTATCATTCTACTCTGCTTTTCTCTATTTGGAGACTCCAATTACATGTACATTCGACCTTTTTAGTGTGTCTCACCTACTTTTGTGTCATGTAGGAGTTTTTCTCCTTTTTTCTCTCTTTGATTCGGTTTGGCCATTTCTACTGACCTATTTTATTCATTGATCCTGAGTTCTTTGTCTAATTTGTTAAATCTATTCATTCAGTTTTTAATTGCAGTAATTATATTTTATAGTTCTAGTTCTAAAATATACATTAGATTTCACTTTTTTAAAATTATAATATTCTGGTGAAATTTTCCATCTTTTCATTTATTTTATCTCTTTTCTCTCATTTTTTGAACATATTAATTATAGCTGATGTATATTCTCATCAGCGAACTCCAGTACCTGACCTTTTATTGTCTGCTTTGTTTTTTTTTTAGATTACCTATTACATGATATTACTCCTTCACAGGTTTCATACTTTTTCTTGTATAACACAGAGTATGTATGAGGGAACTACAGCATCCCCAGATGATGTTATATCCTGCCATAGGGGAGTTTTTCTTTTCTTTGTTAAAAAGGCAGGGGACTACTTACCTGAATCTATTCAGAAATTGAGGTGGGTCCTCATTGGACTTCAGTTTTGCTAAAGATTTCATGAGTTCTGTTCTTCAGAGTTTTTCAGTGTCCCACCTTAGCCTTCTGACATAGCTGCCAATTTGTCAAATGGTTGAGGAGGGACACTAGCAGTGTGCTTGAGGCAGCTTGACTTATGTGCATGAATAGCAGTCTTTTGCCAGGGCCAACCCTGAATGGATGGATAGATAGATGATAGATAGATAGATAGATAGATAGATATCCAATTGTTCATGCATCACTTATTGAAAAGACTCCCTTTATCTTCTGCATTGCCTTGATATCTTTGTCGAATATCATATAGATTAGTTTCTGGATTCTATTCCTTTCTATTGATCTATATTTCTATCCTCATGCCAATCCCATTGTATTAATGCTTAATATTTTTAAATGAAGATTAAAATATCTATAAATTAACTTTAAATATATTTCACATAATTTGAAATCAATACTTTATTGAGCTACAAAATCTTAAGACTTAAAGATTTTTAAAAAAATTGAATTCAGAGAAAGGAAGGGAGAGGGAGAGAGAGATAGAAACATCAATGATGACTACTTCGTGCATTTCCCCCACTGGGGATGGAGCCCACAACCCAGACATGTGCGCTGACCAGGAATCGAGCCTCAACCTCCTGGTTCATAGGTTGATGCTCAACCACCAAGCCACACCAGCCAGGCAAGACTTAAAGATTTAAATGATTAAAATAAAGTTTTAAGAATTTCTAAATGTAAAACTCTGATAACTCATAAACAAATGTTATGACAGAACAGAGAAAAGAAGCTTTTAAGATAAAGATAAATCTCGATGATTATACAGAACAGGAGAGACTCTGAAGAAAAAAAGAAAATTATTGACATTGTGAAATGAGGAGAAATTATGGAAGACTTACCAGAGTTGGCTACATTAGTTGTGCAGGAGAAATTGGGGAAACTTTTCAAAGTACCAATACCTGATCCCCAATCCCAACGATATGGATTATTTTGGAACAGGGCTAGGTTTGAGAACCACATAACAATCAAATGTATATTCCAGATATAAGTGATCAAACATGCTTAGTCATTGTGGAAGGAACATAAGAAAATAAATATGCCATACAGAAGTGAGGACTGTAATGTAAGATATTTGGAAATGAACTAAGTTTCAGAGAAATACACTGTTATTTTTAATAAGTCTTAATAATTATTAACAAAATGGCACACATCTACATAGACTCAGGTATTTGATATTAAAAGGTCTGACTTCTACATGGTAGGCTAGAAATCTTTATAAATTAACAACTACCATTTTTTTAAATATCTCAGGTTGAGTTCCTCCAGGAGCAGATCCTGAGACAATGACTCAGTATCATTACTTTATTTAGAAACCACGGTAGGGGAGAGGAGAAATGATAAAAGAAACAGAAGGCAGCTAATAAATGTGTTATTGAGCTAGCTACCACTGTGATTGGCTAGAGCTGGCTCCTGTGGAGAAACTGGGGAAGGATGCAAATAAGCCTCAGAATTATCCTGAGGGGTTTGGGAACTGGGGTATTTATGCATCAACACCCAAAAGTCACCATTGGAGGGCTTCTGGTGTGAGGGTGTAATTTCCCAGGCACCCTGGACTTCCAGGACTTAAGAAATAGCCCTCAGGCAAAGAGCAGCATGCACTGGCAGCTAGAAGTCCATCAGAGTCCACACAATTGGTAAAGTCTGGCGGGGTGGGGTATGTGTGTTGGGGGAGGAGGGGGCGGAGAATGAAACAGACTCTGCTGCAATGTGCCAGGGAACTTAGAAATTGCATTTAGTACATTATTTATAATCTTTAAAAACACGGCAAGGAGGGTTTTTTTCTGTCTTCGCTTAGAGAGAGAAACCAAGACACATCTGATAATTACCGTGTGCCTTTTATGTACCAGGCACTGTTCTAGACACTTGGGACAGAGTGGTGAATAAAACAGACTACCAAATGTGGCCCTGTGGCGTTCATATTGTAGTAGGGGAGACTGTCAGCAACATAAACCAACACAGCTTCAGACATAGATAAGAGCTGAGAAGAAAAGTAAAGCAAAGTAAGGGAATTGAGAACGACAGGGAGGACCTTTTTAGGTAATTAGTTTTGGGAAGCCTGGTCTTAAGAGATGAGATTGAGAAAATTAAATGCACTGAAGGCACCAGCTGAGTGACTAAATCTAGGCAGAGAAAATAGCAAGTCCATGGCCCCAAAGAGGGTTTTTACTTGGGGTGAGCATAAAGAACAAGGAAGTCAGTGTGGCTAGAGTAGCATGGGGGAGAAGGGAGATAATTAGGAATAAGGTTAGAGAAGTAGAGTCACACTTTTAGTCTGACATAGGCCATAGTGAGGACTTTAACTTTTTTCTTTTTTTATCCTCATCCAAGGATATGTTTTTATTGATTTTTAGAGAAAGAGAAACATCGATAAGTTGCCTCCAGTACACCTAGACTGGGGATCGAACCCACAACCTAGGTATGCGCCCTGACCAAAAATCGAACCCACCACCTTTTTTGGTGTATGGGATAATGCTCCAATCAACTGAGTCACCCAACCAGGGCAATATTCAACTTTAGATTTAATCTTGAAAGTGTAACTGGTAAGAGTAGAAGGAAAACAAGTTGGGAGTCCATTGCACTAATTCAGGAACAATGATGGTAGGGGAGTGGAGAAATGAGAAAGGACTCTCCCAAGAAGATAAAATTATTAATCATTTAGTCCACTATTCAAACACAAGTCTGTCTTCCTTCTGGTGTGATGATCTCTGCATTGTTATGCTGCTTTTCCTTAACAGCATAACATTTCCATCTCTCTAGGGTTCTTTGTGAATATGTGTAATCCGTGGTGTTTCTTTGTCAAATTAAGATAAGAAAAACAAGGGAAATCCCCCCCAAATTGATAACAAGAAATCCCATTGATAGCCTGAATCTAATAAGCTTATGGCTGCCTTATTTTTGCAAACCCTGGGAAGTATGTATGTTTTATACTTGCAGCACTAATACTTCACAGTACCTTTGACTGCCACCCTCAGCATTATCTTCGTGAGACTCCCAGACTCACTGGAATCTCAAATTGCTGCTTTCCTGCCTGCTGTGTGCTATTAGTTGGAAAGAACCAAGCCATTTGTTTCCTCCACAAGCCTGAGATATTTCTTGAATCCACATTTATTTCAGGGATGCTTTCATTCCCTTGTGGGGAGACTTTAAGTCTCAAAGGTCAATAGAAAGCTTTAGAATACACAGGCTTTTTCATCTTGCTAACAGCAGGGAAAGAACAAAAAGACAGAACCTAATAGTAAGAAGACATAAAGAATAAAAGGAATGGCAATGTGCTTTCATTTATGTTTTTCAGACAAAAAAAGAAAACCAAAATAGCCCTCACACAGTAATAACTACCTGGTTAGCATTCTGCGTTTGTCATGCTGCAGGGATATTGATGGGACTGACTGTGGGGACTCTGGTCTACCAATGACAGGATCATGACTTCAGAAACTGCAGTTGGCTTTTATAGGCTTCCTGGGTCAGTCCTCACCACACTAGCCCTCCCGAAGCGCTATTCAGGTATTAGTATTAGGGAGGTGCCTACTTCTCCTTTTTTCTTCTCTCAGAGGTGCAATCATCTTTTGTTGCCGAAATCAATAGTAAATCCCTCTGCAATTACCAAAATACTTGAAGAACTCTGGTGGGTGGGTCCTAGATAACAATTCACAAGGTAAATTGGTTGCCATAGGGTAGAGGAAGATAAAAGGGGCAAAAAAGTAAAGCCAGGCTGCCTGGGTTTGAATCCCAGGTCCTCTGCTTACTTACTAGCTATTTGAGCAAATGGCTCAACCTTCAGTGCCTCAGTTTCCTAATCTGAAAGCTGGAGGTGATAATAATATTTGCCTTGGGATTTTAGTGAGTTAGTACAGGAAATTTCTGGGATATTGCTTCCTATGATAATGCATATTCGCATATAACTTGATTCATTCCTATTCTTACAGCCAGCGTATGTCCCCACAAATCTGTTGGCCACATACCCCAGGACTGGGCTGAAGAAGTGGGTGTCAGCTAATTGGGAGCCTCAGCCAGGCTTTTAGGACCCAGAATCATTGCTCCCAGATGGCATCAATCCATAGCCAGAACAAGGATGTCCTAGGGCCAAGGTCGGCAAACTGCAGCTCGAGAGCCACATGCAGCTCTTTGGCCCCTTGAGTGTGGCTCTTCCTAAGCCTTAGGAGTACCCTAATTAAGTTAATAGCAATGTACCTGCCTATATCGTTTAAGTTTAAAAAATTTGGCTCTCAAAAGAAATTTCAGTTGTTGTACTGTTGATATTTGGCTCTGTTGACTAATGAGTTTGCCGACCACTGTCCTAGGGAATTCCTAGCTGGCTAACAATAACCATTTAATAATGTCTCTCTGGCATATGGAATTATTTGGACCCCAATAACTGTATTAGAGAAGGGTTTGGGGGTTATATTTAAACTAGAGGCCCTGTGCACAAAATTCATGCATTGGTAGGGTCCCTAGGCTTGGCTGGCAATCAGAGCCAATCAGGTTCCCCGCCTCCTTGCCTCGTCCTTTCCTCTATCCCTCAGTGCCCTGCTGCCACTGCTGGTTGCCTGCCGTGTTCCACACCGCCTCCTGGTGGTCAGCGCACATCATAGCAAGCAATCAAACTCCCAGTCTCATGGCCAAACTCCCGAGGGGACACTTTGCATATTAGCCTTTTATATATATAGATAAAGCATAACAATAAAAGAAAAACAATAAAATAAACTATTTTGTAATACTCAGACTGAAAGGGGGTTCTTACTCTATAAAATGAAAGAATAATAGATGGCTGTTTAAATGTTCACATTTTAGTTTTGGGGGATAAAAAAGGGAGAATTAATTACAGCTTGGAAGAGAATGTGTATGAAGCTATATCTTAACTGAATGTACATCTTGTAAAAAATGAATTTTTAAATGACAGTCCTTGCATCTTATTCACCTATTCTGAGTTCAGTAAGATAATGAGACTATCTCCTAAGGTATCAGTAGAGTTGTCTTTTTTTTTTTTTTTCTTGTTACATTTATCACATTCTTGTGGCCAAGATTTTTAGCATTAAGTATTTAAAAGTTAACAGGGAGGGCATGCCTGTCACTCTCCCAGGTGATCTTTCTGCTCCATGAATTCAGGGACCTCATCTCTCCAACATGAGTGTCCTCCTATGTAAATAAGGGTGCTGTGTGACCTACCCATGGAGTTAGTGTAGGTTACATATCCTGCTGTTTGGTACTCAAAAGAAATCACCTGCTGTCTTCCTCAGATCTGTAAATTAAACTTAGAAAACAAAGCATCACTTGGCCAAAAGACCAATACTTACAGTGAATAGTAATCCCTTCAAGGTCAGGCAAGAGGTGAGATCAAAGCCTCTTAAACCCAAAGAAAAGATTGATTTCCAGGAGTGTAGGAAGCACTAATGTACTCGTTGAGGTCTGAATGACAAGAACTGTGCAGCTTCATCTTATCAAAAATAAGGAGGTCTTTGCCCATTTGAATTCAGGTCTCTTACATTGTACTGGGTTAGGGTCAATAAGTAGTATTTTCTGGTGTTTGTTGTATGATTGGTCTTCTAAATCAAAACCATGTTTTTCATTTTTTAACCTTCATTACCATAAGCCAATATTAGGTAATTTTTCATTCTGACTTTTTCTGTCATTCATGATAGCAGCCTTTTCATTACTTATGTATCACCAACCATACACACATTTGCTTATGCATTTAAATATTTTTAGGCATGAATTGATTTTATATATTCAATCTTGTACTCTTGGTATGCAGTCCAAATCTCAAGGAATAGCAGTTCAGCTTGAAATTTCAGGTGCTTATGAAAAGAGAAAACTAGCTCATTAGTGGGCAGACGAGAGGTCAGCCAAAAACACATACAAAGGATTTTGTTTTCTAGTAAGGCTTCAACACTTAGCCTAAACTATCTAAATCTGGGAAAGCTGAAATCTGTACTTCTAAAACTTTTGGTAGTCAACCCCAAATACACACTATAAAATTTAGTTACACTATACAAATATTTTAATGTATATTTAATTTAAAATTAAAATCATTTAAACTCTTTTCTAAAAAGAGCTTTCTAAGAAGAAGCCATATATATATGAGCTTAATATGCAAATTGTCCACACAGGAGTTTGGGAGACCAATCACTCGCTATGACATGCGCTGACCACCAGGGGGCGGCGTGGAATGTAGGAAGGCCCCAGCCGGTGGCCGGCAGCTGGGGAAGGAAGGCTCCAGCCAGCAGCTGGAAGACCCCGATCAGCCCTGATCGCTGGCTAGGCCTAGGGACCTACCCTTATATGAATTTCATGAACCAGGCCTCTAGTTTTATTATAATAAAAAACATATTTATTAATAACATCTAGTATCGAGGAAGCTACTATTAACAATTTTCCACAAGGGTTTCTTGGGTATGTGTGCATATAAAATGTCAGAATAACATAGAGCTTAAGAGCATGAGTTTTAGAGGTAGGACCTAAATTCAAATCTTGACTCTACCACTTACTTATCTTGGGTAAGTTACCTTCTTTGTTCCTCAGTCTCCTCACAGACAAAATTGATAAAATAATGTAGCTACCACACAGTGTTATTGTGAAAAATAAATTCAACAAGTGTGAAAAAGATTCTTACCATAAAACAAGTACCCAATAAACATCACCTATTCTTGTAAGAGGCTCAGCACTGGAAAGTCTCCTAATTACCTGTCTGATTAGCAAAGGTAAAAAAAAAACAACTCTCTCATTTGTTGGAGTGGGATGCATTGTGGAAAAAAAAAGGGTTCTCTTCTGCTGTTGCAAGGAGACTAAATTGGCCCAAACTTTCTGGAAGGTAATTTGGCAGTAGACAGCCAAACCCTTAAAATGTATATTCCCTTTGATCCAGGAATTCAACATACAGAAGTTAAGCCTAAGAAAGCATTGGAAAAATGGGCAAAGATGAATAAACAGAATGGTCATGGTCACTGAACTGGTTTTTGTAACAAGTTCAAATTAGAAGCTACTTAAAAATTGCCGAAACCGGTTTGGCTCAGTGGATAGAGCATCGGCCTGCGGACTGAAAGGTCCCAGGTTCGATTCCGGTCAAGGGCATGTACCTGGGTTGCGGGCACATCCCCGGTAGGAGATGTGCAGGAGGCAGCTGATTGATGTCTCTCTCATCGATGTTTCTAACTCTCTGTCTCTCTCCCTTCCTCTCTGTGAAAAATCAATAAAATATATTTTTAAAAAAAAATTGGTACAAGTTAATGATATTGGACCTTGTCCATAAAATAGAATTCATGAAAATGGTAGTTTTGATATAGAAAGATGATAAAGTGAAAATAGCATTATTATAGTCTGATTCATTTTTTTTTGTAATATGCATAAATGTGTGTGTATATAGCAAGTCTAAAAGTCTATATACCAAACTATTACCAGTTGTTATCTCTGAATGATAGAATTACAAATGATTTATTTGATGCGTTTCAGTAAACTACAGTTGGCATTGAACAAAGAAAATATAAGCAGTCAGAGAAAGACAAGAAAGACAAGTCTCACATGATCTCACTCATATGTAGAATCTAAATAACAAAACCAATTGATGAACAAAATAGGTCCAGAGACATAGAAGCATGGAACAGACTGTTGAATCTCAGAGCGGGTGAGTGGGAAGAGATCAACCAAAGAACTTGTATATATACATGTATAACCCATGGACACAGAAAATAGGGTGGTGAAGGCCTGGGGCGGGGGGGTGGCTTAGAAGAGGTCAATGGGGGGAAAAGGGGACATATATAATACTTTCACCAATAAATATATTTTAAAAAGAAAATATATTACTTTTATAATCATAGAAACACCTGTGAAACTGGTTAATAAAAGTTTGATTTAAAGAAACCCCTAAATCTACAGAAAAGCATTATGGTGTTAAATTATTAGACAACAGAGAGGCATTAAAAACATGGCTTTATATGTCCTTTAGCTTTTTTATTTCCCTAATGGTCTTTAGCATGGGCGGAACAACCTGATAGAATTTCAATCAAGGAGGCTCTTTGCACCTCTACCTGGAATAGAATTGTGACTTTTTGTTTTGTCTCCCCTATAAGATCTGTAACCTCAGGGCACTTTATTTCAGTTAATGCTCCTTCAATCTGGCTGCTAGGTATAATTTGGAATTCATTGAATTGCTGACATAGTTGACCTGGCCAGTGTGATTCAAGGTTAATGGGCCTAAAAGTAAAAATGAAAAAGTTCTCTGGTAGACATGAAAGGCAATCATAGAAGAGCTAGCTATTCCAGAACAGTGGAGTTAATGAAAAGCTATTTGTCTTCTGTCACTAATACCAGAATTCTAAAGATCCAAATATTTAACTAGTCCTAAATAATGGTTAAAACTGAGAGGGGAAGATGTTTTAGAAAAGGAGATTGTCAGCCAAAAATCAATAATCTGAATTTTATGCTTGGTATGAAGGGTCATCAGGGTTAGGCAAGTAAATAAAAGAGCACTTTAGTTTTGGTAACTTAATATTACTCAATATTAAACTTGTATAGATTAGTTAATATAGTATCATAAAAATAAAAAGCAAAATATTATGTGAGGGTATTATAATCAAAAAGCACATAATAGTTTTCTGTGAGTAGACTATTGTTTTTCAAAAAGCCACATATAATTCCTTGTATAGTATTATATATTATTTATAAATCATGTATATTTATATTATGATGGCCAGGGAGGTCTTTTTCAGAAATATTTCAATAAAAAATTTATCTGAGTTACTGATTTGATAAGGCCAAGTTAGAATGAGCCAAGATGAATGTCTTAATAGAATCATTTCAGTGGTGATGTTTACATTTAAGGGGGAATGCAAATGAGAATGAGTTGAAGAGAGAACTATTTAGAGGATAGAGGAGAGATTAAGATAAGAAAGATAAATTAACCCAGGAGTTAAGATTATGAGTTCTTCTCCAATCCCTGTGAGTAACTCTACAGATCTTGGTCTCTCATTTATCATTATAAATCAAAGATGCAAACTATACTAGTAGATGTCTAAAGGTCTTTATCAGTCTACAGTGTCCTTATTCTCTGCCACCCTCTGTGGCCTACCTTATCATTTGAGGTGGCAAACTACAAAATGGCAAATTTCAATTAGAGGGTGCAGAAATAGGGCATTCATGAATATGCATTCTCTTCAGCAGACCACTCAGAAACCCGCATTAACATGACACATATAGACAGGTCCACACTAGATGATTGAAGTAAGCTAAGAATATGCAAGTGACCAAGCAGCTGGAAAGAACTCTGTCATCCACCCACTGAAGAAAACCGATTCCAAAGAGTAATATCCATACAGGTTTAGCAGTTTATCGCTTAGATCACAGTTTTAGATGATCAATAATTTAAATGGTTGAGATTAGAGAACATGCCAATTTGTACCTCCTAATGGCATTTCTTTCAATCATGTTCTGTCTTTTCTCAGTTTAATAGTATTCAGGCAATAAAGGGCTGCATTTTAATTTTTTTAAAGATATGCTTGGGCACAGAAGTGTACATTTTGGTACACTTATTCCTGGAATAATTTGAAAAGAGAAAGCTAGTCTACCCTAAAAAGACAGAATCTTTCACCAGATGTCTCTTAACCAAATTCCTGAATATTGCCTAAGCAAAACTAGCCACTAAAGGTTAAATCTTCTAAATGCAACCTTAATACATAATGACCAAGACACAGCCACACATAAGGAAACTAGCAGGGACTTGACAGATTCCACATCAGATATAACTTTATCGCTCGCTCCCTCCCTCCCTCCCTCCCTTCCTCCTCCCTCCCTCCCTCCCTCCCTCTCTCCTTCACTCCCTATGCCTACCTATGATCCCACTCTTCCCTTCTCTATCTTTCTCTCTTTTCCTTCCTTCCTTCCTTCCTTCCTTCCTTCCTTCCTTCTTTCCTTCCTTCCTTCCTTCCTTCCTTCCTTCCTTCCTTCCTTCCTTCCTTCCTTTCTTCCTTCCTTCCTTCTTCTCCTTCCTCTCTCCCTTTCTTCTTCCCTTCTATTTTATTTTTTCTTTAAGCAAAAACTGCCATTAAGTTCAGGATATTTATAAAGGAATACTTAATTCACAAATTATATATTCTACAAGGCTTTTTCATATATATATGTATATGTGTGTGTATATATATATATATATATATAATTGATTTTTTTTACAGCGAGAAAGGGAGAGGGATAGAGAGTTAGAAACATTGATGAGAAAGAAGCATCGATCAGCTGCCTCCTGCACACCCCCTACTGGGGATGTGCCTGCAACCAAGGTACATACTCTTAACCAGAATCGGACCTGGGACCCTTCAGTCCCCAGGCCGACGCTCTATCCAGTGAGCCAAACCAGCTAGGACATACAAGGCTTTTTCACTGGGGAAAAAAAAAAAATGAAGAAAAAGAAAGCAAATCTGCTCACCTGAAAACACATTGAGTCTTGCAGCCCTGGCATCTCTGGAAACAATATAAAAATATCATTGCTTCAGTGTAAAAAAATTATATATTCTACAGAATATGCAAGCCTGAGGAATTGAATTAATGGGGTGCATATTTTAAATATAAGATGAAGAACCAATTTGGCTAATGAAATAATTTCTATAATTTCTAATAATTGTTTAGGACATTGACCATCCTAAATTTCAATAAACCCTTTACTGTTTTACCCCCAGAAAAGCCTAGTAAAAATGCACAGAAAGAATAACTAGATTGAAATTAATTTATTGTAATTGCAAAATGATAATAGATTATAAATAGGAATGTATTCAGCCAGTGAGAAGAATCTGGTGAAGCAGGTCAGAGATGGATGATGCTAAGTGCCATTCCCTTCATATCCTTTTATAGATGAGCTGTGAGATACAGAAGAAATAAAAAAAATACTCTAATTTTATCTTTCAATGATAGAGGACTAAGTATTGTCATAAAAGCTACACACATAAAGGAAAAATACAGAGAAATCTTAAAATGCACTGAATGATTTATCTTGGTGACTGGAGCTGCCTACGAAATGTTGTGCAGGGAGCGGGTAAATGAGCTAGAAACAGTACATGGCTACCTCTAATACCAAAACATTTCCAAAGCCGCCTCATTTCTCACCATAGCCAATCCTCCACTACTCTTCCACATACACTCCACCAGTTTCTAGTGGAATCTGTTTCCTCTTCTTCCCTAAACTCCTCAGGTTCAACCTTGCCTCTAGGTCTTCAATCTAGTTGATTCCCCACACCCTATATACCTAAGCTATTTTCAAGGTGCTAAATACTATATTACTCAAAAGTGCTCCTATATAAACTCTCCCTTACCTGTCTTTACCTTCTTCTCTGCTTGATCCAGCAGCCTCAGAATTCAGTCCCCTCATGTTCTCCCAATTCCTGTTGGCACATGTTGCCTAGAACCTGCAGTTCCTCATAGGATAGCCCTTTTCAAACTCTCATCAGTCCCAGCACTTTCAGAGCTGGGCTGAATGGTGACTTAGCCCTACTTACTGACCTGGTGGCCACGGAGGGAAGTGAGGGCAAAGCAGAGTGGAGAGAATAGAACTTTAACAGAGCAAATTGGGCTACTTTTTCAGGCCCAGAGGGTTGAGCATCTAGGGATGCAAGATTTCTGAGAATTATCAAACCAGATTTCCCCTAGCCATATCTCAGAGTCACACTTTTCCAAATATATCCCTGTCTTTAGCATAGAAAACTTGCCAAATTTGAGAACTTAGCCTCTTCTATAATTCTGGTACTTTTCTAACTAAGTTCTGGAACCTGATCCTCGGCTTTTTGGGAGATGGGAGTCTCTTTATATACTGCCAAGGAGAACCTCTGGCTTTCACATTCACTTTTTAATTGGTGATTAAAACATCCTGTTTTCACTATCTTCTTCAATATATTGATTGCCTCCAGCTATAGTCATTCAATTCCATAGTCATTATAGTTACTATTTTTCCCTTGCTCTGGTTATCTATTACTGCATTAAAAAACACCCCCCAAACAATAAAAACTTTTGTATGTTTACAGATTTTGCTAGACAGAAATTTGGACATGGCATAGTAGGGGGGGATTGCTTTTCTCATCTTCAAGATGTCTGGGACATAAGCTGGGAAGACTCCAATAACTTGGTGTTACTCAAAGGGCTGAGAACTGAATGTAGCTGAATAAGTGGTTCCTAATGAAGGTTGGTGTTTGCCCCCAGGGAACACAGCAATAATGGAAACATTTTTGTTTGTCACAATGTGGCGGGGGAGAGAGAAGGGGGGGAAGGAGTGCTATTGGTATCTAGTAGGTTGAAGCCAGGGATACTGCTAAATGTCCTGCAATGTTCTAAAGACACCATGCTCCAAATCTCTTATACACATAAGATATTACACCTCTCAGTACATTTTCTTCTACCAGTATCACCTTCCAGTTCCCCACCAATGAGATGTTAACAGTTGCTTTCCTATAGTGTGTCAGGAATAAGTCATCCTCCATCCACTACCAGTCTTGGAATTTTCATTGGTATTCAACTGGGGTGGGTGGCTAGGCGGGGAGGAGATTTATTCAACTCCAACATTTCATTTCAGAGTCTAATTCTCATGATCACTTCTGGTCCCAACTTTCACAGATCAGGGTTCCCAGGAAACAGACACTGAAATTCAGAGATTTGCATGTGAGAGATATTTTTGAGGAATACATTCAGGAACAATACCTCTGAGGGCATAAGGTCAGAGGTCTGGACAGAGAAGAAAGTTGAACTGTGATGCAATTGCAACACCCCCAGTGGATCCTATTGAGCAGTGGTTCTCAACCTTCCTAATGCCGCGACCCTTTAATACAGTTCCTCATGTTGTGGTGACCCCCCCAACCATAAAATTATTTTCGTTGCTACTTCATAACTGTAATTTTGCTACTGTTATGAATCGTAATGTAAATATCTGATATGCAGGATGTATTTTCATTGTTACAAATTGAACATAACTAAAGCATAATGATTAATCACAAAAACAATATGTAATTATATGTTTTTCCGATGGTCTTAGGCGACCCCTGTGAAAGGGTCATTCGACCCCCAAAGGGGTCGCAACCCACAGGTTGGTGACCCACAGGTTGAGAACCGCTGCTATTGAGAGTCCAAAAGATAGGATGACCCTTTAGAGGTGCCCGTAGTAGAAGCAAGAGTTTCAGGCTTTTGTATCCCTGCATGGGCCAGCTATTGAATGCAGGCTGCTCCCTTGGAGGGGGCATAAACTTGGGCAACACAGTTTCAGTAGGCTGAGAGCAATTCCCAAAATAGGGATATAGTCATGAGCCTTCAGTAGCTAACACTCCTGCCTGCTAGAGGAACGAAAGCCTAAAGAGGGATCTGGATCTGGTCAGTGTATTCATTATAGGTCTTATTTGGCCAAAGAAAGCTTTTAGAATCCACATTTAATTTACTGGGGAAGAAAATTGTCATTTGTGTGTAGTGCTTGCCCTATAACTGCCATTTGGTTTACTTTCAAGTCCAATATGTTTGAGATGTGGTCCTAAAGCTGCTCATCGTTGGAGGAACTCAACAGTTATAGCCAAAAGCTTATGGCCTAGATGCAAATAATTCTAGTTGCAGACCACATGATTCAAATATTTTCTTTCTTTATGTTTCCATTGATTTTTAGATAGAGAGGAAGGGAGAGGATAGAGAGATAGAAGTATCAATGAGAGAGAATCATCTATTGGCTGATTCTCACACGCCCCCTACTGGGGATCGAGCCCATAACCCAGGCATGTGCCCTGACCAGGAATCGAACTGTGACCTCTTGGTTCCTGGGTCGATGTTGAACTACTGAGCCACACTGGCTGGGCATGATTCACATATTTTAAGCAATCCACTGGGAAGAAATTATCATTGTTTTTCTGTTCTGTGAAGAATATTTGACCCTTCACCCACATGATATTTCATTCTTCACCTCTGCAAGAGAGTTCAATTCTGTGCAGTTCACTGGAGCTCAGCTCAGAAAATAACTAGATGGGCTATTTGCCATATTCCTTTCAATACAGGAGGAAACAGCATTGATGGAAAAATTCCCAAACTGGTTTTTTATTGTTACTTTATTTTACTTTTCAAGGTGAACTAAAACCTGTGTTTGGTCATTTTTTTTTTTTTTTAGGAAGACTTACTAAATGCTACCTCTCCATATAAAATGCAACCCTATGGACAGGTTTGTTGTTGTTGTTTTTAACAACTTATGGGTTTTTATATTAAAAATAGCAGTGTTAGTGGTAGACACATCTCTAAAATTCAAGTAATAGAAGGTAAAAAGGAAATCAAAACAAAGGGATCTGCCTCTCAGTACTAGGGCCAGGAGTAGGGTAAGGCAAATGAAGTGTCTAAAGTACAAAATTTAAGGAGGCATTCACTCTTAGGTGCCAATCCTACCCTTGTATGACCCTGAGGATGAGTGCCTCCTAAAATTCTGCACCCATGCCTCTCTGGACTCACCCTCATCCCAGTTCTGCTCAGTAGGACAGCTGAACAGCAATCAAATATGAAGAAGGTGGAACGGGCTGTGTCTACATGGAGTATGTATTTAATAGTTCATACTAAGTGCCTGTCATTCTTATAAGTCCTTTTTTAGTGATTCTTTACCCAAAAGTCACCCACTTGGTATCATGGGTTCTAGCTAGTCTGGTCAGATCCAATTTGACCAGCGGTTGACATCTGAGTAGAAACAGTTATCTATGACCTGTGCCTTTGACATGGTCTACCTTGAGACCTCTTCCCAGCAGGGGCATTTCATATCAGATGGTAATCATCTTTTGGAGAATTCAATGGGATTTTAAGCAGAGAGCAAAGTAGTATCAAGTAGGAAATCCCAGAGAGAAAAGGTGTAAGGAGAGACAAGTATCGAGAAAGAGGGTCAAGAGAGAATTCATTGGTAGCAGCCCATGGAGAGTGGCAGAGATTAAAGAGTTCACTAATGTTGTGGCCTCACCCCATAACAAAGAAACAGAATTTCCGGAGGATGAGGCCCAGAAATCAGGATTTTAAAAGATTCCCAGGTGATTCTAATGTGCAGCCAAGGTTGAGAACCACTGCTCTACAGTGTTGAGCACTATTTGAGTCAAAATTAGTACTTTATTTTAGAAATCATAGACATGTTTAGATCATGGCACTGGCGTCAGATTCCTGTGGCACACATGTATGTTTAATTGTGAGGTTGACAAATTTACTTTGGTTGAAGCCTAACTATTTAATTCTGAGATGTTTCTCATGTCTCCTTTTCCTTTTAACAAACCACTATTAATAGAAACAAACTATACATTTTCCTATATATGTCAGCAGTATGATTCCAGAGGCTCTCAATAATAAAAATATTTTCTCCTAAAATATTTTCCCCAGCTGCTGATCATAGTTTCTTGAATTTTTTGACAGGTTATTCATCTGTTTATGTCCTGAAGGTATTTCAAGCTTGGTGAATGCCTGTTAAAATGTAAGTACATCTGGAAGGGGGAAATTTTGAGTTCCTGCCAAGCAATCTCTTATTTTGTTTAGTTACAGGTTAAACTCTTGAGATTGAGATAAAGAAAACCCTTTAGATCAGCTCCATCCTATAAACTTTGGCCACACCAAACACCAGGGCCCTGCCCACCTGCAGGCCATATTTTCACCTAGTTTGCATTATCTGTCTTAATATACATCACCCTCTTCTAAGAGTTAACATCTTAGCTTTCAAAATAAGGTGTAAAAGTAACTGCTAACCAAACCAGCGCTGAGTTGCCACTCTGTATCCTGACAAACACAAAGAGCACAGGATCGAAGCAAGACAGACCTGAGTTCAAATCCTGATTCAGCTCTGTATGTGCTGGGTAACCTTTTGATGATTTTTTTTTTTTTTTTTTACCTGAGGTGTTTCCTCATTTGTAAAATGATGATAATAGGATCTTTTTGGTAGGGCTATTTTTCGGATTATGAATAACACGAGTGCCCAGTGCATGGATTCATGCATGTTAAAAGGGAATTAATTAGAAGGTGGATGGTGGGATGCGACTGGGCAAGAGAGGCTGGATCCAACCCTGGATCCAACCTCCCACCAGTCCCTCCCTGGCTGGCCACCCTGGGGCAGAGCTGTGGCTTGAAGGGCATCTGCGGAGTAAGCAGTATCCCTCTGGCAGCTGGGGTCCCTTGGCCTGGCCTCCAACAAAACCAGCCCCTCCGACATCCCCCAAGGGGTCTTAGATTGCTAGAGGGTGGTTCTCGGGTGATGCACCCAAGAATAGGGCTCCCTCCTCTCTGGTTCTGGAGTGCGTCACCCAGGCAACCGCTGCTGCCAAGTCACTGCAGCTCAGCAGCTCCTGCATTGAGCCTCTGCCCCCTGGTGGTCAGTGTGCATCATAGCGACCAGTTGTTCTGCTGTTCGGTTGATTTGCATATTAGCCTTTTATTATATAGGATCCCTTTAAACAGAGCATCCCTAATGTGCGGTGGTAATTATCTACCTGTGGGCTTTATTTAGCTATGAGGAACTTCTTCCAATGGGCACAAACATTAACAGAAAGAACTGATGTTTGGGCAAGTACCTGAAGATGAATAATTTTAAAGCTTTTAAGTGTGGATTATTCTTTTAGCAGGAATAAAGATTAAAATGCCATCTGCTTGTGCTAATAACTGAACTTCCGCCCTTGCTGTAGTGCAGGACCAATATGGTCACCACTTGTGAGTGCCTGTTTCAGACCTGGCATTCCCTCCTGATGCTCCTTAACTAGCTCATCTTCTTCCTCCCCTGATGAAACCACATGGAACAAAATAATCGACTTTCCCATTTTGCTGGCCCAAATCTACACTGTGCATCATTTCCCTCTCACAGATGCTCTATCCAGGTGGCAGAAGATCAGCTTTAGAAGCAGAAATACGGTTTCTTGTTTCCTTTATTTCCTCAATCCAACCCACAAAGTATTTTAAGATTCCTGTAAATCCGATATTGGAATGTCCAAATTATAGCTTCCAAAGTATCTTTGTGCCAGGAAGAAGAATAAAAATCAAATTGGCTCTGAATTTTTTCAGGAGGAGACGCAGCTGTTATACTGTTACTCTTCGTGGCTTTTGATAGCTCCAAATTTGGGGAAGCTGTGCCGTGACCATCACAGTAAGTGTGCAGGCTTCTTCCTGGGGTTTCACTAACACAGGGAAGCCCTCCAGACAAGGAAGAGGGAGTTAATTTCATGGCCAGACTTCCAAAGAAGTTCTGAGTTGTTTCAGATCAACCCACCAAATCTTTATAATGAGAGTATTATTCTCAGTCCTTAAAATTTACCAATATTACTTGTGAGATATGAATTTATTATGAGGGTTTATACAGTCAGAACCATGAGCATAAATTCTATTAAATGATTTATTTTCCATTTAATTTTTTTATTGAAATAATGCTTAGCTTATGTCTGGGAATATGTACCCACAGAGATTTACAAGGAAATTAATGCTAAAATGCTTGTGTGCATATCAGGATGTTCTCTTTCATTTTCTAAGAAGAAAGAAGATTTGTAAAGACGATTTGTTTACCCACACATCTTGTTCTCCCTAGAGTGCCTTTCTGTTCAGCACCAGACAGGACCCAGGTGGTAAGGTGGCAGGTTTTCTACACTGAGGCTGAATTAGGTTCATGGGAGATATGAAAAGTCCTGTCACACTGAGAGATTCTTGGACAGGCAGCCTCAACCTTGCGCTTGTTATTTACAGTGAATTCCTTGTCCCCTGTCCTCCTTTATTTCCTGCCACAGCACCTTCCTCCAAGGTAATGCTAGCTAAGTCACCTGTTGCTCCACTGCTAATTACCATTCCCTTCATTTGGATGATTTGCTCGTAACCAGGACAACCAGGAGTGGCACTTGCGCAGTCAGCCAACCGTTTCCTCCATCTGGTCAGGCTGCAAGAGTGGTCTAGTTCATGTCACTCTTGTGGTGGCAAGAAGTAAACCTTCAGCAGAATCCCTCTCCCCGTATTATCAGTTTCTCCCCAAGGATTCAGGGACTGTACACTTTTCTCTAGATTTACTAATTAACTTATTTTATTCCTTCTAACAAATCTCGATATATTTTGCTCCTTCAAAACATTATTACCCTTCCAGTCAGTCTGGTGCACTCAACATCTTAAAATTAAATGTACTGACACCCAGGCAAACACATTCCTTTGCTGGGATCACTTCCAGTGAAGGTGTGGTTCCCACTCTTGTGCCTTTCCATCTTTGTTGCTCAGACATGGCTACCTGGGCGGGCCTCTTAAAATTGAATGTTGAACCTGACCAGCATCCTCCAATGGCTTTACATCTCACTCAGGGTGAAAGCCAAAGCCCTTACATGCTTCCAAGGTCTCCGACTTCATCTTTTCCGCCCTTTTGTCCTTGCTCAATCCCTGCCAGTCATGCCATGCTCCTCTTCAAGGATGTGAACTTGCCGATTCCTCTTCTGGAAAGTTTTCTCACCAGATACACATTCATGTGGCTGCTCTTTTGTCTCTTTCAGGTCTTTACCAGATAAAGGAGAAAGAAGGAAAAACTAAACTAATGTAATTTCTTAGGGAAGGGGGAAATGAACAAAATTATACATATATATTTAATTTAGTAAAATTGGGCAGGTATATAATTATCTGAGAGATAATGTCTAGGATATATATATATAATTGTCTAGGGCAGTGGTCGGCAAACCACGGCTCGCGAGCCACATGCGGCTCTTTGGCCCCTTGAGTGTGGCTCTTCCACAAAATACCACATGCGGGTGCGAATATACAGTGCGATTGAAACTTCGTGGCCCATGCGCAGAAGTTGGTTTTCGGCCTGGGCAAGTCTATTTTGAAGAAGTGGCATTAGAAGAAGTGGAGTTACGTTCACTGAGGTCGACCCCTCAGATTGAGAACGTTTTTAGCCAAGGCCAGCTTAGGAGTACCCTAATTAAGTTAATAACAATGTACCTACCTATATAGTTTAAGTTTAAAAAATTTGGCTCTCAAAAGAAATTTCAATCGTTGTACTGTTGATATTTGGCTCTGTTGACTAATGAGTTTGCCGACCACTGGTCTAGGGTATATATCATTGTGTAAGTGGTAGGCAAAAACCCAAGAAATGAGAGAACTGGGAGAACAAAAATGGAAACAGAGTAAAATTTAGGAGTGTGAATAAAAATAGGATGCAGAGACTTTATCTCCAAGGCCATGAGGGTTCTGGGTGGCATAACATCGGAAGTTCCCTTCATGTCCTGACGAGCATGAGAGTTAAATGAGAGAACTGCACTTACACAGCCATTTCCATAGTTTTGACTGGTTCTGTCTGGATAAACTTTTTACTGGATTGGAACTGTGGATAATCAAACAGAAAAATATGATCCCAAAGATAAGCCCCAAAGTAGAGATTCAAAAGGTTAGGCGACGAATTGAAACATTAAAACGATTCAGGAGGATTTTAAATATTTTTCCCCAAAGAAACATTTCAAAGACAAGAAGAAAGCTCACTGCAAATGTAAAAGTAGTGGTTATAGAATTATTTGTTAGTTCACAGCGTTCTGCTGTCTTCTGAGAAGTTATTCCAGAACGAAATCACGTGCTTATTCCTTTCCTCCTCCTGGATCCTAACTCAGAATGTCATGGAGACAAAGCAGGCCAGAAAAGCACCACTTTTATCCAAACATTCATCTTAGTGGAGGATCCTTAGCCAGAACCATTCAAATATGCCTTCGAGTTGTTTGAAACTGAACAGCCTCTTTAGGTCTTATCTGATGTATTTATTAATTTATATATTTCTAAAGAAGGTGTCAGTGGAGGATAAAAATTTAAATGATCAAAGCTAGAGACTGCTATTTTGAGTGCATTTTTTTTTTTAATTCTGTAGTAAAAAACAGAATTTGTCTCTGGGAAAGAGCATTGGGAAGGTGCTTGTCGTTATGCAGATATAACACAAGTACCCACCCACTTCTGACTAGCAATTCATAATATAAATTATAATTGTACTTCTACAGATTACGGCTTTTTTTGTTTTTATCTAGATATCCCTATCTATAAAAAAATGTATTATGTTGTCTTTGTGAGGTGTGTGTGTGTGTGTGTGTGTGTGTGTGTATGTGTGTGTGTGCGCATGTAGGACAACCTACAAGAATTGGAAGCTGAGACCAGTTGATGCCAGGAAAGATGAGGCACCAGATCTGGCGTGTCCTCACTTCATGCTGGTGGCTGGATCATAGGACAGCCTGAGTGGGATTTGCCAGCTCCCACCCTCTGTTAGTCTAAAACCTTTCAAGAGTGGCATACTTCTCACTATAGCTCTTGTCCAGTATTTTGCTTGCCTTATCCCATGGCTTGGGGACCAGACCACATCCTACAAACAAGTGGGACATTCCCCTAAAGAATATCTGTGTCTTCTCTGTCAGGCATCTGAAGAGAGAAAATGGCCCGGGCCTTAGCCCTGAGGAGGGAATGACATTCTCCTCCCTGGCACTCTGAGCTGGCGCTCTGAGCTGTTGAGCCTGATATTGGGAACTTCTGATCAAAGGCATTGTTCTGAGAGAAGGTAGGCTTAGCTTGAAACCTGATGGTTGGTTGATGTCAAGAAAATAACCCCGTGGAGGGCTATTTCCAAGGGCTCTAGAAAGAGTGATGTCTATATCCAGGTCTAAGCCTTCATTTCTGCATTATAGCTTCCTTCTCAGATGACCATTAGAGCCAGATTTCAGAGTATTTAGGTGTTCCTTAGAAATTCCCAGGAAATGCTTGGAAATAGAAAACCACTAGGAGGGGAAAAGAGGATTTCCCCTGGTTCACCAGATGGGAACTTAGAATACTGGTTTGGGGAAAGGATTCTTTCTGAAGGCTGGGGACCCATGGAAATCTTGAGCACCTTAATTATATATGCCGAGTTTAGAGCCTTGAAGCCCTGCAGCCTCATGTATTACAAGAGGGGCAGTGCCCAAAAATGAGTCTCCTCTCTGACACGAAATACTACTCCAGGAGAGGTCCCTGGACAGGTACAGTTTCTAAACTCAGTGATTAAGTGTAAGGTCAGTGGTCACTTTGTGTGAAATTTAGGGGAGCACTACAAGTGTGTAACCAAAATTCAATATGTCACAACAGCATCATTAAAAGAGTAGCAAACAGTATTCTTCAGTTCTCTCCTCACTGGTATTTATTCAGTGCTAGCCTGCCCTGACCACCTCTCTCAGCTTGCTTAGGGAGTGTATTATGTGTTCACTAGCCTATCCTCTAGGCTACAATTTAAGTTCTGTCCTCTCTGTTGCTGTCAACTTATTGAGATAAACTCTTTTGTCTGGTGGAGCTCGCATGGCAGCTGCCCCAATGCTCAACTCCCTGGCTTCTCCCCTGCGGTCACAATATAAGCTCATCTGTTCCTTGTTCCAAAGGCCTCCTCACATCAGGAAGGTCTCCTTCATCCCCACTTATGCACACTCTGCTGCACAGCATTGCCTTCCATTTCCCTGGTCTTACTGAGGTTTTTCCTTTAAACTTACCCCTTATTGAAGCACTCTTTTTCTAGAAACAATTCATGATTCTGCAAGGGATGACCAGAGGACATATTGAGAGGCAGACACTGCACTGTACTCAGAATTACCTCTGCCCTCTAACCCCAACCTATTTTTCTTGTCTTGAACTTACTAGTATGAACCCGCCTCCCTCTTCCAGATGGGTGAGTCTTTCCTACATGGCCCCCTGGGGAGCAGCCTCCAGGCCCTCCAGACATGCTCAGACCATAAGCAAAGCAAAGTTCTGACAGTCCTGGGAGTGAGAGCACTTTCGGTCAGGAGCAAGCACATAAAACAGCCACCACCCTTGACTGCATATCTCACTGTCTGACTATTAATTTTTATTGCATATTTTGAATAACTTTTTCTAGAGCTATTTTGATGATAATCTTTTAAAATCATTAAAAGATGATGATTTGGGGGAAAGTTTTTTAGAAATGCAATCGCTTTCCTTCTCCCTCCCAGGCTACCCTTTTGACTCAAATTCATCTGTATGCTCAGGCAAACAGCTTGGCTCAAGCTGGAAATCCTGAATAGGAAACAAAAGCTTTTTCTGATTAAGTTTCTGTCTTCTACTGGGCTATTCACTAAGGGATAGCTGTGGACAGCACCTTTACCCTTTAACCCCCACCCCCCATCCTGGTCTTCCAGAAGAATCCATCAGTGTGGATGGGGGCTGGAGTTAAACCTTCAGGTTACATGGCAGAATCGTCAAGCCTTGATTCCGTAGGGCCATTAGATGAGCTAAAGAAAGCGTGAGACACAGAGAGGCCCGAAGCCTGAGGAATACCATTTTACTGGTCATCGAAAAGAAATTGTGCACTGCACTGTTTAGAAATTGACCCACTATTACATTTTGTAAATGGATGTGCCTACATTTATAGATGCACACAAATAATGTATGCTAAGTTATGTTTGTTTTATTGGCAGGGACACCCACTAGGCCCTGGGAAATCCAGAAAACATATTGTAACCATAACTTCAAATCGCTTGTGTTGTACCTTGGAACAGAATTATCCGACAGTGGTAGCAGTTGTAGGATTTTGCCAATGAGAACAGAAAATCCCAGAAGCAAAGAGCTTTATTCTTTGTGAATTTCTGGCAAAACTACATCTGAACCATGTTTTGAGTTCTAATTAGGAGGGTAGTTCATGATCAGAGTAAAACACTTTAAAACACATGAAAGCATAAAGAAAACAAAGGGAGTTTACAATGTCAAAGTCTAGCGATAAGCACTCTTACTACTTTGGTGTATTTTATTCTAGAATATTACATATTCTTTTATTGATACATATACTTTTCACATTTAACGTCTCTGAAAAAGATGCATCTTATAACTGATGACTTGCTAAAGTAGTAATTGGAAGTGTTCTCTCTGAAAGGTAGGTATATGAAATAATGGTGTATTTAAAAATCAATAATCACAGATTAGATTGTCATCTCAGATTACATGGAATACAGAGTATTTATATATGCATCTGTGAAGTTCTAACTATATTTAGGAGGATTTATCATGGTTCTTTCCTATTACTATTCTGTCAAAGGAAAACACCCTAGCTACCAAAATGAATCACAATCTTTATTCCATTCTCTCAAAGGACATTAATATATAACTCAAATTTACTTCTTAAAGTTATCTTTCTCAATTCTATGCTTTCAAGCCTTTTTCTCAACCCCTCACTATTCTCCCTTTCCCCCCAGATGTCCCCATTTCTCCTTTCTTTGGTCTCGATCATTTTTCTTGAAATTATTACCCTTGAAAGTGAAAATGGCCTTTTCTGATGCAGTTCCTTTCATTATTGCAAAGGTCCATAGACCTAGCACTCAAAGAGAATTTTTATTAGAGGCCTAGAGGCCTGATGAGGTGGAGAGAGAGAGATGGAACGGGCAAATAAAATTTCTTTAGCAGGTAAGGGGAAAGGGAAACATATTAATTATAATTACTCCTGACAAAAATACAAAGATAGAGTTATAGATATAAAAAATACACAGATAGAGTTCTAGGTATAAAAAAATACTTAGCTTGGTGTTTCTTATCACTTTGAAGTAGAAAAACAAAAGAAACAAAAAACTCTAGTTGTACAAAAGGTTTACATTTCCTTTAATTCTTGCTCTTATACTTGGCTTGTGATCAGGAAACATAAGTTAATAAACATGTATCCTTTACTTGATATGTAATTCCTTCTGTATAGGGAAACACAGGAGAGTAGGTGATAGCCTAACTTACCCACACTTGAACAGAACCTACCAGCGCTCCCTGGGAGCCTCTGACAGATGCTGCTTTCACAGACACAAGGTTTTGAGGAGCTAAGCATTATACTCAACTCTGACCTTTCCCTAGGTGCTTTCTCAGAGTCCCAGCTTTTGATACAAAATGAGACATAAGGTCCCAAATGCTAACAGTCTTTCATTCACATTAACGTATGAATGCCTGAAAGCAGTTCCTTCCAGGCGACAGGTCTTGGTGAGGGCAGGAGTACCCTCGTGAAAGAAAGATGAGGTAGGAAGGGCAGACCAAGAGGAAGCAAACAGCCAAACCTACTACTTTGCCCTTTGAACTCTGATCACTCCTAATCTGTATTACGGAGAGTTCTCTATAAAATGTGGCTGGTGACTGCATCAGGACTTTATTCTTTAAAAACGGAAATTATATGGATTCCAAACCAAATTTTAGATTCAACAGAAAGCAGCAGAATGTCCCCCCACATCTGTTCTTCAGATTATAGTCATCTTACAGAAAAGTCTCCAGACACCCTCTTCCCATCCCCATTCTTCACCTCTGTTTTCTTCAGATATTTTACTTAGGGAAGAAACAAGAGTGGGAATGAGAGAAAGAGAGAGGGAGGCTTAATGTAGATAAATATCAGACAAATTGGAGCCAAGATATAATTCAAGCAAAAAGGGAGGCAGCGGGTGTAGTGTAATTGCTCGGTACACAAAAGCACATTCAGAGATAATAAACTTTAAATATCCTTTAATGTCAAACAGCATTTTCCCCAGGCCTTTTTATCCTGCTGAGCAGCTAAAGGTTGGCCACAAGCCCCTGGTGACGCTATTTCTAAGCTCAAAAGCAGATAGGAGAGACAAAGAAAGAAAAAATACCAAACACAAGGTTGGTGCTAGATACATTTCACCAGCAAAGTTTTTCTTATAATATCGTTATAAGTTTTGCAATAGCTACTGAAATTTAGTAGGATTTTATTATCTATGGTGTTTATATAAGAAAAGAAAATGGGGCATTCAGAGAACTAATTAGTGTAAATCTCCATTTTCTAACTGATATCTGGGAGAGCTGAGAAAGCACCCAAATCAAGGGCTGTGAAGAACTGACCTAAAGATTCATTAAGAGAGCCATACAGCATGGGGAATATAGTCAATAATATAATAACATTGTTCAGTGACAGATGGTTACTAGCTTTATCATGGTGGTCACTTTGTAGGTATATAAATGTCAATGCACTCTGTTGAATATCTGAAACTAATACTTATTGTATGTCAACTATATTTTAATTTTCAAAATCTAAATGAAAATAAAGTTTGTTAGTTGTTGGATGATGTAGATAAACAGAGTTAAGCAAGCCTCAGATAAGAAAATGTCTCCTCAAGTTTCCACTGACCTACAGATTTTAATCAGCCCCTCAAGAGAAAAGGATAAGGCTTTGTCAGAGTTAATTGCGAGATGCAGCAGACCGAAACATGTTTAGGTAAACTCTTAACAAACCTGAATAAGAAAATGAAATAATAAAACAATGATAAACAAAAAGGAAGAAATAAAACCATCCTTAATCCCCACCCCACAATTATAAACACTATAAACTTTTTCTGGATGGATCTGTCCACTTTTCCAATCCACAACTTACTATGGAGTTTTGTGTCATATTTTTGTAGTTAACATCTCATTTAAAACTGGCCTGAAAGTCACCTCCTTCTCTGCTTGTCACCCCAAATCAGTTCCTTTATTTTTTTCTGCCACTGATGGTAAGACCACTGATTGTCCTTGTCTTCACATCTCTTCCCCTTCCTCAGCTCCTCCTAGTCATTGATCCCACTAATATTCATAGAGGACATATTATTGTTATAAGGGAGACAGCCTTCCCCCAAGAGCCAGACCACTATTCTTGTTGGTGATATGAACTCCTGAAGTTAAAGGCACAGAAGGTCCCTACAGAAGAGCTGCCTGCCCTCCACCCCCAGACTCTGCCTGTGCACCAGCAACAGATCCTCAAACAAATGTTGCTACCTCCTTCTAGACTGATGTGACCCCTAGAATCCCTTCAACCAGACTACACCCCAAAAGCTTTTCATAGCCACACCTGTAACAGCATCACCACTAATCCTACATTGGAATAACCCAATTGAATACAGTCATGTCAACTTGTAAAATGATGAAGTGGAACCTTAAACCAGAATGGCTAAGGCAGAGATTTTGGGAATGGTGCCCTATTCCACATCATCACAGAAAAAGCCAACGGCATTTAAAATGGTTTTAGGTTTTGAATTTGGTGGGGCAGAGCTAGAATGAGAAGAGGTTATAAAACAGAAGGTGTGGTTACTTTTCTGTGGCTCTGGTGTCAACAGGGCTTTATATGCCCGGAAGATGTGTGTGTTCCATTGGCCTGGTTTTTATTCAGAAAGACAAAAAAAGGAAGAACCTATGTGGGTGGCAAATTGATCTTGGTAGTCTGAACATGGGAGAAAACCTAGAATTGTAATGAGGGATCAAGGACAGCAGTATGACCTTGGGCAAGTTGTAGGACTTTCCTAAGCCTCCAAGACCTCAGTTATAAAGCAGGATGACTATAATATTACCCATGTCATATATTCAGAGTAAGCATTAAATACCAGAGCTTACCCATAGTCAGGACAGTGTTTGGTGATATTATTAATGTTAATTAATGCAAGTGACAGTTTGAAGCAAAGGTTGGATATTCCCTTATCTGAAACACTTTTGCTTCTTAAAGAGAGTAGTGTTAGAAAACTTGACATCGTTTTCAATTCTATGGCTCTCTGATTGCCTGGGGTATTTTTTGTATGTTAACAACCATAGTGACCTTTACTGGAGCCTTGGTGAGTCAGGCAGTGGCCTAGATCCCTTACACATGTTATTTTTCATTTGAGCCCATCCCCTATGGAGGATGCATGATTAGCCCCATTTTACAGATAAGGAAATAGAAGCTCAAGAGAGCAGATAAAGTGCTAGAGGCTATACTTCTAGAAAGTGGCAGAGGTTGAATCTTAACCTGATTCCTTTAAACCTCAAAGCCTATGCTCTTTCCAATATGCTGCTCTTCCGTATAGAAACATGAAATAAGTCGTTCATCCTCAGGTGATTTTACAGAAATGGAGGGTCTTTCTTCCCATTGGTCTACTCTCCTTTGTTGAGTTCCTCTCATGACCAATGATAATATGAAAGTGGCATACATCTACAAATGGGTTGACTGGGGAGGGGCTGCTAGTGATGGCCGAGGACCATCTAATGCACTTAGTAGTCTCAGGGAGTCCTACAACAGGCTTGTGGATGGTGAAATGTAAGTAACCATTCTAATACCGTGGGTTTGACATGGACCAATACCGTTTTAAAACTCTTGCAAAAATGAAGGAACAGGGATCTTCAGGGTTATTACCTTTCAATAGAGAAAGAGTAATATTTGAACTCACATTTAAGCCTGGCTCTACTATCTATGCAGCCACTGCTTCCTAGGCTGTAGACGCTGGGGATAGATGATCAAGGCCAAGGGTAGCCATGACAATGGGTAATATCTTTAAGTCTCCATTAATTTTAGTCACTGCAAGCTGCAGTGTCCTCCCTTCGTTTAGCATGGTCTCAAATGCCCCAGTGTGCCCCTCGAGAGCCCATTATCTTCATTTACTGTAGACTTTAAAGGCACATTTTACCAGACCACCCGCTAGCCCAATTGGTGAGCCACCAGTTCTGCCAATAAAGATCCTTCAGTATCACAGCTGTGGCTCCTACTGCCATGGGACTGCCACTCCCCCAGAGCTAGGACTCCCAGGCCGGGCGTATGTGTGTTTATATTGGGCTCTCCAATGTGTGGTTGCCTGTTTTCTTTTAATCCACCCTTCAGGCAATTAGGACAAGTTTACTTAAGACAGGTTTGGATTATATTTGAGTAGCCCAGCCCAGATCATAACCAAAACTGTACTTCCAAGCTGACCATAAGAGAGTGTCCTGGGAGAGAGCTGTGATACCTCAGAGCAGGTGCCTGCCGCATCCAGAATCTTCCGGAGTGCGATCTCAAAGTGTGTCTGGCTTTCTTTTGATGAGCTAAGCAGGGTCCTTCTGAGGAGCCAAGAACTGATCACTCCTTTCTTATGGATGAATGGTTAAAAAATCAGTGTACATCTTTATGTACACCTTTTACATCTTCATGTAAAACCACTGTAATTGCTCCTTACCAATAAAACTACTGACTAATGTATTTAAAGTTTGGTATAGAAATTACCCAGTGGTTTATTTTCCCTCTAGAACAGAATCATCGGCAAAATAATAAAAAGGAAATTTCCTTCATCTCCCCCACAGAATTGGTCTTTGTGTTTCCTGTTCTGGGATTCCTGGCTTTAGGCAGTGGCCAACAGCCTTTTTGAGTTTTAGGACGTATATAGAGTTGGGTCGACTTAATGATACCACTCCCATCCTGGGCTTGGTTTGGTCAGGCAAAAGGTCCCAGACTCAAGTGCCTTCTGGGGCTTTGTGAGTGATGTAGATGAACGCTGTGTTTAAGGCATAATAAGAACCTGAAGTTCACATGTCCCTTTTAAAAGAAATCTGCAACTGCCACCCACTTTTAGCCCATTATTGCTGTATTGGAATATATGTCCTGTGTTGCCAAGTCATCAAATTAAAATAGAAACCTGGAAATAAGGATGCTATAGAAGATATTTTCATTTTTAAATGTTGGTAAGTAATGTGCTTTTTCATAAGCATTTTGTGAGCCAACACTTTCTGGACCAAATAAGATACATCTGTGAGCCAGACATGGCTTAGAAAATATGGGACTCAGTCCTAGTCAATGTTTCCCAAGGTATGGTCCAAGGACCACCTGCATCAGTGTCATTTTTTAAATGGAGAGTTACAGACCGACTCCAAACCTGCTTAATCAGACTCTCCAGAAGTCAGATCCAGGGATTAGTCAACATTGTTAGTGGAAATGGCAGGGAAGGGTGGCCCAACATCAAAGCATTGAATTTTCTGGAAGTGGGAGGTCTGAGAGACAGACATGTTCCCATATCACAATTACATATCACAAGAGCTCTCTGGCCTCCATTTTAGGAATTCCTCCTTCTCTTCTTTTTCCTCCTCATTATCATCATCTTGAGCATTTGACCATTTGACAGATACTTATTGAACTACTACTATGTGCCAGGCTCTGTTCTAGGCACTGAGGAATGCAGCACCGAACAAAAAACAATATAACCCCCCGCTCTCATGCAGCCTAATTCTAGTGGGAAGAGAATAAAGAAGGCAATAGGGCAAATCTAGGAGGTGAGATGGTGATAAGTGCTAAGGAGAAAAATAAAGCATAAAGGAAAGATAGGAATTGTGTGTGGAGAGAGTATTGAGAGAAGGGGGTTGCAATTTTAGACAATTTTCAGAGAAGGCCTTGAGCCAAGATCTGAAGGAGAGTAGAGAAGAGTCATGTGGAAATTTGGGGGGAGGTGTTCCAGACTGAGGGAATTGCAAGCAGAAGGGCTCTCAGACATTTGCAGTGTGGTGAGTTCGGGGAAGAACGTGGAGGACAGAGTGGCTGAGAACAATGAACAAGAGGAGGGTAATGGGAGATGAGGCTAAAGGGAAGGGGGTCAGACTATGTAGGACTTTATGGACCAGAAAAGGACTTCAGCCCTTTTATTCTCAAAGATGCCATGGAGGGTTTTGAGCTGAGAAAGGCAGAATCTCTATGGCTTCTTAGAGGGGGTGAGGAAAGATCATTTTGGAAGATATTCCAATAATCAGGTAGTTTTGACTGTGAGGATAGTGGTGGAGGTGGTGAAAAGTGAATTCTGGATGTGTTTTGAACGAAGGGCTAACATGACTTGCCAATGAATCAGATGTAAAGTGAGAGAAAAAGGGTTCCAGAATGACATCAAGGTTTGGGACCCGAACAACTATAAGAATGGAGTTTATTTTTAGTGAGATGGGAAAGTTTGCAAGAAGAGTAGGGTTTGGAGGGGTAAATCTGAAGCTCAGTTTAGGACATATTAAACTAGGAGTTACTAATAGATGTCCAAGTGGAGATTTCAAATAAGCAATTGAATATGGGTTCAATTAAGCCTTCTGTAACAATCAGGGTTCTCCAGAGAAACAGAACCAGCAGGGGTGTGTGTGTGTGTAAAAGAGGAGAGAGAGAGAGAGAGAGAGAGAGAGAGAGAAAGGAAGGAAGGAAGGAAGGAAGAAAGAAAGAAAAGGAAGGAAGGAAGGAAGGAAGGAAGGAAGGAAGGAAGGAAGGAAGGAATAAATTTATTTTAAAGAATTGGCTCACATGATTGTGGAGGCTCACGAGTTCTAATGGGGTAGGCTAGCAGGGTGAACAGCTTCAGTTCAAGTCCAGAAGTAGTATGCTGGCAGAATTCCTTCTTGCTCAGGGGAGGTCAGTCTTTATTTTCTTAAAGCCTTCAACTGATTGGATGAGGCCCACCCACATTATGGAAGGTAGTCTGCTTTACTCAGTCCACCAATTTAAATGTGAATCTCATCTAAAATTACCTGCACAGAAAGGTATAATAATGTTTGACCAAATATTGGGGCACTGTGGCCCAGCCAAGCTGACACATGAAATTAACCATCACATCATCATCACCATAATAACCCTAGTTACAATTTACTGGGTGTCTACTATGTTGTTATGCATGATAAATGAGCCTTTGCTGTTTGTCATTAAACTACCCCCCAAGACACCACAAGCTAGATATTATGTATCGGTAACAAAACTGAGGCTTTCAGAAAGTGAGTAATTTGTCCATGGTCACATGGCCAAGAGACAATCCCACATCCCACTTCAGGATCTAGAACCTTCCCCTCTATATCACACTGCCTCCCAGTCCACACACTCCTACCTCCCCAGACGTGCTATTTTGAATATCTATGCCATGTCACATGCTGCTCCTTCTGCCTGAAAAACGCACTCTCTCCTTCATCTGAATAAGCTTTACCCCTCCGTCAAGACTCAGCTCAAGGGTCACCCTTTCTAGGAAGCCTTCTTTGACTCCTTCTCCCACCTGGATTTTAGAAGCTCTTCTTCTATGCTCTCATAAGCAGTGGACTTTACACCTGTCTACAAAAGGAATCATCAAACTACAGTTGCTAGTTTGCTGATCTTTCTTCTTCATTAGCCTATAAACTTCTTTTTTGTTACTTCACCCAAGGATATTTTTTCCATTAATTTTTTTTAGAGATAGTGAAAGGGAAGGAGGGAGTGGGAGAGAAAGAGAGAGAGAGAGAAATATATGTGAGAGAGACACATCGAGTGGTTGCCTCCTGCACACCCCCCGACCGGGGCTGGGGATCGATCCTGCAACCCAGGTATGTGCCCTTGACCAGAAGTCAAACCCAGGACACTCTTGGGCACAGGCAAATGCTCTAACTACTGAGTCAGGGCTAGCCTATAACTTATTGGTGGAGGGGAACACATTTTGTTCATCATTTTACTAGTATCTGCAGATCCTCAGCACTTGGTAAATGCCCCATAAATGTTTGTTTAATGAGAAATGAACAAATGTGTAAAGGAAAGACAGCAGGGAGGCTGAGAAGGAGCATTAAGAGAGGTAAGGGGCAACCAAGAGAGGACAGAATTACAACATGGGCAGAGATGTGTGGTGAATGGCGCTAAATACTGATGGACTGAAAACTAAAAAGAGGCTATTGGATTCACTAGGGGAAAATTCAACGAATGCCATAGAATATAAGTGGCTTGGTGGTTTGGAAGAAACGTTTATTTGTAGAAATTTTCATGATGCTAGCCGGACTAACTGAGACAGCTTCACCAAGATCTTGCAATCTGATCTGGGATTGTAGAAGGGGTAGAATTTGAATGGGGCTTTGTTGAGTGGGGAGAGATGGGACAGAGGACAAGGGCAGGCCGAGGGGCTTGTGATGAAATGAAGGGTAGAGAAGGTTCACATCTTTTTTAAAATATATTTTTATTGATTTCAGAGAGGAAGGGAGAGGGAGAGAGAGATAGAAACATCAATCATGAGAGAATCATTCATTGGCTGCCTCCTGCATGCCCCACCTGGGGATTGAGCCCGCAACCTGGGCATGTGCCCTTGACCAGAATCGAACCCAGGAGCCTTCAGTCCACAGGCTGACACTTTATCCACTGAGCCAAACCAGTCAGGGCAGAATCACATCTTTAAAGTAGGAAGGCTGTTGTGTGATCCAGGTGTGGAAGCAAACAATACATCTCAAAACATTTCTCCCCTCTTCCCTGGAAGGGTTCTTTGCCTCGCTGACAGCTCACCTCCCATCAGCAAATAGAGAGGCATGAATCTCAACGCTCTAATATTCAAATCACCATGGTGTATAATTTCTGTGTCAATTCCTTTGGTGAAATGTGTAGTAAGAACAGTAATGAGTTTAGACATATTTCAAATGATGTAAATATCAAATCAGATAACAGCTCATCTATTTTGCTCCTGTGATTTCTTAGCCGATGCAAATGTGACCCAGACTCTAAACATTTTTTTCTCTGCTTACTTTGAAGTGTCAGAATAACTTTGCAATGGATAACAAATGGTCATTTCTCATTGAGAAATAAAATTACATGACACACTACCCGTTGAGGCAGGCTAACCATTTCGCATTCCTAAGCTTCCTTTAAATATAAATGAGTCATCATTTGATATTATAATTCTAAAGAAATATGCTGCCTTAAATATATGCTCCAGCTTTTAGCTAGACCACTGTATTTCTTTAATACTCTCTAGCATAAGCTATTTGGGCCAACTTCTTTTCATAAGAAGAGCAGTGAAAGAGATTGGAGACCTGTGCGCCTTCTACCAAATTATAGGGCAGGGTTCAATCAATTCACAGTGCTAAGTGGGGTCATTTTTGCAGTACTAACAGAAATCACAGCTTTTTTTTTTTTTTTTTTTAGAACTAGCATTTCCATAGTAACCGCACAAGATCCCAACAACATGCAGATCATAGCAAATACTGGAGTAGGATTCCTTTCATTTTTATCAGATGGCGGCAGAGAATTTTTTTTGTTTGTTTGGGGGCTTTATCTTCTATATGTAATTGTCAATGCTGCAAATATGTAATGCAAAGCTTGAGTTCAGTATGCAAAATAATGTCTAAATAATCTTCTAGATGTTGTAGCTTTAATAGCTAGAACCCAGCAGACCTTCGAGAAGAGAGCTGATTCCTATGTTTTCAACTCTTCCAGCCTGTTGGTCACTTAAGAAAACGTTAGACTGGGCTTCTCTTGTAGATAAATGGGCCACAGGGGCTCACAAAGGAATTTTTATCATTCACAGTTGATTTAATGAGAATTAGCACTTCTGCCAGAGTGCCCTTGTTTTCTGGGGTGCCTATCTCTCAGTCTGTTAGGAAATGTAGCTGGAGCCTGGTTTGCTAAGCTTGCAGATGGATGCCTCTGGGCAAAATTGTTTTCTCCAGGTGTGATGAGAAATTTTAAATGCAATTCACATTTCACATTCAACTATGACATGACAAACTATTTAAAGGCCTTTTCTAGTAAGCCAGTGACTTACAAAAAAAAACATGGCTTACAATCACCTCCTTTCTAAAACCTAAAATGATGGGAAAAGATGCAGCTGCTTCTCATTATTTTCACTGTCTTCAGTTGAGGGCTTGAGAGCCCAGAAACCCCTGTTTTAGGGGTTCAACATTGTTAGTTTTTTGGCTTTACTTTTATTCCCACACCTGTGCTCCCAGAACCTAAAGGGTAAAGTGCTGTCCAAGTGGCCTCAGCATTAGGGAGAAGCACAGGTGGCTCTTGCCGATGTGAAATTAGCTGGGGATACGCAAAGGTTGGTTACCAGGGGCCAAAAGTTAAACAACACCCATTACTATGGACTCTCCTGCCAAATCAAGTCCCAATTCAACTGCATCTTAACCTGAATATGGTAGAGGAGAAAAGGTGTGGATTTGAATGAACAGAAAGTCTTGAGTTTAAACCTCACCTCACGCTTTCATTTATTGAGATGGTACTGAATTTTTACATTAAATATACTTATATTGAACATACACCGAATTTTTATCTTGCGCAGCCTTTTTTCTCACAGCTTTAAAATCCTTTCCCGCCAGGTGTTGGGAGGATTGAATGCCATAACACGTTGGATGCACAAGGCACCTGGAATGTGCCTCCCACGTTAGATGCTTAATAAACAACGAGACCCACCTGCACCTCTAAAGTCGCTCCGGTATCTGGAATTGCTTACTACGGAAGAGGAAGCCACAGCTCCATGGCAACATCTAATCAAGGCATTTATAGACTCTCAGTTGGAAAACAGTTCAGATACATCCCAGTCCTTCCTGATGAATGATTTGCCTCGACATTGTCTGCCAGTTCCTACTCATTTCAGCCTCTCAGGTATGAACATTCCAAATAACGAGGAATTGACACTTCATCAATCAGCCATTTAATTGTGAAAAATGAAAAAGGGGGACATCGACCACTTTGAGGATCAACATGTACTCAGCACTAGACAGATACTGTGATTACTCATATGACTACTCTGTAAAGAGGTAGGAACCGGGAAACTGAGGTTCAGAGGAGAAATACTTTCACGTGCTCCCACAGGTTTATTAAAGACAGCAGTGGTCTTCAAAAGTGATATACTCACTCTAAAATGTCAGAGACTGGTCAAGTTTCTTACCACTTGCACAATTCCTACATGTCTATGTTCTTATTGCAGATAGAGGCATGTGTCTCATCTTTTCATAACTCAGACCTTCTCTCTGAGTATAACAATTTTCTTCGTCCTACCATATGATTAGGTCAGAAGCCCAGCTATGCATTCCCAGAATTCAGAGCTGTGCTTTCTATAGATTCTGAAATGAGACCTAATTCCATATTATTCTCAAATAATCTGCTGCTACTTGGGAGATAATCACAAGCCAGGAAAGCAGAGGTGATGTTCTTTCTCATTTGCTCGGTATCCCCAGTGTCTGAGATCAGTAAATAATTATTGATTAATCAAGCCTAATAAATTCAGAGTAGTATTTAAGTCCCATTGTGATTTAAAGTAATCTTCTCTTGAATTTTTAATCATGCCACAGTGCCTCTTTTTGAAAAAAAATAAAAAGGGAGATGGGATACTTGGAACAAGGGAGCTGAGTTTTCAGCTTTGTTTAGGAAAGAAATTACTTGCCCTCAGTTTATCCTCATTTGATAAACTGACTCATAGCCAATGGATTCTCATATTGTTATTCAGATTCCACCACTGTTTTCATGCAGTTAACAGAATCATTGAGCACTCGGCCCTCCATTCACCTGAGCTGCTTGGCCTATAAAGAACCAGTTATTATTTTTAAATTTTGCTAAGAGGATACATCTTATGGTAAGCGTTTTTTATCACAGAGTAATAAATACTGGCAGGAGAAAGCTTTTGGAGGTGATGCATGGGTTTATGGCATAGATTGTGCCGATGGTTTCATGAATGTACATTTATCTCCAAACTCATCAAACTGTATACTTTAATTACGCACAGGTTTTGGTATGTAAGAAAGATTTTGCCAAAAGTGAAAAGGAGGAATCACTTATTAGCTATTATTTCCAATAATGAAAGATTTTTCCATTATGGTCAGGATCTGAGGAGACAAATTTTACAATGCTTAGTTTGAGGTTGATAAATACACTCCTTATTCCCTCGGTTCATCCTTGGGTTACATTTCCCACCACTCCGGCTTCCCACATTTTGGGGAATTTAGGGAGTGGGCAGCCTGTGAACACTTCTGGTTGTGGTGAGCCTACCTTACCTCAGTCCTCTTTTTCTCAGCTCAAAACAACAGAATGAAAGGCCCCAGGGGAGATGACAAATCTCAGCTGTTTAACTTTTCTAAAATATTTTCCTTGGAGAGATCCTGGACAAAATCTTAAGGCATTTTCATTTTTTTTTATTTTTTATTTTTTTGCCCCTTGTCCTTTCCAGACCTCCTCTTAGGCCAGGACAAATTTCCCTGAGATAGGAACTAAAGGCTGACTCAGTTCCCATCTGGAGCCATCTGGTTCTTCCTGCTTCACAGCTCACCACTCATTCCTAATCACTCTCCCCCCTCTTTCTTTCCTCTCTCTGATATATTTTCTGTCTTGCTTTTTCTCCCACAAAAAGACATAAGCCATGAGATCATCTGCCAAGACGGATTTGGCCTTAAGAATAAAGTTTTTAAGTGCCCGACCACATTTCCCAGGGGATGGCAAGAATTCTTAAGCTCTAAGAAAGTGTATTTTTCAATAAAATGTAACTAGGGAAGGTTGTGCTTTCTGAAAATACCTCTGTACCTCAGGAAGTGAAATTAAACAAATCACTGAGAAATAAAAAGTAGCTTTTTCTCATCTTAGGAGCATTTCTTCTTTTCTCTACGGTACAGTATATAATTATAAAGGTTGTTTGAACAAAATAGATCCAGAGACATAGAAACATGGAACAGACTAATGAATCTCAGAGGGAAGAGAGGGATGGGTGGGTGGGAAGAGATAAACCAAAGAACTTATATGCATATATGCATAACCCATAGACACAGACAATAGTACAGTGAAGGCCTGAGGCTGGGTTCTTAGAAGTGATCAATGGGGGGGGGGGAAGGGTACATCTCTATTACTTTTAATGGTAAAGATAAATCAAATAATAAAAATAAAAGAGCTTACAACACTTGGCTGGTAGGCAATATTTAACAACAACAACAATAAAAGTAATATAATTGGGACATTATTATGCCTCTTTAACTTACGCCAGAACTGTATATCTTTTTTAAAAAAATATTTTTTTATTGATTTCAGAGAAGAAGGGAGAGGGAGAGACAGAGAAAAACATCATTGATAAGAGAGAATCATTGACTGGCTGTGGATCAAGCCCCCAACCCAGATATGTGCCCTGACCATGGAATCGAACCGTGACCTCCTTCCTGGTTCATAGGTAGACTCTCAACCACTGAGCCATGTCGGCCAGGCCAGAACTGTACATCTTTAAAGTTTTTAAAAGATAGGCTTCCATTTTATGTCATAAGTAATGTGGTGAGTCAGGATCAAGAAATTTTTTTTCATGTCTCTTGCACTGGCCACTAGAAGGCCATTTATTTACTAAACATATATTGAATGCGTTCAATGTGCTATGACAAGGAAAGGTTACCTAGTGAACATGCATAGCATACCCTCTCATTGTTTCTCTGGAATCTACTTAAATTGATGAAATGGGCATCTCCTATCAGTATTGCTTCCCACTATAAGCCACTGCTGATTTAATCCTGAGTTCTCCTTCTATGTTTTCCTAAATATGCTTGAAAAACCTATTTAGTGAAAAATAAGATAAATTAAATATCGCAGTCCTCAGGGCTCCTCCACAGCTCTGACATAGATTGCTGGCCTGTATGGTAAGTAGTTCAAAACCTTGTTTTCACTTCCCCAAGCCTCCTCCTCTTTTCACTTCAATAGGAGCAGGAATCTTGAGTTAAAATCAGGCTCCAATTTGATCACAGGATCTAGAGAGAATGCTTTTAAAGGGGCTGAAACAGTGGTTCTAAATTTGGTTGCAATTAGAATTTGCAACCTGGCAAATGTTTCCAAGTGGTTAGAGCATCGTCAGCCTGTGCACTGAAGAGTCACAGGTTCGATTGGATTCCCAGTCAAGGGCACGTACCTGGGTTGCAGGTTTGATCCCTGACCCCAGTCGGAGTGCGTGTGGGAGGCAACCATTTGATGTGTCTTTCTTAGATCCATGTTTCTCTCTCTCTCTCTCTCTCTCTCTCTCTCTCTCTCTCTCTTCCTCCCCTCCCCCCCTCCTTTTCACTCTCTCTAAAAATCAATGGAAAAAATATCCTCAGGTGAAGATTAACAAAAAAATAAAAAATTGAATTTGTTTTTCCCACATTACCAGAGCTTTATTTTATTAAGATCATTGTGCACATCTCTACTTGGGCATCACTGGCCAATACTTTATCTGCTTGTTTTGTTGTTGATGTTTAAAATAAAATTTTATTTTGGAAAAATTTTAGATTTACAGAAAAGTTGCAGAGATAATGCAGAATTATCATACCCCTAACACAGTTTAGGTTTCCTCTCTATTATCATCTTATATTATTGTTTTTTTAATCCTCAACCACAGACATGGTTAGAGAGAGAAAGAAACATGGATGTGAGAAACATTAATTGGTTGCCCTCCTTACACACTCTGACTGGGGATCAAACCTATAATCCAGGTATGTGCCTAGGCCTGGAATCGAACTGGCAACCTTTCGGTGCATGGGATGATGCTCAACCAACTGAGCCACTCTGGCCGGCCGGGCTTATCTTACACTATTGTGGTACATTTATCAAAACTAACAAACCAACGTTGGTACATTCCTGTTAACTATAATTCAAACTTTATTCAGACTTCCCCAGTGTGTCCTTGTTCTCCCTCAGGATCCAGTCCAGGGCAACGCATCGCATTGAGATTTTGTCTCCTAATCTCCTCTGGTCTGTAAGAGCGTCCCAGTTTTTCCTTGTTTTCCTTGACAGCCTTGAGGAGTACTAGAGGATATTTTATAGAATGTTTTTCAACGTGGACATGTCTGATTTTTCATAATTATACTGGAATTGTGCACTTATTTCACAGAGGTGAAATACCCTTCTCATCTCTCCGGAGGATCCATGATAACCACATGACACCACAGGCGGTGTTAACCTTCATCACTTGGTTAGTGTTTCCTAGCTTCCTCCACCATAAAGTGACTATTTCCCCCTTTCCTGCATTATTCTTGGGAAGCAGGTCACAAAATTGAGCCCACTCTTTTTTTTTTTAATATATTTTATTGATTTTTTACAGAGAGGAAGGGAGAGGGATAGAGAGTTAGAAACATCAATCAGCTGCCTCCTGCACACCCCCTACTGGGGATGTGCCCACAACCAAGGTACATACCCTTGACCGGAATCAAACCTGGGACCTTTCAGTCTGCAGGCCTTACGCTCTATCCACTGAGCCAAATCGGTTAGGGTGAGCCCACTCTTAGGCAGGTAGGGGAAAACTGAGCGCCACCTCGTGGAAAGGGAAGTATCTACATAAATTACTTGTAACTATTAGTGGCAAGGTTTGTTTGCTTCTAACCCATTTATTAATTCAGTCATTAATTATATCTATATGGACTCTTGTATTTATTTTATACTTCAGTTTATAATCCAGTACTATGTTATTTATTCTGTTGCTAAAATATTTCAGGCTTTGTCCATTGGGAGTTATTTTGGGTTGGTTCCTGTGTCCCTTTGGCATGACCTTATCCTTTTGTTTATTTATTTAAGTTTTGCAACACTGCCTCAGTTTCTGGTAGTACAAGATGCTCCAGACTTATTTTGTATGTTCCCTGCCTGGCCCCAGTACCAGCCATTTTCCAAAGAGAGTTGATTCCTTTTAGTGGGGAATTGTAATTAGAAACCAGTATCTAGGAATTGGGAATATTCATTGCTATTGGAGTTGTCATTGCTTTCAGCAGACAGAGCTAGGTAATATACATTTGCATATTAGCCTATGTATAAACACATCTGTAACTCTGTATCTGTGTGTGTGTGTGTGTGTGTGTAAACATGACTTCATACCCTTACCTTCAGCTCCAACAACACAAGGTTCATTGTAGCCATCCCTTGCTTATCTGTAACTTCTCTCTGAGAAATGAGACCGCCATCATCAACATCCATTACCTATTCTTTTTACTCTAGTACACAGAAAATGCAGTTTCAGAATTTTTGATCCATACCCCACCTGGGGAGATTTTAAACCGCCTGATCTTCAAGGCACCTGAGAACAATTACACCAGTTTCTGGGGATGCAGCTCGGGCCTTAGCAGTTTTAGAGTTTCCCAGGTGATTTCAATGTACAGCCAGGCGAGAACCATGGGGTTGAAAGGTCAGCGTGCGGGGGTGGCGTTTTTCTTGCCTTTCTCTCTGGGCTGTTCGCTTCGGTGGGACAGAAACTGGAAGGGCTGGGGACTGCTTCAAAGTGGAGGGAGGTACAGGCTGCTCACTCTCTCCAGGTAAGCTTTCCCCCGACTGCATCCGTTTGGCAGGAGGGGAATTATTTATCTTTGGGGCTTTGCTTTGAGAATTCAGATTCTTTGGTGCCCGCAGGTGGGAGTGGGATTTGACGCCTGTCCCACCAGCATGGGTGATATGACTGGCATAGGTAGGAAAAATCAGACTAAGCCTGCCTCACAGCCTGCCTTTGTCTGACTCCCAGGTTATTTAAGGTAGAAAGTGCCGACCAAGTGTGTCACAGCTCAGATAGTGTGACTGTGTGAGCAGTGGTTTGCCGAGTAAGACCACAGCTGAGGCTAAAGTGTTACTTTGCCTTCTGTTTGCCTTGCTTTCCCTCCTGTGTGCATACTTCATACCTGTGGACCCTTGGGAAGAGTCGTTGGTCAAGAATGAGATTTGGAGGTTCTTGGATATCCTAGCCCAGTGATGGTGAACCTATGACACGCGTGTCAGAGGTGACACGCGAACTCATTTTTTTGAGTTGATTTTTCTTTGTTAAATGGCATTTAAATATATAAAATAAATATCAAAAATATAAATCTTTGTTTTACTATGTTTGCAAATATCAAAAAATTTCTATATGTGACACGGCACCAGAGTTAAGTTAGGGTTTTTCAAAATGCTGACACGCCGAGCTCAAAAGGTTTGCCATCACTGTGACCTAGCCTAAAAGGATGTACTGTCTTATTTAAAAATTAAGCATGGGCAGGTGTTAACTAATAATAGGCATCATTTGTATAATGCAAATTAATATTTTAAAATTTAAACTAGGTTTAATTTTTTATGAAAGTAATGCCTAGCTGTAGTTTTAAAAACTAGAACTATGCATAGGAGTCTAAAATTTTTCCACCTTCAAATCCATGCTCCCTGAAAAAGTTGCTTTAAGCAGTTCCTGGTTTTTAGATTTTCTGGTGTTGACTATTATAAGTTTAAATAATATATTCATACTTCTCTGGCTTGAATTATCAATGTTAAGGACTTTATTGACTTGCCCCTATGAAAGATGAGAAATTGAACGCATCGTACATTCAACCACTTCCACATCTCTAGCGTTATTTTATGAGTTATATATATTTTGTGGTCAAGTTTATAATATTTATGCATTATGATTATAACTGTATTTTGTGCTTTTGTTAGCTCTGGGGTCAGTTTTTCTGTTGGCTCATCTTGGTTATTATCTTTTCTGCTGTTAGTGGGGTTTTTTTGTTTCTTTGTTTTGTTTTGTTTCTGTGTGTGTTTATAATTGAAGAGCTAGGCTGATAACTAGAGGTGCCTATATTGGTTTTCTGTAAAGTTAGGGTAATTTGGTTACAAAGAGCAGGAATCAACCCTGGCTACCTTAAGCAGATAAGGGAGGATTCAGGGTGATACACAGAATCTAAGATAGAGAATTAATTACCTCTGAACGAAAGGTGCCAGGCAGCCAGGGGGCCACAGAGAGCAGCCTTTTCAAGGAGCTGCTTCGTAAATGAGAGCAGCAAACACTTCTTAAGTTGCCCCACTCAAGATACAAATTCCTAGGGAAAGCTTCTGTTTGGGCCATAGGTTCACCTCTTAGCAGGGATGAGAGAAAGAACTTATTGGTTGACAATCCCACCAATAAGTGTGTGTGTGCGGCGGGGTGGGAGGTGGCGGGGGCAGGGGGGGGGGGGGGATAACATTCTCCAAAGGGAAAACAAAAAGAGGCAGAAAGGAAAGTTGATAGAAAAACAAGTCCAACAAATTTTCCACCCTTTATTTGTCTAGGCATGTTTCATCAACATACCCTTAAAAATAGGGGAGGTGGTTAGTTCTGTCTCCCACCCCCCCCCCCCCCTCAGATGCCCAGAATGCCCCTCCACTGTGCTCTTCTCATGCCTGGCTCCTTTTCCAGATCTTCCTTCATATGTCTCCTCAGAAAGACCTGCTCTGACATGCTCTCTGGAGCACTCCCCACACTACCTCACAGTGTCCCAGTGATTTCCTTCTTGGCAGTTTTGAGAATTTGAATTTCTAGCTTATGTACGGGCTTGCTTTGATTATTGTCTGCCTTTCCCCTCTAAAATGTGAGCACCCTGAGGGCAGGGACATGTTCACCTCATTTCCTGCTCTATGCCTGGTAGGCACTCTAGTCATGTTTGTGAAATGAAATGATTGACTCATTTGAGCTTTAAGTAAGTAGAACATATCAGCAAGAATGGTGGAGACAGGCAGACCCTGGACCCCAAAACTGCCTAAACAAGGGGCACTTTACTCCATGATAGAAGAACTTAAAGTATTTTACTCCTGAAAAAATTGACTTTAAAAAATACAGTTTCTTCATACTCATAGACACAGAGAACAAACTGATGGTTGCCATATGGGAGGGGTTTGGGGGGACTGGATGAAAAATAAAAAGTGTAAATTGATAGGTACAAAATAGTCACAGGGATGTCGAGTACAGGAGAATATAGTGAATAATATTGTAATAACTATGTATGGTGCCAGATGGGTACCAGACTTATCAGAGGGAACATTTCATAAAGTATATGTCTCACCATTAGGTAGTACACCTGAAACTAATATAAAATGATATTGATGTCAACTGTAACTGAAAAAAATACAGTCTCTTATATGTAGTTCCTCAGTTACATGAGGTTTTGCTCAGTTTTTCTCTCAGGCCATAACACCTACTCAAGAGATTCTCCTCAGGCTGATTAACTCATTCTTTAGGAAGAATCCTTGAGCTTTCAATTTCTGTTTAATAAGTTAATGAGGCCCTCTCCTAGAGTCTTTGTTAGGGGTAAGCAAACATCTTCACTGGCCTGCCTTTCAGAGTATGGGTGCTATGGACTGAATATTTGTGTCCCCCCAAAATTCAGATCTTGAAACATAATCCCCTTTGTGGTAGTATTTGGAGGAGGTGCCTTTGAGGGTGATTAGTTATGAGGTGGAAAGAGACCCCAGAGAGCTCCCTCACTTCTTTTACGTTAACCAGGCAGTGTGCCCTCACCAGAACCACGTCTGCCAGTGCCTTGAGTCTGGACCCAGACTGAGAAATACATGCTTTGAGTCACCCAGCCCCAGTGGACTAAGACAGTAGGTCTGTACATAATCACCCAGCACTTCCCTGACTTTGAGTGCTAAGGGTGCCCCCCAGAGAAGGAGTATGATGCCTCTGTTTGGGGGAAACAGTGGCAACCCCTGAACTTTTTACATTTTTTTTTTTCTTTCACTAGTATGATTCCACCTACTTTCTATTTCCAGGATTTCCTCAGAATGTTCTGGTTTACTGTTAATTATCCTTTTGTGGTCCAGAACTCCTCTTTTCACATGTATTCTCCATTCTCTTGTTTCAACATAAATTTGGGGATTTTTGAGATGGATGTATATGTTCAGGCTACCATTTTGACAAGTTCCCAACAATGTTAATATTATTTCCACCCCATAATTTCTAACAGAAATAACAAGTTATTTATTAGCCAAATCACTAGAATGAAATATTTTTAGATTGTTTTATAATACACAATAACATTACATTAGGAAACATTATTTATTATTAATACTAAGTAGACTAAATTGCTTTTACTTTCTTTGACTTTAGTGCACACTCCATTTTAACCAAAGACTGCTAAAGCTGATTATATCCTTTGTTTTAGGTCTCTTAATTAGCATTTTTAAACATCTATCTAATAATTTGTTAATATTAGTACTGAGAAAAATATAAGTATTTCAAATGAATTTTAAATCAAAGGAATACTAACTTATCTATAGTATACTTCAGCATAATTTTATATGCATTTTAGTATATTCTTATGTTTAGAAAAACTTCCAAATTCCAGAGATATTAACTATGAAAAATAAAACTATGAAATTATTATAATAAAGCAGTGGAACACATACCAAAGAACTTTTAACAGAAAAAAAGTCATAAGTCATCAAAAGTATAAATCAATAGAAGATTAAAATTTTTATTCCACAAAAATGTTCAAATCCTTTATAGCAAAAGATAACAAGCAGAATAATAAAAAAAAGGCCATAGACTAGGAAAAGGGGTTTGTAGCATATATAAGATATAGTGTAATATCCAGAATATATAAAGAATTTTTACTAATTAATCAGAACAACAAAAATAGTACAATTATAAAATGAGCAAAAAACATAAATTTAGAAAGGGAGGGCTATTGGAATGACAAATATATGAAAATATATTCACCTTCACTGGAAATCAGATAAATTCTAATTATAACAAACCAAAAAATTCCATCTTTATCTGTTAAATTAACAAAAATGGAAAAGCTTGACAATATCAAGTATTTAGAAAAAATTGAGGGGGGGGAATTAGTTTTTGTAACTGCTGGTGTAAATTGGTATGGTCACTTTGGAGAATAATTTAGCTCTTAAATGGATAACTCACATACACTATGATCCAGCAATTTGACTTCAAGCTGCATACCGTTCCTTGAACAGTGTTTCTCAAGGTTTGTTCATCATCATCTGAGTTATTGTTAAACACACAAATTCCCAGTTTCCATGCCAGCTGTCCCATATCAGAATCTCCAACCGAAGCCTCCTAGATACTTTCTGTTCACTCCTCCAAACCCACTGTCCACCTCGCCCACCCTGCTCTCTGTCCCAGAAGGCTTGACTGCAGGGATCCATTTTCCCTGGCTGCAGGGCTGGCTTAGTGAATGCAGACCCCTGGCAGGAACTCAGAGGAGTAAGGTTTGAAGATTTATTTCCTTCTGGAAGGTGTCAGTAGGCTGACTCCCTCACCGTTCTCCTCAGGGTGTACCCCTAACTCTGCAGGGCACCCTTTCTCCTTTCACGGCCCAGTAACCTCCCTCTTCCCCTCAGGTCAGGGAAGGAAAAACTCAGTAGCTACTGGCTCCAGGCGACTGAACTATTCTTTACTTTACCAAACCAGGGCTGTGCAAACTACTAGCCTGTTTCTCTATAGCCCTCATGTTTAGAATGTTTCACATTTGTTAAGATAAATATCACATGATCTCACTCATTTGTGGAATATAATGAACATCATAAACTGATGAACAAAAATAGATGAGACAATGAAACATCGAACAGACTGTCAAACTTCAGTGGGAAGACAGGGGAGGGTTGTGGGGCGGGCGGTAAATGATCAACCAAAGGACTTGTATGCATACATATAAGCATAACCAATGGATACAGACACTAGGGGGGTGAGGGCATGTGATGGGGAGTGGGGGAGCCCAGGGGGGGGGAGGTTAAGGGGGGAAAAGGAGATATATGTACTACTATCTGTAATACTTTAAACAATAAAAAAAAAGTTGTAAAAAAGATGAAGAATATGTAACAGAGTTGGCCCATTACAGAAAAAATGTTCCCACCATGACCTATACCCATACTTTTACAAATCGTCCTTTGTAATTACACCCCTTTCAGTTGTTTTGTTTTGAGCTTTCCATGTTTCCTAGTTGGCCCTTAACTGTTGAGGAGTCTGGAAAGCTATATTCCTAATAAGTGCCTCCAGGTGATTTTACCTCCAGGGAATTTTGGAAAACTCTATCCTAGAGTAATTTGTGTAAATGTGTCCAAGGAAATATGTATAGTGGTATTAATTTTGCCATCCTTTGTAATAGTAAAAAAGAAATAAAGAAAAACTAAGTATCCATCAAAAGTGAGTGAAAAAAAAATGGCATATATTCAAATGGAGGCTTAATAATGAATAACATAAAAGAATAAGTGGGTCTCAAATATGTGAAAATGAAAATCAAGTTATAGAACCACGTAAAGAAAATACAATGCATGCCAATTAAAATGTATGTTGTTTACAGATAAGTGTACGCTGGTTACTTCTAGGAGTGAGGGGATAAAGGATTGGTGAGAAGAGACCAGTAGTGATGGTCAGAGGGACTGGAGGAAACACTGACCGGCTGCTCCACACTCATGCCATCCCTTTCTAGTTTGTCTGCAGCTGGGATTCTTCGTACAGCCTAGGTTCTGCCAAGCACAGACCCCGTGTGCAACTGTGACAGGGAAGTGCGCCTTGTGAGGTGATACCTCTGCTTGGGGGAAATGCCTGATGGCAAAGCATTAGATTCTTCTGGGACATTGTGGCAAAGTTTTAGCTTCTAAAACCTAGCATCTGAGGTGCTGAGTAATGTGTTGCGATAGCAGTGGTGTTTTGCTGCAAGAACCCAGTGGTGTGGTTGATCAGGTCTTCTAGCTGCTTTGATACTGGCTAGGTAGCATCCAAGCCTGGTTCTCTGCCTTACTTGAGATTCTATGTTCCATCTTATTACCTTTTAAAAAACACACACACAAAACCCTTGCTGTTTAAACTGAATAGGGCTGATTCTTTTGTCTACAAAAGAACAGTGACATACATAGGGATATTAGTTTATCTATATTGTTTAATTTACTTTAAAATGACAAATAATCAAATATGATAAAACATTAACTTTCATTAATTGTGTTATGAAATATCGTTTTGTGTAATTCTTTTAATTTTTAATTTTCATTTATCTTCTTCCTCAAAATAATCTAATATTTAAATGGAACATAAGTTAATTCTCTATTACTCAACTACAGATTAAACGATCGTTTATAATGGAAAGCTATTTGTCAACCCAACACAGAAAACAACTATTACACCCCCCTATTTAAAACGTATCCTGAATAATATCCATTCTTGTCAGCCTTCTCATTTGTTTCTGTTCATAGTTTATTAATATTTACCCAATATTGAATCCATCCTAAGGATGTTTCTTTTTATTGAGATCTAACTTACATATAACATTATATTAGTTCCAGCTAATATAATAAAATGATTCAATATTGGTATCATTGCAAAATGATCACCACAATAAATCTAGTTAACATACATCACCATACATCCAGAAATTATTTCCTTGTGATGAGAACTTTTAAGATTAGCAACTTTCTTTTGTGTGTGTGTGTGTGTCATTTTCAGAAAAGAGTTTATTGCTCTTAAAGAAAAATTTTCTCATTTTCTAGGTGGGAATTTGGCATTTTATAATACTAAAAATTGCTTTGGGATGAGGTAATATACAATAACATGAAAAATTTTGAAGTTGTGACAGGCCTCTGAGATGGAGCATGGACCATGATGGTTGGGCTTAGCAACTTCCAAACATACAGTACAGTATTATTAACTGTAGTTGCTATGCTATACATTACTTCTCCAGGACTTATTTATTTTATAACTGGAAGTTTGTACCTTTTTAATACCTCCACCCGTTTCTCCCACCCCCACCTTCTGCCTCTTCCAACCTTCAATTGGTTCTCTATTATCTATGACTTCAGTTTTGGGGTGGTTTTGTTTTGTTTTGTTTTTGAGAATCCACATATAAGTGAGATCATATGGTATTTGTCTTTCTCTGACTTATTTTATCTAGTATAATATACTCAGGGTTCATCCATGTTGTCACCAATTGCATGATTTAATTTATTATGGCTGAGTAATGCTCCATTGTATATATAAACCACATTTTCTTTATCCTTACATCCATTTGGACACTTACATTGCTTCCTTTGCTTGGCTATAGTAAATAATGCTTCAGTGACCATAGGGGTGCATATATCTTCTCAGCATCCTGTTTCATTTCCTTTGGATAAGTACCCAGAAGTGGAAATATTAGATGATATAGGAGTTCTACTTTTAATTTTTTATGGAAATTTTCATTTCACTATCTTCCATAGTGGCTGTACCAATTTACATTCTCACCAAAAGTGCACAAGGGTTTCCTTTTCTTTACATCCTTGCCAACACTTGTTATTTTTCGTCTTTTTTATAATAGCCATTATAAAAGGTATGACATGATATCTCATTGTGGTTTTGATTGGCATTTCTCTGATAGTTATGCTGAACACCTTTTCATGTACTTGATTGGCTACCTGCATATTGACTTTGCAAAAATGACTACTCAAATCCTCTGTCAATTTATTAATTGTATTGTTGGGTTCTTTATATAGATCATATATGAACCCCTTATCAGATATATGACTTGCAAATATTTTCTCCTTTTCCATAGTTTGCTTTTGCTGAGGTTTCCTTTGCTATGCAGAAGCATTTTAGTTTGAGATAGCCCCATTTGTTTATTTTGCTTTTAGTGCTTTTGCTTTTGGAGCCAAATTCCAAAAATCATCACCAAGACCTACATCAAGGAGCTTACTGCCTATGTTTTCTTCTAGAAGTTTTATGGTTTCAGGTCTTGTGTTCAAGTTTTTAATCCATTTTGAGTTAATTTTTGTCCATGATGCAAGATAGTGGTCCAGTTTCATTCTTTTGCATGTGGCTGTCCAGTTTTCCCAACACCACTTATTCAAGAAACTGTTCTTTTCCAATTGTATATTCCTGGCTCCTTTGTCATAAATTAATTGGCCAAAAATGCATGGGTTTATTTCTGAGCTCTCTATTCTGTTCCATTGGTCCATTAGTATGGTTTTTATCCAACACTATACTGTTTTGATGACTATAGCTTTGTAATATAGTTAGACATCAGGGAGCATGATGCCTCAAGAATGCTTTAGCTATCTGAGGTCTTTTGTGTTTCCATACAAATTTTAGGAATATATTTCCTACTTCTGTCAAAAATGCCATTGGAATTTTGATAGGGATTGCATTGAGTCTGTACATTTCTTTGGGTAGTATGGATACTTTAATAATATTAATTCTTCCAATTTGTGAACATTGACTATCTTTCCATTTATTTGTGTCTTCCTCAATTTCTCTTATTTATGTCTCATAGTTTCCAGTGTGCAGCTCTTTTAGCTCCTTGGTTAAATTTAGGTATATTATCCATGTTGATGTAATTATAAATAGGGTTGTTTAATCAATTATATTACATATTATATTAGTTTCTGGTGTGCCACATAGTGATTAGACATGACTACCTGATAAGTCTAGTACCCATCTGACAACACATATAGTCACTACAATATTATTGACTATATTCCCTATGCTATACTTTACATTCCTGTGACTGTTTTTGTAACTGCCAATTTGTACTTTTTAATTTCTTTATCTTTTTCATCTATCCCCCAAATCCCCTCCCATCTGGCAATCATCAGTTTGTTTTCTGTATCTATGGGTTTGTTCCTATTTTGTTTGTTCATTTATTTTATTGGGGTTTTTTTGATTCCACATATAAGTGAAATCATATGGTACTTGTCTTTCTCTGTCTGACTTATTTTATTTAACATAATACCCTCTGGTTTGTCCATGTTGTTGCAAATGACAAGATTTCATTCTTTTTATGGCTGAGTAGTATTCTATTGTATATATGTATAATCTCTTCTTTATCCATTCTTCTGTCAATGGATACTTAGGTTGCTTCCATATCTTGGCTATTAGGAATAACATTGAAATAAGCATAGGGATGGATACACATTTCAAATTACTGTTTTGATTTCTTTGGATAAATACCCAGAAATGGAACTGTTGGGTCATATGGTAGTTCTCTTTTTAATTTTTTTTAGGAACCTTCATACTGTTTTCCATAGTGACTGCATCAATTTACAATCCCACTAATAGTAGATGAGGGTTTTTTTTTCTTCACACCCTCACCAACACTTATTGTTTGATGGTTTGTTTACATCCATTCTGACAGATGTGATAGCTCATTGTGGTTTTAATTTGCATTTCCTAAGGATTAGCATCCTTTCATATGTCTATTGGCCAACTATATGTCCTCTTAGGAGAAATGCATACTCCCATCGACTGCCCATTTTTACTCAGATTGGTTTTGTTTTGTGTGTATGTGGGAGGTGGGTGTTAAGGTGTATGAGTTTTTTTAAACGTATTATTGGTGAACATCTTTTTCCATACAGTAGGTGGTTTTGTTGAGGCTTACTTCACTGTGCAAAAACTCTTTAGCTTCATGTAGTTCCATTTGTTTTTTTCTTTTATTTCCCTTGCCCAAGGAGACATGTCCCCCCAAAAATGTTAATAAGAGTGATGTCAACTATTTTACTGCTTGGTTTTTTAGGAGTTTTGTGGTTTAGGGTTATTCATTTAAGCATTTAATTCATTTTGAGTTTATTCTTTTAAATGGTATTAGAAAGAGATCCAGTTTCATTCTTTTGCATGTTATCTGTCCAGTTTTCACAACACCATTATTGAAGAGACTATCTTTACCACATTCTATGCTCATAGATTAGTTGACCATAGATTTTTTTAAATTCCTCTTTCTTATAGCTTGTTATTAGTGTATAAAAATGCAATACTTTTTTGTATACTGATTTTGTATCTGGCAACTTTACTAATTTATTTATTAGTTCTAACCATCTTTTGGTGGAGTCTATAGAGTTCATCTGGAAGGAGTGTCAGTTTTACTTCTTTCCAATTTGGATGGCTTTTATTTCTTATTCTTGCCTAATTGTTCTAGCTAGGACTTTCAATACTATGTTAAATAAAAGTAGAGTGGGCATCCTAAAGATATTCCTTTAAAGATATATGCATTTATGTCTTTAGATTACTTTCACTCATTTAAATATTACTCTCATCAGATTCACACATAGAAATCAGAATTTCAACAACTTTTTTTATTGCACCAATAATTATACTGTCATAGGGTGATGAACAGTTCTGAATGAGGTTTTAATTTATACATTCATGATATGTAGTACCAATAATGACATGTTAAGATCTATCATTCTCATTACATTCCTGGGACATGTGACTTTGTCAAACTATTTGATTTTGCCAAGTATCATTATTTTCATCTATAAAATTAGGGCCTAACTGCATAGCTGGCTGAAATCAAATATTGTGTTTTCAATTTTTGACATGCTGAGTTTGAGGAGCCTTTACTAAGTGTAGACGTTACCAAGTAGGTAGTTGTGTGTGTCTGTGTATGTGTGTCATAAGATGTCATGGCAAGAAGTAGAAACTTGATATTCATTTATACATAAATATATTTGATACTGTTGACATAAATTAGATTCCTTATGGAGACAGTGTAGAGTAAAGTGAGAAAAGGACCAACCACCAGAATTCTAGGAACTCTAATATTAAGTGGCCCAGTACATGAGCCGGCATTCTGAAAGCAGTGAAGGAAAGGCCAGAGAGAAAGGGGGAAACCAGCAGAGCATAGTGTTATACGTTCAGAGAAAAGAACATTGTAAGTGGAAATAAGGAGCATACTTAGAGGTCAAGTAAATTAAAGACTGAAATTGTCCAATAGTTTTAATGGAATGGAGGTTAATTGGAAAAAGCAGGTGTGTGTGTATTGAGGGGGATGTGGGCAGTAAATTGAGAATGTTTAAATGTGAATGGAAAGGTTCCACTCCCTTTGTTTCTACTATTCTCTCTGCCTAAAATATCTTACCCCCATCTCTGCCTATTTAAATTTACACATCCTTAAGGCCCAATTATTTCATTTTTGAATAATATTTTATATGAATCAAGCTTCAATTGCAGCAGCCTGAATCTAACTAGTTTAAGCAGAAAGAGATTTTGGTAGGATATTAAATAGATTACAATATCATTGCTAAAGAAACAGATTACAATCTGAGCTTCCTGGAATCATTTTCCCAAAAAGCACCACAAAGCTACATTTTGAAGAGAGCTGCTGCGTTGGTCAGATATTCATGTACTGACCAACTATCTTGGGAAATAAAACTGTAAATATATGCTATTCTCAAAAGGTAACTGATCAACATGTTTCAGTTGGAAGCTTATCATTTTAATATAAGTTTTTATATTCTCTATACATATTCAAAATTAATATGCAGTATTGATTTGCATCTTCCTAAATCAAATTTATTTTATATGATAATTTATATTATTCTATAACTTACTTTTGCACTTTTACTAAGTGGAGATATTAAGGAGGCAGTTGCATATATGTCTCTGGAGCTCAATATTATGTATGTAAGATTTTTATTAAAATTCATGCTGTCTTGTATATCACTGTAAGATTATCCAAAAATTCATTTATTTATTCTCCTCACATGGGCAGTTGGTATTACTTCTAATTTTATCCAAGATGGAGTACCAGATTTACCCTTTTCACTGTAACAAATGAAACACTAGACAAAATATATAAAACAATTGGATATCAGCCAACAAAAAAAAAGTGCTCCCTGAGAGACGAGGAAAAATGAGGTGACCCCTCTGATTTTACTGCCTTTAGAAAATTTTCATGCTGTGGCATGGTAAGGGGTAAGTCAGGCAAAGCTTGTGTGCTCTCTAAGCTGAGGATACAGAGCTCAGAGCCCAAGAAGATCCTAAGAAACTAAAATTCACAGGACAGAATGGTAGAGGGGAGAGATATAAACAGAGAGAGAACTCTGGAGATTTGCAGAGGGATGCAGCAGAATACTGATCAGCACATGCTTGTGATTAAAATACTCAAGGCTGGGAATGAACCATGCAAGTAGATTAGAAAACACATTCTAGAGTTCAGTGGGGACTGGGGATAGAGCCTGCGATTAAGTTTCTATATCTACATATGCTAATATTTTTCTGACAGAAAATATGAGGTTCCTGGATCAGAGAAAAATTTTTAATTAGAGAATATAGTTTGTCAGTCCCTCATGCTCTGATACCCCAAAGGGCAATGCAATGGGGGCAGAATCACCTGTGTGTGCATGGGGTTTGTACAAGAGAGCTGAGCAACCTGCCCACCCATTCCTCCTGAGTGAGGGAAAGACTTCCGCTTTTAACATATAAACATATGCTGTTTTGGGGATAAAGGAAGAAGGGCCCTAAGTCAATTATTTAAATTACTCCAAGAGACTTTAAGTCCCAAGGCTTGTTTGGCATTCAAACATCCTTTCACCCAGGTAGCAGCAGTCTTTGTTCAGAAGGCCCTGATCTGGGAACATCATTTTATGTAGCATTGTTTTCTGACTCCTATTTCCACCAACCAGACTACAACACCTTATAATTCAGAGGAAATTGAGTAGCGAGAAGGCTCTGACCTCAGCAGCAGGTATTCGTTATCCCTAGAATAAATGTTGTTATGGTCACACCTAAAAATTTAAAAGCAAAACCTAAAATTATCAAACTCTTTCCAACAGGAATACAAAAGTATACAGCACCTAACAAGGGAAAAATTTGCAGTGTCTGTCGTCTGATTACATAATTTCCAGGCAATAAAGAAAAACAACATAAAAATGCTCAATGAGAAGAAAAATTAAAAATGGAAACTGACATAAATGTTTCAATTAGTGTATAGACAGGTTTTTTCTTTATTGATTAAGGTGTTACACATGTGTCCTTATCCCCCCATTGCCCTCCCACCCACCCCGACTCATGCCCTCACCCGCCTGGTGTCTGTGTCCATTGGTTAGGCCAGCTGTTCTCAACCTGTGGGTTGCGACCCCTTTGGCGGTCAAACGACCCTTTCACAGGGGTCGCCTAAGACCATCCTGCATATCAGATATTTACATTACAATTCATAACAGTAGCAACATTACAGTTATGAAGTAGCAACGAAAATAATTTTATGGTTGGGTCACAACATGAGGAACTGTATTTAAAGGGCCAGAAGGTTGAGAACCACTGGGTTAGGCTTATATGCATGCATATGAGTCCTTTGGTTGATCTCTCCCCCTTACCCCTCCCTACCTTCCCTCTGAGGTTTGATGGTCTGATTGATGCTTCTCTGTCTCTGGATCTGTTTTTGTAATTTTTATAACTGTTCCATGTGTTCAAAAACCTAGAGGAACATTATAAGCATGGAAAATATAAAGATTTTCCTGATTAAAATTCTAGAGCTGAAAACTATAATGCAGGAGATGAAATATGCACTTGATGGAATTAATAGCAGACTAGACATTGTGGGCAAAACAGATTAGTTAACTTAAAGATATAACGATATAACAATAGGAACTATCCAAAATGAAACAGAAAGAAAAGGCTCATTTAAAAGGAAAAAAGAAAGCAACAGACCATCAATGAGCTATGCCACAATTTTAAGCAACCTACTATATGTGTAATTTGAGTCCCTGCATGAAAGAAGAGAAAGGAGAGTAAAGAAAAACAATACTTGTAAAAAATGACAGCTGAAATTTTCCTAATATCTTAAAAGCATCCAGAGTAAAAATATATTTTATCTACAGAATCACAAAGATAAGGATGACAGTAGATTTTTCTTGGAAACATTGCAAGCAGCAAGACATTGGAGCAACATTGTTAAAGCACTAAAAAAAACTGACAACCTAGAATTCTATATCTAATAAATATATATTTCATAAGCAAAGGTGAAACAGATTTTTTGGTTTATACAAACATTGAAAGCATTTTTTAGCAGAGGGAGCTATGCCACAATTTTAATATTCCCTATGTTACAGGGAATATTAAAAGAAGTTCTTTGGACACAAAGAAAATGATACCAGATCTCTGAGCAAAGAAATGAAGAATACCAAAAATGACAATATGTAGAAATAAATAATACTTTTTCCTCATTTTATTTACATCTGTAAAAGATAATACGCTTTAAAAACAAATGACAATGTAGTGTGTGGTTAGAACATGAAGTAAAATGTATGACAATACTTCAAAAGTCAAGAGGAGAAAAAGAAATATACCGTTTCTTATTGATTTTTAGAAGTTCTTTACATAGATACTAATCCTCTGTTGAGTATATGTTTTGCAAATATGTTCCTAAAGTTGATGGTTGGTTTCAGTTTGTTTCTGTTGTTTTTATATATACAAATTTTGAGTTATGTTTCAATGTAGTCAGATTTATCAATCATCTTGCATAGTTTGTGCTTTTCATCATATCCTATATACCGAATGGTGGAATGACCAGTTGCTATGACATGCACTGACACCCAGGGGGCAGATGCTTAACGCAGGAGCTGCCCCATTGTGGTCAGTGTGCCCCCATAAGGGGAGCGCCGCTCAGCCAGAAGCTGGGCTCACGGCTGGTAAGTGCAGCAGTGGTGGCGGGAGCCTCTCCCACCTCTGCTGCAGGCAGACATCTTCCGAGGGGTCCCAAACTGAGAGAGGGCGCTGGCCGGGCTGAGGGACCTCCCCTCAGTGCACAAATGTCATGCACCGGGCTTCTAGTAAGAAATCTTTCTTCACTATTCCTAATATCATAAAAATATTCTTTAGCCCAGCTAGTGTGGCTCAGTGGTTGAGTGTCGACTCATGAACCAAGAGGTCATTGGTTCAATTCCTGGTTAGGGCACATGCCGGGTTGCAAGCTCGATCCCCAGTAGGGTAACTACAGGAGACAGCCAGTTGATAATGTTTTTCTCTCATTGATGTTTCTATCTCTCTATCCCTCTCCATTCCTCTCTAAAATCAATGAAAACATATATTTAAAAAAATATAGATATATATTCTTTAATATTTTCCTGCTTAAGTTGATGGTTTCTGCTTAAAAGTGGTGGTTCAGCTGATACAAAGTTCCTTGCAGTCGAGTGCTGTGATAGCTTGCCTTTTATTGAAGAATAATCCTCTATTTGGGGAATCATCCTCTCAGAACTCCAGGAGGATTTCCTTTGGCATGAGGAGTGGGGAAGAGGACATGAACCTGGCCGTCAGAGGACTGACAGGAACCATAGCTGTATCATCCTCAAGTCCTTGTAATGACAAGAGGTCAGCAGCCAAGAAGGAAAGTAGTTTATGCCCATGAGAGAGTTCTGATACAAGAGAAGGAAAGAGATAACATCCTTTGAGAATTCAGCTTTCTCGGATCCATCCATCTGTGTTTGGGAAACAGTTTCACCAATAGTAACAGATAAGAGCCTGTTGTTTTCAATGTCTGAGCAGGAGCTGCTTAAATTTCCTTAGTCAATATATTTCTGTCATGATTCAAGGTGCTCCCCATTTTATTTCCTGATTCATCTTCTTTTGGAGGTCACACTCAGTTCTTAATGTTCAGCTAGCCTCCTGGTTTCTCTTTAAATAAATAAATAGATAGATCATTAGACGAGGGAATGAAATCTTCATTAGTCTCAAGGACAGACTGACAGAAGTAAAAACAGCAGAAGAGGTTCTGAAGGCGCTGAAATGTCAGCTGTAACTATTCCCTTAGATTGATGTTTTTGAAGCATTCTTTGAAAATTCCTTACAGAAATATACAACCTACTCTTTAACTGTCTCATTTCTATTTTCTTCTTGCATTGTCATACCACCTTAAATTTACAACACTTAAAATGTATTACTCCAAGCGATTTCAGTGATATCAGTATTATTGTGTAATATTTTTTGATTTGGATTTTTCTTCAAAAGGGAAATTATTTTTTCATCCACTCTTTCCTCCCTGTTTTGCCTAAGAGAATTGGAATAGGTACCAATTACATAGTTCTGAAGCACACACACTGGAAGAGATGACTTTGACTAAAAGAAAAAAAAAATTCCTTTTAATCTTCCCTCCTAACATATTCTGCTAATAATTGCAAAATGCTTTATTTTATTTCTCAATGTAATGGAATAAATTGTATTTTGTTTTGCATTTGAGTAGACCGTGTACCAGAACACTATTAAGTAATCACAAACAGTCTGTGGGTTTTGTTTTGGAGTTCCCTGAAGCATAAACTGTGAGAGGTGACGCAACGTTTTCTCTAATGGGCCCTCGTATGAAATCCTAACGCTGGACTCAAAATTCCATCCCAGCTCTGAGTTTCGGGCAAGGTTATTTGAGGTTCTCAGACTCCAAATAATGGTTGGTTATAGTTACAAACAGCCAGTGAAGTCTGGGCAAGAACCTGGTGGTAAAGAACTTTGGGTGAAATTGAACCCCAAAGGTCAGCTGCTCCGCACGTCTCAGAGCACTATTCTGACCTGCAGCTCCCAGCATCAAAACTGCAGCCTCTGTCAGGACCAGGCCTAGAAGATGGCAGAGGGCTTTTCATTTTCTAGGAACAATAAATACTTCCCAGAAAATGAGGAAAGGGCTGGTAATTTGGATGGGAGCCTTGCAATTCCACTACAAGAGTCGATGTTGCTAAGGCCTTCTTGTCTCATTTCTTGTTGGCCAGAACAACTTAGCTAGTGACATAATCAGAACCCCACAAAAATATCCTAAGGAAGGGCAAGTTTATATTTGAAGCTGCCTTATTTCCCTTATAAACTCCCTCCTCTTCCTATATTCTTCTGGCATCCCAAACCCTTATACTATCCCCTGCCTGCCCAGCCATTTCTCCTGATATTTACACAGGTCTGGGTTCTCCAAGTAGAAAACTCTTCTCTCATAAAATGTACTGCCCTGTTCCCAGGAGCAGGGCCAAGGTAGGGGGCAGCGTAGGAATGGTATGTCTTTTAAAGCTCAGAGATCCAGGGCAATCTACTGCAGCTGCAACCCTGGTCATGAAGGGTTGGTGGGGAACAAACCAAAAACTAAAATGACAGGTCATGCCTGAATATTGGGTGGAGCAAACTACCCAAAACCGTGTCATTGTTTTCTAAAGAAGAAGGACTTTGCATTTTTTATTCACTATGAGAAAATGAGGGATTTGTGCTCCTTTATGTGAAATTTCCAGTTTCCTAACAGATAGAGCAGTATAGGCTACAGTGACAAAATCAGAAGGGATAGAGGGCAAAGGGATATGTGGTTTTCCTCCCACCTGGCTTCATCTGTCTGGTTTACCCACTACTCCAGTTTAGTGCTATTATGTTCTAAAAGCTCCTCCTGTCCTATCTCCCCATGCCTCCAACCAGGACTCCCCTCAGCATGGTCGGCATAGATTTACTATATGGTCCTGTCATCACAGATAAATTTCCCTGTCGCCCTCACCATAATGCAAGTGTCGTGTGAAAAGGCTGCAAATAGGTCCTATTTGACCTGCTCTCAAAGGGAAGGGGCGTGGCACAGGTACGGCATACTGTAGGTGACTAATCAGTGTTCAATCAAATAGTGGGTAGAGAGGCATAATCTCATACCCATGAAACGACCATGTTGTTCCTTTAGCTTTACATTCATATCAGTGAACCAGAAATGTGAACTGTTTAAGGTAATAAAAAGATGCAAATGATACCACGTGCTCTACGGAAGACACAGAAATAGGCTTAGAACAACTATCTAGAATCCACTATTTGTTTTTCTCTTCTTGTGATAAGCATGGAAGCTAGAGGAAAGACTGAAAGACCCGTGTCAGGTGAAGATATCTATGCTATTGACCTTTCCTGAGTGGTGACTGGCATAGGCTCCTTTGCCCCAGGACAGCTTTGGACCTTCCGTGGAACCATGGTGGGGGCATGAGTGTGACCTGTGGGTCAGGAAGGGTCTCTGGCTTGGCCACTCAAGGAGTGAGAAATGGAGCCTGAAAGCTAGACGCTCCCGAGGTGTAAGAGCAAGAGGAGCAAACAGATGACATGACACTGTGGGCAAGCTGGGCTTCTCTCCATTCCAGCACATTCCATCCATGCCAGGCTGTGCCATTCACAGCTACACAGGCATCCAGTCATGCAAACATTGTGGGCATTCTGACAGCCATTTCCATATGTCAGAATGCTTTATTCACTGACCTGGTCAGCTTAAATCCAATGGAATTATTTTTACTAATTGCTGCCCTCCCAGCCAGAAGGGAGGTAGAATTCTCTGGGTTGTTTAAAATGTAACCTCATTTCTCTGAGCTGCTGAATTTCCAAATTGGTCACAGACTGCTTTTGACGGGATGGCGATGTCAGACATGAGTAATGATGCCTTTCACCATTTTAAAAATTCTCAGTTACAAAGCAGTACCTGGAGCTGGCCACAATGAAGGGTTTTGACTAATTGTTTTGCATGAAGTTTTTTTAATGCCTTATATAATTAGCTTCTCACCAGTGTTCCCTGGGAAACTGGAAGCTGAGGTGCCTTTGTGTATGCGCATTTTAAGTGTAGTCAGTCCTGTTTAAAACTCCCCATTTTAAGCAAGGCTGAGTGTGTGGTAAGAGGCACAGTTCCTGTCTTTAAGAGAATCTGCTGTCTAATTAAGGAACTGCACGCACACACACACATACATATACACACACATACACACACACATACACATACATACATATACACACATACACACACACACACACACACACGATCCTGCAAGCCCGATGGATTACAGATGTCAAGAACTGTTAGTATAAAAACTCATTTCTGACCCACAGGGGAGAAGGGGAACCAGGTGTGAGTTCAAGCACTAAAGTCCCCGCCAACTACAGCTGTTTCCTTCCAAGTTGGCCCCCTGACCTGTCTTCTACATTTGGGAAGGCATCTGGTTGCCCTGGGGTTGTCCCATATGGAGTAAATGCTTACTCAGCCTTCAAAGCTGGGTGCAACCCTCACCTTCTCCTCTACCTGCTCACAGCCACCCAGGCGGTTTAGCCCCAGGGAACTTGTTGCTCTTTCCTCTGGCGCAGGTGCCTGCTGGAGCCCCACAATCTCTGATGATATCCAAAGGCTCCAGCTCTGAACAGATGGCCACCTCACTTACAATGGACTTCATAACTGGCCAGGATAGGGCATTAGCTATCTAATGAGCAATCTAGCAAATGAGGTTGAACATGCAAGCGTCATTCTTCATTTAAACATCCCAGCTGTTGGCTCACAGGCCACGGGCCATCAGGCAGGCTGAGTCGGGCCTCCGTGTAAGGTAAATGGCATGGGAAGAGTCTCTCAGAGCCAAGCAGGGCCCCAGATGGAGTTAGATAGCATTACATACAATTAGATTATGAAGGCTCACAACCTTTTATGAACAAAGGCAGGCTGGCCGTCTCCCACCAGGGAGATGCCATTATAGAGGGAATGTCTAGGGAATAGCAATTTCCATGCTAGGAGAGCAGTGTTTGTTCATTTTCATTGTTTACTGTAGTTGTTCTCAAACTTTAGCTTTCAGAGGATCTCCTGGAGAGGTCTGAGAATACAGAGTAGGTCTGGAGAGAGAGAGAGAGAGAGAGAGAGAGAGAGAGAGAGAGAGAGAGAGAGAAACCGACCGACCTAGGTGGGGACCACAGGTTCATGGGCCACACTTTGAGAGGCCTAGGTCTAAGGAAATAATTCTATGTAACAGTGTATTTTTATATTTAATAACAAGTACCTTCTGCAGACCCAGTCCATATAGAAATTGTTGTGAAGTGCCATATTCGTTGAAAAATAGAGGGAGATTCACAACCACAGTCAATCAACTAGCCAGTATTTATTGAGCACCACCATGTGCAAAGCTAGGTCCTAAACTCTGTTATAGGATTATAAATTGAAAAAATACCTCTGGAGGCCACTTAGTCTGTACATATATGTAAAAAAAAAAAACAAAAAAACTCTAAAGCTGCCACTCTTTCATCCAGCAACTCCATGTGTAGGCATTTATCCCAAAAAAATAATTAAAGATATTGACAAAAAAACTAAGGAACTGATTGCTGAAGCTTTTTTAAAATGAAAAGGTAGAAATCTAAATGATCAGCAAATATAAATGACTAATAGATATATTACATTCATATTCATTCTTTCTTTCTCTCTCTCTCTCTCTCTCTCTCTCTCTCTCTCCATGTTTCTCTAGACCAGTGGTTCCCAAAATGTCTGGAGACCTTTGTAGTTGCCACAGCTTGGGAGAACTTGTGTTACTGACATCTACTGGGTAGAGGTCAGAGATGCTGCTAAACATCCCACAATTCGCAGGACAGCCCTCAGAACAAAGAATGATCAGCCCAAAGAATCGATAGTGATGATCATGAGAAACCCTGATCTAGCCTCCCTTGCCAAAGGATCCAGTAGACCCGTGGTTGGCAAACTGCAGCTCGAGAGCCACATGTGGCTCTTTGGCCCCTTGAGTGTGGCTCTTCCTAAGCCTTAAGAGTACCCTAATTAAGTTAATAACAATGTACCTACCTATATAGTTTAAGTTTAAAAAAATTGGCTCTCAAAAGAAATTTCAATCGTTGTACTGTTGATATTTGGCTCTGTTGACTAATGAGTTTGCCGACCACTGCAGTAGACCATATTAACTGTAATGACTACCATTCACAGAATCAGGCCCCAGTTGTATAGTGAAGGACTTGATTCTCCTCAGGGTCTCATGCTGTCATTTCTATGTCTCAGGGGCTGTCTCAAGTGAATTCATATGTGGTTCATGTAGGCTTTCTCCCTTGGCTCCTGCCCATGTTGTGGCAACTTGGAAGTCCCTTGGGAACAGTGACTCACCCTGCACAGCTGCTCATGCCCTCCAGTGCATGCTCATGAAGCCAGTGCACTGCCCCCTGTTGCCCCAGCGCTGGCTGACGTGTCCTCATGTTGCCAACATCATGATAACTCTGTGGAGTCAAGTAACCTGGAAACCAAAGCAGTCTCACAGAATACCCGATGAGAAAACTTCCTTTAGCTTTTGCCCGTAGCCACTCTCCGTAACGCTCCAATACAATTTTGTGGGGCCCGGCCAGAAGAACAAGAGCGGGGAAAGACTGGGCTTTCCTCTCATATCATGGGCACCTGAGCTACCCACTTTTCTCCTGTCGAAAAAATTCTGTAGCTAAATATTTGCAAATCCATACACACACTAAGAGTAAATACTATGAGTTTGAAGGAAAGTATAATTGTTCCAGTTGACATTCTGCAGCCGCCTGAAGAGTCCCCTCCCCACTAGCCACATGGGCCGGGCTAATTCCCATTCCTTTGCCTTTGCTTCTCCTCCAAGAGAAGGTCTCGCACCTCCTTTGTGCCTAACTAAATCTTACTGTCTTTCAAGGCCTGGTTCTCATCTCTTCCAGGAAGCTTTCAAGATCATCTGGGATATTTGTGGCTGTAATAGTGGAGATTTTTTAAAACAATTGGTGGTCTTATTTCATGTAAAAAGAAGTCTGAAGGTAGAGTTCCAGAGTTGTGCAATTAACAGCTCAGTGACCTCTCTCCAATTCTCTTGGCGTTTGTCTCATGGTCACAAAATGGCTGCCACAGCATCTTATCATCATGAAATACCCAAGGGCAGGAAGTAAAGGTGAGCTCCCCTGCCTCCCCCTTATTGGAGGTATAAGAAGGAATGTGATTAGAAGCGTTTTATCTTTCTGTCAGAGGGGAAATTTCGGTCTACAAGTCCTCAACAGGTATGTCATTGTATTTCATTTGCTAGAACTAAACCAATCATTGAGATTATTGGGATTGGCTGTAGACATACCATGGGGCATTCCTTGGTCCTGGAGGAGGGGCCCACCTGACCTTACTTGGCACATTGCTGCTCCATAAAAAGGAAAGCACGACGGCTTTGGGGATACACAAAAGGACACCGGCTCCATCCACTAGAAGGCAGAGTAGGGCCATACCATTTTGGATGCTATGCAAAGTTAATCTCAGAATTTATGTGACCTTGTTGAGGATAAGAAATAATCAAGAGAGCTACGGATTTAAGGCCACCAAAATCTCCTTGTTCTCTTTCCATCATTCACCATGCAACAAGGTCAGTGAAAGGTGCCACGATAGGAGAGCATTGCAGTTAGAGTTATCAAATTTGGGTTTGAGTCCCAGTACTGGCACTGTATTGACCTTGGGTAAGTCACTTACTCTCTCTCTGAATCTCAATTTCTGTCACTCCTAGAATTACGTTCTTCTCATATACAGAAAATGACACCTTGGGGAAGCCAGAAGCTGAAAACAAAAGTGTCCCTCATGTTTCCTTTGGTGGTGTCATATTTACTGGATTCTTGTGTGTGTGTGATCCTTGATTTATGACATTGCATCTGTGCTAGTAAGTGGGCTCCTCTTCCGGATTTTACAGGCTTACTTTGGCAGAAACAGTTCTTCACCAGTCAGCTCAGTTTGGGTTTCTGAACATGCCTGCTCGTAATGTCCTTGGGCAGGTGGGACCTGCTATTAGGGCTTATTTTTGAGTAAGGCAACTAACTGTTTGAGCTCTGAGGTGGGGGGGGGGGGGGGGGGGCGGGGTGTGGTACCACTGAGTGAGTACAGTTGGATAGACTGCTGGCTTTGTTCCCTGCCCATGGGAGGCTATAGGAGGGACTCTGTGGTTGTCTGGGTTCTCTGATCAGGCTTACTACATGATTGTGACTAGGTACTATACTCAGCAGGAGGTGGGGCTATGAATTAGTCCCCTGTCCTGTCAGGGCAGTAGGACAAGACCCAGGGCTTGTATATCTCATTGTTTGGGGACTGGAATCAGGCAAGAGTATGCACTGAATTCTCTGGTAGGTGAGGCCACTGGTTTTGCTCTGCAGATGGGGAAAGCCATGGGCTGCGCTCTCTGTTCAAGTGTCAGTGTAAGCATTGCTGCTGGATGGCTATATAGCTTCCTGTGTGCTCTGGTTCGGTTTCCTGGCTGGGTGATCTGAAGGCTGTATTCAGCAGTAAGTGGGGCTATGAATTAGTTTTCCCTGCCCAGACACAGCAGGATAAGCAGCTAAAGCCAATAAGATTCTTTGTGGCCTTAATTCAAGCCAACCCAGGCTCTATGTTCCCTGGCTGTACAGGGCCATTGGCTTTGCTCTGCAAAATACACCTGTCCACCTCTGGGCTCGAAGAATAGCTGCTGGGCTACACAGCTTCCAGATGTTCGTGCTAGCCCCTCTGCTCAGATGGGGTTTTGAGCCAGGCTTCTTAGCTGTTGGGGTTATTACTGATCTTCATTCCTGGAGGGTTGGGGAGGGGCCAATACAAACTACTTTTCATTTTTCCAAACAGGTTTGCAGTCAGGAGGGGCCGGGAGCTACTCTCGGCCTCAGGTTAGGCTACAATTAAACCCCCTACCCTGTTGTAGCTGGGGAACCCTCCGCACCTTGTAATGGCTTTGCTCTTGGGGCAATCAGTTCTCCCACCCACCTGTCAGCTTGAACACTGCTGGGTTATGCAGCTTCCAACTGTTCTTGCCAACCCTTCTGGTGAGATACGGCCAACGGTTGATCTCCGCAGCAGGGCCTAAGCTCAGCTCTCCTACCTGGGCCTGGGTAAACTAGTCTCAGGGGCCAGGAAAGCTCTTTAGTTGAGGACCTGAATTGGGCAGACCTGCACTGCACCAAGTTCCCTGGTCACAGTGCAGAGTTTGGTTCTGTAGATGAGCAAAGCTACTGGTAGGGACTATTGCTTGGGCTCTGCAGGTATAAACTCGGTCCACCAAAATCCCAGTGCTGCTTATTCAAACCCCTCTCCTCTTCTCCATTGTAGTCAGATTATTAGTGGTTGAGCCGTACAGACTTCTCTGCAATCCCCATGGGGTGAGACCAGAGTAGGGGCTCCCACAGAGCTATCCACAGAACTGGGGAGATGGTGTTAGATGTCCCCACCACCACCACCCTGGGCTTTTTTTTTTCTCACTAGAAAAACCATAGGCTCAGGGGAGACCTCTTGGCATGCTGTTATGCCAGCCTTGGGGAGGGCAATGAAGTCAGTGTGTAGCTGCTTCTGTTATCCTTCTAATGCAGCCTGTTTTGGTCTCTGTGGTGTAGGAGAATACTTCAGCCTCACCTCTATGTTTTATGATTCTCTCAGTGGTGTCTTGGACATGAATAGCCATCAGTTGTTCTTCCTACGAGTGGAGCGATGTCAGGAATGACCAATGTTGCCATCTCGGTGATGTCACACTCCAGCTCATTTCTCTTTAGCACTGAATTCCATTGTCTGAATGCACCACAGTTTACCTGCACTTTTTTAAAGCTGTCATGTGATTGATTCAAATTGGTCTATATGCTTTCCTCCAACTTGCAGCTGCTCTGTCACTCTGATGTGCTCAAATCATTATCATCATCATCACCACTGTCGTCATTGCTCACATTGGTCAGTGGCCTCCTATGTGCCAGACCTTTTGCTGAGAGCTTTGCAACCCTTTATGTTATATGATCCTCACAACAATTCTTTTTTTTTTAATCCCCACTTGATGATATTTTTCCATTGATTTTTAGAGAGAAGGAAAGGCAGAGAAATATCAATGTGAGAGAAACACATCGATTGGTTGCCTCCTGCATGCCCTTTGACCAGGGCCTGGGTCGTAGAGAATCCTGTAGTCAAGGTATGTGCCTTTGACCATAATTGAACCTGGGGCCCTTCCGTCTGCAAGCTGATGCTCTATCCACTGAGCAAAACAGGCTAGGGCCTCACAATAATTCTTGGAGTTGGATTCTGTTGTCTAATTTTCACAAATGAGGAAAGAGGCTTAGAGGTGGAAAGCAGGGTGCTCCAGGTCACATACCTAAAGCAGACTTGGCTAGAACCACATCAAATGCTAGTTGGCCTCAAAGGGTATCTATCCTGTTCATTTTTCCATTCCCCTGTCACACAGTCTCATGAAGTAATTTGGGAATGGACAGGCACAAATGTATTGTCCTGGATGATCTGTTGTTCTAATAGAATTAAAGGTCAGTGGTTCTTTGGACATGAATTGGAAGAAGAGTATCTTTTGTGTGCTCCAAACTCTCTGAGAGATGGATGCTTTGCAGTATCAGAACCATTTCATAGATGGAAAAGTAGAAGCCTACTTGCTAGAGGTTTTAGTTATGAAAAGAACTTAGACTCCCTGGTTTCTAGTGCGAAACCTCTTCTCAGGCCAGTGAGAGTCCTCATTGCTGAGTGTGTTATTTCAGCAGATCTAAATAACACCTAACACACTACAGAATGATCTTCAACTGCCAGCTAGTTCCCCAATTGCTCTCACTTATGTTGCATTTTTATTCTAAGTGCCATTCCCCCTTTCAGTTTGAGGCTATTCTCACTAATTCTTCTTGGTTTCATTATTTGGTCTTTGACACACACGTCAAGTCAAATATCAGAACAAATGTGCACAGAGCAATTACAACAGATGGGTCATGCTGTGAAATGACACTGAGCTGCAGCAGAGCACACTTTCTGCCCATTTTGAGAAAGCGGATTCTACATTTGGAAAAAACATAATTGGATTTGATATGTCTTCCACCCTTCCACTTCCTGCCTTAGTTCAGCCAACTCCAGGACCTCCTCCACCGTGCCTGGGTATGAAGTGACATTTATTAAGCAGCAGCGGGGTAGAAAGAAATGCTGGTTATTTATACTTGTCTCTCTGTATTTTCTATCCTCTCCTTATTTTCCACGAAGCACTATTAAATTCAGTTGTTGGCAAATATTTGCTGAAATCTTAACTATTCCATAATCATTACCTTAGATACCATCCTGGGTACCTATGAGGTAATAGAAAGAAGAATGAAAGCTAGCGTGTATCCTCTGACTGTACCACTAGACAGCATTTGATCAACCATGTGAAAGAGGTTCACAGAGCTACAGGAATTCAACCGAGGAGTAAGATAGTTCTACCCGGGTAATCGAGAAAGCTGCATGGTTGAGCTGCCATTCGAATTGGACCTACAGAGATGGACAAGATTTCTACCACCAGAGAGTGTCAGGGGGCATTCCAGGTTGAGGGAACAACATAAGCAAACTTATGAACATGGAGAATGTGCTCGAGGAAGGTCTAACAGTTTAATTGGGCTGGACAGCGGGTATGTGTCATGAGTCTTGGGAGATGAGCTGGAAATGGAATGTGGGTGGCCATGAAAACTTGGATGAATGACTTGGACCTTGATCTGAGGGAAAGGGGGAGTGTTGGGGTGAGGACAGTGTTCTGGGTCACCTCATATTTCTAGGTAGGATCACATCTAGGGGAGAAGTGTTAATGGATATTCTTTCCCATTACCCATTTCCCATCTCTCCTATGGCTCCTCCAAACAAAAGGGAAAGTTGCAACTCTAATTGGCAGAGCCTTGAGCATTTATCCAATCTGTTTTTCATAGTAGACTGGTGCTGAGCTTCACAGACAGAATCCAGGCTTCAACCTGCCTTCTGTCATGTCTGGTCTCTGCCCATTGGGCTCTCTTCACTTCCTCTTCCCACTTCCTGTGACTGTGTGATAAGTACCCAGGGCCTGGCCCCTAGGAATGAACCCAGCCATCCAGTGTCAATGGGAAGGAAATGATGGATGCCTCGTTCTACCTCTGGGTTCAACCTTGCTCCCAAACTCGGTTTTATCAGAGAAGCCCTTTGGGAAGGGGAATTACTGTTTCTATTATACATGTACCAGGTTATTAACAATAAAAAAAAAAACACTTAATTTCCCATTTTAGATACTGTTCCCCAAGGCCTTCCTAATCTCACTTTCCCTTCTCGGTGGGCCAAACCATCCTCCTGAGGGATAATAAAGCCGGGAAAATCTTATGCCGCAGCCGCTATAATTCTCATTTCCCTTTTGCCACACACTAGGAGAGAACGTGTCCATCACTTCCTTGTTCCAGGGTTCTTTCAGGCAGCAGTGTTGTTAAATAGAATAGGGAAGCAGTATGGGTATGCAGCTACATAGGTATTTTTAAAACCTACCCTGACTTCCATGAAAGTGGTAAAAAGCCAGGCTATGAGATGTACCCAGGAACCCTAAGATCACACAGGCTCCTTTTAATTCAGTAGACCTCGTATTCGTCCCCTTAACCTCGTTCTTCATATCTGTGGATAAACAGCTCTCAGATCCATCACTAGAATTCCCACCTCTGCTGACACCTCTCATGACTATTTACTTCATTTGCATGTGGGCCCCATTCTCATGATGTTGCCTGTAACATGAGGAGGAGCCCTGCTGTCAGGTAGTCCTATCCTTATGGCAGAAGCGCCTCTGTTCTCTTAACCTTCACAGTGTTCTCATTTACTTTACTTTGTGGTCACACCTCAAACATTCTGCAGCTGCCTCTCCTTTTCTGTTTCTCCACAAGGTCTTTAATCTTTATACATTACTCTGAATCCACCCATGTGTGTCTTCTTACTAGCCTGGTACCTTTCCCCTTCCAACTCAGAATTATCAATCTGACCAATGCTCCCTTCACAGTAGCCTCTTCCTATCTTTTTAAATATCTTAGCTTTCTCCAAAAAGGCACCATTTATGATATCTTTCCTATCTATTCTTCTTCTCTTTTTTTCTCTTAAATTAACATTGCAAAAAGAATATAATACTAATAGATTTATGAAGAGTCTCTTATTATGATCCTGCCCTCTAAACTATTTAAAATATTAATTTGCCAACCCCTTCTCCCAAATGGTGACATCTTTCATGGACACCTCTGGTGCATTGAAAACTATATCATTGGCTTCAATAATGTTTGTGGTTTTTAAAAAATATATTTTTATTGATTTCAGAGAGGAAGGGATAGGGAGAGAGAGTTAGAAACATCAATAATGAGAGAGAATCATTGGTCAGCTGCCTCCTGCACGCCCCCTACTGGGGATTGAGCCTGCAACCCGGGCATCTGCCCTTGACTGGAATCAAACCCAGGACCCTTCAGTCCGCAGGCCAATGGTCCATCCACTGAATCAAACCAGCTAGAGTGGCTTCCATAGTTTTGATCGGATTTTTTTTTATTCCATTGTCCTGAACAATGAATGCACTGCCATTGTCCAGAGTGTCTTTAATTGTTGGGTCACCTCTTTTAAACTTAAGCTTTCTTGACTCTTGGCTACCTGGGGGCTAAAAGGCAGACTTTCTTATTTTCACTTCATTTTAGTGCCTTCCAGGGCGTTGAGAGAAGATGGGAAACATATCACCCTAGACCTGTACCCTTGCCTTGCTTTCTGGCTTAAGCAGCCCTAACATCTGCTTGCATTTTTCCAGTGGTCAAGGAGGCAAATATCTGCTACCGCCATCTCTCCTGCTACTGATGGCAGGTCCTGCTGGGTCAGCTGGCCCTGGTCCTTCTGTCTCTCTTGAATATGTCATGGTAATCTCTTGCTCGTGATCACACTGCGTACCATCTGCTTGGGGGTTGCTTGTCACCCTTGAGGTATGAGACAACAAGGAACCCTCTTGACACCCATGCATGTGTCACACAGAAGCATGTGGGAGTTGGTGCTCAGGGGAACATAAAACTGACCAGCAGCATACAGGATGAAGATGAACTCTTCTCTCTTTCTCTGCCCCCTATCTCCAAAGGCTGGTTCGGAGAGGCAGGAGATCCATATGGCCTCTCTGAGGACTTCCTGTAAGACTTTGCAGTCATCTTATCACAAAACTGGTCAGCTTGTCACAAAACTGTGGTTAGCTTTGCATTCCTGCCTTCTCTGACTCACTACCCTTTTATCTCCACACCCCCTTGCCTGCAAATGCACTCCTAGTAAAGCATTTACACAAAAAGGATTTTCCTCTCTTTTCCAGGGGACCCAAACTAAGAAGGGAGTCACAACAACCATTATAGATTTAGTTGTAATTTTAATTTATTCTTCCTATAGTCACCAATATATTATGTAAATGTCTTCACGCCACATTCCTAATGATCTGTCTTTTTTTTAAGTACCTTTATTTTATTTTAATTTCAATTCAATATTATTTTTGTATTAATTTCAGGTGTATGGCATAGTGGTTAGATAATCATATACTCTACAAAGTGTTCCCCCTGATATTTCCAGTCCCCAAATGGCACTACACATAGTTATTACAATATTATTGACTATATTCCCTATGCTGTTCTTTACATCCCCATGACTATTTTGTAACTACCCATCTGTACTTCTCAATCCCTTCACCTTTTCACCCAGTCCCCCAAACCCCTCCCCTCAGGCAACCATCAGTCTGTTCTTTGTATTTATGGGCCTGTTTCTGTTTTGTTTGTCTGTTGATATTATTCTTCAGATTCCACATATAAGTGAAATCATATGGCATTTGTCTTTCTCTGACTGACTTATTTCATTTAACATAATACCTTCTAGGTCCATCCATGCTATCACAAATAGTAAGATTTCATTCTTTTTATGGCTGTTTATTATTCATCTTTTTCTTTTATTCTTCTTAAAGAAGACACTTTAGCATTTCTTGTAATACTGGTTTGGTGGTGATGAACTCCTTTAGCTTTTTCTTGTGTGGGCCCCCAAGTTGTATGGGGCATGGTCTCAGGTAATCATCAGGGAAGGGCTACAGTGTTAGGTTGATGGCAAATTAGATATGGTGCCTGTCTTTGACTTTGTGAGAAAGGGCTCAGCATAGGAACAATGGCCTCTGCCAGCGCTTCTGTTTGGGAGAAAACTGCTCCTCAATTCTTCACCCTGAAGCCAGACAATTCAGTTTCTCCTCCTTGTGTACAAGGTGCCTTTCCTGCTGCTGCCCCAGTGCTGGAGCTCAGAGTGAGTGAGTCCCAGTAAGTCCGTGCACAGGCCCTTTAAGAGGAACTGCCTGGGACTCCAGCAGCCCTCCCTCTATCTCACTCAGCCACAATCCCTGCTGGTTTTTACAGCTGGAAGTTATAGACTCCTCTCTTCCCAGCACTGGAACCCTGAGCTGTGGGTTCTTATGTAGGACTGAGACTTCTTGCTCTTTAGGGGGACCTCCACAGCCGAGATATTCCTCCCAATTTTTAACTGCCACACGTGGGAGTGGGACCAGCCAGTTCGGCATCTCCACCCCTCCTAACAGTCTCCATGTGGCTTCTTCTATATGTCCTTAATGGTAGGACTTCTGTTCAGTTAGATTTCAGGACGTGTTAAATGATGGCTGTTCTGTAGTTCAGTTGAAATTTTGTTGTGGTTGTGGGAGGTTCTGAGTACCACATTTACCTACGCTGCCATCTTGACCAGAGCTCCTAATGACCCTTCTTGTAAGACCACTCTAATCTACCCTCAGGTAGTAGCTTAAATGAGGAGCATAATCACTCTGAAGGAACCTGTTCCATGCATCATCAGGTCTAACCCAGGAGGCTTCCATGTTGCAATTGCAGCTAAACCCATCCTGTACTCGATTGACCAGGCAGTCTTGTTCAGGGCCACCTCTCCAACTCCCAGGGGAAGTGTAAGAGGAGCTTCATTTCCCCCAAAGGAAGCCAATGAAAACCTCACATTTCTGATATATATGTCAGAATTGGGCATAAGTATGTCAGAGTTGGCCCAAATCACCACATCTTTCTATAAAATACTGGGCTTCCAGGTATCTTTGGTGTGTGTTCAGTCAGTGTGAGTTCTGGCAACTATGTCAACTTCTGTCCTGGATGGCGTTCCCACAGTATTTTAGCTCAGACTGCTGAAGTGTAAGTTACCAGGGTCATATACTAATAAAGAGCCATTTGTATCACCATGGTCGGTAACAGAAAGCACAGCAAGGCCCACACATACACTCAATTGTCCTGTGGGGGAAGGATACCCTAGAGTGGAGGAGCCACAAATGACACTCCCAGGAAATAAACCCAACCTGAACCTCTTCCTCTTACAGTGGTTCTCAACCTCTGGCCCTTTAAATACAGTTCCTCATGTTGTGACCCAACCATAAAATTATTTTCGTTGCTACTTCATAACTGTAATGTTGCTACTGTTATGAATCGTAATGTAAAATCTGATATGCAGGATGATCTTAAGCGACCCCGGTGAAAGAGTTGTTCGAACGCCAAAAGGGTCACAACCCACAGGTTGAGAACCACTGCTCTACAAAATCATGACTTCAAGTTGCAGGTTTAATTGCCTGAGACCACCCTACCCATATTAGTAATAGCCAAAGTATGTGAAAAGCAATTTAATGGATCATAATGATTATGACTTCCTTTCATTAAGCACTAGCCCTGACAGATAATCTGTGATAAGTACTTTGTGTATGCAGTATTTAACTTAATGATGATCATCAATCCTCCACAGAGGACTGTCGCCTCTTATGGGGACAGATCAGGTACCGGTTCCTTGGAACCACCCAAAGTTTATGAAAATTAAATTGAAAACTTGTTCTAGCAAGGACATCAGCTGATGCCTGATAGTCCACTACTGGCCTTTCCTTTGGATTAAGTCAATATTTCTGGACAGGACACCTACAGCCATTTTGAGAATTAAAAGCATTTCTTGCCATTCATACTTAAGTAGGAATTTTTCCCCCATCTCTTTCCCATGTGCCTATTTGACCTGATAGAAAAGCCACCTCAAAAGACCTTCCCTCCTAGACATACTGTGTTAACCTTCCGAAGGGCAAACCGGTGAAGCTCCCGGGGTAGTGCAGAGGAGGAAGGTTGCTGCAAAGGATGCAGATAGCTGCCTTCTAGGACCAACACAACCCTGCCCTCCTTAGGATTGGAGCTCTGACTCAGGAACCAGATTGCTGGGGGTTGAACCCCAGCTCTGTCACCCAGGATCTGTGTACTCTGGGAATGTTATTCCACCCCTCTGGTCCTCAGTGTTCTCATCTGTAGAATGAAAGTAACAAAAATACTACCCTCTTAGGGTATTATGAGGATTAACTATGTTTGTATCTGTGAAGATCTCGGAGAGAGAGGGGCAGCCCTGAACATCTGGGCGCTGGCCTGGCACTCACAGCCAAACCTTGATGTTCTCCTCTAAGAACATCAATCAGGTACAGCCACTGTGTGGCTGCCATGGGTCAAGAAAAAAAGGAGACTATTTAATAATGATGTCTGAACACAGACAAAATCTGATCTTTGTCCAAACCTCAAAATTCCAAACACCCCCCTCTCCTATGAGTGATTGCTGTTTCTTTACACTTTACAGCTTTATCCTCTATCCTTCTAGATCAGGGGTGGGCAAAGTTTTTGACTCAAGGGCCACAATGGATTCTTAAACTGGACCGGAGGGCCGGAACAAAAGCATAGATGGAGTGTTTGTGTGAACTAATATAAATTCAAAGTAAACATCATTACATAAAAGGGTACGGTCTTTTTTTTTTTAGTTTTATTCATTTCAAATGGGCCGGATCAGGCCCGTGGGCTGTAGTTTGCCCACGGCTGTTCTAGATGTATTAAGAATTCAGAATTATGCCCTGGCCAGGTGGTTCATCGGGTTGGAGCGTCATCCCCACACACTGAAAAGTTGCGGGTTCAATTCCTAGTCAGGGCACATACCTAGATTTTGGGTTCTATCCCCAATCCAGGCATGTATAGGAGGCAACCAATCGATATTTCTCTCTCACATCTCTCCCTCTCTCCCCCTCTCTCCCTCTCTCCTTCCCTCCCTCCCTCTCCCCCTCTCTCCCTCTCTCCTTCCCTCCCTCCCTCTCTCCCTCTCTCCCTCTCTCTCCTCCCACTACCTCCCCCTCCCTCTCTCTCACTCTCCCCTCTTCATACCCTCCCTCTTCCCTCTCTCTTCCTCCCTCTCTGCTCTCCCTCTCCCTGTCTCTCCAAAAAAAAATCAACAAACATATCCTCAGGTGAGGATTTTTTTAAAAAATTCAGAATTATCCTGAGAGCACCCAACCCAGAGCAAAATCTGTCTTCCTTTAAATCCATCCTCCAAATCTAACAACAGCCCAATTCCTGGAAGGCCTTTCTGACACTCACTCCCTGAGGCACCCACAGGGCTCCCCATGCTGTGTGCTCTCCCTCCCTGCAATGGGAATAAGCTCAAGCTGTCAGCAGCAGGGCGTTCCTGGGAGCTCTGGCTGGAGGGCTTCAACACCTCACGTGGAAGGTTGACTTCAGAAAAAGCAAGGAACCTGTATGTCAGATGATAGAACATGTCATTTATATGCAAATCACTTAGAAATTGTTTTTCCCCCAACAGTTTTTGAAGTGTTGCCCAGAGAGATCATTGAACTAGGGCAGGCGGGAAGAGGAAAGGAACACTTATTGAGCTCATGTTAATCAAGACACTGGTTGAGATTCATAACCCAAATTGTCTTACTTAATCCCCATGACACCCGTGGGCAGTAGACAGTTGTTAACCACATTTTACAGGTGGGGAGGCGGAGTGTCAGAGAAGCCAAATAACTTGCCCAAAGCAATGAAGAGCTGATAAGTGGGCTAAGTCCAACAGTCAATATTTGGTCAGTAGTAAAGCTAAATTCCATCAGATGTTAGCGGGGCCAGATGCACAGCAGAACCTTTGCGATTGCGTTCACAGCAGTGCCACTGGAGGAATTCAAAGATACATGAGACATGTTCCCCTACCCCAGTGGTCGGCAAACTGCGGCTCTCAAGCCACATGCGGCTCTTTGGCCCTTTGAGTGTGGCCACCAAGTTTCAATCGCACTGTACGTGCGTGCCCTCACATGGTATTTTGTGGAAGAGCCACACTCAAGGGGCCCCAGTTTGCTGACCACTGCCCTACCCCGAAAGAGGGGTGGGGATGGAGAGTAGGGGAGAAGTGAGCCGGGGAGACCTGACTCATTCCCTGCCTGCTTCCTCCTCCCTGTGATAATTACAAGTTTTCCTTGACTAGTTGGAAACAGTACATGTAGGGGCCACAGCCCTCACATTGCTCTCCATGTCGAGGCTTCTTTAGGTTCTGTGGCAATTAGAGAAACCAGAACATGGGAATCCCCAATGGGGCTCAAGTGCCAGGAGAACACGTTACCACATTCACCCCCATGTACTCTTCCAGGTCAAGGGTTTTCAACCCACAGTCCGAGGAGGCGCAGCTACTTCTGGGCTGTGCACTCTCAGCTGTGACCCTTGCCTGTACAGGATGCTCTCATCAAACTTCTCAGCATTGCTGGGAGGAGGCAGGCTGCCAGAACCCCACCTCCTGCCTATTCCCAGAGACAGAAAGATGTTCTATTTTCAAGTCATTTTCCCATCTTCTGTTCCCCTCTAAAGACAAATCGGCAACACGACTCTGCCTCAGTTTTACCATCTGTAAGAAGGGATGACAATAGTGCTGCCCTTTAATGGAAGGGCTTTTTGTTTTCCCAAATATAATTTATTTCACTTGTCCCCAGTTACAGCCCCTCTTTTTCCTGTGGGGAGCTGCCCCTCCCCTACTAGTTCATGTGGCTCTTTGGGCTGCACTCACCACGAGGCTTCATGATGGGTATGTAATCTGAGACTGGCTAATTAGAGTCCAACATGGGTCAGGGATCATCACGTGATCCAATGTAAACCAATTCCCGGTACATTTGCTTCAGGCTTTTGCTGGAATGTTGTGAAAGACATCTTTCCATAAGCTGTAAGTTTGGAGCTGCTAGTGGCCATCTTAGGGAGAGCTGATGAATAACGCCAACAAAAAGAAAGGCAAAACTGAGAGCTGGAGAAAAATAGGTTCCTCAGAACATTGACTACAGGGATCTAGCCTCTGCTTGTCTTTTCAGTTACATGAGCCAATGCATTCCCCATTTTCACTTGAACACATTTGAGATGAGTTTCTGTCATTGCAACCTAAGAAGTACTGACGAATATACTATCTCTTATGGTTATTGTGAAGAGCAAGTGAGATAATTTCCATACAGTATTTAGCACCATGCACACATGGACATGGCAAGAGCTCAATGAAGAGCTGCCAGCCCGTTTTCAGGTCCTGGTGAGCATAAAGCACGCTGGAAGAGACGGACTCCCCTTGGCAGGCCGGCACTTGGTAAACACAAAAACCTCCATCATTCTTTTCTCCTTTGAGTTGATTCTGATCTCTGCAACTTGCAAAATTCAGCGAGGTCCTATTCCTCCCAATGCCCTGCCTCCTTGTCATGTTGACTATTTCATCTGACCTTTCTCCTTCCTGACACATATCATGACAAATCCAGGGCATCTTAGAATGGAAATTGTGGGCCACAGAATTCAGAAAGCAGGTTTAACCTTCATTTGATTAGTCAAGGGCTACCAGCTTCCTGCCTGACACCGTAAGCCAACGGAAACAATTTTCCTTCTCCTTTGATCTGCTCTGTCTTAGTCCAACATCTCTGTTCCCCCTCTACTCTCACCTCTAACTTTATTCCTGAGGTCCCATCTGATGGGAGTATGAGGCTGGTTGGGGGAAATGAAGTGAGTTTTAGCTTAAAGATCACCAAAGAGGCAGCTGGACGATCTAGGAAGGGAGAAGAGTTCATCTGCAGGCTCCTTGGCAAAGGCAGGCAGAATGAGCATGAGAGTTGAAGGATCATCACTGGCCAGACCACATGTTCCTTAAGTATGTCATTTACTTCACACACACATACCATGGCCCAGCCTAAGCAGCAGGCTAGAGAGAAAGGATTCTTTTATGACTCTAGCTTTCCTAAAACTCTCCACAAAAACAGTAATGATAAAGTTATATGCTGAATAGGCTGTTTATTGAATGGAGCCCGGACTGTGGGCCAAGTGTGGCTCAGAGGGAGCTCGAAGTCTTGCCAAGAGGGGCAACGGGCCAAAGGAAGCATTCTCCCATCGCTGTTCCAGTGAGAAGATCTCTGTCTAATCCCCCAAATCAGGTCACCTCTCCTCATTCATCTTGCCACACAGTTTAACGTGACAGCCACAAAAATGGAAAGGAAGTTGGACCGGCCAAGTGTTTCTGGGCCTTCCTCGGGAGCGGGATCAGTGTTAGAGGCAGGAACAGCTGCCTAATTTGTGGAGCCAGTGCAAAGTGAAAATGTGGGGTCTCCTGTTCAAAATTAAGAATTTCAAGATGGCAATAGCTGAGCACTAAACCAAGCACAGGGTCTGTCTGAGCCTGGGACCCGGTGTGGCTGCACTGGTCACACGTCCATGAAGAAGCCAGGGTCCAGCAAGAGAGAAAGGACTAAAGGAGGTACGTTGCCCTGGCCCGTGTGGCTCAGTTGGGCATCATCCCATGCACCCAAGGTTGTGGGTTCAATCCCAGTACAGGGTGTGCAGGAGATAGCCAATCAATGTCTGTCTGTCTGTCTGTCTGTCTGTCTCTCTCTCTCTCTCTCCCTCTCTCTCCCTCCCCCCCCCCCCTCTTTTCTTTCTCTCTAAAAATCAAGAAAAAAATCTTTTAAAAATAAATAAAGGAGGCACAAGGTACAGATTCCCATCCCCACATCCTGTTTTTGTATGTTAGGGAACATACCTGTCTTGGCCCAAAGAGGCAGATTTAATGGTGGACTTCAGGTACCACGACAGTCCAGGGAGGGAAGTGTTTTAGGCCCCGGCAGAGGGTGGGCTCCCAGGTCCACAACATCCACAATGGGGGCTGCCTTTGCGGTGCATTCAGCACCAAGGCCACTTTCTCCTGTAGGGCGCGACGGGCATCTCCCCTTTGTCAGGAAGAAACTTGCTGGTGCACAGAAAGGAGGGAGAGCAGATGGCTATGGTAGAATAGAGCATATAATTGCTCCTATGATGGATTTAAGGACACGGGGGTTTGGATTTTAGCATACAAAAGGAACGTCAGTTGCATAGTCTTCAATGCTAAGGTTGTTGAGGGAGGAGTGGGGAAGCTTCATTATTTGGGAGAAAGGAGGCCGGTCTGAAGGGCAGAATTCTCATTTTGTAATTTTATTCTTCCAAGTACAATGTCCAATCTGCTCCTCTCTTCTTCAGACTACTGCCTTATACAAATCCACGGGGAATTTGTGACTGGTTTTTCAATTATCTTAAAACTGATAGATGCTTTTAAAGCTTGAGGGAGCTTAAAGTGTGTTTTCCTCAGGATTGTCCCATTTGCCTTCTTTTATTTTACATTTTGAAGAATGGATTTGCCTTCTGTTTTTGTTTTTTTTTTACATTTTGAAGAATGGATTTGCCGAACCAACACGAATTGCAATTCATCTCCTACCTAGAGTCTTAAGTAGTATTTAAAAGATGGGGTTCCGCTTGAATTGAGAATCACAGAAAAGGGCTAAATTGGAGATGAACATGTAGCCATGGTCCGGTTGGCGGTTCCAAAGACTGGCCTTCCAGCCCTGATGCAGCAGAAACATCTGGGAAGCTGGTGGGAAATATAGATTTTCTGAACCTTCCATGGAAACTTTTCAATCATTCAAGTGAAGCTGAGGAATCTGTATTTCTATAAAACTTATTGTGTTTTTTTAAAAATGTATCTTTATTGTTGAAAGTATTATAGGTGTCCCTTTTTATTAAAAAAAAGCTTATTAGTTTTAATTTAATAAGCATTAAAAATAAATGAGACAATGTGAAGGGACCTGGAGATTATTATGCTAAGGGAAATAAACCAGCCAGAGAAAGACAAATACCACATGATCTCACTTAATATATGAAATCTAATGAACAAATAAACTGGTGAATAAAATAGAACCAGAGGCACGGATACATGGAAGAGACTGATGAATCTCAGAGGGAAGGGAGAAGGAAGGGTGAGAAGAGATTAACCAAAGAATTTAAATGCATATATGCATGATCCATAGACTCAGACAATAGTGTGGTGAAGGCCTGGGAGGCGGGTGTGGGATGGAGGGGGTCAGTGGGAGGAAAAGCGGACATCTGTATACTCTCAACAATAAAGACTTAAAAAAAGAAATCATAGCTGGAAACTATCTAAACAAAATAAAAATTATTAATCTAGCCTGGTCGGCATAGCTCAGTGGGCAGCCGATCAATGATTATCTCTCATCGATGTTTCTATCTCTCTCCTTTCCTTTCTGAAATCAATAAAAATATATTTCAAAAAATTATTAATCGCCGAAACCGGTTTGGCTCAGTGGATAGAGCGTCGGCCTGCGGACTGAAAGGTCCCAGGTTCTATTCCGGTCAAGGGCACGTACCTGGGTTGCGGGCACATCCCCAGTAGGAGATGTGCAGGAGGCAGCTGATCGATGTTTCTCTCTCATCGATGTTTCTAACTCTCTATCTCTCTCCCTTCTTCTCTGTAAAAAATCAATAAAATATATTTTTTAAAAATATATATTAATCTACTAGAGGCCTGGTGCACAAATTCGTGCACCAGTGGAGTCCCTTGGCCTGGCCTGCGGGATCAGGCCAAAATGACTCTCTGACATCCCTGAGTGGTCCTGGATTGTGAGAGGGCACAGGCCAGGCTGAGGGACCCCACCGGTGCATGATCGGGGCCTGGGAGGGATTCGGGAGGTTGACCAACCAGGGAAGGACCACGGGAGGGCTCCAGGGCATGTCCAGCCCATCTCCCTCAGTCTCAATCAGCTGGACCCCAGCAGCAAGCTAACCTACCAGTTGGAGAATCTGCCCCCTGGTGGCCAGTGCACGTCATAGCGAGCGGTTGAGCGGCCTTAGCATGTTATTATCATATTACGTTTTGATTGGTTGAATAGCTGACCAGATGACCAGCCACTTAGCATATTAGGCTTTTATTATATAGGATACATTAAAGTATCCCAACAAACACCAATAAAAGAAATGAAAAAATAAATGTGTGGGCAAAAGCACCACAAACCAAAACACCAAGGACAAAGGAATCTTTGTAGCAAACAGGAGATGGGGTGGGGGAGGCTGAGAGCAGGGAGTGAGTATCACCATTTAAGACCCGCCTACCTGGCCCAGGTGCCTGTGCACACAGGCCCGCACACCAGGCAGGACTGTGCACAGGGCTGTGGGCCAGGTGGGTGGGTCTTACATGGTGTGAGGCTGTGGGATACATATTTCTTTATCTATAAAGGAAGATTTTTGTGGCCAGTCTTTGACAGTGGCTCATCTTCAAAGTCCCATGGAATCTCCCCCACTTCTTCCATCATTGGGACAGTGGTCCTCTTGTCTGTCCCCTCTCCCCACCCCCCAACTACCTGGGAGAAATCCCGGGGGGCCTTGAGCCGCCCTTGGAGAGAAAGACCCTATCAGAGCCTGGTCATCCCAACGTTCCTGTGTGGGGCCGAAGCAGTTCCCTCCAAATGGTGGAGGGTCTGAAACAGAATATACCCAAGGTCCACAGACACTGCCCAGGCGTTCCATTCTTTTGTATGTGGCCTGCAGGCGTTAGAGTAGCATATTCCCCCAATTTTCCTGTCCTTCCGTAGTATTTTATTTGGTTCCTTTCCCTTCTGCGTGAACAGTTGTCCTCATAGTCCCCACGCAGCGTGCAGTTGGTCTGTTACCGCCGCTCCACGTGGCTGCTCTGATGGGTTCCAGCAGGCACACTGGTTTGGGCGTCCTCTTCCCAGAGCTGTCAGCTCGTTTCTCTAGGTGGCGGGCCCACGCGGCCACTGGTCGAGCTTGGTTTTCCTTTTAGCCTCTGCAAGTGTCTCTCTCCCACTGCCTGCTGTCAGTACTGGGATGATTCCTCTGCTTCAGCAGAACATTAAAATCAATGTCCAAGAGCCTCCTAAAGAGGTCAAGTTCTCTCATCTGCTAATAAGGACTGGCTCTGAACAGAGTAAGGATTGGCCTCACAAGGGTGGAAATGGCACGGGGCCTGCCTCCAAAGTGCCGCAGTAGTGCCTGCGTGCCCTGCTGGCCGCGGCCGGAGCCCTGCAAACCGCCGTCCTGAGAACATCAAAGGGAATAGTTTCCACTCCCAGAGCATGCCAGCTCCTAGAGGGGCTGCCACACCAAATAAACTCTCCTCCAAGTGACTGAGAACGCTATTTCCCCTCCACTGTGGGAAAGCCTAAGTAAACGGGGCAGCGTGAGATGGAGAAACCAGCCGAGGGAGAATTTGATACATTAAACACACAGGAAGCTGCAGTAGTAGCCACAGGGCTGGCAAAAGAACAGAAATCAAAAGAAAAGCATATTTACATGGAGCACACACGGGAGGCACATTTCGATGTTTCTCTAGGAGGTTGGTATTGACTTACTGCATCTCAAAGACACTCGAAAGCACATTCAGGTTCTTTCTAGGCTGGCGCATCTAAATAAAACGTGCAGATGGCATTCCATCAGTCCATGTATATATTTTTTTAATACAGTTTTAAGCTTTATATCAGTGATTTTCAACTGGTGTGCTGCAAGAATTTTTAAAAGATGCAAAACCTGACTATTTAATCAGGGGACTGACCTATTTTTCCTTAGATTGTCAAATTTAAAAAAATGACAGCAGCCCTGGCCAGTTTTCTCAGTGGTTAGAGTGTCAGCCTGTGGACCAAAGGGTTTTAGGTTTGATTTTGGTCAAGGGCATGTACCTTGGTTGCAAGCTCGATTGGGCGCTTGCTGGAGGCAACCAATCCATGTGTCCCTCTTACATCAATGATTTTCTCTCTCTCTCTCTCTCGCTCGCTCTCACTCTTTCCCCCAGCCTTCCATTCTCTCTAAAAAAATCAATGGAAAAAATATTCTCATGTGAGGATTAGCAACAACAACAGAAAAATGACAACTATCAACACAACAATAGCCGTCCAGTGTGAATGAATAAAAAGTATACCATTTTTTAAATCAGATCGGCAAAATATATATATATATTTTTTGGTGTACTACAGCATTTTAGTGATTAGTTTATATGTGTCATGAGATTTTAAAAAAATTGAAAATTGCTGCTTTCTCTTATGAAAAATGTATCGTTGAGTATTCCTCTAAGAGCGCTCTATGGACAGGTGTGAATTCAAGAACTCTTTTTTCCTGGTCTGCGATAAGTACAGAAAATGAAAGTAAGCATTTTAAAACTTATATTGCAGTTTATACTGCCACAGCATTTTTATTGTATTTTACAAATATATTGGTTTGAAATACATTGAAGAAAACTGGCTTTTATCCCATACTAGAGGCCCAGTGCACGAATTTCATGCACTCAGGAAGAGGCTCCCTCAGTCCTGCCTGTGCCCTCTCACAGTCCAGGAGTCCTCGGGGGGTGTCCTACTGCCAGCTTAGGCCCTCTCCCCAGGGAGCAGGCCTAAGCCAGCAGTCAGACATCCCTTTCGCAGTCCAGGACCCCTGGTTCCTTACTGCCCGCCTGCTCACTGCTCCTTAGCACTGCCTTGGAGGCGCGAGAGGCTCCCATCACCACTGTTGCACTCACCAGCCATAAGCCTGGCTTCTGGCTGAGCAGTGCTCCCCCTGTGGGAGCGCACTGACCACCAGGGGGCAGCTCTTGTGTTGACTGTCCCCTGGTGGTCAGTGAGCATCATAGCAAGCGGTTGTTCCACCATTCAGTCGATTTGCATATTAGCCTTTTATTATATAGGATTATTATATAGGATGGTTTGAGAAGAACTGGCATATTCACATCAGCTAGATTTAATTGTTTTAAACAAACTGGCAGGAATACAGAATACTGAATAGTGCATAAAAAATTAGCTTTTAAATTATTTCTTTAACTCTTTAACTGACTTCTCTGTCTGTTAACTTATAATTAAAATAGTGTGACCAGAAATAATGGATCCATTTTTCTATTTATACTTCCTAATACATGGATATTCCAAAAAATTTCTATTTATGCCAGGCTTATAAAGATACAAGGGAGATAAATGCTATCCTTATTCCTACTATACTCTTTTTTAATGCAATTCTATGTGCTCTGATATTTTTTAACAAGTCCATTCTTTAAAGACACCTTTACTATACTGGAGTGCCCCATTTAAAATATATTACATCTGTTATATGGCAGGTAAAACTCTATTTCTGATGGAAATATTTAAGGTAGTTCTATGCTTTTAAAAAGAACTTTTACCCTTTGCAACAGCATGGGTGGACCTGGAGAGTATTATGCTAAGTGAAATAAGCCAGTCAGAGAAATATAAGTATCACATGATCTCACAAATATGTGGAATCTAATGAACAAAATAAACTGATGAACAAAATGGAACCAGAAGAATGGATACATGGAACAGACTGGCCGGTGCCTGGGGGAAGGGGATGGGGTGACTGGATAAAATAGGTGAAGGGATTTAGCTAAAGAACATATATGCATACCCTGTAGACACGGACAATAGTTTGGTGAAGGCTAAGGGAGGGGGAGACATGGGTGGATGGAGGTAGGCAAAGGGAGAGAAAAGGGGGACACCTGCAATTATGTCAACATAAAAAAATTTTAATAACAAATTACATATATTCTATGATAGGTAAAACTATGATTTTCCTTAAAGCCACCTTGTCCTCACATATTTCTGATTGAAATATGTAAGGTTCTATGCTTTTAAAAGTTTCTGAACATATAAAGTAATGGAAGGAATTTTCCCCTCCTCCATTTAAGAATTTAACTCAGGTTTGTGAAATAGAAGGTAGCATAATTTTTCATTGCGGGCCTTTGCAACTCACAGGAGGAATTTATGTGGAGCAACTTCATTTGGCTGTTATTAACATCAGTTTAAGATTCTGGCAAAGAAGGGGGAAAATAGGAAGTGTCACCCACCCACATCACCAAACTTAAAAAGCTGGAAAACTTTATTCATAGTGACTTTGTATCAATTGCGTCAGCACTTTGGACAAAGAGTCAATTGTGCTTCAGTGAAAATTTTGTTTGCCCATAAATTGTTTGTTAAACTCTTTTAATGTCTAGTTCCCACGGCATCTCTGTTAGGGATTAAGAAATACTGAACACAGTGAGTTCAGAGACATTCGTTTTCTCTGGCCTTGAAAAAAAAAAGAAGCCACACACAACAAATTATTACTCTTCCACCTCCCCCTCATGTTAGGCATCCAAACATTCTATTATGAAGCTGAAACATTTCAGTTACTGTAATTCTTTCCTAAAGGTTCTGGTTCCCACACTGAAATTCTGCCTCCAAAGTTAAATTCAAAATCCAACTCCCCAGATCCGTTCCAAAACACATTCATGGTCTAACCCTTGAGAAACAGAACTTCAAGATTGAGTCAAGGTATTTTAAAAAGCAACAAAAATGTGAAATCCCTTAATGAAGTGTTTTTGAAGTGTCCTGGCCACGTCTGTAGGAATGGTCAAATACTATCTAACTCAGCTAACTTTTTAAAGTGGAAAACAACTAACCTTAGCACAAATACTGGCAAATGGCTTCTTCCAAAAGAAAATCAAAGCTCATTATACACAAAAAAACTGGTATTAAATTCCAAGGAATCAAAGTGGGAGAAATTAGGCAAAACCCCAGGGGATATGATCCAGGTGACTTTAGGGGGAAATAATGCCATCTGGAAGTAATATGACTCCCTGGGAACATGACAATTAGACACAACATATATGGCTATTAGAATTAGCTACTCACCCTCTCCACCCAATTGGAGAACTCAGTTATCAATGCTCTGGTGAGGCAGAGATTTAAAAGAATCACAATAAAAAGCATTCAAATTCATGTACAAGGTGTGAGCGCTTGACCTTCACCTTCAGGAAAGTGCTCTGATTTCTACTTTATCAGTCTGGAGGCAGGTCCCTGAGACTGGAATTTACAGTTCTCCTCAGGACTAACCTGCTGGCATAGGTCATGCGCTCTCCTTTGGATGAAGATGTCAGATGAGTACAGTAAGGATCCTTAGTGAGCAGAGGAACACAGTGCAGTGGAAGGAAGACCCAGTTAGTCATATCGCACCTGCTATTGACTCAGGGCTACTGTGTGCCCTGTACCGTGTGTGCCCTTTCAGCCATTCCAGAAGGAGGGCGTGACTCCCATTTCACAAATGGGGACTCTGAGGAGCAGATAATTCTCCTGAAGTCTAAACACAAGATCTAAATGCATGTTTGTCAAAATGCAAAGTCTAAACTCGTCACCTCCAGGCCAGATTACCTGAAGGTTATCTGAAAGGGTATTCAAGGTGAGGAAAGAAAGCTGATAGACGTGGGGCAGGATTCTAGGAAAAAACAGAATCGTGGCCACTGGCGATGACTGGAATTGTATAATATTGAATAAACATCAGTTTATCATAAAAATTAGATTAAATGCACTTTAACATATTTGATTACATGTAATTATAAGTGCTCAAGATAGGATAATTCTGAGCTAATTTAATTAGTGTACTAGTAAACTAGGATTTACACAAAGGAGAATGAAGCTCCCTTAGAAACAGGCATCTAAAGAGACACCGTTTATTTCATTGTTGAGTGTCTTTCCGGGGGTCTACTTTTGCAATCAACTTCCAAATATTCCCACCTTCTTTCCCCCACCCTGTTTTATTGAGATATAATTGACATATCATTGTATAAATTTAAAGGATAGAGCATAATGGCTTAACATACATATATTGTGAAATGGTTATGCAATGTTTAGTTAGCATCCATCATCTCACACAGATTTAATTGAAAGCAAAAAAATATTTATGTGTGTAATAATAACCCAGGATTTACCCTCTTAATGACTTTCATGGTATATCATACAGCAGTGGTAGCTATAGTCATCATGTTGTACATTACATCTCTAGTACCTATTTATCTTATAAATGGAAGTTTATACCTTTTAACCACCACCTTCCTCCAATTCCCTTCCCTTACAATAGCCCTCCCCTGGCAGACACAAATCTGATCTCTCTTTCTATGAATTTTGTTTTGTTTTAGTTTTTTCTTAATTAGATTCCACATTCTTTGACTTACTTTACTTAATATAATACTCTCAAGTCTCATCCATTTTGTCACAAATGACAGGAGTTCCTCATTGTTTATGGCTGAATAATCATTGTATATATATATAAATACACCAAAATTTAATTAAAACAATTTTTTCAATTACAGTTGAAAAAATATAATATTACATTAGTTTCAGGTGTGCAACATATTGATTACACATTTATATTATTTATGAAGTGATCACCCCTAAAAGTCTAGTACCCATGTGAGCCCATACATAGTTATTGCTACCAATTATTATTGACTATATTCCTTCCCTCAGCTGTATTTGACATCCCGGTGACTATTTTTATAACTAGCAATTTGTACTTCTCAATCTCTTCACTCGTCCCCTAACCCTCTCCCATTTGGCAGCAATCTATTTGTTCTCTGTGTTTATGAGTTTGTTTCTGTTTTGTTTGTTCATTGATTTTGTTTTTTTAGATTTCACAGATATGTGAAATATGATATTTGTCTGTCTTTGACTTATTTCACTTAGCATAATACCCTCTTGTCCATCCATGTTGTTCCAAATGCAAGATTTCATTCTTTTTATAGCTGAGTAATATTCCATTGAATATATGTGGCACTTCTTCCTTATACATTTGCCTATCAATGGACACTTAAGTTGCTTCCATATCTTGGCTATGATTTATAATGTTGCAGTGAACATAGGGATGCATATATCTTTTCCAATAAGTGTTTTGGATTTCTTTGGATAAATACCTAGAAGTGAAATTGTTGGGTCACTTGGTACCTCTATTTTTTGTTTGTTTATTTTTTGTTAATCCTCACATGAGGATACTTTTTCCATTGATTTTTTGTTAATAGAGAATACAAGCGGGGGGAGGTGGGGAGAGAGAGAAATATTGATGTGAGAAAGACACATCAATTGGTTGCCTTCCATACATGCCCAGGGGATTGAACCTGCCACCCAGGTACATGCCCTTGACCAGGAATTGAACCAAAGACCCTTCAGTGCTTGGGCCAACATTCTAACCACTTAGCCATACTGGCCAGGTTATGTAGTTCTATTTGTAACTTTCTGAGGAACCTCCATACTGGTTTCCTTAGTGGTTGAAACAATTTACAGTCCCACCAACAGTGAAGTAGGTTTTCCTTTTCTCCACATTCTCATCAACACTTGTTTGTTGATTAATTGATGATAGCCATTCTGACAGGTGAGAGGTGATATCTCATTGTGGCTTTAATTTGCATTTTCCTGGTGACTGGTGTTGTTGAGTATCTTCTCAAATGTCTATTGGCCATCTATATGTCCTCGTGGGAGAGATGTCTATTCAGGTCTTCTACCCATTTTTTTTTTCATTAAACTTTGTTTCAATGGGTCTAAAAATTCTGTGACAGATTTTTGGTCAAGTTGTTTCCATTACAAAGTACTGATTTGATTTGATTTTTTAAAAATTTATCTTTATTGTTGAACATATTACAGATATCCCCTCTTTTTTTCCCTCCTATTGACCTCCTCAACCCTGAACTGCCCCTCCCACCCCTTCACCACACAGTTAGTAACTTAAAACCACACACACACACACACACACACACACACACACACACACACACACACACACACACACGTCCACACAACATCCTCCTTTCCTTCTGGTTTTACGATGCGTTGTTATCGTTAACCAGTCTTTTACAATTAAACTTAAATGACTAATTGAGACAGTTCTGAGACTGTTCTTCCATCACTGATTAAGACTGCCATGGCAGGTGTTGGGGATAATACTTATTTAGCCTCTGAGTTTTCTGGGCAGACTCGGTGACTTTGCAGGCTCCAGCTGCCTTCTTGTCCACTGCACTGATGACACTGACAGCAACTCTCTGTCTCATGTCATGAACAATAAAACGGCCCAGAGGAGGATGGTCAGAGAAGCTCTCACAATACATGTTGTCTTCCCTTTTTTAAATTGGATTGTCTGTTTTTTTGGTGTTAAGTTGTACAATTTCTTTATGAATTTTGGATATTAACCCCTTATCAGATGTATCATTAGAAAAGTGCAGCCAATTGTTGAATGTTAATTTTTATCTTGCTGCTTTACTGAATTCATAGTTTTTGGAGGATTTTTTTAGAGTCCTTTCTATATACTACCATGTCATCTGCAAATGACAGTTTGTTTTACTTCTTTCTTTCTAATGTGGATGCCTTTTTTTTTTTTTGTCTGATTCCTGTGGCTAGGACCTCCAATACTATGTTGAATAAAAGTGCTGAAATTGAACATCTTTGTCTTGTTCCTGATCTTAAAGAAAAAGCTTTCAGCTTTTCACTATTGAGTATGATATTAACTGTGGGTCTGTCATATATGGCCTATATTATGTTGAGGTATATTCCCTCTCTCCCCACTTTTCTGAGAGTTTATCATAAATGAATTTTGCCCAATATTTTTTCTACATTTATTGATATGATCATATGATTTATTTTGTTTATGTGGTATATTACATTTATTAATTTGTGGATATTGAATCTGGCTTGCATTTGTGAATAAATCCCACTTAATCGTAGTGTATGATATTTTTAATGTATTGCTGAATTCAGTTTCTGAATATTTTGTTGAGGAGTTTTTAAATTGAATATATTGTGGTTACATTAGTTAATAAAATTACATAGATTTCAGGTCTAACCTCCTATAATATACTAGAGGCCCAATGCACAAAATTCGTGCAAGAGTAGGCCTTCCTTTCCCTGGCTGCTGGCACCGGCTTCCCTCTGGCACCTGGGACCTGGGCTTCTCTCGCAGCCCCGCTTCATCCGGAAGGTCATCCAGAAGGACGTCCAGAAGGATGTCTGGTCTAATTAGCATATTATGCTTCTATTATTATAGATCATCGGTATGTCATATTGGGTGTTCACCACCCCAAGTCAAATCACCTTTCACTGCCATTTATCCCCCTTTATCCTCTTCTACCCCACATACCCCTTTCCCTCTGGTAATCACCATACTGTTGTCTGTGTGTTGTTGGTTTTCTATTGCTTAAGCCCTTCACCTTTTTCACCTAGCTTCTAACCCCCTCTGCTCTGACAGATGTCAGTTTATTCTCTGTATCTATCAGCCTGTTTCTATTTTGTTTGTTTGTTTATTTTGTTCAATAGATTCCACATATAAGTGAAATCATATGATATTTGTCTTTCTCTGACTGGCTAATTTCACTTAGCATAATACTCTAGATTCGTCCATGCTGTCACCAAAGGTAAGATTTCCTTCTTTGTATGGCAGAGTAGTATTCTATTGTATAAATATACCACAGCTTTTTTTAAAAAAATCTATTCATCTACTGATGGGCGCTTGGGCTACTTCCAAATCTTGGCTATTGTAAATAATGCTGCAATGAACATAGGGGTGCATATATTCTTTCAAATTAGTGTTTTGCTTTCTTTGGAAATAATTCTGGAGTGGAATTGCTGGGTCATAAGGCATTTTCCATTTTTAATATTTTGAGGTAACTCTATACTATCTTTTGATTGGAGCATTTAAGCCATTTACATTTAAAGTGATTATTGATAGGGACATATGTATAGCCATTTTATTCTTTTAACTATATTCCTCTGTTTTTTTTCCTTCCTTCCTCCCTCCCTCCCTCTCCTCCTCCTCAACTTTTCCCTCATCCTCTCTCTCTCCCTGTTCTCCCTTTAACATTTCTTGTAATACTGATTTGGTAGCAACAAACTCCTTTAGCTTTTTCATGTCTGAAAAACGCTTTATTTTACCTTCAATTTTATTTTTTTCTATTTATTGGTGTAACACTGATTAACATTATACAGGTTTCAGGTGCAAATTTCTACAATATATCATCTTTATACTATTGTATGTTCACCACCCCAAGTCACGTCTGCATCATCATTTATCCCCCCCATACCCTTCTCCACCTCCCTGCTCCCTCCCTCCTTCCTGGAAATCACCACACTGTTGTCCTTGCCTATAAGTTGTGTGTGTGTCTCTCTCTGTTTTTTTTTTTGGTGGGGGGCCTCAATCCTACCCCATTCCACCCCCCACCCCCAACAGCTTCCTTCAATTTTTGTTCTTTCTTTTTTTGCTTCCTTTAGTTTTTAAATGATAGCCTTGCTGGGTAAAGTAGTTTTGGTTATAGGTCCTTGCTTTTCATCACTTTGAATATTTCATGCCAATTTCTTCTGGCCTGAAATGTTTCTGTTCAGAAATTAGCTGACAGTCTTATGGAAACTCCCTTGTAGGCAACTGTCTTTAAATATAAATGTGTGTGTATATATATATATATATATATATATATATATATATATATATATTTTTTTTTTTTTTAAGTTCTCTCTTTGTCTTTAACCTTTGCCATGTTAATTATGATTTTTCTTGGTGTGGACCTCTTTGGGTTCATCTTGTTTGGACTTTCTGCACATCTTGGACTTGTGTGTCATTTTCCTTCAGCAGGTTAGGGAAGTTTTTAGACATTATTTCTTCAAATAGGTTCTATATTCCTAGCTCACTGTCTTCTCCTTCTGGTATCCTTTTGATGCCAGTATTGGTACACTTGTTGTCCTAAAGAGCCCTTAAACTATCCTCATTTCTTTAAATTATTTTATCCTGTTCTGATTGGGTGTTTTCCACTATCTTGTCTTCCAGATCACTGATTGAATCATTTGCTTCTTCCAATCAGCTGTTGATTCCCTCTAATATATTTTTCATTTCAGTTATTGTATTTTTCATTTCTGACATTGTATTTTTCATTTCTGACTGGATCTTTTTTATGGCTTCTACCTCTTTGTTGAATTTCTCACTGAGTTCATCTATTCTTCCCAAAGTTCATTAAGCATTCTTAGAACCAGTGTTTTGAACTCTGTATATAGTAGATAGCTTATTTCCACTTCATTTAATCCTTTTCCCAGAGTTTTGTTCTGGTCTTTCATTTGGGACATGTTTCTTGTCTCACTTTGGCTGACTCCCTGTGTTCACTTCTACATATTGAGTAGATCTGCTCTATCTCCCCGTCTTGCCCGATGGGCCTTATGTAGTAGGTGACCTGATGCAGTCTCCCTTTTCACCTGAACCAGGTACTGCAGAAGTGTCCATTGTGTGCATTGTGTGCCCTCCTGTTGTCGTGGAGCCTGATTGCTGTTGGTTGTGAAGGCTGGCCGTGACTACAGCAGAGCTGTTGTACAGGGACTGACCCCATGGGGCAGGAGTCGCTCTGCTGGGGCTCTGCCGCCAGCCCAGTCCACCCTTCAAGTGTGTTCTTTCTGGAGCTGTTTTGGGGGCACGCTAATGTAGTCTGAAGCTGGCCACCAGGTGTGTGGGTTCTGGAGCCTCTTGGGAGGGCCTCTGGTGCAGACAGACAAGGTTAGCTGTTGTTTGTGCTTTGGGCTACCTGGTGAGGGCTACAAAATGACCTGCAGTTGGTTGCCACTTGTGCTGGGCTTGGAGGAACTTGGGAGAGGCTATGCTGTGAACTGAGGCTGGCTGGGTCAGTTGTGAACTAGTGCTGGGTTGGGACCCTTTAGTGAGTACCACAGTGTGGATTGAGGTCAACCATCTCTTGTGTCAGTATTATGGCGGCTTAGTTGAAGCTATATTTCAAGCCAACACTGACCACTTTTAGTTCTAGGCTTGGGGGCCACTTAATGGCAGTTACAATGCAGGCTGAGTTTGGTCACTACTTCTGCCAGGCTTGGGACAACTTTGCAAGAGGTACAGGGCATGCCAAGGCCAGTCACTATTTGTTTGGTGTGTGTAGACCTTTGAGATATTTTAGGAAAGTCTGCAGCTAGAGCCAAAGAGGCCACTTGTGTGGAAAAGCCACTGGAAACATCTAGGGGCCGAACATGATGTGGAGCGGTGGTCTCAGGGAGTCACCAAGGCAAGGCTAATGGTGTTAGCCAGGTTAATGGAGAGCTCCGATTTGGCACCTATCTGTGCCTGCTTTCTGGATCTGGAGAGGGTTCCACAAAGGAGCAATGGCACCTACAGCATTTCTGTCCCTGGAGAAAACTACCTGGATCCTACCCGTCCAGCCTTGTCTGGGAGCTGGTCAATTCAGTGCTTCCCCATATATCCCTGGTGCTTTTCAAGCTGCTTTCCTACACTGGGGCTCAGAGTGAACAAGATTGTGAGTAAGAGATTTCATGCACAGACTCTCAGAAGGAATGCCTGTGACTCCAGCAGCCTTTTGTCTTACCTGGCTGCAATCCCCACTGTTTTTCACAGCCAGATGTTATGGGGACTCCTCTTCCTGGCACTGGTGTCCCAGGCTGAGGAGTTGGGTGTGGGGCTGAGACCCCCTCACTCCTCAAGGGGGACCTCCAGAGCCAAGATATCTCTCCCAATTCTTAGTTGCCACACTGTGTGTGTGCAACCTGCCTGATCTGTGTCTTCACTCCTCCTACTGGTCTCATAGTGGGTTTTTTATGTCCTTAGTTACAGGACTTCTAGTCTTCAGGTGGTTCTCAATGATGGCTATTGTATAGTTTAGTTGTAATTTGGATAGAGCCGTGGGAAGATGTGAGCACAGCATCTACCTACTTAGCCATCTTGACCAGCTGTAAGTTCACAACTTTGTGATTCATTTATCCACCAATGGACACTTTGATTATCTCCATGTCTTAACTATTCTAAATAATGCTGCTATAAACATGGGGATGCCGATGAATTTCTGAGTTAGTGTTTGCATTTCCTTAGGATATACTCCCGAAAATGGAAATGCTATGGATATGGTAATTTTATTTTTAATTTTTCAGGTCCCTCCAACTGTTTTTCATATTGGCTGTACCAGTTTATAATTCCACCAATAGAACATAAGCATTCCCTTTTCTCCATATTCTCAACATATTTGTTATCTCTTGTCATTTTGATGATGGCTGGTGTAACAGGCAAGAGGTGATCTCTCATTGTGATTTTAATTTGTATTTCCCTAATGACAAGTGATGTTGAGCACCTTTTTAGTATCTGTTGGCTAATCATATACCTTCTCCAGAAAAACAATGGCTATTAGGGTCATTTGTCCCTTTTTAATTGATTATTACTTATTTATTTATTTTGCCATTGAGTTGTATGTGTTCCTTATATATTTTGGATATTAACCCTCAGATATATGGTTTGCAAATATTTTCCGTTTTTATAGTATGTCTTTTGCTGTGAATAAGCTTTTTACTTGTTTATTTTTATTACTTATTTTTATTGTTACTATTCATTTCAGAATCATATCAAAAAAATCATTGCCAAGACCATATCAAGGAACTTTTCTCCTACTTTCTTCTATGAGTTTCATAGCTTTAGGTCTTACATTTAAGTCTTTATTCCACTTAGAGTTAATTTTTTAGTTGTATTATTATAGGGATACTGTTTTATTCTTATACAGTAAACCCCCAATTTTCCCAGCACCATTTATTGAAGAGTATCTTTTCTCCATTGAGATTCTTGGCTCCCCTGTCAAATATTAGTTGACTGTATATGCCTGGGTTGATTTCAAGGCTCTTCATTGTGTTCCACTAATATATTCGTCTGTTTTTATGCCAGTATCATACTATTTTAAAATTATTACTATAGCTTTATAATGCAGCTAGGAATCATGAAGTGTGATGTCTCCCACTTTGCTCTTTTTTTCTCAGTATTTCTTTGGCTAGTTGGAATCTTTTGTGGTTCCAAATAAATTTGAGGATTGTTTTTTCTTACTGCAAAAGTTACCATTGGTATCTTAATTAGGACTGCATTTAATCTATGGATGGCTTTTGATATTATTGACATTTAACAACAAACTCTTCCAGTTCTTAAATATGGGATACAATCATTTATTCGTGACTTCTTTGATTTCATCATCAGTGTCTTGTAGTTTTCAGAGTAAAGATCTTTTACCTCCTTGGTTAAATGTATTCCTACGTATTTTATTGTTTTTGATGCTATTATAAATAGGGTTTTCTTTATTTCTTTTTCAGATAATTTGTTGTGGGTGTATTGAAAGGCTACTGGCTGTGGTATGTTAATTTTGCTTTATTCAACTTTACTGAATTCATTACTTAAATTTCTAACAGTTCCTTTGGTAAAATCTTTAGAATTTTTTATACTATAAAATCATGTCATCTGCAAGTAGAGACAATTTTACTTCTTTCTTCCCAAGTCTCATGCCTTTTATGTCTGTTTCCTACCAAATTGTTCTGGTAAGAACTTACAACATTATATTGAATAGGAGTGGTGAGAGTAGGCACCCTTATCTTGCTCCTTTATATATACAAGAAAAGCTTTCAACCTTTTACCATTGAGTATGATGTTAAAACTGGGGGCTTCTTATATATGGCCTTTATTATGTTGAGGTAAGTACCTTATATACTAATTTGTTAAGTGTTTTTTTTTTGTCATGAAGAGATGTTAAATTATGTCAAATGTGTTTTCTGCTTCAATTGAGATATTATTTTTCTTTCTTCTATTAATGTGATATATTACATTGATTTGTGTATGCTGAACATCCTTGCATCCAACATATAAATCCCAGTTGATTATGGTGAATGACCCCTTTTAGTTTAATGCCAAATTTGGTTTCCTAGTATTTTGTTGAAAATTTTTGCATTTATATTTAGTCTGTAGTTTTGTGGTCATGTGTTTTCTGGCTTTAGCATCAGAGTAATGCTGACCTCATAAAATGAGTTTAAGAGTGTTCCTTACTCTTCAACTTCCTGGAAGAGTTTGAAATGGATTGGCACTAATTTTCCTTTAAATGTTTGGTAGAATTCACCATTGAAGCCATCTGATCCTGGTGGCTTTTCTTTATTGGGAGCTTTTTGATTATCAATTAAATCTCCTTAGTCATAACTGGTCTATTCATGCTTTCTATTTCTTCCTGTTTCAGTCTTGGTAGTTTATATATTTCTATAAATTTTTTATTTATTTATTCAAAGTTCTCTAGTTTGTAGGCACATAGTAGTTCCTGGTAGCCTCTTATGATGCTTTGTATTTCTGTGATATCAGTTGTAATGTGTCCTTTTTCATACATAAATTTGTTGATTTGGGTCCTAATCTTTTTTTTTCTTGGTTATTCTACCTAAAAGTTTGTCAATGTTTATCTTTTCAAATAACCAAATCTTAGTTTGGGTAATCTTTGGGTATTGCATTCCTTTTCTATTTTTCATTTATGTTCTATAACCTTTATTATGTCATTCCTTCTGCAAATGTTGGGCTCAGTTTAGTTTTCATTTTCTTGTTCTAGTGTATAGAATTAGGCTGTTTGGGAGCTTTTTTGCTTCTTAATGTAGGCTTTCATTGCTACGAACTTCCCTCTTTGAACTGCTTTTGCTCCATCTCACAAGTTTTGATATGTTGTATTTCCATTTTTGTCTCAAGGTACTTATTTCACCTTTAACTTAATATTTGATCCATTATGTGCTTGTGTATTTTCCAGTTTTCATCTTTTCTAGTTTCATACAATTGTAGTCAGAGAAGATACTTGGTAAGATTTCAGTCTTTTTGAATTTGCTAAGACTTGTTTTGTGGTCTAACAAGTGGTCTTTTCTAGGAAATGTTCCATGTGCACTTGAGAAGAATATATATTCTGCTGTTGTTGAATGGAATGTTACGTATATGTCTGGTAGTTTCATTGTCCCCAACTATTATTCCATTGCTGTTTCTTTCTCCTTTTATCTCTGTTAGTTTTTGCTTTCATGTTATAGTACTCTGACTTGAACACATATTTATAATTGTTATATTTTTTATGTAGTGACCTCTTTATTATTATACAATGACATTCTTCATCTCTTTTTAACATTTTTAGTTTAAAGTCCATTTTGTCTCATTTAAGTATAGCTATCCAAGCTTTTTTGGAGTTACCATTTGCTGAAATATATGTTTTTATCCCTTCACCTAGGTCTGTGTGTGTCTTTATGAATAAAGTTAGGCCTGGCCGATGTGGCTCAGTGGTTGAGCATTGACTCATGAACCAAGAGATTGCTGGTTCGATTCTCAGTAGGAGCATATGCCTGGGTTGCAAGTTTGATCCCTGGTAAGGGGCATGCAGGAGGCAGCCGATCTATGATGTTTCTCTGTCATTGATGTTTCTCTCTCTCTACCCCTCTCCCTTTCTCTCTCTCTAAAAATCAATAAAAACATGTTAAAAAAATAAGTTTCTCATAAGAAACATATCATTGGATCTTGTTTGCTTTTTAAAAAAAATCAATTTAGCCATCCTATGTCTTTTGATTGAAGAAATTATTCCACTTAAAGTAATTATTGATAAATGACTTACTATTGTCATTTTAAAATGTGTGTTCCTTGTTTCTTATCCTGCTGTCTTTGTATTTTGATGTCCTGTGGTATCAGTATGCTTTGACTTCTTTATCATGTTCTTTTGTGTAATTACTACAGGGTTTTCCTTTGTGGTTATCATGAGGCTTACATAAAATATCCTAATATTATAAAACACCCTATTTTATTTTTAAAAAAATCTTTATTGTTGAAAGTATTACTTATGTCCTCTTTTTCCCCCCATTGACCCCTTCTAGCTCACCCTCCCTCACACTGCCCCAGGCCTTCACTACCCTATTGTCTGTGTCCATGCGTTATGCATACAAGTTCTTTGGTTGATATCTTTCCACCCACCCACTCACTTCCACCTTTCCTCTGAAATTCAACAGTATATTCCATGCTTCTATGTCTCTGGATGTATTTTGTTCAACAGTTTATTTTGTTCATTAGATTCCACATATAAGTGAGATCATGGGATACTTATCTTTCTCTGACTGGCTTATTTTGCTTAGCATAATACTCTCCAGGTCCATCCATGCTGTCTCAATGGTTAAGAGATCCTTCTTTTTTACTGCTGCAAGGTGTTCCATGGCATAGATGTACCACAGCTTTTTTTATCCACACATCTACTGATGGGCACTTGGGCTGTTTTCAGATCTTAGCTATTGTAAATTGTACTGCTATGAATATAGGGGTGCATACATTCTTTCTGATTGATGTTTTGGGTTTCTTAGGATATATTCCTAGAAGTGGGATCACCAGGTCAAATGGCAGTTCCCTATTTAATTTTTTGAGGAAACTCCATACTGTTTGCCATAATGGCTGCACCAGTCTGCATTCCCACCAGCAGTATACTAGGGTTCCCTTTTCTCTGCATCCTCACCAGCACTTGTCATTTGTTGATTTGTGGATGGTAGCCATTCTGACAGATGTGAGATGATACCTCATTGTCATTTCAATTTGCATCTCTCTGATGATTAGTGACTTTGAACATTTTTCCATGTCTCTTGGCCATCTGGATGTCCACTTTAGACAAGTATTTATATTCTTTGCCCATTTTTTAATTGGATTGTTTGTCTTCCTTTTAAGTTGTATGAGTTCCTTATACATTTTGGATATTAACCCTTTACCAGATGTATCATCACCAAATATGTTTTCCATACAGTGGGCTCACTTTTCATTTTGTTGGTTTCTTTCTTTTGCTGTGCTGAAACTTTTTATTTTGATGTAGTCCCATTTGTTTATTTTCTCCTTAGTTTCTTTGCCCTAGGAGATGTCTGCAAACATATTGCTATGACAGATGTCTTGAGATTTTGCTGCCTATGATTTCTTCAAGAATTTTTATGATTTCATGACTTACATTTAAGTCTTTTATCCACTTGGAGTTTATTATTGGGTAGAGTCTAAGTTGGTAGTTTAGTTTCATATTTTTTGCATGTATCTGTCCAATTTTCCCAACACCACTTATTGAAGAGACTCTCTTAATTCCATTGTATGCTCTTGCCTCCTTTGTCAAATATTAATTGAGCGTAATGGCTTGGGTCAATTTCTGGGGTCTTTGTTCTGTTCCATTGATCTATGTGCCTGTTTTTGTGCCAGTATCAGGCTGTTTAGATTATAGTGGCTTTGTAGTATAACTTGATATCTGATATTGTTATCACTCCAACTTTGTTCTTTTTTCTTAAGATTGCTGCAGCTATTCGGGGTTTTTGGTTCCATAAAAATTTTTGGAGTATTTGTCCTAGATCTGTGAAATATGCCATTGGTATTTTAATAGGGATTGCATTTAATCAATAGATTGCTTTGGGTAATAGGGACATTTTAATGATATTAAGTCTACCAATCAATGAACATGGAATATTCTCCCATTTGTTTATATCTTTATCTGTTTTTTTCAACATCCTGTAGTTTTCCAAGTACAGGTCTTTTACTTCCTTGATTGAGTTTATTCCTAAGTATCTTAAATTTTTGTTGCAGTGGGGTTGTTTAGTTTCTCTTTATGGGAATTCATTATTGGTGTATAAAAATACCATACCATCAATTTCTGGGTGTTAATTTTGTATGCTTCTACATTGCCAAATTCATTTATTAAATCTAGTAGTTTTTGGTGAAGTCTTTAGGGTTTTCTATGTACAATATCGTGTCATCTAAAAAAATAGAGTTTTTTATTTCCTCCTTTCCAATTTGAATGCCTTTTATTTATTCTTCTTTTCTGATCTCATATTCCAGTAATATGTTGAATAAGAGTGGTGAATGTACATCCCTGTCTTGTTCCTGTTCTTAGGGGAAATGATTTTAATTTTTGCCCATTATGATGTTAGCTGTAGGTTTGTCACATATGGGCTTTATTATGTTGAGGTATGATCTCTGTTCTCACTTTGCTGTTTTTATAAAAAATGGTTGTTGGATTTTGTTGAGTGTTTTCTGCATCCATTGAGAGGATCATGTGATTTTGTCTTTCAATTTGTTTTATGTGGTGTATCACATTTATTGATTTGTGAATATTGTACCAAAACCTTGTATTCCTAGAATAAATCCCAGTTGATCGTGATGTATGATCTTTTTAATATATTGCTAGTATTCTGTTGAGGATTTTAGCATCTATGTTCATCAGGGATATTGGCCTGTAATTCTCTTTCTTTGAGTGCCTTTATCTGGTTTTAGAATTAGGATAATATTGGCCTCATAAAGAGCTTAGAAGTGTTCCTTTCTCTCAGATTTTTGGGAATAGTTTAAGGAAAAGGTTTTAGTTGTTCTTTGAAGGTTTGGTAAAACTCCCCTGTGAAGCCGTCTGGACCAGGGCTTTTGTTTGCTGGGAGCTTTTTTATTACTGCAATCTATTTCCTGTTGTTATTGGCCTATTTGGGTTTTCTGATTTCTTCCTGATTCAGTTTTGGAAGATAGTGTTCTAGGAATTTTTCCATTTCATCCAAATTGTCCAGCTTGTTGCCATACAGTTGCTCAGAATATTTTCTTACTATTTTTTGTATTTCTGCGGTGTCAGTTGTTACTTCACTGCTTTTGTTTCTGGTTTTATTTTTTTTGTTGGTTCTCTGTTTCTTGATAAGTCTGGCTAAAGGTTCATCAATCTTCTCAAAGTACCAGCTCTTGGTTTCATTGATCATTTGTATTGATTTTTTAAAATCTGTCATCTATTTCTACTCTAATCTTTATTATGTCCTTCCTTCTACTTACTCTGGGCTTTTCTAGTTGTTCTGTTTCTAATTCTTTAAGTTGTAGGGTTAAATAGTTTATTAATTTTTCTTGTTTTTTGAGGTAGGCCTATAGTGCTATGAGCTTCCCTCTCAGGACTGCTTTTGCTGTGTCCCAGAGATTTGGGGTTGTTGTGTGTTCATTTCCATTTGTTTCCAGGAAGTTTCTCCCTATTTAAATAACTTTAATAGAATTCCCAAATCAAGCAGACCTGCATGCCACTAGTTTCCTAGGTGAGACTGCACCACCGACTTGATTCTGCAGATAGCAAAGCCACTCGTTAGTGCTTGCTCTCTGTAGGAAGGAGATCTGTCTGCCAAGATCCAAGCGCTAGCTTTTGGAAGGCCCATGCCCCATTTTTGGCAGGCAGATCCCCTTGTGATCCCCAAGAGTAAAACCACTGTATACGGCTTCCACAAAGAGACCACAATGTGGGAGGTGCTGGATGTCATCTGGGCTCTTTTCCCCCTGGAGGAGCTGTCAGCTCAGGGGAGCCCTCTCTGCATGGTGCTGTACTGGCCTGGGGGAGAGGCAGTGTAGTCAGCATTACGCCATTCCTTTACCTTCCCACTGCAGCTGCCTTTTCTCTATGGTGCAGGAGTTTACTTCAGCCTCATTCCCATGTTCTAGGATTGATTCTCTCAGTGCTGTTTTGTCCATGATAGTTGTTAGTTGTCCTTGTGAGGAGGAACAGAGTCAGGAATAACCTATGTCACCATCTTGGTGACATGACTATATTACTGCATTCTTGGAATATCCTCTGTGGCAGAAAATTCATATTATTTCAAGGTAAACCTGATTTCTAAATACGGCAGTCACTTGAAGTCAGATCTAAAAAGCGATGGGTCATGCAGAGTATACTTCTAAAACTGTGAGTCATAACCCGTTTGGCCGCACACTCTTTTTGAGAATGTGATTAAACCTACAAAACCTAGAAAAAGGAGACTGGGAATATTTTGCATTTGAAAGCTCAGGCCTATTGCTATGAGATGGGTACTTTGAAGAGTTTTGTAAAAAAGAACAACTGGAGTTTCTAAGCAGCAATGGAGTTTCCTTAGAATGCTATGCACACATGGAGACTGTGTTGAAGGGAAGGGAAGTCTGGCCTCCAATCCCTCTTCATCAGCCCCTCTTTCTCCATTTTGAATGTAAGCTTAGTGAGAGTAAGGGTTTGTGTTTCATTCACTGTTGTTCCTAGAACAAGTCCTGGTACTTACTAAGCCTGAATGAATGAATGATGATTTAATATTGGATTCCCAAGTTAAGAGTTCAGTTATTAAAAAGTACTCATGTGCTAGAAACAATTTTTAAGAACCATTACCACAGGTAATTCAAGTGGAGAGATTTCTGGGTGCATAAGAGGTGGTTAGGTTTTCTTTGAGATTTAGACAAATCTCAGAATTAGTAAAACTGTATCGATTCTGTTTGAGAATGAGCTCAGACAGGATCTCAGGGCAAAGCACAGAGAGCACACAGTGTGGCCGCACAACCGTCAGTCTCAAATGGCAGCTTGGGTCAGGAAGCCCAGGGTCCCTTCGGTCAGGAGCTCCTTGCTGATGAATGAGGCTGTCAAAGTGGTCATGCAGCTGAGCCTCTATAAAAGAAAGGACAAGAATAAAACCTCTTCTATAATATTACTCTTGCTGTATGCACCTATGGGCGGCCACAGAAACAGTGATTGATTACTGGTCCTGGATTCATTCACTGGCTAAAATAAAGTGCCTTAGCTTCTGGGTGAAATGAGAACTGTCAACCAGAACAACAGGACAAAGAGAACATATTCAATTCTGCAGACACATCTTTCAATTATGCTGAACACAGCCACACAAAACCAAAAAAAAAAAAGTCTTAGAAAACAAAGAGAGGCACAGAATTTGTGTAAAGATATTTTTTTTTTTTTTTTAAAAAGGCATTTTATCTAGCAAGGGCAATACAAAGGGGTTATATAAATTTATTTTTTCATATAACAATTGATTAGAAAATTCCCATTTTCAATGTTTAATTCCATCTCTCATTTTAAAAAATCACTAAAAGGACAAAAACCCACACAAAAAATACAATCTGTATTTGTTCTATATTTACAGATAATTGGTCACTATTAAGGCACAGATTGATTAAAAATTACCATTTATTCAAATAATCCAAATATTTCGTGCATCATATAACACTGACAACACCGTGTACTGTAGTGTCATATTACCTTCCTTGCATAAGAGAAAGTGAGAAAAGTAATTTCCAGTGTTTTTTTATTTATTTTTAACCATCCTATTTAATCTAGTTTAATTGGGACAGTTTTCCCTTTGGCGTAAAGCACTGTTCATAAAACCTCCATCAGCTTAACACATTGCGTACCGCATAGAAATCTCCAAGACATACGCCAGGGACCGCACGTTTTTGGGCAAACTGCACGTTATTTAAATCATCATAATGCACTTTAGGTGTTGTTTTTCAATAATTATAACATTTTTATTTACAAAAACAATTAAAGGTCCTAGTACTTTTTTAACGTATGGTACTGCGTAAAACATTTTCCTCTATGAAGAGGGACCAAACAAAATTTACCTAAGTATCTAGATTCGCTCCTTTTTCCATGGGCGTGAAAAACGAGAACACTCGTGAGCGGTCCTTAACAGATGGCTCGCGAAACACGAGAAAACTCCTGAGCGGTACGAAATGTGTTAATACTGCACATTCATCCCATCCTCCTCGTGTTGCAGATGCATCATAGAGGGCTGGGAAAAGAGCTCCAAATGCTTTGTAATTGGGAAAGTCTCATTAAAGAAAATGATAAAATTTAGAGCACCAAGCTGTTGAACAGGAAACAAATCTGGAATTCTTGTGCTGAATGTGTAGCATGATGTGTTTGTACAGCCACGTAAGATAGGGAGGTCCATGTGACCTGTACTTGCCAAGGGAGCAATTTAGTTTAGAAATGAGCATCCCCTTAGTGCTGCGATCATTGATAATTTTATGACAGGTCCATCATCTATGCCTTCAAAGTAACCAATACAATTTTTTTAAAGTGAAAATATTTCTGTGTGCAAAATTTCTCTTCACTTCTTATTCTTTCATGGTAAGACTTAGGCATGGAAAAATGCCAGGCAAGTATTTGCGAATCTGCATTTGTATGAAAGTCCCCAATTGTTATGTAATCTAATGCCATCTGCCTAACAGCATGCAATAGTGGTTTATGTCCATGTAGAAAATCTTGAGTAATGAACATAAATAAGTCATTACAGTACAGGTAATTCACAACATTTCCTATGGGAAAGTTTTTCAACAAATTAATACACTTGGAAATAATATTGCTTTGAAGAAAGGGTGGCACTTAGTGATTTTCTTCATGAATTGAAAACCCTTCATAAATCCACAATAAGATGTCTGAAAAGACCTAGGAAACAATGTTGCCTGATTCTTGGACTTTCACAGTATATGATTGTAACAATGAGTCTGGCCACTTAGAAAACAGTCATTTCTGCCCCTCCTTTGGAACTCCACTGTCTTTACAAACTGTCACTGGAGACTTAAATAAAGCCTTTCTGTTCTCAACATACATAAGCCTACTGCAAGCAGACACATGTGGCTTAAGGAAAGTCCTCTGACCACACGGAGCGCAGCTAATGTGTACATGATAAGAACAGGAATCTATCTCTCTTCCTAATGGCAACAGTGCTGTCTTGTCAGATGATTATTTGTCTTTTTTAAATAAAGTGACAATCTAGGGCTCCAGTTGTTGAATGCCGTCCATGCTCTACCATAAATCTCTAGTAGATATCAATTTCATCAGTTATGTACGGTATGCTTATAATATCTAAAAATAAAAAGTTTGATATAAATAAGTATCCTTTAGTGGCAGTATACTAAAAATAGCCCTTTGCCTTTAGACAACCATTAACATCATTTTAGCAATATAGGCAGCAGCTAAATATGATAACTGCAAAGGGTTAATATTGCAAAGTCCATTTGGTCTTTCTTTGCACCTGTTACAGTGAACGAGGTTCACTGCTCACTGCTTCTAGGATGCTGACATAAATGAGCAGAGCTGGTCCAGAATCAAGTGGAGTCACTTACATTTCCCAAAGTCACAGGATACTCTGCACAAAAACTAATAATCCAGTACCATTTCAAATAAAAATTTAACGCAGTCAGAAAAATGTGACTAAATCTGATTTGTACCATTTCATCAGGTGACATAAAAATGAGAGCATTTCCACAGGACAAGAAATTAGAAAGTGTAAAGTGCTGAAAGACCTCAATACTTATTTTAGAGCAGTACCAGAAAATTCCACTTTTGATTATTATTTTTTAAAAATCCCCAAATACCAAAAAAAAAACAACAACAAGCAAACAATAACTTCAATGTTTTCTGGCATCCCAGATGTCAAATCATCCTTCATTTTAAGTAAAAAAAAAAAAAATCAGTGCATATGTTATATAGGTAAATAAAAACAGGAAATAAAGCCCTACCCTCATATTGCAAATTCTGTCCAATTACCATTTTTTTAAAAAGCAATCTGCATGTGGTGTTCTGAATGATGACATAAGAATATCTTCTCTCTTTTCTTCCTTTTTGGCACAAAATTCAGGTGTGAATAAGATGCTTTGGTCCTGATACCAGTCACCAGAGTGCTACGGACGGGTGCAGTGATGGCCGCTCACAGATCTCCTGTCTCCACGTTGATGAAAGTTGGCAAGGGTCCCCGGGGGGCACTGCTACCAGCGGCCACTGACACTCGCAATGTCCGAGTGGTACTGACGGGGCAGCCTCCCGCTGGCTCCACCTTCCAGGAAAGAGGTGCGTGCATTTGGCGGTTCGAAAAGCTTTCTCCGGTTTTTATTTAGTTCTAGAGAGAGAAAGAGAGAATTGTTAGAAACTCCATGGAGAACGTCTATAATCTACAGGACATGGCAGTCGAGCTCAGGAAATGGTGTATTGTAGGTTTTGGGGGAGGAGGGAGTCAAGTCTGGTAGCGAAAGGAAAACCTTTAGTTGAAGGTCAAGACATTTCTGAAATGCTAGAAAGTCTGATATTAAAGGCAACATGTTGGTAGCCGAGAGAACCGAGGACAACAAGTGTTGTTACTGCAGTTTGTCAACTATCTGGGGGAGGTGTCATTCTCAGAATCCTCTAAACTCTGGATATACAAGTTGAGCAGGTTGACCTATCCCAATGTCACCTCAGAGGCAAAGGGATGGGGGGACATCAATGCTGGTGAAAGGCATAGGAGAGCATGTATTACACCAAAGACACAGAATGTTACTACAGCTGTTGAGCTCACCCACGTCAAATACAGCAACCATTAAATTATTACAGTCAGACATGAAAAGACCCCACATCTACACATGAGAATATTGGAGGAACACATGGCTGTGTTCGGCCCCAGCCCTGTGGCTCCACCAACTCGTGATACCTGTGATCCTTGGGTCAGAGGAGCTATATGAGGAAGCATATCAGCAGGAGGTTTCATTGAATAAAAAGTTAACTTAGTGAAAAATAGCAACCACTTCAGGAAATAAACAATTGAAAACCACCAATACTTTACATTTTTCAGGGAAATCTCAGATGCTCAATTTTAAAGAAACCCGAGTACATAGAAAACAGTCTTTTTCCAACTAAAAATTATTAACCAGAAAGGGAAAAAATTGAAGCAGCCTACCTTGTTTATGACTATGCAACCACTTTATTCTCATCACCCCACATAAATGTATCAATCCTCATATCAGCTGATGGAACTCTTGCTGGTGAATTAATACAAGGAACAGGATTGTTGGCCTCTGATAGCCAGATATCTTCCAACGTATTCAATTTCAAATACAGAGATTATATAGTTAATATGCTTAAAGTTGTCTTTTTTTGGGGGGGGGGAGGGGGCAGGATGGAGCCAGTGATTGAGCACCTTATATTGGCACAGTATTCAGTTCCTTTTTGACCACACACAGGTACAATCCCCTTTCGAATTCTGAAGTTGCACTGCAAGCGATGGCTGGCTACAGTAATGCTGAGACTGAAAACACAGACCCATGTCGCAGGGGGTCACCGGTGGCCAAGGACAGCCAGATGGCCAGGAGTGCTCTCGTCTCCCGAGTTCTGGAAAATGGACCAACACCCTTAACATTTCACCTCACTGCCTTCCAAAACGTAAGTGTCTGCCCCACAGGGGCAATGCATAAGTAGAGACATCTCTTTTTTGTTCACATTTAGGTCTTTGGCAGGGAGAAGAAAAATGTCATGATTTATTAGAGTTTATATGACAAGCACTTTATATTTGTTTTGTTGTATTTAAGTCCTCCTTAAGGGGTAGATAATATTACCATTCTCCATTTTATAGATAAGGAAGTTGAGTTTTAAAAATAGTCTAAGTGCCCTAGCTTGTTTGGCTCAGTGGATAGAGTGTTGGCCCGTGGACCAAAGGGTCCCGGGTTCCAGTCAAAAGCACACACATACCTCGGTTGCAGGCTCCTCCCCGGCCAGGGTCCTGGTGTACAGGAGGCAACCAATCGATGTTTTTCGCTCACATAGATGTTTCTCTCTCTCTCTTTCCCTCTCTTAAAATCAATAGAAAAATATCCTGAGGTGAGGATTTAAAAAAAACACACAAACAATCAAAGTAAGCAGTTAAGTGACAAGCTTGAACCCTGCCTGATGCAAAGGTCCAGGCCCTGGGCTGCAGGGATCCATCCACTGTGCGAAGACCAACCAAAGCATCAGGAACACAGATTTGAGAAATTGGTAGTCCCACCTATGCCAGACAGCAGAGCTTTGCTTCACAGTTCATATGCCAGTTTTTTTAAAAAAAACAAAACAGAAAAATGTAGCTTAAAAACTTTAAAGAAGCAAGGAAGATACCTTAACAAGCAAAAGACACATGCAGGCATGCTTACAGATAGCTACTGTATCAAGTTCCTGCAGAAATTCAGAAATCAAGACAGAATTTAATATATTTAAAGGCAAGTATAGCAGAGTTAAGAATAGATGAATCCTCTGAAGTGCACAGCCTGGGAAAGTTTTGTCACCTTCAAGTTGAAACACTTTGTTTGGCCTTCATTTTTTCGTGGGGGGATAACCCACGCACCATGACACACACTCCGATACTAGAGAGGAGGAAAGGTGTGAATGAGGTCAAACATTCTACTCCCTTATCCCACGGAACATGTCCAACTGAGCACACGAAAACCAATGGGCCAGTGAAGAAAACAATTTTTTCATAGACATTGAAAACTTTACTCTGAAAAGTCCTATCAACTAGGTTTTGGGAAGAATAAAATGACTGTGAAGGAATTCAGCCATTCCCTAAAGAATGTAATTTCTAAGATATAAATCTCCCAGAGAGATTCTCAAGGACCAAATCCTATTGAATAGACTTTAGCCTTTTAAATTAAAAAGCAAACTCTGTCCTTTTTTATTTTTTTCCCAGTAAGCCTAAGGGATAATTGGGAAAATACCAACCTTTTTCTCTGAAATTCCAAGGGTCACACAATCCTGGCAGCTCTCAGGATCTTGTTGCGGATCTGAACAGAGTCACAAACTAAAAGAATAGGTCGGGAAATGTTAGATCTACCTGAGGCCTTGGCGGGAAGCCTGACAACAGGATGCTAAACGTCCTTTCACTCAGTCCCTGCATATTTAGCTAGATACTTACGAAAATACTGAGAGAAATAAAAAAAATTGTCAAAAAATCATGGATTTGAAAAAAAAATCATTTTTTTCCTCTCATCCATTTCTACTAGAGATAAACCTCATCTCCTATAACACAAAAATACATGTCTTGTGGCTCAAAATTAAAAACAGAACCAAACCTTACACTGAAAGAACTCTGATTATAAGTTTAAAGTTTTAAAAAGGAATTGTGAGCAAACTCTGTAACCACAAGGCCAACGCACGTCCAGGCTGCCCAGCTATCCTGCACCTACCTGGAAATGGAATGTTCTGGGGCTATAAATGGATGTGTTTGTTATCAAATGAGCTGGACTGGAAAAAGAAGCTTTTTGATGAAGGGCTTCTCAATAAAAACTGATTATTTGCAGAGAAAACAATTTACCAGGTTCAAACAAATGCAGGCAACAAAGTGAGGTGAAATCCTTCTTAAAATAATCAAGTACTTCCTGCCGTGCAGAGCATTCATAAGGCATCTTACTCAAAGTCCCGTTCCGGTTCACAGCAAGGACCTGAGAGGCCGGCTACGGGAGCTATAACCTCAGCAGAACCACACTGAAGATGATGATTGGATAAAACATGTTTTTAAAGAGGACTCAAACCCCCTCCCTGCTGTTTCCCACTGTACTCCCCCAAACCCACCTGGAATAGATCACAAACGTGTTCCGAGTAAAGACGGTAACAATCCAGCTGGAGCCCCTGGAAGTATTTAGAGATAGCTGCTTGTTGCTGGAAGCCTTACAGAGTTTGGAAGTGGGTTGGTACACAAAGAAAACTGAACTTTCATTTTACTGTCACCGACATTCCATGAATCTCTAGAGAAAGATTATGGAGTTCTGGAACACACTCTTCTCTTTTATAAATGTGCTGGCCCACAGGCATATTTTAATATAAGCGTGGTGATTCTGTGAGTTAATCAAATTTCAAGTATAGTGTAAATTTCCTTTTCATATTAATGGATGAATGCGAAAATATGTAAAGTAAATTTAGTTCTAGGTATAGCCCTCTGAGGTGGAGCTTTAGGGTAAACAAGTTAAAAAAACAAATTATCCTATTTACACAGACAATAAAAAAACAACAGGGGAGGCCCCTGCTATTCATATATGCACCACGTGGAAGGATAGATGTAGAAATAGAAGGTAACTTCACAGGATCATCTATTCCAATCCACCTTCATGGTTTTGGAAACTCGCCCAAGGTCTCACGCGTTGGCAGAGGCAAAGCCCAAATCTCCTTGTTTGAATACAGTGTTCTTTGTACTGTGTCAAGCTGATCTTATGAGCGAAAAAGAAAAAGTGTCAGCCCCATGGAGCTCCCTTAATGCAGCCGCTTGGGGACACAGGGTGGAGGAAGACGTCCCTAATCACTGATGCGTGCAGAACCGTGTTTATCCACAGAGGACCCAACAGGCTGCTCGATGGCTGAATTTCCACCCCTGTTTCAAAGCCGCTCCGCTTATGTCTGCTTCAGATAGTAGGTCTATAGATAAGATTTCCTGTGAGGAAGTGGGTGAGGGATGCAATCTGCTGCTAAAACAAAATGGAAAACCACTGAGGTTTAAATTTTACTTGCTGATCTGATTAGTGACTGCTGTTTGCAAAGGACTCTCACCAGCTGGATGCACCTGCTGGCCTCAAAAAGGCACAGCCTGCAGCTTCAGTGTTCTGAAAAAGCCAAGTCATATTCTCACCCCGCCCCACCACTGGCTTCTGCCCTTGGTGTCTATGTTTTTAAAGACGGACATTCATCAGACGGTCTTCAAAAAGTAACCCGAAGTTCAAAAAGTCTTCATCTTTACCCCCCATTTCTTCCTCATATTTCTCAAAACACCTTTTGGAGGTACACTGTTCTGAATTTGCCGACTCCTGACTCATCAGCTGGCTCAACTCCTTTCAAATAGGAGGTCCCCAGTAAATATGTGTAGAGCATTTTGTAATACATAGAATATGAAACCGCTGCATACAGAAGGCAGTCTGTGAGACAGACATTATTTTCCTTCATTCTGTGACTAATTTCAGAATCCTACACCCTTCTGTGACTCACAAATTTCATGAAAACTTTAGTAAAAAAAATAATAAAATAAAAAGCATTCAGACAAGTAATACCTGCCAGTACCACGGAGCATTCACCTCTGCAATGACCTCTGTTGGTATACAAGCACACATGCACTTGAAACACGACAGTCAATCCAGAATCATTATTCACTAACCCAGTGATCGCTGCTGAACACAACAACAAGAAAGAAGAATTGTGCTGCAACCCCGGCTCACGTTCTGCAAAGGGCAATTTTGGTTAGATCTTTCTGGAGAAATCTGTTTTAAGGAACGATACTGTCACAACAGGTTTTCAGGCGATGTCTTGATGAAAGAGGGGATGTTCTGAGCATTGGTCATACTGTTAGCAGGAAGCACTATGAAACCACAACCACCAAGGTGCCCGGGTGGCAAGCAAGTGGTAAATGGGTCGAACCAGCCCCACTGGCTGAGACCACTGGCAGAAGTTATTCAGATTTAAAATATGAGTGTGAGCATTTATATTCACCTGAGATTGCAAGCAGCATTTTCCTCCTGGCACCAAAAGTCGTAATTCCCAGCTCCTTCAGATCCTGATCTGTGAGAGTGAGGAATGTCTGAAGATCGATCTGTGGGTGAAAAGGTAATCTATAACCAATATACTAAGTATTTATTTTCTTCCTCACTGTAGGTTCAACTCCTTGTTACACCTACTTTATTTATTAATTATACTCTGCCTGCTTCCAAAAAAGAACAGTGGTGTCACAAACCTAAGGGACAAGAGTAAAGTAATTAAGGGGATGAGACAAAAATGATTATTCTATCAGCAGACTTAGTCTAAGCCAGCGATTTACTGCACTTGAGATTAAAAACTTAGATCTGAGCATCCTGGCAGCCGGGACAAAAAGGGAAATACAAATTGTACATTTTTTTTTTCGTGAACTGATAAAAGAAAGAATACATATCTGCCCAGAAGAGAGAAAATATTTCTTAGCTTTGACTTAAGTATATCTATATAAAAAGAAGCTGAATTATAAATATCATAGAGGGTATCTTCCACTGTGTTTTACATAAGAATGACAGAGGAATTCCCAGGCTTCATCAGACCCATGACCCACTTGGCTGGGCCTGGCAGACAAGAATCTTTCCAGGAACAGTACAACTGTGCTCTGTGGCATCAGCAACAACGTGCGGAGGGCAGCTAGCCGAGGATCTTATCCCGCCTTGGGGGACAGTGAGATACGGGTTCAGATTCTGACTCTGACAAGACTTCTGTGTGTACACAGGTTGAGTCGTGTCCCTTGCAGGGCTTGTGTGGGCATTAAATATGATTGTAGACATACAGCAAAGGGCTCACCGAGAGGATAAAAGAATGAGCAGCTATGGCTGATAACAACGTATACAGAAATATCTGGGAAAGTTGCTAAATAAATCTCACAAGGTTAGTGAATGGGCGATCCTTATTAAGTTATACCTGAATATTGGAAAATATCCTAAATAAAGGAAGCGGTACCAAATTTCAACACACCTGAAAATAGTAATGCATCCTTTTTCAAGAAATTAATTTGAAATTTTGTTTTGATTTACAAGTTACACCCAGATCTTGTAAAACCTTTTTGTTTTTCATTTATCATAGATCTAAAGCTATGTTTTTAGAAATTCTATTTAATGGAGACTAAGAATTTGGGGATGCCTGAAATAAAGGGCCAGACAGTAATTATTTTAGGCTTTGTGGGCCATATTGACTCTGCTGCAACTACTCAACTCTCCTGTTTGAGCTCAAAAGCAACCAGAGACAAAATATACATAAAACTGTGTTCCAACGAAAACTCTTACTGACAAAATCAGGCAGCAAGTCTGCAGGCTGTAGTCTGCTCTAAGCTAATAAATATGAAATAAAGCCAGCCACCTTGGTTTTATATGATCATTATTTTCTTCCTTTTTGAAATAAGTGGATAAGAAGTACCTACAATAAATTTATTTCTATGCTTCTTCAAAATAATACTATAGATTAAAAAGAAACCCTGAATGTTATTGAAAAAAATCTAATCTCACTTGGAAACCTTTTGTTTCTGGACAAGTTAAAAAATACCTCTGCCCTTGAACTTCTCAATCAGCCACCCTCATCTAAGCAGCAGGACTAAATAAGTGCAATTCCTTGATGCACTGATGATGAAAATGTTATTCAACTCACAACATCCTTGGTTAAATTTAGAACACCAATTATCCAATATACACATTATAACCTTTTTGGTATTATAAAAAAAAAATGTAGAGTTCAGCAATCAAACTTAAGTTATTGAGCTATGGGCAATACCTTAAATTTATGATACAAAGCACTAAATAAAAATTCTAGCTTCTTCATTCACTGATCTGGGAATTACTGACTTAATCAGATGGTCTCTCAGATGCTAGTGTCAAACTAGAATGGAATAGATACATTTATGGAACTATTCTAACTCGCTGCTGCACTGGGTTAGCCGTGCCTGGGTAAAATGACAGCATTATCAGAAAGAGTCACGCTCTATTCTCTACGTCAGAGCATAGTGGCCATGGCTGAGCAGTTAGACCAAATCCATGTTAGAGATGGTCCAGAAAACATCTCAGTTTAGGCAAAAGCCAATCAGTAAATTAAAGAATAAATGAGCATGCAAAAAAGTACATTATACTCTGTGAGAACAGACTTCAGTAACGTGAGTAGGATGGGGTCAGAAACCACCACACATTTATTTCAGGTACTGGTATTTAAGTGCCACAAATAAAGATAATAGTTTAAAGTGTGAAATCACATTAAATACAGACTTGTTGCTGACCTTGAGAGCAATGAATCAATACACTGTTTAGCTATAACTGTTGAAGGGGTGTTTTTGTGCACACACATCCTGTGTTTACTAGTTGCACTAAATAGGAAATGAGATCACGTTTTTCTTAGCAGCAAAAACAAGCTATGAGGCTTGAGTCAATGCTCAGTGAAAACAGTCACAGGTCAGCGAGGGATTTCACTCTAGAAGTCGTCGTACACAGAACCCAAACGAAGATGGGGAGGCGGGGAGTGGGGATGAGTAAATAATGACTGACCTCTTGCTGCTGGAAGACGTCTGTGTATTTGCCCAGACCCAGTTTGCTGAAGAGCTCGGGGAGGTCAGAGCCTTTGAAAGAGCTGTTGAGGTTACAGCCATTACTTCCTGTCAGCGAGGAAATGCAGTCCATGTAATTGCTGCTGCTGAGATAGTGTTCCGCTGAAGGGCAAACGAGAGACAGGCTTGAAGTGCAAATGCCCGGAGAGAACAAGGTTTAATTAAAAGTTTTAATCCCTCCAATATTTCAGCTTCTTTGCTGGGCTGAAGAGAACTGTAGCTGCAGAAGCAGAGCAATCCTTTACGGAGTGAAACACTGGCTTTTCATTAACGAAATGCCGGTTATTGCTTTCAGAGAGGCTCTTGCCATTTATAAGGTTACACTTGGGAGGCAGCAATTCAGCAACAGTGCCTCTGCAGTTAATAATCATTAATCACTTTCTCGTGGAGCATTCAGAAGCATTTGCTCTTTAAATTGATTGCGTGTGAATTAAGTGAGGAATCGGGAGGCAGACCCTCGGGACATAATTAGGGTACGGAAAGGTACTGCAAGTCCGGGCTCCTTTCGGGTGGCTCTCTGCCTCCACACTTGTGCTCACCTGCGGTCAGAGGGATTCTGTAACAGTGCACCACATAAATCCCCTTCCCTACAAAAATATAATTGGGCCGTAAGCTCACAAAATAGAGTACTTCCAACATGAAGAGTACCATGAAGTGAGACAGAAATGCTGCTGGAGTTCCCAGATTTCATTTAGGACAGAAACAAATCGGTCTCTTGAGGAAAATTCTCTAAGACAGCAATGCTGAGCTTTGCTTGGCTCTGAAACTGATTTATGGGTGAAGATCTCTCCACATTGTGTATAGTTCTCAGGCCCAGTGACATGCACAGCTGGGTGATGGCCTCGTGAGCCAGACCAAGTAGTTGACCAAATATTTAAATACTCTTCAAGATCTGCTTTGGAGATTCTAGCAGAGCTGTGCAGCCCGTATCCCCGGTCAACAACTGGCTCTTGTCCATGTAGGGATTCAATCCTCTTACACCAAAGGTGCAGCCTCACAGGGGATTCCTAGGGAGAGAGGGAAGGAGGACACTCACCTGGCCAGTGAGGTCCACCTAATCTCCTCTGGGGTCAGTGGGTTCACCAAACCTAAGAATTACGTTCTGCACTGTTTTGGGTGCCGCTAGTAACTTCCTTCAGTTGTTTTCATCTCCCAGTGGAGGAGTCCTTTATCTCAAGTGGAAGGAATTTCTTGATAAGAGTTCTCTTTCTCTTAAAAACAGATGTCTTATCTCTTGTGGAGAGAATGTGACGAAAAAGGATCCAGAACCAAGTTCAGAAGGCCTTCGGCCCTGGACCACTCCACCATTTGGAGGTAAGGCCCCGATGTCACCAGAAAAGATTGAGAGGGAGTGACCAGTGACATACTGGGTCAAGGGGGATGCCAAGCAGGATACGATGGGCACAATGAAGTGACCATTGGACTTGACAACATGGTAAGTTTACCATATAATTGTCCAAATGATAAATTTACATTTTTTAGAGTAAAAGTGGGAGTTATTGAGAATTAACACTGGAACAACCGGTATAAACAGGGATGCCTGGGGAAAACCTAGACATTGGTAATGCTGACGAGGGTGTAGAAAAAAAATTACTTAAAACTGTGCTGTTCAGTACAGTAGCCATTGGCTATACTAGTATGTAGCTATTGGCAATTAAAATGTTTAGTAAGTGTGAAACATACACCAGATTTTAAAGACATAGTATAAAAAAGAATGTAAAATATTATATAAAAATATATTTATGTAGATTACATGGTTAAATAATACTTGGCATATATTGAGATAAAAAAATTCATTAGTAAAATGTGAAAAAAAAGATGTGCTAAAATATTCTTAGTGATATCTGTTAGTGTACATTGTTTCTTTTTATCGTAACCACTTAAACTCCCTATTCTCTTAAAGCATCTGACAAAAGCAAAATAACTGTTTCTTTAATGATTCCCTTTTATTAAAGAATCCTGATATTTTATCCCTAATCCTGAACCTCAGTGCATCTAAGTTTACAGACAATTTTAATTATCCAGCATCAAGTGAAGGGAGAGGAGAGGTACAGGACTAATTTATTTTGGGCTACAGAACAGAGGTCACTTCCACCTCTAGACCTGCCTGGCACCAGCCGCCTCAGTCTGTCCTCCTGTCAGTGATGGAGGACCCAGCCCCCGTCTCCAGGAAGGGCCCAGGCGCCCACAGACAGCGCACAAGGGCAAGAATGAGTTGACCGTGCTCTCTTACTGAGACTTGGCCGACCCCAGACCGGTATTCTCAAATCGGAGACCCTCAACAGCACAGCAACTTGACTGATGGTAACACCTGACTTACTGAGTGTCTACTGTGCTCATTTAGGTGGCTTTTAAGGAGCCTTCAAATACTGCACGCTCTGCGTCTCAGGGCTCCCAATCCGTCCCAAACCCTGAATGAAGGCATGTATTGTGATGACTATTGCCAATTCTCATCTGCTCACCTTTTTACACAGCCCAGAAGTGTGGGTGCTGTTACAGACAAACCACTGGACTCATGCTGAGTCTCAACCGTATCTTTTTAAAGCCAGAACCCTTATGCTTTAAAGATAAATTAAATTTACATAAATTCAGCTACATCTTGTCCATTTAACGTATCAGATGCTGCTTTTCACCTTAAGGAGCTACCTACTGAGCAGACTTTCTTCTGTTGTCCAAGATGCTAATCTGAGCACAGTCTGCTCCACATCTTCCTGTCCCTGCCTTTTCCGGATGAGAAAAAGCATTTTCTGAATGTTTGTGTGTGTGTGCGTGACTCCTTCCTACATTCATTCAACAAGCATTTACTGAGCACCTACTAGGTGTCACACACTGTCAGACATTTGGGAAGAAATAACAAATCAGGCACAGCCCAACAGAATGCCTGGCATGTGGGCATTTAAAAAGTGTTCACTGAATGAATAAATATGGTCCCTGGCTGTGGAGCTCAAATTCTACAGGAGGAGACAATTACGTACACAGGTATTTACCCTCTAGACAGGTGCATGACAGGTGCTAGAGTAAAAGCATGTACAAAATGCAGTGAAAGCAGAAAAGCACCTGGTCTGCTTCACCGGGGAAAAGAAGGAAGGCTTCCCAGAGGAGGTGGCCTGTGAATTATGACAAACATTTGAAGGCACGGAGTGCAGAATTCATCCTTGAACATCACCCTCAACCAATAAACAAAATTCACGCTGATGACACCTAAAAATATGGTTAAAAGTCAAAGCTCACTTGATTTGTTTTGTTTACGCTTGGGGCTGCCAATAGAAGCTGCAAATTCATTATGGCTGGCGGGTCCTATTCCATTTCGGTCTCTCCAGTTATCAGATTCGCTTCCACTTCCCAAGTGCTCACGGCTGTTGGACCTCGAGAGGGACACCGATGAGCCCTGTCAACAAGGAAAGCCAGACAAGGAAACGTTTAATACGGTGGGTGGAGGGGAAAGAATGCCCAGGAGACCACTGCCATTTACTTCAGTTGCTAACCACTGCAGTCACCCACGGATGCTGCTCCTGGGGACGAGGCTGTGGTCCCTGTCCCTATCCTCTGTCTTCCAGCCACCGAGGACTTGGAAATATACACCGTGAAATCTCTATCCCTCATCGTGAAGGTGCCCAGCAGAGTTCTGAGAGTCCTCTGTATAAAGACTTACTCCTGTAAAGGTCTACAAGAGATTCTCTGCCTTGTGCCACACAAAAAGGACAAACAATGGGGAAGACGAATAGTAGACCCAATGCTTTGACAAGAATCCAGCTACCAGGCTAATCAAGTTGGAGGGCGGACAGAGATCTGGCATGACTCCGGTGTTGGCCTCATCTAAACAGGATCTCTCCAACAAATCACAAATACCTAGAAAAGTCTACCTTATTTCATTCCTCCAAATCAAAATAATAATTTGAAAGATCTCAAGGTCTGCACGGAACTAGCATTTATTCATTCCATCACCATATTACAGACACCCTATTTTGAACTGGATCTAGAGAATTAACGCCAAGATTCTCTGATTTCCAAAGTTTCACGTTCACTGGGGAATTCCAAGAGAATCCTTTACTGTTCACTTCAAAACTCTCACCTCATTCGGTCTCACAGCCGGCCACGCCCTCCTCTCACACTTCCTCCTTCAAGGCATCAGGACACCACACTCCCGGGGTTTCTGCCTATGGCACTGGAACTTTGTAGGATCTTCCTCCCTTCCCACTCTGAATGTCATCTCACTGGGCTTGATCCTGGCATTCCTTCTCTCTCATTCAGTAATCTCACCTCTTTCAAGGTTTAACTATATCCAGGACTCCAAAATTTTTACCTCCAGATTTAACTTTTCTGTTCAAATTACTATCCTGGAGCTGCCATCCTGACACCTCCATGTAACTGTCTCACTTTAAATTTAGGGTACCTGCAACGAAACGGTTGTATATCTGTCCCCACCAGCCACACCCAAACCTACTCCTTTCTTAGAATCCCTACATCTCAATACGTAACTCTACCATTTACCCAATTCATTCTCCTCCCTCCTTCCCTCACCACATCCCATCCATCCATCGGCAGATTCTGTCCATGTTATCTCTAAACACACCCACACCCACCCACTCCTATTTCCACAACTGCCCCCAATAGCCTCCTTCATCAACATTCCAAGCTGTTGGTTTTCTTCAGGGTAAAGTTCTCCAGTGGAAATAACAGGAACCGCTAAGTATTACTCAGAACTTACCGTACACCATGCTACGCACTGGCTGCCCTCTGCCATGTGAGCCTCTAAACCACCAAATGAGAAAACAGGCTCGGAGGAGTGAAGTCACTCCCCTGAGCTATACATCCATCAGTGGTGGCTGCCGGACCCCACAGCCCCTGTACTTGACTACATTGTCACAATGATCATTTCAAACCGTCACACTGTTGGTCTTTGAGAACAGAACTGAATTAGCATTTCTGCAGTGAATATTCCATCTCTGAAAGTACAGAAACACAATCAACCACCTAACACCCCATCCTACCAAACAAAGGTGAGTGAAATAGACGAGACTGTAGGTGCATCCGTTGAAAGAATTAGCACAGTGTTAAGGTCGCTGCCAACAAAAGTTGTTTAGTTTCTCTCAGAGCTACAATGGCAGCGAGAGGACTGTACCTCTTAGAGCCTCAAAACTTTTCCCTAGGTCCCTATCTTCTCATTGCTGGCAGTAACCTCAATCTTTAAATACAGCTGTCAGGTTGCTACTGTAGGCCTGACAATGAAATTCAAAATTCATAGGAGACTGACCTCTTTTTAGTATTTCAATAGTATTTGCTTCTTCACTTACGCAAAGAGACGAAGAAAAAATGCACGTTTGCTTTTACCCTTCATCAACAGTCTAATTTATTACAAAGAAAACAGGTGGAAAGAAGGTCAATCTACAAATGCTAGTGATTAGACTAACAATTATGAAACCTTCACCAGTATTTGTTTTTCAGTCTGCAGTGTTCTGGTTGAACATTGTGATTCTTGGATCAGTCATTTCCATCCGTGTTTGGGTTTGCTCAGTCTCCCCAGTTGGTGTGTGCATGCGTGTGCGCTCTTATTCTACCCCCACTCGCAAAGGGCTTAGAGCCAAAATCTGATCCTCTCAAGCTGAAAAGGCTGGCTGGGCGAGTCGTGTGTAGCCTGGCTGGGGAGCTGGGAACTCTGGATCCCTTCTCCATGTGGCGCAGATGCCAGCTTCCCAGTCTCACCCTGCAGTGCAGCCAACATCTGGGAAACATAAAATTCTGGAGTTCTTGTTTGTAATACTTCCTGCTGTGTTCCTGGCACAACTGAACACACTGACTTTTTAACTCATATCTGAACACTTGCTTTTACTGAATATTTGTCTTTTCTCCCTATGGTGGGCTTGCTAGCGATACCCCTGAATAAAAGGATTCTTTATACATTTTATGGACTGTTGTTACATCTACCCTTTGCTTAATCTCGGCCTTGTTTTAGCATTTACGACACTCTCCTACTAACAAAAACTCAGTTATGAATTTACATCTTCATGACAAACAGCTGGTCCACAACTCTGAGAGAAGACATGTAAAAGAGCATGTTAGAGTGCATCCATTTTATAGCAATATGTTTATAAGAACAGAAATTAAAACAAATCCCATTAATGACTTTTCCTACTTAATGAAGAATGGGAGGGGAGAGATGACGACTGTTCTCCTTTGCTGAGAGCAGACAGGAAGAATGGGTAGGGATGACTCTACAAACCTCAAAAGTGGTTGTCATTGTGGGCTTATAGGACACGTGGTTGGCCCTTCTCAGCTCCTTGATGGTCTCGGCTGGCATGGATTTAGAAAACCCGAGGCCACTCCAGGTGTTTGTAGGTGTTCTGACCTCCGTCACCACTGGTTTCTTTAACATAGCTTTGGAACACAGAATATAAAACAAAATGCTTGATATTTTTAAAAATATTGATGCGTGCTGTTCCTCTGATATATGTAAAGAAATCATACCTGAATATTATTTCTTAATACAAAATGCCTTAAAATATCGTCATAAAATATTTTATGCCATTGTATTTTAAAATGATACATTATTTCATAACTGATCTAATGCTAATCTACTCAATAAAGTACATTTAACCCCAACAAAACTTTTGCAACTTTGAACTTAAACATTTTTTTTATGACGGTCCAATTTCACAATTCAACATGAATACTGGAGAATCTTTTGTGGGTCTTTGATGGGGGAGGGGAGAATCAAAATCATTACTATATCACATACCTTTGGTTGCTAATAGCTTCTTTTGTTCATAGTCAAATGCCTGAAAATAAAACAGAGCGAAAATATTTTATTGCCAGTTTATCCAAATGTCATGCTGATTAGAAAACCAAGGTTTTGACTAGAGCCCATGAATCTACCTTCTAAGCACCATAATGTCTCATTAATTCAGTGCAAGTCTGATCAATTTAAACATGTTTTCAAATCTAATTAATTAGAATATAAATTACTACTTTTGACTTTAAGTTGAGACAATGACAAGAGCCAGAAATCTTCCTTCAAAAGAAAAAAAATCCTATTTTCTATGAATATTTAAAACACCAGGATAAGTATATGCTAAAGCACAGTAAATAACTTAATAGTTCTGCTAAGTTTCAAAATAAAGCATTATGAAAATGCTTTCAGGTTATCTACGGGCCTCATTTGTTTCTCAAAATCCCCTCTTCAAAGGATGGCCTGAAGTGGTGTAATGTCCAGGCAGCTTAAGAACTTATTTAGCCTAATTGGAATGGTCTTTGCTTTTGAAAGGAGAAAAATAGCAAATGTCGAGCTTTAAGCTATAATAACAGTAAGCATTACAATAAACTAAACCTAGTTACCTTCTATTGCATAGAAGTAGGATGGCACTATCCACTCTTTCATTCACACTGAATAAGTGACATATGACACAGTCAGGTCTACACAGAAACCATGGTAGGTCGTTTGGAAGAAAGTGGACAGAGCGACATCTCACATGCTAACCCAGCATTCTCAACTGCCCAGCTGAGGAACTGGGACTTGATTAACAATGTCTTAAAGGCTACCAGGAGGCTGAGAAACAGCTGGCAAGAGCTCTTCCGACCCTTTTCCCAGGGGAACCACACCACCATATGTAGGCTGCACGCCCAGGTAATCTACAGTGTGAAACAGGAGACTTCTGAGTGGGAATGTGCCACAAATAATACTTAGGTCAGGATAACACAAGGAAACGGGCTGGCCCTGACAAACCAGGACGTGTGGTGAGCTCTGAGAACGTGGCAGTAAATCAGGAGAGTGGATTTTTAGAGAACACATTTGACGATGGTTTTGAAACGTTAGATCTGAAATGGCAATGGAAATTAAAATCAACTTTTAACGATCAACATCTAAGGGCAAGGTGTAGGAAGATCCTACATTCACTTGTTCAATAAATATGTATGGAGTGCCTCAGGTTAAAGAGACTGTGCGGCACTTTGTGGAAGAAAACCACAATTAATAAAAAATGAAAAATAAAACCTATAGCCTCAGAGCACGGAGAGCCTCAGCAGGGATGGGTAAAGGAAATAACTACAAAATAAATTAGGAAGTGAGATAAGTGTGGAGAGAGCTGGGGATTCAGCTCTCCAAGGACAGCCGGAGACAGAGAGTTCTCAGCTGGGGGAATCAGGGAGTCTTCACTCTTTCTCCCCGTCAATGCTAGGTGAATACTGTCATTGATTTCTTATGGTTTTAAAAGTCAGCTCTGTAGTAATGGCACAAAAACATCTATTTAAGTTGAAACTGTATCACCAAGAACATTTCTTATCCATCCTAAAAGAAAGAAACATGAAAGTGGTTCACTCTAGTTATAAAATGGATGGAAAGTAATAACCACGAGACAGACGAAAACCATAAAGGGATCATGAAGCGGATTTGATACATCTTTGAGGAGGGAATTTTAATTTATATTAACTGAAAATAAGCCCGCTAGAGAAAATGTATCAGATACCATTTTTTAAAAAACTTCGACACCTTATAAAGGCCATGGCTTTGTGAAAACATTCATCTAAAATCTCATGGAAATGTTCAAATGCAAAGGATTTAAAAGAACAGATAAGCGGGATTGAGTTGTAGTTTTTGCTGGAATTAGAGAAGTATAATTTAGTTCCACGAATTAATTTCTTTATATATCTGTGACAGTTTGGTTTCTAGGATTTTGGTTTTTTTTTGGCGTTGGGGAGTGGGGCGATATATCTCTTATTATGAAGTAGGTAAGTCTACCCAATAATTATGGTACTGAAATCATATGGTTATAGGAATCTCTAAAAGCACAAAATCCCTATCTTTCATATTGTCATCTATACAGAAATCAGATTTCTGAACTTCATGTTCAATAGTCTACTTTGAGTAGTTAGCCTACTACAGATATAGAGAAAAATCCCTGAGGAAATTGTTTAAAATAATCATAAAAATTTGTGAATCAATATAATCATCAATATTTATCATCTATTTTCAAAAAACTAAAGCTTCATATTAGCTATTTTTATAACTGCCTAAATAACACCAAATTTATCACCTCCATTTTATAGATAGAAGGATTATTATATCTATTTATTCAAGACCATGTTAAGAGGCAATAATACTTAGAAATAACAGCTTTGGTATTTATCTAAAATTTTATAAAACAACAGGTGAATAGTGTCATTTACATTACACATAGTGACAAAAACCATTCACATTACCTTTCGTATTATATTTTAAACCAGAGGCCTGGTGCACAAAATTCATGCACTTGGGGAGTCCCTCAGCCCGGCCTGCGCCCTCTTGCAGTCCAGGAGCCCTCGAGGGATGTTCTACTGCCAGCTTAGGCCCGCTCTCTGTGGGGAGCGGGCCTAAACCGGCAGTCCGATATCCTTAGTACTGCCATGAAGGTGGGAGTCTCCCGCCACTGCTGCTGCACTTGCCAGCTGTGAGCCTGCCTCAGTGCTTCTGGCTGAGCAGTGCTCCCCCTGTGGGAACACACTGATCACCAAAGGGCAGTTCCTGCATTGAGCATCTGCCTCCTGGTGGTCAGTGCGCATCATAGCGACCGGTCATTCCACTGTTTGGTCAACTTGCATATTAGCCTTTTATTATATAGGATAACTTAACCATTTAAGCTAAATCCTGCATTTCATGTTTAAAGTTTATAGCAAAACCAATTCCTAACTACTGCACATAGATTTAAATTTAATTTGGACTAGAGTGCAGAAAGAAAACCTAGTTTCTGAATTCGCCAATCTCTATCCCCAGCCCCTACATTTGGATGACCCTCCCACTCATTTTGTCGTTACCTGCATGTTGACATATGACGGCCTGGAGGCCAGGCGGGCCCTTTCAGAGTTCTGCTGGGCGGCTGCGGCCCTCTCTGCAGCTCGCTCGCTCCCTGGAGCCTTCTTGTCAGCCAGAGGGCTCTCTGCAGGGCTCAGTTCTGGGTCTGAGAGCAGCCGGTCAGTGCTGCTGTGAAACAGAGTCTGGACTTTAACATCCACCATCACACACACAAATGCACCGAATGTTTCCTCTGTGCCACACTTACTGTATGCTAGCCACGGCCAACTATTTACACATATCCTCTCATTTAATCCTCACAACACCACTATGAGACAGGCAGTATTATTATTATTCCCATTTTACAGAAGAGGGAAGCCCAAGGTCATACCTCCGGTAAATGGTAGAGTTGGAGTTTGAACTCAGGCATTCTGACTCTAAGAGCCGGAGCTAAAACTATTCCATGATATATATTCAAACATTTTCTGTATATAGTATATATGTCATATTGTTAATGGGAGATATCAATGACCCCTGGGTACATGGTCTAAACAGGATTGAGTTGATCTGAAAGCACGCAGCCCGCCATATCCCTGGGTCCCACATCCACAGATTTAACAGACTACAGACTGAAAACACTATTTTCGACACATGGTTGGGAATCTACAGGTGCAGAGGGCTGACTGTATGCACTGTCCTATGCTATTTAGTATAAAGACTTGGACATGTGTGGATTCTGGAATCAATCCCCCATAGGTACCAAGGGACAACTGTAGTTAAGTTTTGGGGGAGTCAAAGTTAGACACGGATTTTTGACAGCACAGGGGGTCAGTGGCCCCTAACCCACACATGTTCAAGGGTCAGCTGTATAAAAAAACTAGTAAGACAATAGGGGAAATTGGGAAAATGGAGACGGATAGAAGCAAAACCTTTCAATACAGAAGCATTCCATTGTTTTTCTTTTAAAAAAACACAGGCTGCCTATTTGAAACAAGAAAAGAAACGAAAAATAAAATAAGGAACACCCATTTGTAACTGTCCTATTGTACAGGAAAGTTATATTTAATACAATATATGTATTCACATTCACTGTGATTTGTAATAAATGAAATCATATACTGTCAAGTATTTATTACCAAAGTGAGCAGTTAACCACTTCAGAACAAGGTAGCCATGGTTTCAGTTAGAAAATCAAAGGCAAATGAAAGAGAATTCACACCAGGGAAGTATCTAAACGCAATCAACAGAGAGTAAAAATCACCCGGCTGCTTACAGAAGAGCAGAGATCATGTTAAAAGTTTCAGAGCAACAGAGAAAGTTCAGAGGACCCAGATATTCACCCAAGGTTTATGACGAGAAGGACTCTAGGTAGGATATAAGGGTGAGAATTAGCAGGTATTAAGTCTTAATAACATTTTTATTCACAAAAATATCACTAAGATTGAAATGGAATACTACTCTGCCATAAAAAAAGATGAAATTCTGCCGTTTGTGACAAGGATGGGCCTTGAGGGTATTATGCTAAGTGAAAAAAAAAAACTCAACAAAGAAAACATATTCCTAGAGGCAGACAACAGAGATCTATGGTTACCAGAGCGGAAGTTGAATGGAAAGGGGCAGCCTGGGTAACGGGGTCAACTGTATGGTGACGGATGGAAAATGGACTTTTGGTTGTGAGCATGATGTAGTATATACAGATATCCAATTATAATGTTGCATACCTGAAAGTCATATGATGTTATAAACCAACGTTACTTCAATGAAAAAAAAAATGTTTTAAAGGAAAAAGAAAAGGTAATTATAAAGAGAAATGAATGAACTCCTGGATGAGACCAAACTTGCTGAAATCAAGGAGCACTCACTGCCCAACAAACCCAGCGTTGTTCCCCTGACTTAAAACCTATCCAGCTCGCGCTACAATCTCCTTCCAAGCCCCCGGGCCTCCCCGATGAAAACACCTACTGTAAGTGGGAGTTCTTCGTGCCGCGCAAGAGCTCCACCGTCTGCCTCTTGGCACAGGAAACCGTGGAGGGACCCATCATCTGCTTCAAGTCGCCCGCGTTCCCCGAGTGGGAAGGACTCCGCGGCATGCCTACTTCCACAAAAGCATCGTTACCGCCTGCAGAGGAGGAAACACAACACCCAAAACACGAGTTCACCATCAGCAATCCCCTGCGATGGAAACAAACCAGGATCCAGCTCCAGGGAGACACAGACATAGCAGCTTTCAGCTGCAAAGACGGCGCCGGAAGTTCAGGCTGCCTCAAAAACTCAAGATGAAATGTGAAGAAATGACCCTCATATTTTTAAAGTTAGGGATTAAAGGATTAAAAAAAGGTCCACTCTACTTAGAAAAAAATTACACACATACACTTAGTAAGTTGATGCTTTCCTGCTACATAATTACATTCACTTTCATTTAGGAAGTCCCAATGTCATGGGAAAGGGATTCTTTCTGTAAGAAGTTTGTCTGCTTTTCAGTTTATCTTTCACCATGTTCTTTGGAATTTCATTCAGGATGTTGTCTTTCTGCAAACTTCAGGCAGGATAAGTCATAACCGATTAGCAAAACCAATTTGAAATCACTGTGTGGACTTTTTCTACAACCCCCTTTGTCCAAGGAACAGGCCCACTGAAGTCCAGAGGAAAGATACCTTCGGCAGGATTTGGTTTGGGAGACACCGGCTCCGATCCACTTGTCTGTCTGGACGGGTCACCATGATTCGCACTCAGCACTTTCTCTCCAAGCGATGAAGTGGATATTACACCATATTTTATGTTCGGAGGCTGAAATAACAATAGAAAATAGCATGGGGATGTGGTCACCATTCTAAAATTCACTTCCACTGAAAGTTTTACTAGTGGCTTATCTCTTACCAACAGATTCCCACCATCCTGAGGGACATTACCTGCGCATGTCCATTTAAAGCAGCAGAGATTTTTTTGCCTTCTGTCTGCATACTGCTGATGTGCACGTCGACAGGAGTCAAGCCGGGAGGCGGGGAGGGGGCTGTGTGCCCATAGGCGGGCACTCCGGACAACAAGATATTGGTTAACGTGGCTTGGGCAGTAGATGGAATCATAAGGTGTGGTACGGCAGAAAAGCCTAGAACAACATTTTATGAAGACAGATATTAGACAGAAAGAACACAGAATCAACAAGCATTATATTATCTTCAGTAACTTCAAAAAACATCACTGTTGCTGCAAATTCAGAAGGGAATTCAATGTTCATCTCTCTCTGCAAACAGGTTTAACATTACTGCACAAAAGAATATTAAAATGGAACAACTCTCTAGGGAATATTTAACCCAAGCTCCTCACGGTACAGACGAAGAAACAAGCTGGACTTCACGTGTGCATATACCTACCGAGCTATTCTAACCTCTCCAGCTAGAACCTACCTTTCGAGTGATCAGTCAGCGACCTTCATATGACTTTGCCACTGCTCCCTGCACATTATGCTCCTTTTCCTGATCTGCTAGTCACAATCGAAGGTTATGTTTTACTTTTATGGGAAACTCACTGTTTTGTCGTGCATCATTTTAACTAATTTACACATTAGGAACTTTCTGTTAGGCTAAAAAGTATGCTTTGAACCATGATTTCCCCCTACGGACATGGAACCACTAGTACATTTTATTTAAAAACTGGTAATACCTACAAAGACATGCCTTTGATTGTACTTAAATGATACTGACCTGTGGCACTTGAAGTATTAGCAAGTGGGGGTGCCCACAACGTGGGGCTCGGGGTGCCAGAACTTGGACTCTGCAAAGGACTGACGGAGCTATTAAGCGCATTCAAGAGTGAGTTCGGGGTTGTCGAAGTGTTTAGAGATAAGGTGGTGGGGCCCAAGAGACCTGTGATAAGTGAATGTACAGTCAATATACATAAATTCAAGATTTTAAAATAACAGATGGCAGCAATATTGCCATTTGGAATGCACGCTGATATAATCTGATATTTTCTGAATATAAAACGTGAGTGATAGATTACCTTCTTTCAAATATTCCCATGAAATACAGCCTGATACTATTTCAACACAGGACCCAGCTTCTCCACAAACAGATGCTGATCGGAAAATGGGAGACAGGTGTGTGCCCCAACCAGGAAGGCAGTGGGGTTCACTGAGCACCGCCAGCTGCTTTGCGTTCACGTCACTAGCCAAGATGAACAACATTCTGCTCCAGTGGGAACCCATTTTCATTTCCCTGCATAGCTCAGTTGTCATACGCGTTCAAACAAACGCTTCAAACCACGTACAATTAGCAGCGACTAAGGGGACGATTTCCTGCAGCAGAATGGCTCTGCTTGGCCCACTGTGGACAGGCTTGGCTACCTGCAACAGTTTTCATACTGTGTCAGAACACTGACATGACTCCTTCGCGCTCATCTCCACGCGTGCGAAATCTTTTCTCAGGAGAAAAAAAAAATTTTTCCCCTTGTTTTAAAGATTTAATGCCTGATTTAGCTAATGAAATTTCCCTTCTGGCATTTAAAATATGGTAATGAAATTTCCCTTCTGGCATCTAAAATAAAATGTGGATTTTTACACAAGTTTCCAGGAATACTTAAAGCATTAGGTGTTACAGGATAGGTACAGCCATAAAAACATTTTAAAAATTGAGTAACTCGGACTGTCTGCTCACTTTTTTTCTCTCTCTAGTGCAGCAAGAACTCAGTGCCTGCTAAGCGATGAGACTGGCATTTCGAGGTGCATTGCTGTGTGGAAAGGACAGCTCTGGGAGATGATGGGCCCAGAAAAGAAAAAAAACCTGCCTTTACCGTAATGGTGTCGAAGCAAGGCTACTTGGTGTATTAATCATATTATTTAAATGTTATATTTATTAAAGCAAGAATAGCTGTTTAAAAAATTTAAAGACTGCTAAGAGTATGTTTTCGGTCTCAAATCAACACTGAATGGGTTTGCTAGGGTTAGTGCTTTAACTTTTCATATAAAGGCTACTGAGAAAATGTATAAGAAGTGAAACTAGCCTGATTTAATACAGCCACTAACTTCAGCCTGTAAGACGGGAGTCCATAATGAGGCAATAAATGTCACCATAGCTATTAAAATGACTGGCTCTATTATCCTAAAAAACGGAAGCACTGAGTGACGATGTTCCTTCATCTTCCTATTTGCTGCCTTAGATGTGAATGCAGGTCCATTTGTTGCCCTTGGTGGCCGCAGGCTCGATTTCCTTTGTGTCTGCACGAGGCAGGCCTAGCCATGGCGGGAAGAGGGGGGAGGGGGTCTGCCTGCTCTCCCCTCCCCCTCTGCACACCCCTCATACAGATTTGCAATTACTTTTGGAAAGGCAAACTGGATAATCTTTATCTCCAGGGACTGGTGGCAATATTGCAAATACAAGGGAGAGCAAACACATAAATTACATTCAGCCTGCTGACTTCACTCACAATGGCATTCTTAATTTAGAAGAACAAACACAGCTGAAAATAAACGTCAGACGTTGATTATTGATGCCAAAATAAGAAGAATCTGGGGAACAAATCCACGGAGTCTAACAATAAAAAACAACAAAAAGCCAACAACAAAATGGATTGATGCGAGTTCTGCTGCTTTTCACCTGACCATAGGGCCTGACGAGGGAGAAACATACCCCTTAAGATGTAGCCCCTGCGGCAGAAAGGAAGGGAACTGGGTAAGCAACTGAGAAGTGCTTTAGTAATGAACGGTATACCTAGTCCAGTGAGTCCGAGGCCTGCCGAGGCTAAGATATCCAGGCTGGGACAGGCCAGGCCGGCGGGGCACGATGCTGGGGACGGACTGGTTGCTATGGTAACCCCACTGCTTTCAAGTCCGAGGAGACATTTCCTTGCTTCATACATATTTAAGGCATTTCGTTCAACACTTTTCACAATCACAGACTATGAAAACACATAATGGGAAAGAAAAAAGTGACATGCAAGTCGTCTACAATGAATTGGGGAGGTGGGCGGGAAATGAAAACCGTAATAAGAATTCCACTTAGGAAATTCATTAATGCTGCTTTAAAAACCAACTGCAAATTCTAACCACTTATCACGTTTCCTCCTTTTGGTAAAAACCTAACATATTAGTTGCTATTTATTGGGTGTGTCCTGTGTTCTAAGCCTTGTGATGGAAGCCGCACATATATTCCAGTTCCCACCAAAACCTTATGGTGGCGTGGAAATAATTATTCATATTCAGTGAGGACAGGCCTTACCCAACGTCACAGCACAGCTGTGCAGGGCAACCAGAGGACTGGAACACGGGCCCCTCTCTGGAGCCCATTCTCCTTCACATCCTCTTGTCTCTGTTAAAGCTCCCCCCACCCCTTACTTATTTTTACAAAACAAATCAAACTTGTCTCCCTACAGTATATGTACAGCTTAATAATAGTCACTTACATTTGACATTTATGGTCTACTAGTTAACTAATAGACCGTGAGGTGCCACTATTCCTCACTGATGACATATCTATGGCAAAGCTCATACTAAAATAAACTCCTAAACAATAAATCTTTTTTCTCAATGGACTCATCTAGAAAATTGGAAATGTGAAACCAAGGGGGGAAAGCCTCCAATGAACAATAAAGGAAACTGGCGGCTGAGAAAGCAGAGCAGGAAGGACCAGGGGGCCGGGAGGCATAATTAAATGGCCCTGGGATGCTGCCACAGTGTATTTCCCCGACTTCCGCTCACTTCTTCCTGGACCCCAGGAATTCTTGTGTCTGTCCATCTTATGTGCCCAAGTCCTCAAAAGTCTCCTCTCTCTCTCAGTCCTGGCATCCACAGAAACTCAATTAGCCAGGCATGCATGAAGCGTCACAATACTTAAAATTAGGATCCTGCTCTCTCACATTAAACGCATGATAGCAAGTTCACCAGAGTCAATGCTATCTTTCCATTTACAGTTTTCTTTTGAAGAAAGAGAACTGGACACTGAATACCACATCATTTACAGATACACAAAATTGTATTTAATATATATTATACATATACTATTATGAGTATATGATAAGACTTATAGTTTAGAAATTTAAACATAGAAGACGTGACTGGTGTTTCACCTGCTATAAAAGATGTACATTAAATGTTACCACTGAGTACATGTCATTATGAACTTGCTTTTCTTTATTCAACATCATTCTTATCCTTCAATTTCTGGTACAAAGGTTCTTCAGAGTGTATAACTAGAAGCAGAGTTGCTGGGGGCGGGGTCTCAGTGTTTTTAGTGTGATCGGATGGTCTCAAAATTGCTCTTCAAAGTGACTGTGCCTATTTCCACAATATTAACACATTGCGGACGCATCACGAGAATTGTCGCTTTGTATTACACAGTGTTTTACAAAGTATACTTTAAAAAGATATTAGCTTGTAAGAACATGTGTTAAATAACTTCAAAATGCAATGGGTGTTTAATTTTGAAGTGTGCCTTTAACATTTATGTAAAACGTTTTTTGTACTCGTTCAATAGAAGCTTATCTGGCCACTGGAATAAAGCTAGCAATGAAACTACTGGTCCGCACTGTGTTAATAGAGAAACAGGCCTGTTTCCTGACTTTCTACTAGCATTCAATATCATCGGAGTTATCCCATTAACTTGTTACTGTACATGTAATTATTGAAAATGTGCAACATCTTAAGGGAGAGGTTCCAAGAAGGCTGAACTGGGTATAATTCATTCCTAAAAATATTTTATTATTGAAGAGAATGGGGCACCTATTCTTTAAATCTCCAGGGCTAGCACAGTGACTCACAAATAGTAAGTAAGCTAAATATTTTTTTGTAATTGTATTGAGATGTGCAATTAACATAATATTTAGCTATAGCAACTATCTAGAAGCTTAGTAATATTTAAAGTTACCAGCCTGCAAGTTAATTTAAAATGGTTTTCTCTTTCCTTCTCATATATTTATAGAAAAATAATGGTCACTAAAAATGGACTCCAAAAACCAACACACATATAAAGAAAGTGGTGATCAATAATGAATGTTGTTACAAATTTATATTTATATAAAATACCTAAATATAATATATAATGGCATATATAGAATATTTAGTTCCATAAATATGCAAATGCATACTTATATGCAAATAAAACAGAACATGATATGACACATGGTTCTCTGGATCCAGACTCCAAACCAACCTTGCTCGGCTGTTTCGGCTTCGGTTTAATACTAACGAAGACATCCAGCTGTTCCATCAACTGAGCAATAAACTGTGGGTCAACTTCAATTTCTTCCTTCATATCAAACATCAACACAAGAGGAAGACAACCCTAGGAAAAGTCACAATTGAAAGTGTAGGAGGTTCAGAAGTTACTCATTTAAACATCAAATAATTTAACTTGCCTACAAATAATGCAGTATTTCACAGCTCTAACAAGTAAAATGGGAGAAAAAGGTGAAGAGATTAAGAAAAAAACAAAACAACAACAAAAACCCTCATAGACACAGACAACAGTATGGTGGTTTCCGGAGAGAAATGGGGGTGGTGGTGGGAGGTAGAAGAGGGTAAAGGGGGGCAAATGGTGATGGACGGAGACCTGATTTGGGGTGGTGAACACCCAATACAGTATACAGATGATGTATTCTAGAACTGTACACCTGAAACCTATAAAAAGATAAAAATAAAGAGTAAACCCAAGTATTAAAGCTAAATCAGATACTTTCACATAGCTTGGAGGACTGTGGGAAAATAATGTTGAATGGCAGAAACTATTTTCTGGATGACAAAATTGTACATGTCTTAAGTGTCTGTTTTTGGCCCTGAATTTTCATTCATTCTCCACCTGGGAAATTTCCTCTATTCTCTGGATTCAGAGCGTCAGTGATGCCAGAAACTGGACTCTCAGCCCTATCAAGGGTACTCGCCTTGTGCCCGCGCTCAAAGACGGACAGTGCTGGCTCTTCATGGCTTTCCTGAATGAAGTCTAAACAAGCGTCAATATCTAAGATCTCCAGCTGTGGCCTGGCTGTGTTTGTGCAATCGCAGGTCTGTGTCTGCATGCCTGCCCCTTCCTCCAGGCTGGACCAGGCCATCTTTTAAACTGTACGCTGGCATCTCCGCTCATCAGAAGGCTTCACCACCCCAAGGCCTACTCCTCTTCGGATGCAGCTCAAACCTTCCCTCCTCTCTCAAGTTCACAGCCACTATTGTCCCTTCTTTGAACTACCTCCCTTTGAGCACTGCAGGGTTTGGTACCTGTTCTTCTCTCTGATGCTCTCTTCCTGGCCCCTGGTCCCTAGCACAGGAAAAATGTCACACACATTTTCTGATGCACAGGATGCTCGGTGCTAGCCTAATGAGTGACGTGTTTTGTACAGAAGTATCAAGAGAAGGTACCATGAAACATAGTAGAATTAACATGAAATTACTATGTCTCATTTCTCTTGTGGGTAGAAGTGATTTTTGTAAGGACATGGCTATAAAGAAAAGGTTATGGTATTTGAAGTACAGGTTAAGTCCTTTTAATGTATCTCACCCTCCCTCCATTTAATATTGTGCAATATGTCTCATTGCATGCCTATATTTTTGGCAGGTATGGCCAAAGTATGAATATAAGTTCATAACTGTGCAGAATGTTTTACTGAACTCAAAGTAATACCTAAAGAATCTGAAAAGCAGACAAAAATAAAATATGAAGAATAAGCATAATAATCTCTGGAGATGAATATGCTATGTAATTAGCAGTGTACTCAAAATAGCCTGATTAAACTAAATTGGGCTAAAAATATCATTCACAACAAAATAAAGTTCATAAAATTATGTATTATAATCCTTAATGATTATAACAAGTTCTCATCTATCAGAGAAATAAAGTCAACCAGACAAAACGAGATTTTCTAAAAGTTTCTCACAAACGAAGTCTGCAAATTAATGATAGCAAAGGCTATTCCTGAAGCTACTGATTCAAATGTCACTGAAGGTCAAGTGCTAACAGAAGAATACAACGGTGTTTTTAATAAAAAATATCTGAGTCCACATTATGTCAGTCCATTTAGTAACTATACATCAATCTACACACAGGGTTTTTAAATGAATATAGGGAGGAATTAGAAGCAATACTGAGTTCTATAACTGCTATTTTTCTTCAATGCATGACACTCAAATGCATTCTGGCTCAAACAGAATTTTTAAAATTATATCAGAGATTGTGAAATGTTCAAATGTTTCATGCTACCAAAATCTATATCTTTGAGGGGTAATGTTTAAAATATATTTTTATTCTTCTGCTTAAATAGAAGACTTTGTCAGATGAAGACTACAAACTACTATCTGTGGTATGAAAATAATCACCCTCCACAAAATACAGTTATTTCACTTTGAACCTCTTCTGTATTTAGTCTAAGTTTTAAAAAAGAAAAGTCTTGCAACAAAATCTCTCACTAATGTAACGAAACTCAGCCTGTGAGGCACTACCTACCTTACTCCTTTATCTCCTTTTACCAAGAAGCTTCCTTCCTTGACCTGGCTTCCAAAGTGCTTTCATAAACACCGCACAAGGTGTGTCAACAGTATACACTGTACCCAAAGAGGTAAAAAATAAAGAAAAAGTAACCTGGATTTCACTAAACCTACCATGAGATATTGCCTTGCAAGACAGACAGACTCAATGGTGCCCTGGAGGTAGACGGTGGATTTCTTTTGTGGATTACTGGGGTCGGGAAAGTGGATCTGAGCACCCGTTCTCTGCATGATATGTTTGATGTTGCTTCCATTTCGACCCATCATGAAGAGATGATGCTGAGCTGCGATATCGAGCTGTGTGCTCACGGGAATAGCAGATGCCAAGCTCCCGGCAAGATGTTCCAACAGCATGGCAGTTCCTTCCTAGGAGAAAAGGTGGGACAGAAATATTTGTGTAAATAACTTTCCACATACAGGGAGAGTCTAGTGCACTTCTTTTTGTTGTTGTTGTTGACTTTTTTTCTTTATTGATTAAGGTATTATATATGTGTCCTTATCGCCCCATTGCTCCCCCCCCCCCCGCCCGCCCCACTCATGCCCTCACCCCCCTGGTGTCTGTGTCCATTGGTTAGGCTTATATGCATGCATACAAGTCCTTTGGTTGATCTCTCACCCTAACTCCCACCCACCCCTACCTTCCCTCTGAGGTTTGACGGTCTGATCGATGCTTCTCTGTCACTGGATCTGTTTTTTGTTCATCAGTTTATGTTGTTCATTATATTCCATAAATGAGTGAGATCATGTGGTATTTATCTTTCTCTGACTGGCTTATTTCGCTTAGTATAATGCTCTCCAGTTCCATCCATGCTAAAAATATGGAACGCTTCACGAATTTGTGTGTCATCCTTGCGCAGGGGCCATGCTAATCTTCTCTGTATCGAAAAGCGAGCACACTTCTTTCTTTTTTAAATTCTTTTTTTTTTTAAGAGAAAGGGAGATCGATATGAGAGTGAAACCTCCTGCACACCCCCTACCAGGGATCAAGCCCACAACCCGGGCATGTGCCCTGACCAGGAATCGAACTGGCACTTTTCATTGCCTGGGACGACACCCAACCAACTGAGCCACAGTGGCCAGGGCTCTAGTCACTTCTAACAGCTATGGAAAAATACAACACATATAGACCAGAATGTAATACAAAAGAAAATTCTAGAAAACAAACCAGTCTAAAATCCTTTAAAAATAAAACTTGAGCCCGGGTGGCATGGCTCAGCGGCTGGGTGTTGAACTAAGAACCAGGAGGTCACAGGTGGATTCCCGGTCAGGGCACATGCCCAGGTTGTGGGCTCAATTCCCAGAGTCGGGCATGTGGGAGGCAGCCGATGAATGATTTTCTCTCATCACTGATGTTTCCCTCTCTCTCCCCACCCCCCTTCCCTTCTGAAATCAATAAAAATATATTAAGCAAATAAATAAATAAAACTTGAATAGTCTGTTCATGTATGATGTTTGGAATTCGCTCAGTCACTTACCTTCACAGCGCTAGTGTTATTCTGAGACCCTCGGACTATGACAGTAGCACCATACATTCGGGAGCGCTGTTTAAAGGACACTGAAATGTTGTATGTTTGTGATATGTGCTGGATGGAGGGGGAATTAGGATCGGGAACCGGCTGAAGAATTCCAGCAATCGGCAGCTCAAACATCAGCACCAAAGGAAGCAGCTCCTACAATGAAATTGTGAGAACCCAAAGCAGATAAATTATCAGGCACATTTAGAAATACGTCTAATTCATTCATCCTTTCCTGAAGACGGAATTTTAAACACATATTCTTTTATTATAGATGTAAACTTGGGTAGGACATATAAAGTTTCTTAAATGACAGGAGCCTTTTATGAAACCTGAAAGTTTTTGTAACTTGAACTGCCTGTGGCATTTTCCTCGGGACTCTGATTTCAAAATCATCAGAGAAAAACTAAGTCAGGTAAAATCCAGAATGTTTCAAAGAAACTTTCTGTAATACATAAAACCAACCTTTTCACTATATCCCTCAGACTGAGTGCATGATTTCATCATAAATTGATACATAATATTTTTAATCCTCTATAATGAAAACAGTGCTGACAGTGATTTATGGTATGAAAGTAACAGTTACCCGAATTCTCACTCGGGCAGACTCGACTCCTGCCGGCTGTCCTGCTATGGAAACCTGCAAAGATAAGGATATACAGAGTCAGATTTAATTTAATTGAGCCAGTGCCTGCTCTTCCGGTTATCGACATCCTTGCTACTCAAAGTGTCCTCCAGGAAACCCCCACATCAGCGTGATCTGGGAGCTTGTTAAAAATGAAGGAACTCGGGCACCAATGCAGACCTGCTTAATCACAATTTGCATTTTAATGATCTGCTCAGGTAATGAGTGTCAACTGATCTCTATCACCCCCTGGATTTACCTGACACCTCACAGCCCCCATGAGGCCTTCCTGCCTCCTTCATAATTCCTCTAGTTCCCTGCATTTTCTCCTGTCTGTTTAAACACCCTGCAGACTACAGGAGTATCAATACGCAAGGAGGCAGCTGCTCTATGTTCTCAAGATGCTGAACTACTTCCGTGCTAGTTGGTTAAAAAAAAAAAAATTGTTGCTCTAACACCCACCTCTGGGCCTCTCCTGGGATCCTCTAGACCAGCGTTCTCAACCTGTGGGTCGAGACCCCTTTGGGGGTCAAACGACCCTTTCACAGGGGTCACCTAAGACCATCGGAAAACACATATATAATTACATATTGTTTTGTGATTAATCACTATGCTTTAATTATGTTCAATTTGTAACAATGAAATTGGGGGTCACCACAACATGAGGAACTGTATTAAAGGGTCGCGGCATTAGGAAGGTTGAGAACCACTGCTCTAGACATTCCCAGGATCCACCCACTAAAGAATTACTCTTGTTATTAGGGTCAGGGTGGGGGACCCAGGACACTGCTCTCAGGATGCATGCTTATGCCATACTAGCTTCAAATATTTTGAAAACTGCCCTTGCTTTTTATCATGGCTTACGATCCAGTTCCTTATATATGTGGTTCACTATCACATCGATCTCCATTTATTCATCTTTGTGGCTGACACAGTCTCTAGTGTTGTGATTAGCAGAGAAGAGAGAAAACTTCTACATTACACCAGGGGGCAGTCAACTGATCAACCAGTCGCCATAATATGCACTGACCACCAGGGGGCAGACCGGTAGATTAGCTTGCTGCTGGGGTCCGGCCAATGGATCAGGACTGAGTGAGATGGGTCGGACACACCCTGGAGCCCTCCTGCGGTCCCTCCCCAGCTGGCCCTGATTGGCCCCTGATTGGTACTGGGCGAGACAGGGCCAGACATGCCCTCCTATGGTCCTTGTGCACCGGTGGGGTCCCTCAGCCTGGTCTGCGCCCTCTTACAATCTGGGACCCCTCGGGGATGTCGGAGAGCTGGTTTCAGCCTGATCCCGCAGGCCACTCCCCTCGGGACAGCACCAGACACAGGGCTGACAGCTGGCAAGTGCTGCTATGGCAGCGCGAGCCTCTCCCTATCGGGACTGATTGGGCACGAGCCAGTGGCAGGCACAGTGGGGCCAGGATGAGCGGGAGTGGCAGGTAGGAGCTGAACGCATCGTTGGACTACGAGTTTCAGCCCGATCCCCGCAGGCCACCCAGAGGGGCCCCACCCATGCATGAATTTGTGCACCGGGCCTCTAATGTTGTAATAATTGTGTACGATGTCAGACAGGTACTAGATTTATCGGGGTGATCACTTTGTAAGTTGCATCAATGTCTAATCATTGGCTTGTACACTTGAAACTAATAACATAGTGTATGTCAACTGTAATTTAAAATATTTTTTTTAAAAGTGAAAGGCATAATTATGTATGTAGCCTGGAGGACCATGGGAGGGATGCTGCAGACAGAATCCCAGCATGGATGGGTGCTTGGGTGAGGCATGCCTTAGGACCTTTCCCAATTCACATCTCTCTGAGCCCTTCCTTGGGGCTTATTGTATGTTGCCATCATTCCCTCCCCTGTCTCTCCTACCAACCATTCAGAGATCAAGAGTTTAAGGCCTACCTATAACTCATCCCTTCCGAAAAAGCAAAGCCCTTTCCATGTCCTTGCACAGGGTCATACAATCTATACTACATGCCATCTCCATGATTATTCTTTTTGCTCTCATCTCCCAAAAAAGATATGCATATGGAAAACTGAGGCTGTAAAATTTGTTACATAAAAATTCATGAGAAAGACAAAGCACCTGGTTGCTTTTTTCTGCTTGGTTATTCCTGTTGGAATCTGGAAAGTGGATGTGGCATCCTGTTTCTTCCATCACCTTTTTAATGTTGTTGCCACCTTTGCCGATTACATGGGAATGTTCTGTATGCGAAACGTCCATCTTCAAGGTGACCCGATTGCTCTATGTGGAAATAATGAATTATTTCTTGATGCGTGAAAAAGGAACAACTTCCTAAAACATTCCTCCTCTCAAGGGAATAATTTTAACAAAAAGTGAGCCATGACAGAGCGTACAGATTTCTTAACAAAATCATCTTAATCTGTAAATGTTTACTTTCTATCTATTTCTCTTTGGCCATAAAAAAGAAATTTGTATTTTAAGACAAATTTGTCAGAAGAAATAGAAAGATATACTCTTTACCAAGATAATCTTTTGGAAAGCAGCCTTTAAATAAAATCAGCTACAATTACAAATAACTCATTCTTTCTTTAATAGACATTATTCATGAAATACTTAATTCAAAAAAACTAAAACCAGTTGAAAACACATTTACAAGACTGACTATATATACACATATATATTAATAGGACTATATTTATGCACACATATATATGTTAGTAGGACTGCAGATCTAAGGCAATAGGAAACTAGAGATTAAAAATAAAAGTGATTTAAACTAAATAAAGAAGTATTTACAAGCATTTTCACGACTTCTATATTACTGTGTCAAACTTTACAAAGTAGACTTATTATTCTCTGCTGGGAGTAAGAGTGAGGAAGAGACCACAAAGCCACAAAATTATCTTTAACAGCAAAATGGCTTAAGTAAACAATACAAAGTATGAGATTAGTTATATTAATGTAAAATTCTAAGACATAATAATTATGGTCTGGTTGGTATTCATGTATTGAATTTTGGGAAATTTAGTGTTATAAAATTATAAAGACTGACATGAAATCTTTACTCATTTACAAGAATTTCCCTGAAATTCTTCAGTCCCTAGGAAGCAAAATTTAAAAGTCAAAAATTTCAACAGTTTTACATCTTCTCAATTCTTAAATTTTAAACATATCCATCCAATACTTTGGTTTTTAAAGTTAGTTCTTTTGGTTTAACCTTTGAAATACAGGAAGATATTCTTCTTTGGTGAAAATTCTAAAATAGCTAATAATTATAAGGTAAAAATTCTTTAAAGTAAAAACAAAACAAAAAAAAAGAACAAGAAAAGGAAGAAAGAGGAAGAGATCAGAAACCATTTCAATAAAACAACAGGTGGTAAAATAGTGAATGGTTAAGAACCAGATTTAAATCCCACCTCCTTCCTCACTTATCAGCTCTTGGATCCCGGTTAAATTCCCTAATATCTCTTTGCTAAGTTATAAGAATTAAAAAATTAGTATTTTTAAAGTGCTTATCAAGGTAAGTGATTTAAAGTGTTTATTAAAATTAAATACTCACTCACACATGAGTGTACATTTTTAAATACTTAAATTTCCCTATTATCTGCGTACATATACTTTCAGAGAAAGAATGGACAAGATAAAGTGTCAATTTTATGCCATCACACACAGAGCTATACAAAAGATCATTTTGGTTTTCTACTGGCATCATAAAGGCAAACATGCTAATACAACCTTCATCACCTGTCCTATGAAAATCATATCTCTGAAGATGGCAAATACATACTACATACATATGTACAAATATATATTTTCACACATACATACACATGTGTGTATCTATACACATGTGTAGATATAATATTATTCCATTACTCAGCCAGCAAGAGAGACTCTATTCAGATTTTAAACAGAACTTTAAATCCACTGAAGAATCACACGTGCTTATTTTAAAACCCACCATTACTTTCTCCTGGTTTTTCTTCTCCAAATGGTTCTTTCATAACAGCATGAAGCAGCCCTTGCAGAGACAAGGTTCTGACATCTGAGTGTCCTTAACATTCACTTACTTTTGTGTCTAAGACAGACATGATCATTTCCTTGGCTTCCTTAACATCTTCTTTCTTTCCAGAAACCTTAATATGGGGATCTATAAGAAAAAAAAAAAAGGCTCATGTGAAACCCCCAAGCTGTTTTAAAATTGATGTTACATTATAAGAGATTCCATAATAAATTCAATATTTGTCAATCTAAGTGTGTTGTCACTGTAATAAAGACAAGAATGTAAAAAAATACCCAAATTGTGCATTCATCTATGGCTCTTTTCCTTCTTAAAACTGGTTAAACCATTTAACTTTAGACTTAATTGAAAAATAAGTATACCATATAATTATATTTTAAACAAACGAGTCTACCAACTCCAATTATTAACTGGCCCCTTGCTACACCCCAGGCCATTCTAATGCTTTAAGTGCATTAACTCATTTCATCTACATCAGAGCTTTCTCTGTGAGGTTGTTTACAGAGGAAACTACTGTTAATGGGGAGGAGGGGGACAGGGGGTGACTTAATCTCCATTCAGGAATATTTAATATTTATTCAGAATCAGTAGTAAGTGACTAATATATGTTATACCTATTGTTTATTACTGCCATGGAATGTTATATTGGAAAGCATTCATTCATTCAGCATATATTTTCTGAACCTGTGTTCTGTACTAGGGCATTATTTTAGGGATGGGGATTTATCAAGGAAGAAAAACCACCTCTGTCCACATGAAGTTTACAGTCCTGTGCAAGGAGACAAACATGAATCAAATGAACTAATTATCTAGTATATTAGAACATAACTGTTATGAGGGGGAAAAGACAAGAGGATCAGGAGTACAGCTGTGGGACGGGGGGTAAGGGCATCAGCCTCTGAGAAAGTGAGGTCTGGGTAAAGGCTTAGAGGCGGTGAGGCAGAGGCCACACTGGGATCTTCCAGTGGAGGGAGACTCAGAGCAAAGCCCAGGACTGGACATGCCTCTGCAGTTCTCCCTTTAATCAGATTCTCAAGTCTCCCCAGCATTCTAGGTGCTTTCGTACCTCACAGGTTAGTCTGACAGAAACCAAGACCATTCTGGGATCAGCCAAAAGTTCCACACCACTAGCTTAGTGATACAGCTGAATAACAGATGATTTACCATCATCATCACAATCATTAATGATGCCAATCATATTGACTGCCAAGTCCTTCCTATACTGTACTTCACCTCAGGTCGGGGCAGCATCAGAAAATGTTGGCCGAGCATCCTTCACAACTAACAAGCAATTCTGCCCGACTCCTTCTAAACCATCAAGTCTCTAGGATAAGAAGTTGGAGTCACCAGGTGGGAATTTTAGTCAAATTACACATATTGCCCTCATACTGTGAGTCACCCATCCCACAGTCCATTTGAAAAGCAATGGCATTATCAGCACATCATATTTACAAGGTGCAACTGAGCTACTGGAGAGCGAGAGAGCAAGAGAGCGAGAAGAATGAGAGGAGAAAATATTTTCTAAGGCTACCCGCTCTTAGGACCAGGACAGAGCAATAGCTTCAGTGTTCAGGATGCATCTAGCTTCCTGGAGAGACATCCCAGCAGCTGTGCTTCAGTTAAAGTCAGTGCCATCAACCCCACTCCCCACCATCTATCTCCATCTATCTCCCCAGACTGAGTTTCCTGGTGGCTGCTCTTGGCCTTGGGCACGGCTCCTTATCCTTCCTTGAATCCCTCCTCTGACACTTGCTCTGTCAAAGGGACAGTGTAAAGATCAAAGACCTTAAGACTGGTTAAAACTCTCTAAAATGTTTAAGTGTTAGGTATTCTAAGGCGAGGGCTTAAAAGTCTGACAGGATGAATGTCCAGCCACCACACGGAAGAGCCTCCACAGAAGGCATCATGGTCTTGTGTTCATCCTGAATGCACCCTAACAGGGAGGTGTTTTCTCTGTGAAGACTCTCCACCAACTTTCACACACTTATGTAAACAAACAGAGCATTTTCTTCAATAGACAAGAATGTAAAAAAATACCCAAATTGTGCATTCATCTATGGCTCTTTTCCTTCTTAAAACTGGTTAAACCATTTAACTTTAGACTTAATTGAAAAATAAGTATACCATATAATTATATTTTAAACAAACGAGTCTACCAACTCCAGTTATTAACTGACCCCTTGCTACACTCCAGGCCATTCTAATGCTTTAAGTGAATTAACTCATTTCATCTTAGTATATCCATTATAACTCTTCTAGGTGATATTTCGGTAAAGAGCTGTCTGCATTCAAAATTTTGGTCTCAACTATCTTCAACTTCACATTGGCTAGGCTGACTGTGATGCTGATCTCTACTGAAAGTGCTCACTACTACAGGGCAAGAACCAGCTGCTTCTCAAAACATGCTTGCTCACCAGACGTGTAGCCCTTGCTAAATCTAGGTTCCCGGGTCTCCAGGACCCAGCAGTCAGCATTGTGTTGGTTTCCCAAGTGATTTTTACATCAAATAAGGGCACAGCAGATTAAACCATATCAAAAATGTAACTGAAGTCTCTTATATATGGACTAAATATAGATATGGTATGGTAACTTGAAAACCCATTTGTTTACAGGCTGAATAATCACATTAAAATTCCTAGCAGCTGTAGAGGGAAAAGAAACTCAGATCCAATTTAAGAATTTGATTTCCCATCATCTCTGCATCAACGGAACGATAAAGAAAACGGAAAAGAAAAGCCTCAGTAGAAAATACATTTTAGAGATCCAATATGGCGGTGGAGTAGGTGGAAGTTACACTCACTATACCCAGGACCAAACTAGAATTACGACTAAAATATTGAGCAATCAACCTGAATAACCAATTAAAAGCTGGCTGAACAGAAGTACTCTAACCAAGGAACTACAGAAGAAGCCACATCAGACCGGTAAGAAGGGCGGAGCCATGAAAAGAGCTGGCCCTGCTCTCATGGGTGATGGCTGAGACTCTGAAGGGATATCTCAGCTGCAAAGGTTCTACCTAAGGAGCATGGGATCTTAACACCAAGCCAGGCTCCACAGCCCTGAGCATCAAAGATGGGAATGCATGTCCACATAGCATATGACTGTGAAAATCAGCAGGGATTCTGTCTGCCAGGGAGAGATGGGAGTCTGCTAGAGACACAGACTTAAAAAAAAATACATCAGTAAAATTAAGAGCTGGTTCTTTGAAAATATAAACAAGATTGACAAACCTTCAACCAAGCTCAGAGAGAGAAAGAGAGAGAGAGAGAGAGAGAGAGAGAAAGAGAGAACCCAAAAAGTAAAATCAGAAATGAAAAAAGAAAATTAACAACTGACAGCAAAGAAACACAAAGGATTATGAGAAAATATTACAAATAACTATATGCCAACAAATAGGACAACCTGCATGAAATAGATAAATTCCTAGAAACATATAATTTTCCAAATCTGAATCAGGAAGAATCAGAGAATCTGAATAGACAGACTACAACTAGTGAAACTGAAGAAGTAATTAAATACTCCCAAAAAACAAAAGTCCTGGACTGGATGGTTTTACAGGTAAATTTTACCAAACATTCAAGGAGGAAATAACACCTATCCCTCTCAAACTATTCCAAAAAATCAAGAGGAGTAAAGACTCTCAAGCTCATTTTACAAGGCCAACATTATCCTAATTCCTAAACCAGATAAAGACTCAACAAATAAAGAAAATAACAGTCCAACATATACTAAAATTCTCAACAAAATATTAGCAAACCAGACTCAGCAATATATTAAGAAGACCATACACCATGATCAAGTGGGATTCATTCCAGGAATATAAGGTGGGTATAACATCCATAAATCAATAAATGTTATACACCACATAAACAAAACGAAGGATAAAAACTACATGATCATGTCAACAGATGCACAAAAAGCATTTGATAAAATCCAGTACCCATTTATGATAAAGTGCGAATAGAGGGAACATACCTCAACAAAGGCCATATGTGACAAAACCAGAGCCAACATCATACTCAGTGGGCAAAAACTACAAGCATTTCCCTTAAGGTCAGGATGTCCACTTTCACCACCCTTATTCAGCATAGTACCAGAAGTCCTAGCCACAGCAATCAGACAAGAAAAAGAAATAGAAGACATCCAAATTGGAAAGGAAGAAGCAAAACTGTCATTATTTGCAAATGACATGATACTGTATATAGAGAACCCTAAAAGTTTCCACCAAAAAACACCTACTAGAACTAATAAATTCCATAAAGTAGGACACAAAATAAATATACAGAAATCAGTTGCATTTTTATACACCAATAATGAACTATTAAAAAGGGAAACTAAAAAAACAATCCCATTTACAATTGCATTAAAAAAACAAACAAACTAGGAATAACTTTAACCAAGGATGTAAAAGACCTGACTTGGAAAATTATAAGACACTGAAGAAAGAAATTGAAGAAGATACAAATAAGTAGAAGCATAAACTGTGTTAACAGATAGTAAGAATTAACATCATTAAAAGGTGTATTTTACCCAAACCAAAGTATTGGGTAAAATACAATTCCTACCAAGACGCAATTCCTACCAAGATGTCAATGGCATATTTCACAGAACGAGAATATTCCAAAAATTTATATGGAACTACAAAAGACTCCAAATAGCCAAAGCAATCTTGAGAAAGAAGAACAAAGTTGGAGGAATCATGTTACCTGATATTGAACTATACTGCAAGGCCACAGTAATCAAAACAGCATGGTACTGGCATGAAAACAGACATACAGATCAAGGAAACAGCATAGAGAGCCCCCAAAAACCCCACCTTTATGGTCAATTAATATTTGACAAAGGAGGCAAAAACATGCAATGGGGTAAAGAGTCTATTCAATAAATGCTGTTGGGAAAACAGGACAGATATGTGCAAAAAAAAAATGAAACTAGACCACCTTTTTACACAACACATAAGAATAAACTCAAAATGGATTAAAAACTTAAATGTTAGAACTAAAACCATAAAAATCCTAGAAGAAAACATGGGCAGTAAAATCTCAGACATCTCTCTTAGCAATATTTTTTCTGATATATCTCCTTGGGCAAGGGAAACAAAAAATAAACAAATGGGACTTCACCAAACTAAAAAGTTTTTGCACAGCAAAGAAAACTATCAGCAAAATGAAAAGACAACTCATTGAATGGGAGAACATATTCACCAATGATACACCTGATAAGGGATTAATATCCAAAATTTATAAAGAACTTATATAACTCAACACCAAGAAAACAATCCAATTAAAAAATGGGTGACAGGCCTGAATAGACACTTCTCCGAAGAGGACATACAAATGGCCAATAGACATATGAAAAGATGCTCAACATCATTAATAATCAGAGAAATACAAGGATGCACTGTTGCTGGAAATGCAGATTGGTGTAACCACAGTGGAAAGCAGTATGGAGATACCTCAAAAAATTTAAAATGGAACTGCCTTGTGACCCGGTGATTCCACTTCTGAGAATTTATCCCGAAAAACCCAAAACATGAATTTGAAAGAATATATGCAACCCTATGCTTACTGAAGTGTTATTTATAAAAGCCAAGATTTGGAAGCAGCCCAAGTGCCCATCAGCAAATGAATGGGTAAAAAAGCTGTAGTACATTTACACAATGGAATACCACTCAGCCATAAAAAAAAGGAGGTCTTACCTTTTATGACAGCATGGCTGGATCTAGAGAGTATTAATCTAATGAACAAAACAAACTAACAGACAAAACAAAAACATAGATACAGAGGACAGACTGCAACTGTCAGAGTGGAGGGGGTTTGGGGGCCTGGGTGAAAACGGTGAAGGACTTAAGCAAAGAAAAAAAACCTCACAGACACAGACAACAAGCAGTATGTTGATTACCAGAGGGAAAGAGAAGGTGAGGGATGTAGAAGAGGGTAAAGGGGGGATAAACGGAGATGGAAGGAGACTTGACTTGGGATGGAGAACACCCAATAGAACATACAGATGATGTATTATAGAATTGTACACCTGAAACCTATGTAATTTCATGAACCACCACCTCAATAAATACAATAAAAAATTTTTTTTAATAATATTTTATTTCAAAGTGAAAGAGCACCATCTAGTGACCAAAATTTTAAATTATTCAGCGTTACAAATAGAGACATAGTGACTTCAAACTGTCTACAGACCCAAGACAGCATTTGTTGGGAAAATGGTTCTTTAGATAATCAAGTCTCAAAAGTAAAGAGAAAAACAAACCTGACAAAATCCTGAATTAGATTGCAAAGTGTATTTTTCACGCCCCCTTTTGGCCTTGCTTAAAAAATATCCACAGGACGTGAGCTCTTATTCTACACCAACCCTAAGGTGCTTATCTCAAATCCTGAAATACAGTTCCCGGCTTTCTGAGTGTTACAGCTTCCAGTTCAAGCATGCCCATGTAATACCACAGGGGACTAAGGTTTCATTCAGACTCATTCTGGAAATACTTGATGGAGAAAAGAATAATCAAAGTATTAACCATATGAATAATCATGAAAACAAGGAAAATGTCAGCTATGAAGATTGTTGGAAGATGACAGAAAAATAGGCAATAAGTGTATAGTCTCCCCCTCCCCCAAATTTACTGCTTTGAAAGACAACTCCAATTTGGGCATGAAAGTTTTGAGACATTTGCTCTAAAAATAAGCCTGGCCAGTGTTGCTCAGTGGTTGAGCAATCTACCTATGAACCAATAGGTCACCTGTTCGATTCCCAGTCAGGGCACATGCCCGAGTTGCAGGCTCAATCCCCAGTAGGGGGTGTGCAGGAGGCAGCTGATAGATGTTTCTCTCACATCGAGGTTTCTCTCTATTCTTCCTTCCTCTCTCTCTCTAAAAAAAAAAAAAATCAATGAAAACATATTAAAAAATAAAAATAATATTCATTGCTTACACTCCCTGAATACAAGACTGTCTTGATTAGTTTTGTAACTCCCACAGTGCCGAACAAATAGCAGATACTCAGTAAGCTGTTGCTGAACAGACTGCCAGCTCCCCTATTTTGGGATATAGCTAGTAGAGGGAAGAGATGGAAATCAGTGGGCACTTTGATCTTATTACTTCTATAAAAATACAGAGAAGTTTCAAATAGCCATCTAGAGTTTTACATTTCTGACCCATCAATCTTCTTACATCTCCATGAAAGAGAGGAACACCAGACGCGATCCAGCCTTCACTGAGTAATGAGAATCTGTGGACCTGGGTGTGGACAAGGGTATTTTATATGTAGACACCAAAAAAGAGCTAAACCTCTGAGCAAAAAGGTTTTTAATCCCTTTCATATATTCATAAGGACTTGCTAAGCCAACAACTGTTTTCATAAGAACACATGCTAAAAACCCTATTTTCAGTAAAAGTAGTTGGGATGTTCACAAGAACTTAAGTGAAGTTTTAGTTGTGGGTATGAAAGATTATCTCTTGGTACCCTGGTGTCTACTCTCTACTTTCCCATCCTTAAAACATCCCATTCCTGGAAATGTTGGTAAATATTTTGTTGCCTTTCCTCCTCTTCCCAAGCTTAAACCTCCTTTCCAGTTCATGCCTTTTCCCGCAGCAAATTCTATGGGAAAAGCCGTGTCAATCATTTCATTGTATTTATCACGCTGCAGAAAGTAATGCCCTATTGCCACACGATGAATTTAAGCCTTCAGTATTTCACCAATCATCTGTTTGTAGCTATGTTCCTGTCTCCATGACCGAGCGCTGCTGAGTGAAAGAGTCCATGCCCCAAATTCTAAGTAATGCTTTCATTCTCAGCACGTTCTCCTGGAGAGAGGAAAAACAGCAGCAAATTCTTTGTTGGACTAACCCAACTCCTCCCACCCACAAAGCCCACAAATAAACGACATCATATTAGAGCTGCACTTTTGCTCATGGGGAGAAGTTCCATGTCATGACCTGAAACTGGGGATGGCTTTTTGCACATAAACAAACCTGTCAGACTGGCCTTAAATTCCTCAGAAGAGACCGGTGGACAGAATTCACTTTCCCCTGGCTCAGAGCTCTTCTCACTTTTATTTCACGTTCTTAACGAGTCTTAGACTTGAAAACTGTCTAACCAAGGACATGGCTGGGGCTGGGTCCGTCAACACTGTTGGGAGTGGTCAGTGTTAACCCCCAACCTCCACCGAGATCCCTGGAATCACTGTGAATACGTCCACAGCTGGCAAGCAGTTCCAAAGTGGAAATAACCATTTTTTATAGATAAGGAAGACTGGCTCTGGGGTAAGGATTTTGTCAAGCTGCCAGTATACTGGTACATCAAGTCTCAGCAAAAGCCCCAGACATCTCCAAGGCACTGGCCGGCTTGGCTCACGTAGGGAAATGCTACGGAAAGCCACAGACTGCATTAAGGGTATGACTCTGACTCTGCAATAGGCTAGCTTCCCTTCATGTTGGGGGGAAATACGTAGATCCCACAGCTGTGATACAAGGTCGGAATCCCAAGTAAGCTACAAAGAAGCTCTGTTCCTATAAAAAAGTTGCTGGGTCTTTAGAATATAGAAAGAAATAAAGAAATAGCCCTAACCGGTTTGGCTCAGTGGATAGAGCGTTGGCCTGCGGACTGAAAGGTCCAGGTTCTACTCTGGCCAAGGGCATGTACCTTGGTTGCAGGCACATCCCCAGTAGGAGGTGTACAGGAGGCAGCTGATCGATGTTTCTCTCTCATCGATGTTTCTAACTCTCTATTCCTCTCCCTTCCTCTCTGTAAAAAATCAATAAAATATATTTTTTTAAAAAGAAATAAAGAAATAAAGAGAGAGAGAGAGAAGTTGGTCATATCATTCTTATACTTTCTTATAAATCTAAATTTCTTTACCATAAAGCAGTACTATAAGGTTCTTAAATAAGACTGAAGTCATAAAGAACTTTATTTTCCAATGTTCTGGTATCTCAAGATGAGTAGCTCACCAAAGAGATCACCATCTAAACTGTTCCTAGAACCATAAGGTGCAGGCGGTAAGCACGCGTGTCTGAAACAGCAATCTGCTGCCGAACGGAGGAGGATTCGCTTCTGAACCTTGTGCGGGACCCACGGCCGGCTTCACAGATGGCAGCTCGGGCCTCCCTTCTGTTGGGCACACTCCAGGAATGGGCAATTCTGTTTCAACATGGATGAATTCCAGCGCTCACCCCGCTGGCATTTCCCAAATAATGTGCTTGCAGACCCAAAACAAACGCAGTGACAACCCCGTACAGAGATGGGATCTACTTCGAACCCCTATTTGAGCCACGTCCCAGTTCAACATTGATACCATCCAATACGTCTGCTACTTCGATCACTTTTCCTTTACGTTGGCAAGTCACTATGCTGATCAGCAAAATGAATTCAACTCACAGTCAACTGGCCACAGCCCATATTTTCCTGTGAAACAAAAGAGTTTCCCTCTGACCTCTTGAGAAATAGGCTGTCCTTTATAAACAAACAAACAAACAAACAAAAATGTTACGCAGGTCAAACAGACCAATATCACATTCTATACGGGAAGACATACACTTTATCAAGAGATGGAGAAAACCTGAACTGACTCATTAAACCTGACTGGAAATGATTTTTAAAGAACAGAACAGAATGACAGGAAGTCAATGTACTTTCAGCTTATTTTATAGCCAGTAATCTAGAATCCAGAGTCTCTCAAAGAATACCGTTTGCCAACAAGAATTCCAATACACTGAGTTAGAATAAAAGGGCAAAGACTCTATTTGGAGAGGTGGCAGAAGAGCCCAAGCTACACATCGTTAAGGCAAAATGTTGGTGAGCAGCCATAACACATGTGATATAATAACTGGGATGGAGAGAAAGCAGGTGTACCTGCTGTGGGCATGTCCTACACAGACTACGCTGCTTTTGGATAAGGCAAAGTCACCCTTATCTTAAAACAGAAAAGGTTAACCTCCTCACTAGTTAACAGGAAGAGAAGGGGCATGGACAGTAAAGTGCAAAAGCACATGCATTTTAAACTCAAAAACCTCGTTTTCATGAGAAAAACTATTTCCATAGGTACCCACAATCAGCTTACCTACCATAATGCCCGAGATAACTTCCTATCAAAATTCCACTGAGCAGAATGAAGCCCGATACCCAACAGAGCGCATATGCTTGACATGAGAGGGGCTTGAGTGCCGTGAGCAAATCTAAAGCTAACATACAGCAAGTTCCTCAAGATGTGTTTCAGCGCAACTATTTGGCAATGTCTGGAGATGAGCTGCCCGCACCCCTAGGGCAATCTACCCTTCGGCAAGGTCTTGCTGAGCGAAAGGAAAGGGTGCGTTCACACACCGAGGAGGAGCCTGTGGGCACCGTTATTGACGAGGTACAAAAGAGCCGTCAGCTTGGGAAAATTCGAAGCTCGCTACAAGAGCTTTCTGCCAATGGAATACCAGCATTTCCAACATAATCACCATAAAAGAGTCCAAATACAATGATAATAAGCAAGTCTAATGGTTCTCCACTGATGTGTCCACTTCAGGAGAAAATGAGGGTATGGGAGGGAAATGGTACACGGGCACATGCCTCTTGTCTGGTAAGATTCCGTGTGTGCCCTATCAGAGCTGTTTATTTCATCAGAAACAGAGTTACAGGGACTCAGCAAAAACTGAGAAATAATCTCAGAGAAGAACAACGAAATGCAAACAGAGCAATAAGCAAACTCAGGCCCTAACAGATGAAATAATCAAAACCAGATGTATTTAGGGAGTGTGAGAATTGGAAAAGGGTAGACGGTCTTATCTTATAAACCACCTTATCTCATGCCATGTAAACTAAACTCCAAGCATAACCGCTGAGTTGCTATTCAGGTAGAAGGGGGGCAGAACAAAATCCACAGCACAAGAGAGGGTGGAAAAACAAAGTTAAAAACACAAAGCCTAACTCCATCCGTTTCTCCAAGCCTTCTGGCATCCAAGCTCTATACTCCAGAGATAAGGAGGAGGATTCTGGGAAGGGGGAGGAGAGGAAGCCAAGTGCCAGGCGGAGAGCTGGACTCTTCTGCGTGGTTTGTTTACAGCAGGTCTGCATACAGCAGGGGCCGTGCAGAGGTTACTGCAAGGGAGGATGTTCACACGTGCATGAGCTGCAGATGGTCATGCCGGTCACAATGGGAAGAAAGCCCACGCACACGGCACGGCAGAAGCAATAACGCAAGGGCCCAGGATGAGGAAGGAGCACGTGCAAGCAAGCTGAGCTGCACACAGGCCCTGTGGAGTGAGACTGGAGTCCCAAACCTTCAGGGAGCACCCCCAGGGAACTGTGCTGAGATAACAGCACGTTATGCAAGAATTTCTAGGAGCCAGAACTGACTAATCTTCCTTCTCTCTCCAAGGAATACTGATGTTCACAGCGCACAGGGCAGCTCCCAGCGGTGTGCCTGTGGGCTAAGCTCACGGCACTGGAATCTGTGGCCAGGGCAGATGGTCCCTTTCACAACAGCTGGGACCAATCGGGAGACAGCCTAACACGCCACTGCGGCTGCCATCACGGAAAAGCTGCCATGGGTTTAAGGGTTCACACATTAGACAAGGAAAGTCCTGTGGATGAAGACTGGACCACATCCTGCCACATACGTGATCTCTCTGCTTCATTTCCGGCCCACTAAGAGAAGACATTTAAAAACCAGAAATTCTGTCGTTTGAAGGCACAATCAAGGGTGTAGATAAGAAACAGGCAAACACTTAGGGATTGAGTTCTAAAAATAACTTAGCGGCTTGAGACGGGCATGAAAAGTCTCCACCTTTCTCACCCTTCCCCTAAGATCTGGTGAGAAAGCTTTACAGGTTGCACTGAAGCGGTAAATGAAGGGTTCATACAACAACTCCAGGGGTTCAAGAGTGTTTATCATCTCAAGAAGGTAGTGATTTTCACAAAAATTAAAAGTACTTAATATTAGGTAAATGAGCCTTAAAGAAATTACTTAGAAATTTCTTAGAATCTGCCAATCCTTTCTTCTTACTCCCACTTTCTCGCTGAAAGCTGTTAGTAGTTGTTTTATGCAGCCACGTATACTGAAAACAGACACAGCCCTGTCTAATAAAACTGTGTATTATTTGCTTCTCTCACACTGTTTTGGTATCTGCTTGGAGTAAGTAGGAAGCAAAGACTTTATCTCTCAATTCTAAGAACTTTACATATTTTGGGGGGAAATATAATTTAAATGATCAAATAACTTCAAAATGGTTATTTTTCTTAAGAAAAATCTCTAAATTTACCTTAAAGCCTAACAATTTCTAAATCAGAATCCACCAAATATTTATCCAAATAAATTACTCCTGCTTAAATATCTTAAATAATAAAAAATTTGAGAGGTATTTTAAAACGGGCTTTTCTTCTGAGAGTGAGAAGACAGGGGCTTCTCACCAAAAATCACAGAAATAAACATCGCCTGATAAGGGTGACCAGTCAGTCCTAGCCTTTTTAACAAGAAATTTCATCTTAAATAAATTTGTTTCTATACAAAGAACTCCTATAAACAAAACAAAACAAAAAACACCAAAACTTAATTACCCCATAAAAATAGGCAAAAGGGATGGATAAATAATTCAACAGGAAAATGGTCAATAAACAAATAAAGTTCAATCTTACTAATCATTATTTATAAAATTGGGAAATTACCCTTAAGGCTAACAAGGATATGAGACAAACTAACATATTCCTAATGGAAATAAAAATTTGTGCAAAATGTCTGGGAAGCAATTTGGAAATATAATTGAAGAATCACAAAATCATAATTTCATTTTAAGGATACACATGCATTCCACAGAATAAAAAAACACACAAATTAATAGTCATTACTTCTAAGTAATAGGGTCATAGATAATACTTTATGTTATACTTCATGCTTTTCTGCATTTTCCACCATGAAAAGTATACATTTACAATACAGAAAAATACTCATACCTGCCCTGGCTGGGTGGCTCAGGTGGTTAGAGTATTGTCCCATATGCCAAAAGGTTTTGGGTTCAATCCCCATTTGGGGTGTGTATGGGAGGCAACTGATCAATGTTTCTCTCTCTCCCTTCCTCTTTCTAAAATCAATAACCATATTGAAAAGAAAAGAAAAATGCTCATACCCTAAAACAGTGGTTACCAACCTTTCGGACCTCACGGACCACGGGTTGGCGACCGCTGTCCTAAAACATTATCTGTGTCACTCAAGTCTGAGATCAACTTGCACAAATTACAAATTACATCCTTGTACTTTAAAAACGAAAATGTGCAAAGACAAACAGTGTGGTGAGTGCCAGAGGGAAGGGGGAGAGGGGCTGGGTGGAGGTGGGCAAAGGGGCGGGGGGGGGGGGAATGGGGGCATCTGTAATAGTTTCAACAATAAAAATAAAGTTATTTTTTTAAAAGAGAATGTATTTAAGTCAGCATGCCTTGTTTTCCAAGCACAATGTTTCAAGAATCCCCTTAAACATTGAGACCTTTAAGAATGTTAATGACAATGAAACAATGCTTTCTCGATTAGAAATTCCTTCTTTCTCATCTACAAGTCTGGAACAGGCTTTTTGCCATGCAGTCTTTGAACTTTAGTTCTTTTTATTTGTTGTGCCATCACTCAACATTTTATCAACATACTTTGGCTCTGAACACAGACTTCCCAGTGAAACTGGAGCAGCAAATACATAATGATGGGGTTTAGCTGCAGTGAAAAGACCCGGCTGGAGCTGAGTCCAAATAGCTGGGAAGGCCATATGTTCATGGCCACCACTGGCTACTCATGGAATTCTTTTTTTTTTTTAATTTTGTTTTATTGCTTAAAGTATTACAAAGAGTATTACATATGTCTCCCCCCACCCTTGACCTTCCCCCGGCCTCCCCTACCCCCCAGTGTCTTATGTCCATTGGTTATGCTTATATGCATGAATACAAGTCCTTCAGTTGCTCTCTTACCCCTCTCCCAATCCTCCCCGGCCTTCCCACTGTAGTTTGACAGTCTGTTCGATGCTGCTCTGCCTCTGTATCTATTTTTGTTCATCAGTTTATAATGGTCTTTATTATCCATAAATGAGTGAGATCATGTGGTATTTTTCTTTCATTGACTGGCTTATTTCACTTAGCATAATGCTCTCTAATTCCATCCATGCTGTTGCAAATGGTAAGAATTCCCTCTTTTTTAGAGCAGCATAGTATTCCATTGTGTAGATGTATAGATCAATGAAACAGAATAGAGAACCCTAAAATCGACCGGAACCAATATGCTCAATTAATATTTGACAAAGGAGGCAAGAACATACAATGGAGTCAAGACAGTCTCTTCAATAAATGGTGTTGGGAAAATTGGACAGATACATGCAAAATAATGAAACTAGACCACCAACTTACACAAAAATAAACTCAAAATGGATAAAGGACTAACTGTAAGACAGGAAACCATAAAAATACTAGAGGAATCCAAAGGCAACAAAATCTCAGACACATGCCAAAGCAATTTCTTCACTGATATGGCTCCTAGGGCATTGGAAACTAAAGAGAAAATAAACAAATGGGACTACATCAAAATAAAAAGCTTCTGCACAGCAAAAGAAACCATCAACAAAACAAAAAGAAAGCCCACTGCACGGGAGAACATATTTGCCAATGTTATCACCGATAAGGGTTTAATCTCCAACATTTACAGGGAACTCGTACAACTTAACAAAAGGAAGATAAACAATCCAATCAAAAAATGGGCAAAGGACCTAAATAGACACTTTTCAAAAGAGGACACTTGGAAAGCCAAGAGACATATGAAAACATGCTCAAACTCACTAATCATCCGAGAGATGCAAGTCAAAATGACAATGAGGTACCATCTCACACTGTCAGAATGGCTATCATCAACAAATCAACAAATGACAAGTGCTGGTGAGGATGCAGAGAAAAAGGAATCCTCGTGCACTGCTGGTGGGAATGCAGACTGGTGCAGCCACTGTGGAGAACAGTATGGAGTTTCCTCAAAAACCTAAAAATGGAACGCCCATTTGACCCAGTGATCCCACTTCTAGGAATATATCCCAAGAAACCAGAAACACCGATCAGAAAGGATATATGCATCCCTATGTTCATAACAGCACAATTCACCATAGCTAAGATTTGGAAACAGCCTAAGTGCTCATCAGCAGATGAATGGAATAGAAAACTGTGGTACATCATGGAATTCTTTCAAACATTTATGGCCACGTCTCTCTTTTTCTTCAGCAATGGTTTCTAAAATAAATGGACACAAGGGCAATCCTGGCAGTGGGGGTACAGTGCTCTTTCTTAAAGAATTCTCAAAGTCCCCCCCCCCCTCACATCCCCAAACCCGAACATTTAGAAAAAATATTCTCTGGGTGTGATTAAACCACCTGTTAATATAAGTACAGAATAACCTTCAAGACCTCGGAACAAGGAGTTTCACCAGGACGGCAATAACAATTTCTTTGCCTTCTAGCAGAGAAGTCTAAGAGTTGAAAACAGTCCCTGGATAGGCTCCTTTGGCCCCTGCCGGGGCCAGTCTGTCTTGAGCTCTGCCTTGCTGTGCCCAGGAAGCTGAGTCAGCATCTCTGAGTCAGCATCTTTTTATGAGGGCTCCCATGATGCTGTCCTCCCCTTACTCCTTCAGCCTTTGGGTGATGATGACTTCCAGCTATTGCCAGCTTCTATGCCTTATCATATATTAATAACTACTTGCTCATTCCTTTCCCCTACCTACTGTAAGTAGCTCCTTCAGTGGCGCGCATTTAACTCTTTTGGAGGGAATTCTGTTTCCTGTCTGCCTAAGACCAATATAACACCTTTCCCTCCAATTCTTTTTCTTCTCTTGATGACAAAGTGCATGTGGTGCTGTCTCTCTTCTCCACAAAAGCACTAACGTTTAGAGGGTGGACTCCATGCCTTATGTAGGTTGATAATAATATTCCTTAGGTCTTCCCAGACACTTTTGGGGGGGGGGGCAATTTCACAACTGCAGTAGAGAAGGGTAGTGCAGTTTTCTCTTTATTTTTCTCCTCTTTCCCTTCTTCCCTCACGCCCCTCCTCTCCTTCCTCTCTCCCTTCACCTCCCTTTCCCCCACCCTACAGACTATGCAAATGCATTTTCATCAAATTCTGGTTTGTTACTGAAAGTATCTTGGCACCTTCAGACATTCCCTGATTAATGTGTTGCAATGTTTACAGGACCTTTGAGAAATATGTGTGCATTCAGCAGCATTTTAAAATTTCCTTAATATTTTCTTGGCTTTCATACAACTTTTACCTCTAAAGGCATTTGTTTGTATGTTCCATTCCCCCCCAACCCCCACTGTTTTAAATATATGCAAACATCTGTTTTATACCAACTTCAAATCCTTTACAGAGTGTGGTTTCTGAAAACCACTGCATCATTCTAAAGTCAGTTTCTTACTGGGGTGCAGGGGGGCGGTTTATGGATTTTCTTTGTGGGGCCTGTGAACCTGCCTATGATTGCATTCAAAGGTTGTGTACATGTGCACTGGTACAGTCTTCTGAATGGATCTATAGATTCTCAAAATGGCTGAACAGATTACAAAGTCTTTGTCTAAGCAGTATGGATATTGTTTTAAAATTATTTTTTATTGTTGAAAGTATTACATATGTGCCCTTTTCCCCTCCATTGCCCCTTCCAGCCTCCCCCCCCCCGCCACCCCAGATCTTCAGCACCCTATTGTCTGTGTCCATGGGTTATGCATACATGCATACAAGGTCTTTGGTTGATTACCTCCCACCCACCTACCCTCCCCCACCTTCCCTCTGAGGTTCTACACTCCGTTCCATACTTTGAGACTATGGATCCACTCTGTTCACCAGTTTATCTTGTTACTTAGATTCCACATGAGTACGATCATGTGATACTTGTTTTTCTCTGACTGGCTTATTTCACTTAGCATGATACTCTCCAGGTCCCTCCATGCTGTCTCAAAGGGTAAGAGATTCTTTTTTACTGCTGCATAGTATTCCATGGCATAAATGTATCACCGTTTTTTTAGCCACTCATCTACTGATGGGCACTTGGGCTGTTTCCAGATCTTAGCTATTGTAAATTGTGCTAAGCAGTATGGAATTTTATTAAGACATTAAGAGAGCATATTTTAAAATACTTCAAGGATTCCATTTTGGCTTGGTATTACCGCAGGCTGAAATTTATTCTTATTCAGGAGTTTTCAACAATTACTTTTAAAATATGACTTCAGCAATTACATTTCAACATGAATGCTAACCGGTAAGATGATGTCAAATTTCTGTGCATCAGTTTTTTCAGTTAATTGTAAGAGACACAGGAGAAAATAGTAATAAAGAGAAAGACTGGAAGGTCTATGCAAAAAGTCACAATTGAATCAACTTGTTTAACTTCCATTAAAAAATCCTACATGTTTTTATTAGAGTAAAATGCTGTAACTTTATCATTCTGCTACAGAAATGGATCGTTATTCAACAGATGATATGAAATCTTGTTTCAGAATAACTTCTAAAATTACATCAATGAACTTGAGGCCTGGGATGGGACAGAGTTCTACCTTCTCTCTTCCTTCATCAAGGTTCACGGAGGGCCCGTGCTGGGCCAGGAGGATCCTACAAAGTTCAGCTATCGCAAACATGACACCACATGGAGCCGTGCGAGTGACCACACACGGCAACTCCCACTCCCAGGGTGCTTTGTTCTATATGACACTCCTCCCAGGAGACAGGAAGTGTACCACCTTACCGAAAAAGTGGAAGTTAGGCGTTAAAATTATTCCTTAAAATCATCTTTCTAATATAAACCTTCAAGGACTGCCTGATCTTATGGAATTAAAAACTCAAAACTGTTAGCAGTGGTTTCCAAAGCCTCATGATCAGGACCCTGCCCAGCATCCAGCTTTCACTTCCTGTTTCCCTTTTTATCCTCACACTGCAGCCCAACCGACACACTGACCCTGCACCCAAATGTCCCACAATTTCCCTTCCAGCTCCATGCCTCCCTGCCTAAAGCCATCGGACACTGACTGCACTTTTCCTCCTTTCAGCGCCATCTGTCCGATCCTCATCACCTCAAGGTCAACCTAAATGTCATTGGGTCCATCCAGCGCAAAGTAAATCTCTACTGGCTCCCCCTATCACTGCTCAGCCCTATTCCATGCTACCTGTTAGCTGCATACCTCCCATCCTCCTGAAGTCTGCAGGCTCCTTGCTCTAGCACAGTGGTTCTCAACCTTGGCTGCACATTAGAATCACCTGGGAATCTTTTTAAAATCCTGATTTCTGGGCCTCATCCTCCGGAAATTCTGTTTCTGTGTTACTAATGTTGTGGCCCCACCCCATAACAAAGAAACAGAATTTCCAGAGGATGAGGTCCAGAAATCCGGATTTTAAAAAGATTCCCAGGTGATTCCAGTGTGCAGCCAAGGTTGAGAACCACTGCTCTAATGGGAGACACTGTGTCCAATTTCTATAGCTGCCACAGAACACACCGCATCTTAGAATCCAGGCTCGAGATAACTCTCTGGATTTCACTACAGTGGCCAACGCCTGCTTTTTTATGCATTTCACCTCTCTTCCTCCAGAGCACAAAGCCCACCCCCCTGGCACATCCATGGCAGCCCTTCAGACGCTGGCACGGCTACCAGCTACGCTCCTGATGGTTTTGTCTTCGGGCAACGACTCCCGCCTGCCTCCGTTGTTCTTTCTATGAACTGACCTGGAGTGAAGCAACTTTGAATGTTTGGAATCCCCAGGCTCCGGCACAGGTTATGGAATGAAGTAGGAGTCCCCTACACACAGACAGTTGTGAGGATTAAGTAACCGTAGGTGGGGCAGCATCATGGGCTAGCACAGTGTCCCTGGCATAGTACGTGCTCCACAGATGCTAGTTATTATTACTGAGCGAAGGGTCGCATGACAGTTGCCACTCTAGCTCTTCTCTAGGCATATCATTTGCTCTTATCTCTTGCAGAGATGCGCTCTGATGAGCAGGGTCCGGCAGGTCTACATACCCTCCTGGTCCCTCGCTCACAGCTGCGTAAGGCGCCATCTGTCAGAGCACTGCAGCCTCCCCGCAGCTGGTGCAGTCACTCCGGACAACCAAAGCCCAGAGCTTTCTCGCACCAGCCGGTGGGGATACCTGCGTTTCCCTCCCTGACGGTCCCGTTCCATCAAGTGCAAACTGCTTCTCTTCTTCTTCACTCCGGCTGAGCTATAGGTTATACTAACATGTGCCAGGTGAGCTTTACTGTGGTAGTGCTTGTGCTTTTTCTGTGTGGTTTGGGAAACTCCTATTGGACAGTTAGTATCATCCTCATAAAGAAAGGATAAACAAGAATTTCAAAAACACGTTTAACCCTGGCTCCTTAGAGAATTGTTTATATGTTATTTGACATTTGATGTGCTTATTTTCCCTCACTTTTAAGGAGTATTAGGAACGTACGACGCAGCAGATGGCAACTCCTTAGTGAAGAGCAGTTCTCTGCGGCTTGTGAGAGGGAACCGTGAACAGAGAAAGGCAAGAATAAAATGGGATGTATTCACTCTGCCATCACCTCGCTATTCCTCTCAAAAAGAAGAAAAAAAATGCAGAAAAACTAAGCAAAATATCAGATTAGAGGTTTAATACCATGGCAGGAGTTCTAAAACCTGAAAATCACTAGACTTATTCAGCATAATTTCATTAACATCTCTACAATTACATATTTTCCAGCAGAGCTCTGTGATACTTATATATCAGAAAATACAAATGGAGCTGAAATTAGGACTTCTAAAAAATTATACTGCTAAATATAAAAGACTACTCAGAAAGATTTATAGAATTTGCATTATGTGATGATTAAAAACCTAAGAGCCGATTTAGATAGCTTTGAGTAAACATATAAAGATATGTAAACCTGAAACACTTTGCAGTTCTACTTTCAAACTTTTCCAATGTTCATCCTATTCAGAACAAAAGTCCCCCAACTGCACCACTTCAATACTTTTTATTTTACTGCTCTCTTTTAGGAATGCAGGCCCCCAAATCTTAACTATTTGGGGATCTTCTCAGTTCCATAGCTGATAAACATAAGCATGGTATAGCTAGTCAAGTACAGTATATGATGAAGGTGAAACTTCTAAAGAAAAAACCATCAATATTCACAATAACTAAAAAAATATTTTCTAAAGAATAATTATTAAATCATTACGTTCAGAACTGTTTATTAAACACATTTGGGCCAACAGTGTTCGGAGAATACGAGGTAAGAGATAGAGACAAATAGGACATTTAAAATCAAAGAAAATATGAGACATATTTCCCTAATGAAATATGGGCATGCAAAGTATTGCCAATACTTGGGAAATGATGATCTTTTATGAAAAGCTATCTTACTAGCTCCTTCAATGAATAACTGAGATGATCCAAATTTTATTATTTATATTATTAAATAAAATGTATATGCTAAGGAAGGAAAATATTGTCATGCACCTACACCCAATTACTTTCCCCACTCCACTTCAAGGGGAACAATAAAACAAAAAATACATATGCACGGGTCATTCTTCTACTGTGTTACTCCATCTAACTCAGCGTTTCGGCTAGCCAGTGCCCTGCCAGCCCTCACCCCCACCCCATGGTACTATACCCACGACTAGAGTTGGCCTTAATCTGGTTCATGGACTGGTTTCTCTTGGCACATAAAGCAGCACAAACCACCTCTGCACCCATATAATTAGAGAGTGGTACTACTGTCCTCCCTGAAACTGTCAAGCTGTTTGGGGGCTCTGAGCTGGGAGGTGGTGGTGGTGGGATGACTAGGAGCATCACTGGTCCAGAAGGGAGTATTTCTGTGTTGCATCCAATGGCACATTGCATATACAAACATTACTGTGGCCTGGAAAGATTTCACATGCCCTGTGGACCCGCTTTACTGCGTGCCTGGAAAAGGAAGGATTGCTGGAGTCGCCGGCAGCTTCAGTGGACCTACCCTTCTCTGTAACACCAGCATTTGGTGATTGAATTTCAACAGGACTTTTTCTCTAAAAAGCGGTCAGGGAGAGAGATGGATTTGCCCTCAGCTTTTCTGACATGGTTATTAATAAGCACAGAAGCATTAGAAATAACCTTTTAAAGCAGAGAAATGTCTTTCTCCTCTTCGGGGTCCTTATCTTAGACTCCAAACTCTAGTTGGAGAAAGGTCAGACAGCCTGCTTTGCACTCCGGCCTTTCTGGAACTGTTGCTCAGGTGAGTTTTCAGATCTTAGATGTTAATGGGATTCCCCTGTCCTTCCTGGAGAACATGTCTCATGATCACACTGGGGGGTTATTATGTGCAACCTCATTAATATGAATGTCACTAATTGGATAGGAAGGAAGTGCTTGATAAGTAAATAAAAGTTAAAAATGTATGGGCAAGAAAATGCTATTCAAACACCATCAATTCCTTTATAAGCCAAATTTACACATTTAAACCACAAACTACCTATAAGATCATAATACCGAATCATTAAACTGGTCTCCCAGGAATATCTTCTATACTAATAAAAGGGTAATATGCTAATTAGACCGGATGACCAAATGTCCTTCCGGACAAAGCCACGGTGGCAGGGGCCGAGGCAGAGGTGGTTAGGGGCAATCAGGCAGGCAGGGGAACAGTTAGGGGCAATCAGGCTGGCAGGGGAGAGCAGTTAGGGGCATCAGGCAGGCAGGCAGAGATGGTTAGGGGTGATCAGGCAGGCAGAGGCAGTTAGGGGTGACCAGGCAAGCAGGGGAGCAGTTAGGGGCGATCAGGCAGGCACGTAGATGAGCAGTTAGGAGCCACTGGTCCTGGATTGCAAGAGGTCCCATATTGGAGAGAGTGCATGTCGGGCTGAGGGACAACCTCCCCGCCCCCGTGTACAAAATTTCATGCACAGGGCCTCTAGTTAAGACATAATTCGGTTATGTAATCCAACAGAAGGAAAGAAAACTTTCTTCTAGTAACAGCTTTGGATTCAAAATTTCCCCTAATTAACACAGGTAACACCTTGTAATCACTACCGATTAGTAATGATGAACTGAAATGTCTGTCCTCACATAATCTACTGGTTATTCCCGGGCTGGCTGATGAACTTGCCCAGGTTTATTCTTCCCTTTTCATTTCCTTAGTGCCCCTGAACTTCAGGCCACTGATTCTATGCTTTCATCTCCATCAGAGGGGTTAAAGAAAATTAAAGGCATTACATTTAAAACCAACCCCTTTGCCTGTGTTAGGAGGAAGAAAGTGGGACATGCCTGACCTGCAACAACAACAACAAAAAAAAAGTGGGAATTATTTTACTGATAAATCCCAAGGCCCTATGTTTCTCTTCCGGAGTTGGAAGTGGGTTTTATGCTCCCTCGGATCTTCTCGCCCTTCTGCCATATCAGCATATGCACATGCATCACCTTCTGTACTTTCTATGCACTTTTACTGCCTTAAGCACTTATTTCTTTCACTTTTTCATCCACAAGTGAATTTGAGGTGCCTTCCAAGGTTATAGATCTCTCTGCTGGTAAGGTGTCCAGAACAGGACACAGCATTCCAAGTCCTACAGCATTTTCTCCAGAGTCATGTAAACCAGGTTTTTTCCATTCCTGCTGCTCAGTGTAAGGTCTCTGGGTATGTATGCTGAATTATTACAGATCCTCGATGGAACTGTGTTTCTGGCCATTGGTAGTCATTTCTAGTTCTCTTCGTCTGATCATCTGTCTAATTAAACATTCATAAACCTAACCGAGGCAGCTGGTTATTATCAAAGTAAAACAGGTATGCCCAGCTGGCGTGGCTCAGTGGTTGAGTGTTGACCTATGAACCAGAAGGTCACAGTTTGATTCCTGCTCAGGGCACATGCCTGGGTTGCAGGCTCAATCCCCAGTGTGGGGTGTGCAAAAGGCAGCCAATCAATGATTCTCTTTTATCATTGATGTTTCTCTCTCTCTTCTCTCTTCCTCTCTAGAATCAATTATATATAATCTACTAATGTGAACTTGGGTTCTTCACTTATACAGTGGTTTTCATAATACTATTTCATAATAAGTGTTTACTCAATATTAGTATTGTTATAGTACCTGTACCTTATGGGGGGCCCCAAACAGCACTAAATTTATAGCAATTTCATGACATTGAGTCTTCACTTGGAATCCTCCTTAATCTCTTTTCCTGCTTTCTCTGTCTCTGCCCCCGAGGTACCCCTTTGGCATTCTTCTCCGTCATTTACCTGGATAATCCATCTACTCATGTAGCTTTACATCCCATCCAATACCTCGATGCTCTCCAATTCTACTTTCTCAGTTCGGGCCTCTTGATAGTTCCAGACACCCGGTAGACAGCTTCGCACTGTCCTCATGCTCTTCCATTTCAACATGATGCCAGACCCCAAATTCATTACTGTGGTCTCTACTTTGGGGAGGAAGGAAGGAAAATGCTTGTGCAAAAAGCAATTCAAAGACCACAATCAGATCACAATCAGCATGTGATCTCGTCTGAGCTCAGAACTAAAGGCCTGCAGAATCTTTCCCCATGTTCATAATTCAGCGTCAGCAGTACCAGCCAGCGTGGCGCTGCCCATTACCAGGAATCATAGTGCTTATTTTTTTCTTTGAACGATTCCAAAATTTATTTAATTTACTTATATTTGAAGACGTTTTCCTCCTCCATCTAAACCAGATTTAACTTTCACTTGGGATGCTGTCTTAGGAAAAGCACAGGGTGATACAACCATAGTTTTTAATCATCTTTGAAGTTTGACTAACCTGTGTATCAGCTCCAGTGGCTAATGCCCAAACAATATTTAAAAAATAAAACACACACACAGACATTTTAGGCAATAATTTTTCCCAAAGTCTCCAACATATATATATTTAGTCCTCACCCAAGGATATTTTTCCATTGATTTTTAGAGAGAGGGTAAGACAGAGAGAAATATAGATGTAAGAAAAAAAAACACATCAATTGGTTGCCTCTTGCACAAGCCCGACCAAGGCCCGGGCCAGGTAGGAGCCTGAAACCAAGGTACATGCCCTTGACCGGAATCGATCCCTAGACCCTTTGGTCCGCAGACCAATGCTCTATCCACTGAGCCAAAACCAGCTAGGGCTTCAATATTTTTAAAGTAACTATCATATCTTTTCAAGGCTTACCCATTATTGGAAGACTCTATTATTTTTATCCCTAGAGATAGTCAAGATAGGAGAGATGAGGATTTGACAGAATTACATCTGAAGATTAGGAGGACATGTCACGTCAGCAATTTAAGACTCAGTGGCTTCCCTGGCCCTTCTTCATTCACAAAGGCAAGAGATCGCATCATCCAGCGGGAGCCATCACATATTTAGAAAGTATGAAATTCTAACAGAAAGACTTTCTATCCCTTGGAGTCTGACCACTACTAGCATACGGGGATTCGCTGTAGCAATAAAAAACGTGCTCAACATCCTATGTTTAAAGAAGAAATCACTCAAGTACTGTACTTATAAAACTAGTATGAAAAGAGATTAAGACCCCTTGTTTTTTCAGGTTTCCAGAGCACACTTTGGCCAACACCTATTAACTTCCATCTCACAATAAAAACTCAAGTCAATTGCCATGTAAAGAAAATTTTGACAAGAGAACGTACAGAAGCGAAATGTCATGTCTATCACCCAGCACATTAAAATGGCCCATCGCACAACAAAGCATCCCCTCATTTAACCAGGCAGCTGGCCCTTACCTGCCTGCCACAGAGCTGCCTCAGACCCCAGAGCCTGTAAAGATGAACGTGGCCACTTATAACCTAGTCCTCTTCCTTTCACCATTTAGTGGAGAAACAAAAGGAAACAAGGTTGACGATATTTCTGGCCAGATGCTACTCTATACTATGTCATAGAAAACCTTGCAGATCTTGATTTTGGCACTTCCGCTGTGTGCTTAGACATATTTTGCTGTATTCAGCAAACCTGAGAGCTACACTCCTTAATATTTCATACATATTCCCATCTAGCTTGGCTGCAAGTCAGATCTCAATTATCTGACCGTTTTTTCTCACTTCAGTGGCACCTTTACATTCTCTTGTTTTGTTCTCTTCAAGTTTCCATGACTTTTCTTTTTCTCTGATTGTATATTCTTCAACTTTCACTTACTTGGTCTTGGACTTGATCAGCTCTGTGAGTCCCCCGGCCACAAAGGTCTGTTAGAGTAAGAAGGAACTGGGCCACGCCAGGCTGGGTGTGCAGCATTGTGGGCTCTTTCCGACATAAATCAGCAACAAAGACATGCAGGGAAACGAGTATCATGAGGGAAAACTATGCCAAGTTAAAACAAACATCTGAAAATGAGTTTGCTTTCAAAATGAATCCTGGACTCACATCTACAAAACAAAGTTAACCTCTAAAGTTTGACCGATATTCATCTGACTTTTAGGATCCCAGTTCTTTCCTGGTAGAAATGTTTCATGAGAATTTCCCCCCCCACAAAAGGAAGTGCTTGCATTTATTCATGACTGATAGGAACTCAGACCCAGAAGCGTAATGTCATGTCTATCACCCGGGTCTGAGGCAGCTCTGCAGCAGGCAGGTAAGGGCCAGCTGTCTGGTTAAATGAGGGGATGCTTTGTTGTGTGATGGGCCATTTTAAATGTGCCGGGTGATAGACATGACATTATGCTTCTGGATTGGATGTTCTTGTGATGAGTTCATGGAAAGGATTTAACAGGCCCTTACTCTAGCCAGTGATCGGCAAACTGTGGCTTGGCAAACTGTGGCTCGCGAGCCACATGTGGCTCTTTGGCCCCTTGAGTGTGGCTCTTCCACAAAATACCAACTTCTGTGCACGGACCATGAAGTTTCAGTTGCACTGTATGTGCACGCCCCCACGTGGTATTTTGTGGAAGAGCCACACTCAAAGGGTCAAAGAGCCGCATGTGGCTCGTGAGCTGCAGTTTGCCGACCATGGCTCTAGACTCCTGGAAGATGAGGACACAGTCCCAAGAATCAAAGATTCCCACACCAATGTTTGCTTTGCAGTCTATATCCAAATCACCTTTTCCCATTATTGTTTTTCTTACACATAACTCACGGATTTGGCGGCCTGAGCAGTTAGTCATCCATTCTTAACAACCCATATCTACAAGAGCATCACTCCTTTTCCGGCTGTACTGTAACATTTAAGCACAAATACTTCCACATTTTTCTAAGCAACTAAAAGGAGAGAGATGAAACTAACACACCAGGGAAATCCCAATAAGCTATCTCTATAACTCTGTATTGATGAGTATCTCTGCCAGTTCCTTTCAAATGAGATTGATTTGGGCCCTAAGGAACTCAAAGTCTTTCAAAGACTCGTGTTTCGTGTTTTTCTCATGTAGATTTTAAACCTTCTCACTGACCTGTCCCCTAAGATTTGCACACCTCCTCCTTCAATGACAAAGAAATCAACTTTCTTCAACCCCATCCTTCTCCTGCTATAGAGAGCTGGTTCCACTAGTGCTCTCCACATCGTCTAGTTCACACAGACCATCATTCTATTCATTATTTCTTAGTCTCTTACATTAGAAAAATCTTAAATCACCCCCTTAAAAATGAACTTTACATCTTTTACAACAGCGAATGAAGAAGTCTTTGTCTACAAAGGAATTAAAATAACCTTTGACCTTTCAGAAAATAACCAAAGGGACACTTTGTGTTCCTTTTCAACTAGTTCCTCTCGTACCATCACTGATATCACTCATAATCCATGTAAGAAAATGATAAGCAAAATAGATTCTTCTCCTAGAAAACTACCCATCATTTAGACCACGTCCTTCCACGTTCTCTGATTCTAGCCTTCTGTTGCCTTTGAACTATCTTATAACTCTATGTTTTAGGTAAGTGAGAGCCAAACAAAATAACTGCTGTCTACAGACATGCAAATAAATTCTGTCCTCTGGCGCTTCAGCTTACATCCCTTCCCTACCCATCAGAAAAGGCCAGCTTCAGGTCCACTTGTACATTCATTTGACATTTCTCTATTCCATATAAATTTGTGCTTCTCCTTTGAATAATTATAACAACTGCCTGGTTCTCTCATTAAAAATGACATAAAATCTTTAACACGTGTTCTTATAGCTGTAGGAGACTCATAATTTTCCCTTTTGGGGGGAAAGTTATCCTTTAACACTAAAACAGATAATTCCCAAAGCCAATACTAAGGACAATTTAAATCTCATTACAATAAATTCCAAAAAGCATATGTTATTTCTTATTGTTTTTTATTTTTCACTGCTCACAGCAATGTCTCTGCATATTACTTTAAATAAATGGCTTCGAATATCTATTCTGTGGTGTTTGGTGGGGATATATTTATTGTGCCATTTACCTAAAATGTACATGTGGGCTTCTCTATGGAAGAGAACATAATATATAAGTTCTACGGTTTAAGAAGAAGCAAAACTATGGGGTACAGATACACTAAGGAGCTGGAAGATAGTGGAAACTGTCATTTGGGGACTCGCCAATCTGCTGCATGAATTCGATTTACAGTGATTTAACAGCCTTGATGGATAAGGGTTCCTTGAGAAAACCATTCCCATTCTCAGACTTGGCAACAACCAGACTTTTTTTTAACACCATTCGTTCTTTCCACAACACACACGTTCACAGAGGACTTGCTAGTAAAACCTAAAACAGAGCTAAGAACACATTTGCTTAAAATGTGTTTGTGGAAAACAGCTAATATTATGTCATATTTCAAATAACCACAACTCTCTCAAAAGTGAACACTCTTTCTCACTCCTTTGTCCTTAATATAATTCTATTTTTAGGTTTCACACACTGAAAGTCAACAGTCTCTTTCACACCACAGTAAAAGAGTAAACAGAAAGTATTGTCTTCACAATAAAAGGACCATTTCATTTTCCCTCCTTCCTTACTTTGTAACTTAGTGCAGAATGTTTAAAGGCACTATATACACATACACAGTGAGTACCCAACCCCAACACTGTTCCAATCAATTAATCCTTTCCATGGGCCAGCAAAAGGGCGTAAAGTGCCTATTTCCCAGATATTCAGCCTAATGTTCTTTCTCTGGAAAAGTTTATAATATTTTAGGTTTAACAGAGTTTTTGAATTTATATTAAATATGTTTACAGTTCTCTAAACATTTTAATTACTTAAGCAATTGTCATTGGAATCTATTATTGGGCTTTCAGCAAATGGCTAGATTTACCCCCCACCCCCAAAACAACAACAAAATACCTCATTGGAACTAATGCTCAGTTTTTATTTTAATTTCAGTTTCCTTCCTCTGATCAATGCTTTTAATCCCAAGAACAACGGACATTTTTAACAAGTAAGAAATAAAAGAAGTTAGTCCCATTAATTTCATTATCTTGAACCTACAAATGATGAAAAGAAATGACTGATAAAATATTTCTGATGCTTGACAGCTTTGGGGAATGATCTACAGGGTCAAAATGGAATTACTACCTCGTCTGGCAGTTCGGATATTAGGACTAACCTTGTCTTTGCCAGATGGGGGACAAGAGAAATAATGGGCTCACCTTTCACCACAGCCCCTGTTAGGAAGGGGGGTGGGGGGGAACTAGATGAACTATGTGACAGGAATGGCTTTACTGATGTTACTGAATTATCATGCTCACAATAGCAATTTAACTGCCTCTACCAGGATCCACCACAAATACCACTTCTTAATTCAGTAGAATATGACTGTCATTTTGGTTCGAGAGGAGGGCATCAGAAATCCTCCAGCAACCTTTAGCCACCTACAGTGAGGGCTCCCACCTAATCTCATATCTGGAAGCACACGCGGTACTTCCTCACTATCAAGCCTATGCCGTGCCGACATCCTACTGCAGGTGACATCATGTGATCTAAATCTGTTACTTCCCGAGTCCCAGACAGTGAAAGTCCAATAGGCATGATTTGCATAGCACGGTACAAAGTCTAGAAAGTTATTTCTTTCCTTCTGTTTGTGAGATGGACCCATTTTAAAAGGCATCTCAATGTTGTCGAAGCATTAAGTGAGAAATATCTGCTAAAGTATAATTTTGTCTGTTAAAATCTGCTTTCCCTCACAAAAGCATTAACTGCTGACTGAACATGTCATTACGGTTACTATGGAGAACATTCTGGCAAAAACACTAGTAGGTGCTGAAGAGGCCTAGACACCAAGAACCTCTGTGAGAAGGGGTGTGATCATATGGAAAATGTCTGGAGTGGGACCAGGGCTGGAGGAAGAAAACAAATAGTCCCCTTGGGTGTCCTGCTAGGAAGGGAATAAGCGGTCAACTCAGTAAACTAGCCCCAAATATAGGAAAGAGCTTGAAGTCAACAAATGTTAACAAAAATCCGTGAGAGGTAAAGGCCAGGCCAATGACTCTAAACATCACCAGGCCCGGCTCCCACCTGCACACAGTCTCAGAACTGCGCGTTCACTCCGCGCAGGAATGCTTGTGGTTTCTCAAGTCCACAGCAACCCAGTCACTCGGGAAAAGCCAGAGGCGGGACGGCAAGAGGCAGCCTTCCCACTGCTCTGAGTGAGAACAGCCACTGTTTCTAAGATACGAAAGGGAATGGATGATGTCAGAACAGGTCACATGAGAACAAATAAACGTTTCCCAAAGGAAAAGATTCAAAACGTCAAGAAACAAGTGAAAATGGAACAAGCAGAGGCATGACGTTCGAAGGGTGAGAAGGAGCAAAGGTGTAAAGAAATGTGAGTGGAACAAATCTAGAGGAAAATGGAAAAAGCAATGACACCGAGGGCTTGCTCATAAGCACTGAAGGGGAAGGTGTGTCACAGCGGAAACAGCAGAACCGAGAGGGGACTCGTCACCACGCCGTGGAAAGCGTCCACAGGCCGCTCAGGAGAGCAGGTGCGGCTGCCGACCTAGAGGAGGGTCCACGGTAACTGTGGGATCTGTTCCAGACCCAACAGCCACTGGGAGGACTGTCCCCAAACCCAGTGTAAGTCCACCTTCCAGAGTATCATGGAACACAACAAAAAGGGGGGGGGGGGGGGGGGGAGATGAAAAAATGTCTACATTTATATAATCCAGGAATGTCACTAGAAAACACATTTCAAGCCCCAGGTGTTTCTTCATTTGTCCGTGAAAATTTCAGGTTTCCACGGAGGAAGTGGTGCAGTGTTGCCCAAGCCCAAGAAATAATTCACCGAATGTCCTGTCATGAGAAACCCAAGCAAATGTAAACCAAAACCACCTGAAGAGTCTTAGCTGCCCCCCAAGGAATCAGCTTTTCTCAGGTTTGTATTTTTTTTTAACTAAAGTATAGTTGGTATACAATCTTGTATGGGTTATATTAGTTTCAGGTGTACAATACAGTGATCTGACATTTTTATACCTTACGAAGTGATCACCCATCTGTCACCGTGTAAACTTATCACAATATTACTGACTCTATTCCTCCTCCCCTTTTAATTTGACAGCCCACTGCCTTTGGGACCCTGGTGTGTGGAAACTCCAAGGCTGGGTATAATTTGGAGGTAAATGCTCTCGCCTCCATCGTTCTCCACAATGATCAAAAGCAAAACAGTAAAGGAGGAGACAGAAAGCGGGGGAGACAGGAAAATGTGTACCATGATAGTTGGTTTAAAAACAAAACAAAAACAAAAAACGAAGTTCCTAAGGCTAAAATAATGGTGTCTATTTAGCTCCCTGCATTTGTATTCGGTTTAAATAAAAGAGTCACCAAGCTCAGATCAACTCCTCCATGAAAACAACAACAACAACAAAAAAGAAAAAAGAAAAATCTTGTGATCTGCACACAGTTGCTTTTAAAAATTTTCAGCGTCAGGCTTCTCCTCACTCACAGTTTCGGTTTACCAAGGAGCTGTAAGAGAAAGCAGATGTAACCTTGCACACAATGACTGCAATACACACTGTAATTCTTCTGGTGTTGCCAGCAGTAAACCTCAGGTCTGTAGGGGACCCACTTGGAATTTTGATCTGCAACAAGCAAAACCTTTTCACATTCAAAGTCCCTGTTCAGGCTTCCGCTTTCATTCCTTCTCAGTTATTCGGAAGGTAAACTTTTTCAGCTTGGAAATTGGAGCTCAAGTAGAGGGTCTCTCTCTCTCTCTCTCTCTCTCTCTCTCTCTCTCTCTCTCTCACACACACACACACACACACACACACACACACACACACGGCTCTAAGCCTTTACAGTACAGATGGCCACAGAAGGAAAATTTCCCAGCCACGCCTGAGGCGTCCCTGGGCTCTCCTGGGGGGGACCACCCACTCCAGACACGGATGAGGCATTCCTTCTGCTCCCTGCAGTGTGGGACATCAACTGAGTAGACGTTGCCAACCTTTGGCAAGTTAGGAAGAAATTATGATAGAACTCCCAGAGACTCTGGACTTCTCTCCAAGAGGAAACACCCACTTTCAAACAGCTGCAGGTTTTAGGTTTGGTGGGGTTTTTTTGTGTGTTTTTTGGTGGTTATTTTTTTAACAACTTGTGGCCAAAGGTGCTTTAATCCTCGGTGACTGATTTCTGCAGACCCTCACATTTTCAGCTTCTGCATGATCCAGTTTGCTGATGGAATTTACTAAGTTTATTCGGAGTCTTTCAAGAACTATTCAGCCAATTTGAAAAGCCTCTCTCTACATGGAATTAAAGAAGCATTTATACTTCCTCTCAAAGTTATTCACTCTAAATTCCCAATACACCAATTATTTTAGTCAGATAAATAACGTGAGGAAACAATAGTCAAAAACAGCAATAGTGTACAGAGCTATTTATAGCTTTAGGTGAATGATGCTCCATTTGGCATTAAGAAACAAAGCAAGCCCGGGCCAGCAAGGCTCTGTGGCTGTGTTGACCTATGAACCAGAGGTCACGGTTCAATTCCCAGTCAGGGCACATACCTGGTTTTGGGCTTGATCCCCAGAAGGGCGTGTGCAGGAGGCAGCCAATCAATGATTCTCTTTTATCATTGATGTTCCTATCTCTCTCCCTTCTTCTCTAAAATTTTAAAAAAAAAAGTGATAACTGATGATGATGGCAGTTATGACCTACTCAATCCAGGTCACGGGCAGAAGCATAATACCCAGATGCAGAATGCTTCCCCTATTCCATTCCACTGGTTGTAGGACACACACGCAACACCAACGAAGTGATGCATCTCAGAACTGACAGCTACCCTAGTGCTCAGTCCTGTCCCACTGCCTGTGCACACACCAACGGGGACACAAAGGCGTGTATTTCCACATTTCTTGTGTCAAAATATATCTAAATGAGTTATTACAAGTTTAAAACTATAATTCCAAATGAGAGGAAAGCATTGGGTCACTGTTCAAATGATAGTATTGTTTTCTTCCTTGGTGCTACACATTTCTAACATTCAGTGGCATTGTGGAGTCAATGGCATAGGGCCTATATGGTCCAGATACACAGTACTTGTCCATGACTGGTGATTCCCGTGCCTAACAAGCTGACTACAAAGCTTTCCCATCAGCCATCAGGGCCCCACACAATACTGGTAGAATCCCTCCCCCACTCACCAGGTCTATCCTCGCTAGCGACTATTCTTGCGGTCCTGCTGTTAGAACAAGCTGTTCACGACGCCCTGGACATTGGCTCCACCTAACCACTGTAAGCACTTTCTCGCGCTAGGACTCACTATCGTCACATTGTTCTAGAATTTGAACCTTCACTCAGCCTTCCAAGTCCATGTCAAATACCACTTTCTCTAAACAGCCTTTTCTAATCACTTCACCTAGAGGAGTTCTCATCCCAGCCCTGTGAAACACCCCAAACACAATATCTGCATAACCCATATTTAAGAATTACAAGCTGAAGCCCTGATGTCAGAATTCAGCTGAACCTAGCTTTTGTTGTTCCACGTGTTTTATTTTTTTCTTTTTAACTTGAGCCAGTAATAAGCAAACAAAACAAAAAAACAATCTCACAAAAATCCAAACTTTCAAATGTGGAGTGCCTAGCTCCTTAGACATCTGAGCTTGCAATCCTTGCCTTATCCAACTATGGGTCTGGAAGTCTCTCAGCGTTCAATCTTACGCATCTTTATAAACCTACAGTAGGTATTTCATAAATAGAGGTTGAAAGGAGTATTTTTTTAAATATTTTATTGATTTTTCACAGAGAAGAAGGGAGAGGGACAGAGAGCTAGAAACATCAATGAGAGAGATCGATCAGCTGCCTCCTGCACGCCCCCCACTGGGGACGTGCCCGCAACCAAGGCACATGCCCCTGACCGGAATCGAACCCGGGACCCTTCAGTCCGCAGGCCGACACTCTATCCACTGAGCCAAACCGGTTCAGCAAAAGGAGTATTTTTTTAAATCCATTCCAGTAACATTATAGCTTTGGGGGATGCTCTGTAAAAGCCGTTTTTTTAAAATAAATGTCTTGAATTACACTGGATTAAGTGGAAAAGTTACTATATGTAACGGAAAATGTGGTGAACTTTTGTATACTGTGCTGGTTGTTTTACATTTGCTTGTTTGTTTTGCTGTACATTCAGATTCAAGGGAGGAAACAGATTGAATATAAAGGCTTTGGGGACCTACTATAGAAAAAGCAACACTAGAATGTGCAGAAATAGAATAAACAGTCCTATAAACATGTTATAAAAAGTTCTAGAGTTTTGGCAACCAGTGGAATTGATGCTTCTTAATTCTAAATGAAATTTAACAGAAAACCAATAGCAACTCTGGAAGATGACCTAAAGAAACATTCTGTCCATCTCTAAGTTTAGGGCAGTATTGAGCACCTACTGCATACTGTGGACTCAGGACATAAAGGGGAAAAATCATGAACAACTGTGGCCTCCACCCTTGGAATTTAGTGCATATTAATCTTCCCAAAGAAACCATATAAAATCCATTAAATGGATAGCAATCCATGTGACCAAAACAAGTGTTTAAAAAATTCTAATTTCTTTGGAAGCTCTTCCTCAGAAAACAGCCCTAAATATTAAGTAGTTACCTTGGCCAAACCATTATTTACTGGGCTCTTCCTAGTCTAGTTCAAAGAGCTATAAAGCTTTTTCAGGGAGTTTAAAAATTATGGAGAAACTAGAAGGACCTCCACAATTATGCAGGGCAGTGGTTCTCTAAGAGTGGCTCACAGAGCAGCAGCAGAGCTGACCTCCCCTGGGAACTTGTTAGGAATGAAAATTCTCAGGCCCCACCCCAGACCCACTGAATCAGAAAGTCAAGAGGTAAGGGCAGCAATCTGTGTTTAAGAAACCCTGAAGATGTCTAGCCAGCATGGTTCAGTAGTTGAGTATTGATCTATGTACCAAGAAGTCACAGTATGATTCCCAGTCAGGACATATGTCTGGGTCACGGGCTCAATCCCAAGTAGGGAACGTGCAGGATGAAGCTGATCAATGATTCTCTCTCATCACTGATGTTTCTCTCTCTCTCTCCCTTTCTCTGAAATCAATAAAAATCTATTTTTTTAAAAAAAAAAAAGAAAAAAAACCCTGAAGGTGATTCTTTTATTCATATATAATATATATATATATATATATATATATATATATATATATATATATTTCCCCAGAGAGGACGGCAGAGGGAGAGGGAGAGAAAAACATCAATGATGAGAGAGAATCATTGATTGGCTGCCTCCTGCACGCCCCACACTGGGGACCGAACCCTCAACCCGGGCTTGTGCCCTGACTGGGAATCGAACCGTGATCTCCTGGTTCATAAGTTGATGCTCAACCACTGAGCCACGCTGGTTGGGCCTGAAGGTGATTCTGATACACACTCAAGTTTGAGAAGCACTGACTGAGTACAACCCCCTATATGTTGCAGAGAAGTTAAGAAGCTTTACGAGCCCTAACCGGTTTGGCTCAGTGGATAGACGTCAGCCTGCGGACTCAAGGGTCCCAGGTTCGATTCTGGTCAAGGGCATGTACCTTGGTTGCAGGCACATCCCCAGTAGGGAGTGTGCAGGAGGCAGCTGATCGATGTTTCTCTCTCATCGATGTTTCTAACTCTCTATCCCTCTCCCTTCCTCTCTGTAAAAAATCAATAAAATATATATATTTAAAAAAAAAAAAAAAAAGAAGCTTTACGAGGCCATTCAGCTCAAAAGAGACTAAGCAGGGACTAATGCATAGGTCTCCTGTTGCCCAATGAAATATCCTTCTACCATTAAAGAACATGTGTGTATTATCTGCCACTCTGTCTCAACGTAGCACTATAATTTTGAACAATGTGTAAACTTCAAAGAAAGAATGACTGGTTTGACATATTTCCATTCTCCATCCCCTCCCCTTTTTTAAAACCCGAAGCTCATTGGAGATTAAGATATTTAGGACAATTAACTAAAATTGATTGCTGACCTGAGCTTGAATCTCAATATAATATCAAAAGACGGCACATACGAGACCTTATACAATATGTTCCTTTCTTCAATCTGCCTGCTCTGTGAGGGCAGATATTTGTTTTGTTTACTTCCAAATGCCCGCATGCTGAGAACAATGCCTGGCACATAAAGGGCACTCAAAGGTCACTCCATTGGGGTCAATGAATAAATTAATTTAAACTTGACTTGTACTACCACTTAAACTTTGTGATGTCTTTTATCCAATTATATTGTAAATTATTAGAGACTCAACCTTAAGCAATTTTTGAACCCACATCACCTATTACAGTGTGAGGTTCCTTACCTGTCTAGTAACTAACACACTTTTTTTCTGTAAAGGGCCAGATCATAAATATTTAGGCTTTGTAGGATACGTGACCTCTGTTTCAACTACTCAACCCTACTCAATAGCACAAAGGCAGCCACAGACAATATGTGAATGATGGATATGGTTGTATTACAATAAAACTTTATTTACAAAAGCAGGCAGTGAGCCAGGTTGTAGCCTGTGGAACTTAGTTTGCTAATCCCTGAGCAGAGCAACAGAGCTAACGACTATTACTAGTTTTATATTTTAAAATCTAGCTAGGTTGACAGATACAAACAAAAGGCTAAAAGCAGCTTTTAAGTACAGATTTATAAAGAGTGCACATTAATATATGTGTTATTTAAAACTGACATGCCCTATGAAAATGAAAAAAAATTGTAGATATATCAATTATTTAAATATTTTACTTGTTTTCTTTAAGTTGGTCAACATAAATGTCATCTCTATAACTTTTTATTTATTTGTGTTTCAATACAGAAATATAAGCAAGGTAGACATTAAGGAAAGGCTGCCTTCTTCATTCCCCTGATCTTACAAGATGTAGGGGCAGTGGAGACAGCAGTAGAAATGATGGTGACTTGATTAAATGCAAGTTTACTCTGGCGCCTTGCAGCTAACGTTAATCCTTTCCACAGCAAGCAAAAAGTCTTTAATAACAAATAAATATATCAATTTATATTTCTTTTTTTAAAAAACAATACTTCCTTTGTGATTATAGCCACAGGAAGACAAATCTGGCCCACCAACCACACTGTGTGGTCCCATGAACCTAGGCAGCTCACATGAGCGAGGATAAATCACTTGTTTCTGTTGTTGGGGAGAGTGTCCTTTGGAAATGGGAGAGAAGAGGGAGCCAAGAGCTGAAAGTCACCCTTCTTAAGCACCACTCTATTGCCAGAATCCTGGCTATTGTTATTGGCATTCGTTTTTCCAAGAGAGAATGAATTATTTTGCTGCTGTTGACATATCAGCAGACTTAAAATTTTTCTTTAATGAGTTTTATGAACTGAGAACACATTTGTCCCTCCACCCCCTTTTTATTAAAAATAATCACTGAGAGAGTTAGTAAACGTACCCTGAACTAGGAAACAATGGTTTAATATATTCATGGCCTGGTTTAGGAAAGGGAAAGAATGCCACTCTCTCCCATTCTACACCAAGGAACAAAGAGAACCAGAGTGAGATAAAACACAGCCACAACCAGCGGGACATAGCCACAACCGGCGGGACACAGACACAACCAGCGGGACACAGCCACAACCAGCGGGACACAGCCACAACTAGCGGGACACAGACACAACCAGTGGGACACAGACACAACCAAAGGACACAGCCACAACCAAAGGACACAGCCACAACCAGCGGGACACAGCCACAACCAGCGGGACACAGCCACAACCAGCGGGACACAGCCACAACCAAAGGACACAGCCACAACCAGCGGGACACAGCCACAACCAGCGGGACACAGCCACAACCAGCGGGACACAGCCACAACCAAAGGACATAGCCACAACCAGCGGGACACAGCCACAACCAGCGGGACACAGCCACAACCAGCGGGACACAGACACAACCAGCGGGACACAGACACAAACAATGGGACACAGCTACAACCAACAGGCAGCCATACCTTTGTCCTCTGAGCCTCCTCAGCTATAAAAATGGAAACTCAGCTAGTCATTCATTCTTACCTCTTCCCACCAATCACAGCTCTGCCAAATTTTAATTAATTTTTCTTGCCTCTGTCTTCTTTGGCAGAAGCAACAAGCAAACAAATCTCTAGAGATGACTGTTGTCTAAAAGATATGAGCTGCTGAACTTCTCAGAATGCTGACAGGCTACATAAAACAATTTTTATGAAACATTTGTAAACTGTTAGGCACCTCACAAATATTAATAAATTTGATTTCACTATTTGGAGTCTTTTGCTTCCTCTAAATTGTAATATTTGAGATAGGTCATATTTTTTAGATATAAGGGTTGTTTTTTTTTTTAAAAGAAAGTTTCAGTAGGAAAACAACCTCTTAAGGATAAGTGGATTAAATATTGTCCATATCTAATAAACTGCTGTTAGCAAACCTTCAGAGGCACTAACCAAAGGACAAGCCAATTTGGACAGCTACAAAAATATGACAAAGGAATTATCTCTAGTCTGTGTGGCTGCAAAAAAATAATATCAACACATAATTCTTCCCACTTTTCCCTCTCTTTGGCCCTGCTTATCTGCCTGTCGTAACATGTCTGCTCTAAAATAGAACAGGCTTATCGGAAAAATATAAACATCTACCCGATAACACTAGGATAGCATGAAGTAAAAATGGGGAAGGGGACAGAATAACAACCGCCTGGTCCCAAAGATTTCCACATCATCACCCCTGGATCCAGTGAATGTCAGGTTATGTGGCGAAGGACATTTAAGCTTGTGTATGGAATTAAGGTTGCTAGTCAGCTGATCTTAAAATGGATTATTCTGGATCATCTAAGTGGGCTCAACATAATCACTAGAGTCCTTACAAGTACAAGAAGAGAGCCAGAGGGGGAGATGCGACCACAGAAAAAAAGGCTGTGAGGGTGGAGGAAAGGGGCCAGAGCCATTCCTTTTGAAGCCGCAAAAGGCAAGAAAATGAATTCTCTCCTCAAGCCTCCAGAAGGGAACACAGCCCAACCCACACCTTGATTTAAACCCCGAGACCTGTGTTGGAATTCTGACCTATAAAACTCTAAGATAATACATTTGTGTTGTTTTCAGCCACTACGTTTGTGTTCATTGGTTATAACAGCAAGAGAAAACTACCACATTAGACATTTCTGATATATTAATTCTTATATAATCCTGTAAGAATAGTACCATTATTATTCCCATTTCACAGATAAAAACACTGTATGACAAGAGAAGTTAATAACCTGCCCAAGGTCACAGATCTGCTAAGCTGCAGAGCCAGGATTCAAACCCAGATAAGCAGGCTCCAGTGCCCCCACCCTTAGTCAGTACTTTACACTGAGAAAGATGCAATGCTCCAGAGAATACCTTCTGGACAACCATATCCTGTGGTTAAAACGTGAAGTTTTGCGATGGAGAGTCATTCAAAGATTAAAGTCATCACGCGGTCAAAGGAAGTGAAGTAGGTTGTTACAACATTTCATCAAGAGAGGATACAGCAGAACAGGGTCATACCAGGAGATAAGAGAAAATCTAATTTAAGGCCCCACAAAATCTGTGGAAATGAACCAAGTAAAAACACCCTTGTAAGATCTGTCCAGATGAGGCAAGCTTTCTCATGTCTTCCAGACTATCAACCCCAGCCTACAAAGTTACCACAGCTCACCTTTCTGTGCCCCCCACGCCCCAGTGTCTTTTCCAGGCCCTCCTGCATCAATCCTTCTCTTCAAACTGTGGCCCAGAAGCGGACACCAGACAGACATCTGGATTGATAAAGGGGGGCTTATCAGCAAATGATTTCTTCCCGAGATAAGGATAAAGATGTCGACTCATAAAAAGGTCATCGTAGAATTTAAGATTTTATGCTTTTCCCTCAATAGTCCATTAAATAAAATAGAATATTTAATAATAAGCAAGTACAAGAATAACAACTGTCACTTTTAGAGAAAATGATGCTATTAGAATTCAAGTGACATTGGTTAGTGATTAAACAGCTTCTCGTTGGATGGCACCTCATTCATTTTATCTGAGTACCAGTTGAGTCCTTTACAAAGTGGTAAGAAGCACACACTACAAAGCCCATTGTACTAAAACGCTGAAATTACTTTTTTAAATTACACATCTTAACAGATATATTGGCTTCATCAGTTGTTGGCTTGAAAACGAAATTTTTCTTTGGCAGAAAAATCGGGGGGAGAGGGTGTATGCCAGAACATTGAGAGAAGTTATCTATTACACTACAAAATAAGCATTGTTAAAACAGCAATTGTCTGCAGTGCTTAAGAAATTTACATTTTTCTGTCACAAAGCAGCATTATTTTTTTCCAATTGGCAATTTGAATATTTACTTGTTCTTAAGTGAATAAAACATCAATTTAAGAATATAATACAGGATGATATCATCAACAGTTCATTTATAATTGCCACTTTATTAAGCTCTTAAAAAAAGAATTTTGAAATGTTTGTCTATGTAACTCTTTGAAAAAGCTAAGTTCTCCTGCCTTCGTGTATGGGGGTAGCATTAAGGCCGAAAGGCATTTTTGTGGCATGAATGTTTCACAGCAAAGATGACAATACCTGCACTGAGTTTTGTTGTCATGGGGACCATCTAGGCGAAACCATTTAAAAGCCAGAATCTCAAACTCCTTAGAACACTGCCTTCAAGTCTGGCTTCACTTACAGCTGAAAAATCAACACTATAGTAACCAATTTTGTTTTTTTTAAAGGTATAACCCATGTACTTAAAAAAAATTTTTTTTTACTTCACTCTTTGTAAAGTCTTGAATTTCCTTTCCATGAAAAATCCTGATGCCAGAGCATACTAACCTGAGGGATTCTGCTGCCTCGCCAGTAGTCATGGAAACAGAAGTACACATTGTGAGCCTGCACTAAAGCTTGTATGATAAGACCCTAACTGAGAAGTTTGGCATATGTTTTTACAGCTGCCATCTCCCTGTCGTACTTCTATCGGTATTTTACCAGTAAAAGAAATTCAGTTAACTTTATCTTTTCCTTTAAGCTTACGTGAAAATTACCATTAAAAGAAAATCAGAAAATTTGCCCAAAGGACGAAATTAAATGGTATCCGAATAATAAAAATTCAAAGTGGGGAGAAGGGAAGAGACCCTGATTCCCAATTAGTTGGGAGCATATGTCCGTCTCATTATCCGCTGAAGTATTATTGGCCTCGTCGACGAAAACTAGTCCACAGAAGAGTGACAGCCAGACTAGTACTGAGAGCCCTTTTCCTAAGAAATCAGATATCACAAAGTCCTCCACAATCTGGCCCCAAGCCACCTTATTTACACCTGTCTCCAACTACACTACTCTGTGAATTCTGCATTCCAGCCAAATCAGCCTGCTTGTCATTCCATAAATATGCCGTGTGCCCTTGTGACTCCCTCGCCATACCCACCACCCGCAGGCCCTTTGAGCCATCAGCCTACGAGGAATATATCACCTATGAAACCATGACCAATTCCACCCAGCAAAAGTACCTTCTTAATAGACACAACTAGGTTATTCATATTGCTTATTTGACATTTACTTTATGCTTCCTGGAACAGTCAGGTGTCTACCTCACCTCTTCATAATATTGACCATTTAAGGAGGGGGAATAACTCTTAATCTAATAGTTCTCCAGTAACTTGGACAACAATAATGACCATAGAAGAAATGGCAGAAAATTAAGGAATATCGATTTCAATATCTACTAATATTGAAGTATAAACCTTTAAACAGATCAAACCAAGCTGTATGAGACACACTATTAGAACAATAATTTTTAAAAAAATCATACAGATACTGAGGGTCAAGGTGAACAACTTTTGAGAAAACCACTTTGATATAATAATTCATTCATATGGGCACTTAATGGTGTCAAGAAACCCTTAAAACACTCCACAAGAACTAGAGGGTATAATTTTCTCTAAAGAACACTAAAGATACTTTTCCCCTAAAGTGTTCTCCAGACAGACAGCTTTCTAACCACACACACACACACACACACACAGAAATATGATACTTGGGCATGAAGTAATAACTGCATCTAGAAAAAAAACAAACTTTTTCAAAGTGACTACACTTTGGCAGTTTGGGACATCTACTTAGAAATTTGTACCTAAAGCCATAAGAAAATTGAGTATACAAACTTTAATGGCCCATTTTACAACAGAAAAAGTCACAGTTCTGTCAAGTCCAAAATTTCTTAATTTTTTTGGTATTTCAACTGCTTACTAGACATCTTTTCCAAGAATCTCAAATGCAGCAAGTCCAAAGTTTAAATGATCATGCATCCCATCCCCACATGTATGAAACAAAACCAAAACTGCCCCTTTGCTCATATTTCCTATTTCAATTAAAAATGCCAACTGTGGTCACTCAAACCAAAAGCCTTTAAGTCAGCCTTGACTTGTTTCCTAGCCTTAAAATCTAAGTCCAATAGTTTCAACATGGAGACAGTATAATGTAAATAGCACTTATTTAAATATAAAGGGATTCTTATCCTATATAATAAAAGCCTAATGTGCTAAGTGTCTGGTCGTCCATTCAGCCAATCAAAGTGTAATATGCTAATGATATGCTAAGGCCACTCAACCACTCACTATGACATACATACACTGACCACCAGGTGGCAAACAACTGATGGGTCGACCAGTCTATGACATGCACTGATCACCAGGGGGCAGTGACGGGAGCCTCTCCTGCCTCCGCAGCAGCACTAAGGATGTCCAACTGACGGCTTAGGCCCACTCCCCGGGGGGGGGGGGCGGGGGGGGGGGGGGAGCTATCAGTCAGACATCCCCTGAGGGCTCCCAGACTGCAAGAGGGCACAGGCTGGGCTGAAGAACCACCCCACCCCCGCAGTGCATAAATTTCATGCACCGCACCTCTAGTTAACTATAAAATCCTTAAACAATATATTAAAAAATCTCATTAAGTCTCAGTTTCTCAGTTTGCAAAAAGAGGATATCAAAGCACTCTCAATGAGTTCTATAATAAACTTATTTAAAATAAAACAAATAGGTTTTAAGATATACTAGTAGATGTGAGAGAAACAAGGATCTGTTGCCTGCCATATGCACCCAGACTGGGATGGAACCTGTAACCCAGGTAGGTATATGCTCTGACTGGAAATCGAACCCAAAAGTTTTTGGTGTATGAGAAAACACTGCAACCAACTAAGCCACCGGCCAGGGTAGAAATAACATAATTAGAGCAAAACCATTTCACTTGGTTAAATATACTATTTCCCTAACTTATTCATTTTTAAGGAATATATTAACATTTCTTTTTAAAAAATCAGCTGCAAAATACTACCTTATTTCATGGGCTGTTATGAAGTTAAAGCTCATGTTATATCATGTACATCCCTCAAACATATTCATTAAAATCCTTTCTCCTTCTGGATTATGGTCAATATCTTCCAACAATTCATCTACTCTCTCACCTCTCCAGCTCATTCTCCACCCAGAAACCTTTCATAATACGAGGGTGAGCACTACCTTTCTTAGGACACACACTTCTCAGTGTGGCCTCGAATTCTTTTCCAGAATCTTGACACACCCTTCCCACTTGAGGCCACTTGCAGTTCTGGGGGCAGCATCCACACTGCAATTGCTCACAGTCCCAGCAGCCAATTTCCCACGCTGATGAAACGTGTGCGCTTTCATGGCTCTGCCTCTGCACATATCACTCCCTAGGTCTGTAAAGCCCCTCCACACCCGTCCCTTTCTCCATCTGGCGAGCAACTCTCCTTCAAAGCCAACCCAAATGTCACGTCTCCTGTGAGGCCTTCCAGAATGAGTGCTAGTCACTCCTTCTGTGGGTCCCGTGGCACTCTGTTCTCCAATCTGCCTGGGGAGCTGCTACAAGTCGGAACAAAAGGGAAAATATGTGAATAGTGATTTATAAATTATTAACTCCTAAAGAGGTTTTCCTCCAATTCCCAGCCACTCCATACTTTCTCTTCATTATGCATGCGTGCGAGCACAATCCAAGGAAATTCTGGGAACAAAAAGCCTCAACATAATCAAATAAATTCAGAAACTATCAGATTCATCCAAATGAATCAGACTTGACCTCATTCTGAAATACCTGATGGTGTCTTGACAACTTTTAAATGTCAAAGTAGTTTCAGGGAACAGCCAAAACTTTTAAGACTCTAGTAAGTTTCCAAAATATAATTTTTAAAATTGTAACAGCCGTTTTTTTATACATGTGCAAAACTTTTAGAATTCAATGGGGAAATAAACCTTCATTTTAAAAATTAACTTTGAAATTTGGAAATAAAAACATACGCTATTTCCAGGCACTGGTCACAATAATAATAGCTACCATTCGCTGGGGGCCTCGTGCCAGGGCTCCTCAGGGCACTCCGCAGATTCCTGCATTTAAATCCTGCAGCTACCCGAGGAAGTAGGAGGCATTATTCCTATTTACAGATAAGGAAATGGGTAAAAGAGACTGAGTGAACGCAGCTAGATATCGTCTGGGAAGGACGCAAATCCAGACCCTCTGACTCCCTGGCCCGAACACACATTCTATAAACTACAACATTGCACCAAAATCTAGGCAATTAGACAACTTCTCTATGGAGCAAATAACCAAAGACTTGCTCAGACTGTCAACTTCAAAGGGGCAGCCTTCTTTAACCAGGGATATTTAACATGAGCCATTCACCTAAGATTTATACGCTAATCTCCCAGATTAGTATATAAAAGAAGCCATGAAGAGTGTTTTTATTTCCTCATACAGGTAGAAACTATAAAATTCCCTTAGAAAGATATACATATCTTTTTTTAAAATTTGATAGAACTGTAAACTCAATTTAAGGAGCATCAGTCTAAGAACAAAGAAGTCTTTTAAGCTGACGATTATGTATAATATCTCAAAAATGAACAAGAGGGGGGAAATCTTGCAGTTCATGTAAGAATTGTTGGAACAACTGAATTTGGAAATAAAGTATATAAAACACTAAACCAAGGTTGGATAAATCCATTTCTATTTTCTTCACGTCAATTAAATGAATGATTCTCATCCTGGGTGAATATGACAAATAATTTAAATTCACATTTCCCTCAAACTACTTGACACCCTTCTCTTTGTCAAGTGCTGGGCAATTGTAAATAAAGAGCACTGTGCTTTAGTATGTCTTCTGGTAACACGAGAATTCTACCTATAACAGTGACCTTGAATTTAAATACATATTTATTTTCATATACTCTGTCTTTAATAATAGGGGAGATAATTTTAAGGTGTCTTTGCTTGTTTATACTCTCTAAAACTGCATCACTAAATCACAGAAATATGCAATGGAAAGATGGTATTATAGTGTTTTTCAAATTTATGGAAACTTAGTCATAAATACTGCACACTTACCAAAATTTTCACCCTGTGATGACTCACCTGAGTTATTTGGTACTTAATTTTTCACAGTAAAAAGCTCAACAAAAGCCCTAGCTGGTTTGGCTCAGTGAATAGAGCGTCAGCCTGTGGACTGAAGGGTCCCCAGTTCAACTCCAGTCAAGGGCACATGCCCAGGTTGCGGGCTCAATCCCCAGTAGGGGGCGTGCAGGAGGCAGCCGATCAATGATTCTCTCTCATCATTGATGTTTCTATCTTTCCCTCTCCCTTCCTCTCTGAAATATATATATATATGTTTAAAAAGCTCAAGAAAAAACAGCATGCTACATTTCATGAATTACCAAATAAAGCAAGTATCAAACATAATAGAATTCTGCATATTGTTTAAATTAAACAGCTTTAAAAAATTTATTTTACTTTTACAGTTTTTTTCAATTACAGTTGACATTCAATATTATATTAGTTTCAGGAATACAGCATAGTAGTTAGACATTTAAATAATTTATGAAGTGATCCTTCCAATAAATCTAGTACCCACACGGCACCACTAAACTAGGCATAGTCTTTAAAAAATGTTAAAGAAATGTTAATACTCGGTGGGGTTTTATCAAGTCCACATCTACTTGTTGAATGACTTTTATACCACATACTACCCTTTAGGAATGCAGTGGGCTGTGCTTCACACGGGGGACTGTCCTAGGGCATAAAGACAGTAACCAAATAATCATTAAGAGTGATGAACACTACAGAGGAGGAGAAACATAGGGCACTTTTGATTTGCATAACAAACAATTTAGTCTGGTAAAAGTTTTTCTGTTGATGAGACCTATGAGGTAAGACCAAGAGTGAACAGAAGCAGGCAAAGTAGGGGGAAATAGCAATCATGAAATTTCCAGATGAAAGAAGCAGCAGACAACAGGCCCAGAGGCTGCAGGGAAAAGGAAGGGGGGTTGGCGAAGTGCTCGCCTGGCTGTGCAGTGAGCCAACCAGAGCTCCCTGCAGGGTAGAAGGACCCATTCATTCTCCCAGGGTGCTGGGAGTGCTGCTGGCCAACAGCCTTCAGCTGCTCGCCTCCTCCAGGGTTTTTCTCTGCTGAAGAACACTATCCTGCCTGCAACCCCTCCAGTCGCAGACTGGGACTATTCAACTCGGGGATAAAAGCCTGGTCCCTTAACCCAACCTGAACAGCTCGGAAAGGCTTCCTAACTCCAAAGTTTCCCTTGGGGAAAGGGGAGGAATTCTTGGGACCTCATTGCAGCGCGACTTCTCCCCTACCCAATCCCGCTTTCTTCTTCATCCTCCCTTCCCACAGGTGTTGATCTGAAGGGCATTCTTGCCCATGAAACACCCTCTCAGAATCTGTTTTCCAACCACAGGATCGTGTGTGTGTGTGTGTGTGTGTGTGTGTGTGTGTGTGTGTGTGTGTTGGAATGAGAGGCTAAAAGGTGGGCAAAGGACAGCTCACTCAGGACCCCATGCAACCTAAGGGTTTCCAATAAAGGTGTGATGAGATCACTAATTATTACAAGGCAAGTACAAGGGAATCTAAAGAGGGAACATTGGGGAAGGAGGGGGGGAGACAATAATTACCCACTACGGAATTTGTCCCCAAGCCGCAAGGCCTGGTCATCATCAAGGCAGACCTACCTGAAGCCCTTTATGGAAAGGAAGTTATCTTGAAATCCTAACACAATAGGGCTATCCTTCAGTTTATGGTGGTCATCCAACTGAGGCTGTCATATAGCTGCTGTGATGCTCAAAAGCCTTACGTTGAAAATACTAGAGGCCTAAGATAGTGTCCATTTAAAAAAAAAATCTTATATGCAACCTCAGAACCTGAATAAAATACATCCCATTCCACGTGTTACAGCAGCTATTTTCTGGTGGAAACACTAGAACAAAAAGAAAAGAAAAAGAGAAAAGAAGAACAAAGACACAAATCCTTTCATGTTACAGTAAGACTGCAATTTTAATATCTCGTGCAATGTACAAGTCACACCAGAGAAAAAGTATTGCGAATTTCCCTCTGTTGCCGTCGTTTGGTATTTTTCTACATAACTCCTCTGGGGGCTCCACTTCTTGGTTTACAAGTTACCTAGAACATGTTAGCAAATGAGCCTGAGTTCTGCCAAAGGTAATGTGTTCAATGTGACGTGTACAAATCCATTTTCAATACAGTCATACCTTCTAGCTGCATCCTACCAAGAAGAGGCAACCTTTTAATTTATTTGGATTTGTTGAATAAAGCCAACTACTCCTTAAAAAGCAAAACAAAACACCAGGAGAGCAGATGTGTCGAAGTGGAGAGCCGGAATGCAGAGCCACCGGTGGGACTGCTGTAGTCTAGGGAGAAGGGAAGGCAGCTGGCAGAGGTATGGGAAGAAACAGGTGGGGTGGGGAGTGGACACCGTGCTGCTGGGGTCACCCTTTAAGAATGAACTTGCAGTACAGAGGCAAGAGGGTGATTACAGTCTGTCTCCGGCTGCAGCACCTTCAGAATTCACCTCCACTTTATCCCGGGCCCCCTTCTCCCTGGCCGCCCCAGCTGTAGCTGAGCACAATGGCATATTAGGATTTTATCATTTCTGCTTCAAATGGGATTTCTCAGACAATTTCTGCTCCAGAGCTCCTGCTGGAGCAGCTGAGGCATTTTACATAGCATCACAGTCAGAGGCTCTCCTGGCCCAATCTTGTCCCCTCCTGGCTCCCCCTACCCCACCCCCCATTTCCATTCACAGGTGTCAATCTGAATAACGGGCTGAGTTGAGCAGGCAGGCTCCATGGCACCTTGTACCTGATGAAATGCGGAGTGTAAGAGAGGAAGGGGGGCTAAGAGTAACGCCTGGGGTTCTGGCTTGACCCCCTGAAACAGGAACTCTGAAAGGGAAAACCACCCGAGGAGGGAGAACCACGAGTTCGGTTTGGGTCAGGCTAGGAATGGAGCACGCACGAGAAATCCACTTTCATCCAGCCACCGAACGGGACAAAGAACACAGTCTGGGACACAGACTGGAATTTTGTGAAATGTCTTTCCAGCTGGACAATATTCACTGATGACCTTGACCATTATGCTTCACTATGACACTCAGTGAAGAGGTATGTGGGCTTTAGGTTCTAAAAGATACAGGTCTGAAAGACACAGCACCTATTAGTTGCAAAGTTTCCCAAAAGTGGCACAAGTGTCAACCTCCAACCATCCATGGGGGTGGCAGCCCCTCGCTGGCAGGGTGGCTGTGACGGAGCGCGGGGACTGAAACACAGCACGCACTTTAAAGAATGCTTACTTTGCATTCTTCTTCCTATCTCCGTGAACACACTTGTGAAGCACAAGCAGTACTAGCCCCTTCATTAGCCGCTACACACGCACAGGGAAGGGTTTGATGAAAAGCACTCGAGGAGGCACTGTGCCCTGTAAACCTTGGCTGGCATCGAAGGCTCTACCAGTGTGTGGCATGTCCCAGGGGAAGGTGCCTCCCCTGACCCGGCAGCTCATACAGGGAGAGTGACTATTTCCAGGAACACGAAGCAGGAAGGAGAGAACTACCCCCGACCCTGGCATCCGCACAGGTAACGACACATTCCAAGTAGAAGCTGCTACAGTCAGAAATACAGAAAATAGCCGAGGAGAGGACATAGTCTATCACATCAGAGATGACACATGTTTGGGAGAAACCGTTTCACGAATTTTTTTTTTCTTCTTTACAGTATAAAAGAAACGAAAAAGCAATTTACTTCTGCTTAAAGAGTGGATGTACCATAGCGTCATACCATTTCTCCCTGTCCCCCGTTGTCAGAAAGGCCACTGTGATTTATTTCCTGGAGAACTGAAATTTGCATGGCAACTAGGGAGGGAGTGAAAATGCATCCCATAAGCTCCACTTGACAGCTACAGAAACCCAATCTGCTTACAGATGTGGAAACACACACGGCTGACTGTTTTGGCACTCTTGCACGATATACCACATAGTACCCAGCCTTCCCCCAATATTGATTTAATATTTGCACAAAGAAAACAATTTCTTGATGTGCAAAAGGTCAAGGAATGCCCGAAGCCAATGCTGACAGCCGGCAGCAAATTCCCTTGATATAGAAGTTTTTCCTATGAAAAGGGGATCATCTGCCTCTTCACTGAGAATTTTAAAATTCACTTTTCTCAGCTAATATAAAGTTACCACCGGTTTCCTGCAAATCCAAACACAACTTTGAAACCCCAAAATTATGATGACAAAGAAATATTTCCAATTCACTTCAGCATCAAGCTAAATGAAGAAAAATGTTCCGGATTCCCCAAATCATAATCGTTCCTCTTCATCCAGTTCACGTGTACAGTAAGCAGAGGCAAAATATTTATCGAGTCCATATGGACACTTGAAAATGTTAGCAATTGTGTTTAAGACAAAAATAAATTCAACTAGGTCAGCATTTCAGGAATTTATAGCCAAAGACCACAGCGAAAACATGCCAAAAATCTCATTCTTACCAGAAAGCATTTTAAAAGTTTTCCAGAATGAACATTTATATCCTAATGGTCACAGACTCTGAAGAGTTTAATTAAACACTGGCATCTGGGTAGAAACAGTGGTAAAGTCCTTGCCAAGCTGGCACATCACAGAGAGGAGTTGTTCGCTCCCCAGTAATTGTAGATGAGCAGAGGCAGAGGGTGGCCAGTAAGTACAGCTCTGGCTACATGTTAAAAATCTTCCTCGCTTTCATCCACACACACACACACTCACTCACTCACTCACTCACTCACAATGTTTTGATACCTTCCATGCATTAGACACTGCCTCAAAGACTGGTGACTGGTCCTATTCTCAGTGGGTTAGCTCCCATCCTCAAAGACTGCTGTTCCGTGGATGGGAGTGTAGCTCACACTATCTAAGGCAGAGACCAACAGAAATCCCCTAAGAGGTAGCTACTACCTGTGATCCCATTTTACAGATGAGGAATCCAGAAGTTTCCAGTGAGCCCACTGCCCACTGTTTCACAGCTTGTAAATAGCCAAGCCAGGAGTCCAATGAGCGCAGTTCTGGATCAAGACATCATGCTCCTAAACGTTACCCTGTACTAGAGGTCACAGCGTAAAAGAAAGGCCTTCCAAGATAATCAAGGCCAGCCAGACTCACATTCACGACACCAGGCTGACAGGCCCTGCATCGACTGCAGGGGTCAATTAGCCATTTGACTTTGGCTTTAGGAGAGTCTAGGAAGTAAGTAAGCAGGTCACCAGGAGAATAGCACCCACAGCTCCATCAGCAACCAGTCACGGGAACCAGCTAGATGCCCTGGCATCGAGGGCTGAGAAGATCTGCGGGGCAAAGGCTCTTCTAGGTGAGACCTGGCTCTTCCCAACACCACCCCTGTAACATAAATATCCACCAAAATGTATGTGGACTTTGTGTCTGGGATGATTATTCTAGTTTTAAGCCAGCATGTTCTCTGAACATGAATCTAAGGATACCAGAGTAAGGAGACAGAAGAGGAATAATTTACTGTAGAATAGAATCATAAGAAATTGCACTGGCAGCAAAAGAAGGTGTTAGCTCATGTATTCACACATCAACTTGTTGATCTAGGCATCAATCACGCATGCTCCTAATCACTCAGATATACACACAACTCTCTCACACACACACACACACACACACACACACACACTCACTTACTCACTCACAATGTTTTGACACCTTCCATGCATTAGACACTGCCTCAAAGACTGGTGACTGGTCCTATTCTCAGGGTTAACAAAATTAGAAGAATTACAGATGTTAACAGTTATGCTTATTTTTGCTACATCATGATTATCTAATCTCCCTATACGTTAATGATTTATTACTTAAGAAGCTAACTGGTATTATTCAGATGTGCTGCAAAATGAATCTAAATTCTGTTTCAAAAGATTCTATTTTTAATACAAAAAGAGATCCAGTTTTTAACAGGATTTTTCTATAAATCCTTTTTCAATTCCAAAGTATGAAAACCCTTTTTTAACTATCTGGTTAGAGACTTTGGACACATCCATTATACGTTCTCAAAAAAAAATGAATGCATAAAATATAGCCAAAAATTAGCATTTTAATCATGTATATATTATTTTGCTATCGCCCCATGGACCATTCCATTTTTCTCTCAGTAAAATTCGATTGGGTTTTGAAAGGGAAAGAACAACGCTAAATTCTATTATTTTTTAAAGGCATTCGTCAACCTCCCACCCACACACATATTCTTCCTCCTGGACTCTAAAAGCTGCCAAGTTCTGGGGGGGGGGAAAAGTTTCATTTTACATAACAAAAATCTGAAGATGTGATTTTCTCTGGGGCAAACTTGCTCCTTTGTACACAAGATTAAAAGGTATTTACCATCAGTTGAGTAATCAACCCTAAGAAGCAACTGAGAACATTTTGTGGTAATAGGTGTATATTTTTAAGATGATGACAAAAAACGGTGGGGGGTGGGAGGCCAATTCCCGTTGTTCCAAAAGAAAATGCAACCAGTTAATTTCTTCTCAATGTGTAACACACACAGGATGGATAGCTATTGCACAGCCATCTCCTGATGGTGCACATGACAAGTAAGAAAGACGTCACCTGCTGAAATAAGGAAAATTTAACTATTAAAGTACTCAAAAACGTGTTATCTGAGTATCCAATGCCATGTGCAGGGTTCTGTTCTAGACGCTCCAGCACTGTGAAGATGGACTCCCCAGCTGCATGAACCGTAGGCGCAAACCACAGCCAGGGCACCCGCAAGGTGTCTGACTATACAGGTGCGGCAGAAGTAGGTTGACAGTGGTGAGTTCACGAAACACAGAGTTTGCTCTTGTATTATTTATTGTATTCGTTTCCATATAAATAAGTGTAAACCTACCTTTGCCCACCCCTCTAATAAATTCTCTAAGCTTCTGTGTTTTACATTTGAGATGAGATACTCATCTCACAGAACTGCTATACATAAGAGTGAGATAAATTATAAAACACACATAATCCAATACCGGACTTGATAGGGGTTGATTACTATTATTATTATTACTATTACTATTACTATTGAAACAGGTTAAAATATTAAGTCCACTGTGGACAGTAACAGAGTTTTATCTGGATAAAATAAACATGCTTATCATTTTTACTCTTAATTCTTCCCATTCAAGGTTGCAAAGATTTTATTTTTTTATTTATTTTTTAAATATATTTTTATTGATTTCAGAGAGGAAGGGAGAGGGAAAGAGAGATAGAAACATCAATGATGAGAGAAATCATTGATGGGCTGCCTCCTGCATGCCCCGCACTGGGGATCGAGCCCACAACCTGGGCCTGTGCCCCTGGCTGGAATCAAACCGGGGACCCCTCAGTCCAAAGGCCGACGCTCTACCCACTGAGCCAAACTGGCCAGGGCAAGATTTTATTTTTTTAATGGGAAGGGAAGAATTGGTCAAATTACTGAATGTTCAATCTATTTAAAATTCTATCACACAGGGAAGAGATTCTAATCCCTTGTGGATATGAGAATGCAGAAATGTTTTAACAATTAAATTGTATAAGTAAAAACAGCAGTAACAGTCCATATTAAAGTTGGTCCTGGCATCCCCCAATTATAAGGGCACTTTTAATGCCCAGAGTGTGCAACCACTCCCCTCAAAGTAGTTAAGAAACATCAATCAAAACAGTAACAAAGTACGTCTTCAAGAACTTGCTTCAGCGTGAAAATTTTTTTTTACTAACTTTGCCCTAAAAACGTGTTTCTGGGCAACCAAGAGCCTACAAGATGTCGCCTCAGATAGGGGCCCTGCTGACGGGATTAAGACAAGCAATTCAGGCATGTAACATGCCTGAGGCAGAAGGAAGGGCCCCTGTATTAGAAGAGGGTCCATGTGTCCACAACCTGAAAGATTCACGTGGATATGAAAAGGCAAAACAAACACAAACACATGCTGCTTAATTCCAAAAGTAGCCACTTCTGCCTTCTGTTATGAGGGCTCCACAGAACCAGCGGCGAAACGCATTTCCATTTGCTCCTCTTCCCTCTTAAAGCCTGGCCAGGGAGGGAGAACATAACTTCGCACACAAGGACCTACAGTAGATGTTCCATACTCCGAAGAAGCCCAGGTGAGGACCAGACTCAAGATCAGCGCGGACAGACAATGTGATGTTTTAAAAGGTCTGCTTTATTCGTTTGGGCGGAGCCTGGCGGAGGGGACTGCAGCAGCGTGGGGACTGGGAGGAAGCAGAAAGGGCAGGCTAAGCAATATCTCTCGCTGCCCCACACACAGAAGTCTGCCACAAACGCATGTCTTGTGTGGGTGATGTTTGCAAGAGGAAAACCCAAAAGGAAAGACGGTGTTCCTCGTCACTAATGCACACTCACTGGCACAGGAGAGGAAGTTACTGATACTCTAAGGTAGAAGTGACTGGGTGAAAGTCTCTCAAAACCCACTCCCACCAAATTACTACAGAGCACTCTGGATTCCCACTGAAAATGGGGAGGGATGTGAGTAAACTGTATGTCAAAGGAAGGGCAGGTCATTCAGCTTACACCTGCTTCAGACAGACAGACAGACAGACAGACAGACAGCCAGGACAGGCAAAGGGAGCCTCAGTGACTTACCTGCCGTCCTCCCCTGAACCTCTTCAGGAAGTGAGGCCAAACCCCAGGATGAGTTAACTGGAGGTGTGTTGTCTGCTTCATCAGGTCATAGGCAGCCATGGCTTTGGCAGACCCATCTGGAGACGGCAAGCCTGTAAGCCAAAGCCTACACATCCTGAAGTTGCCAACCGACCCTGCCTCTGCAGCAACCAGTTCAAGGAGATGCGGACAGGGAAGGAGGGCTGAGCATTATAAATGGCCACTTGGTCAGAGTCAAAGGCCAAGGATAGGGGGAATGGCTGGGAGGGTGGTGCACACTCCCTGTCACTCCAGAGGATCCTGTGTATAGCTTTGGGCTGGCACTGGTCACAACTTTTGATGTTACAGAACTGAAAGGTGACCTCAATGTTCTCTAGAGTAGCATAGGTAGCCACAGAGATGGTCAGATCAATTCTAACTAGTATTTAAGCTGCAGAGATGGTCAGATCAATTCTAACTAGTATTTAAGTATTAAGCCTATCTAATCATTCCATTGAATTTCTATAAGAAATATCCCCCCTCCCTCCCCCCCCGCCAAGGAGCCATGAGATTATATAATGACTTCAGATTGTGTAACGAGGAAGTTCTGAAGTTCTTGGATTATGCAACATCTAGGAACCATGGATGCATTTATTTTCTTTCGACCTATGATGTAATTCTCACTGGAAAACATGCATAAGTTATGAGGTGTCCGCACATGTAACATTTTAAAACTGGCTGGCAAAAGCGCTGATCGGATATTACATAAGTCATTCTTCCATACATGAAAAGTCAGTTACTAACGGGGTTTAGCTTGGCTACTCAGCTTTAAAATCACACGGAATTTAGTAAATTAGAGTCATATTGACACTAACTGTTGCCATCTTACTTGGTTTTCACTCATTAACAAGTTCCTTTTTGCTTGTTTAAAGAATCCAAGTTAATTTTGCTAAACAATCCTAAAGATCTTGAGAATTACTAAATTGTGCAACTAATTATGTATCAGTAACTGAAAAACCAAGTCATAAATTGGACCTCATCACAATCCATACCATTCCACTCCCAAGACTTTCCCTAACTTATTTCCTCCCACAACTACAGCCTCCTACTAGTGCAGCTCCTGGATGCCCTCAACCCTACAAGGTCTCTCACTAGGTCAGCAGATGCCGACCAGTGGTCCGCGGACCACGGTGGTCCGTGAGGTCCGAAAGGTTGGAAACCGCTGCTCGAGGTTATTATGACATCCAGCTCCCTGCCCTTTCTCTGGCTTCCCTGCTGGCTTCAATTTTCCCTGTGGCATCACACCCCAAGGTCAACCCTTTCACCACCCTCGCGGCTCACACCCTGTCATCCTCACTCCTCTGGCTTCCTGCCACACTCGTCTCACCACCCTCCACCATAGGTAAGCCCCTGTATTCTCTACTCTGAGTGACCAAAGAATTGGAAAGAGGCATATAACTGTCCCCAGACATTGCACTAGAAATTCCTACTACACAGTCTCAGCTGGATACTAATGTGGTTTGGCAAGTCTTTTATTCATCTCTATTGCATTTTCCATAAGCAACGGTCCTGAATCTTTCCCAGTTTCTTCAAGTCTCCAAACCATCCCCCTGGAGCCCTAGGAGCTGACTTCATCTCCAAATAGACTAGATAGAAGAAATTTACACTCAATTTTATCCCCTTTATCTTAAATCTATCATAACCTCTAATCTTCTCTCCTTTTCACCAAACTCGGGAAAATGTGTTCAAACCAGTTCTAAACATTTACTACAAGCCAAGAATTCTACTGGGCATGTTGCTGCCTCTTTCCTGATCATCGTGTTCTAGATTATCTTACTCTCTCAAAGGTCACTAATATGGTCGTTACTTTTACTTTTCTGTATGTGATGTTTTCCATAGTAGAGGCGAATATTTTCTGATTTAAGAAATACATGTTCCTTATAAGATTTCAAGTTTTATTAATGTATTCCTTAATTCATATGATTGATGAGAACATTATAAAGTGATAGTATGTATGAATTCTCTAAAATTTATTAAATGGTGAAAAAAACAATTCAAACCTTAAACTCATTTCAACAGAACTAAGAATCTCTAATAGATTTGGGAAGGGGGAAAAAATCAGTAAACACTATTCCTTCCCTTCTAGAATAAGGTTCGGCATAGAACACAGGGCTAAGGAAAGCCAGGGTTTCATTTCCTAAGAGAATGTAATGGACAGGACCACCCCTGTGCGGGCATCTTTTCAGTCAAGCATCAGTTCCAAATGCGGGAAGAAGGCAGGTATGATTGCTCATGGAAACCGGATGCATTCTTTGCTTCCTTTATTATAAGCAATTTTCTTGCCATTTGTCTATAAAACTCCATCAAGTGCTCACTTTTAAAATATTTGGATGCTAATGTGATCGTGAGGAAAAGTGGGAAAAGGATGAAATTTGAATGCTTATAACCGTCAAATAAATATTTCTGAATCCCCACGGAGCACACTTAACATGTTGTTAAGTACCAGAAATATTTTCCTAACTTGGCTCAAGTCACTAACCATGACTTTCCGTAGAGTACAAGTCGACAGAAATGATCCCATGGCTGGGTCCTTTCCCCTGTGCTCGGTCATCAATGCTCCCTAACCGGGCAAGAATCACATCACAGCGGCCAATGGCCTGGGAGTCCTAAAGCACCTGGCGGATACCCAGGTGAGGCGCTCGGGGCTCCTGCCCTGCTCATCTGCTGACATTCTTTTTCCAGAGCTGCTAAAAGCATGGGTTCCCAGACCCTTTCTCACTTCTTGTTTCTCCCCATAGTGTATATTTTTCTCTTTGTTGACAACAATCTAATGTGCCTGGAAACTGCTTCGAGTGCCTATGTTCCACTTGGGATCATTTTAATGCTTTTGCAGATGGTCTGGAGCATTTTTTTTTTCTCAAAATGAGCCACAAACTCTAAATCATTTTGCCATATTTCTTTACTGATATATAAATACATTTGAGGTGACTGTAGTCATTTTTCCACCAAACAACCGTGTTGTTAATTAATGACTGGGAAAGACTGCCAAGTCCATTTTTCCACGGCACGGTGATTGTCCCAATCATCCAGGAGACCCCTCTGAGTCTGGGTTCCCCCAAAAAAGACACCGAGAGAATGAATAACGTGGGTTAGTGTGTGTTACCTGAGGTAGTTCATTCGGGAGGCAATCCCAGGGATTACAGTTAGGGAGGGAGGGAAATATGACTGAGGAGAGAGGAACGCCAGTAAAGGGAGTGGCACGGAACAATCACTGCTGGGGCTCAACCCCCCGGGAGCAGTCTGAGGAGACATCAATAACGTGCCTTAGAATTGTCCCCCAGAGAGCAGGGGAAACCGGACACTTGTTTCCTGACTCGTCCGTCACTGGTTGAAGGCTGTCCCTGGAGAGTTCACTGTTGGCACCGTCACCAACACTTCTAGGCTGCTCTGCACCAGCGGAGTGAGGAGTAGGCTCCCACAGTGTTGGACACAGTGCTGGACACGGTGCCCCGGAAGAGAAGGTCAGCGACCCAGGACTTGAGGGGGAAGCTGCCATGGTGCGTGGAAATGCCCACCGCAGGAAAACTCAGAGGCAGGCCAAGAGCCTACCAACAGTAGCTGCCACAGAAACCAGCGACCCCATTCCTTGCTATGGTCAAGCCACGGTGTTCTGCTGATTCACCTTTTAAAAAGTCTCCTTGATCCCACTGTCATCAAATATGACTTACTTCACCCACCTTCCGGTCTTTCACATCTTCCCACAACAGCTATCAATTCTCTCCCACGAACACCTCCTACCCAAGGCTTTCTGCTGTCTGCAGGATGGATGAGGTTCTCACGAGGTCATGGCCTTCACTACTCTGCCTACCTGGCTGGCCCTGTTGGCCACCAGCTCCCTCCTTTCACAGCTTCCTCTTCCTCCAGCGCACAACGGGCCTTCTCACCTAGGAGCCTTTCCCATACAAAATGCCCCACTCCTCCCCACCGCCTTTAGATCTACACCAGGAGCTACCAACCCCTAAAAAAATATTTTCCTTGGCTGTAGCTTGCACTGCTCTCCTGCTCCTAGTGAACTATTCAAGCCCTGACAGCAAACAATGCCAGTTTTTTAAATTTGTTTAACCCTTTGTACGCCATACGTGTCTATAGACGCAAGCGGTGGATTTTTTAAATTAAATCCAAAATATCATGGCATATGGGGATGGTTTCTGTTTTGGACGCGTGACAGTTAACTGGTTAAAGACCATGTGAGGCAGGAAAACCCTGACCAAACTCTAAGTGTGCAAGAGGCAGAGACTGAGATCAATGCTTCTTCCTTAGGTTCTGCCAAATCTCAATATAGTGCCCACTCGCCAAAGACCACCAGGAGCTTATCTTTAGTAAATGAAACGAGCTTTCTTTAGTTTGCTCCAGCAGGAGAAATAGGACATCAAAGGAGCTGGGGCGTCTCAAGAGAAAACAGAAAGCTTATTATAGAATTTGGGTTTGTTCTGGGTGATTCCACGGAGGGCTTAAGAAAGCAGAGACCACCTCTGGGTGGGAAGCTGCCAGGAAGCGCAGGAAAATAAATGAATGTGTATCTCGGCAAACTGGATCTAGAAGGCAGAGGATGGCAGCAGAGCTGGAGTCACGGTTGGCAAGGCAGCAGCGATCACTCCCGTCAGTCATGAGGGGGCAGTTTAATTACTTGTGAGGTTGTAGAGTGTCCTTGTCTCAGCGCGCCCTCAGACACACTCAGGAGAGGCCTTGTCTGATCGCTGACATTCTGTGAGATGTATTTTTGTTCCATCGGGAACACTGCGGCCTAGCTACCAGGGCCATTTTTCACTTTCTTCAGAGTTAATCAAAAGATACCGGAATGACTTAAATCATTGTTGACTTCATCTCATTTATTCTAAACCTAAATGAGAATGTGAGTTTTAACTCATAATTTATAAGTCCACCTTCTTGGCAGGCACTGTCCCCACAGAAAGGAATAAGATGGGTTGGTCTTTGACCCGGGTCCATGAGCTCACAGTCCAGAAAGAAAGGGAAATGTCTAGACTTAAACTACACAAGTGTGAAAAGCGCCAAAATGTGTGTGTAAGGCACTGAGCTAGTGCAGGGCACAGGGCATTAAACTCCATCTGCAGGTGGGTGAGGCTTCCCAGACATGTCACCTGAGATGGATTTGGAAGGATGACCAGGAGTCAACCAGCTGGAAAATCAAAGGAGGTAGATGCCCTTCTGCAGCAGATAGGGCTTAGGTAAAGGTATGAAATGGCATAATGCATCGGGAACAGAGCACAGTCAATGTTGCTCAAACAAATGTTATTTGACGCTAAAAATATTTTACCATGACATTTAATGATTTTTTGCACCTAGACAATATACACAGAGTGGCCAGATTATTATGACCACCTGAAGTTTGTAGGAAAATTAGCCATACACTGCATCGTATGGGATATGGAAGCCGAAGGCCTGTTTGAACACCTTTGCTATCTGCAATTACCAAGATAAAACATCTCCAATTCGCACAGGAACACAAGGATTGGACAGTCCGAGCATTGGAAAAAAGTCAAGTAGTCCGATGAATCACGTTTCCAGTTGCATCATGCAGATGGCAGAGTGAGAATTTGGCGGAAACAGCATGAAAGCATGCACCCCACATGCATGAGTACAACCCTTCAAGCTGGTGGGGGCAGTGTTATGGTTTGGGGCATGTTTTCCTGGCATGATGTCGAACAACATCTGAATAGCACAACATACCTACGTATCATTACTGATCAAGTTCATCCTATCATGTTGATGGCGTATCCCAATGGAGATGGCTTCTTCCAACAAGACAATGCGCCATGCCACGGTGCTCGTATTGTGCAGGAGTGGTTTCAAGAACATGAGGGAGACTTTACCTTACTTAGGTGGCCCCACAATCACCAGATCTCAATCCAATTGAGCATTTGTGGGACAAAGTTAAAAGAGCCATCAGGCAGCTGGTTCCACAACCATCAAATCTCACAGAACTGGACAGTGCTATTCATCAGGCATGGTGTCAGATTCCTCGCATCACCTTTCAACATCTCGTGGAGTCAATGCCAAGAAGAATCGCCACAGTATTGAAGGCAAAAGGTGGCCCAACGAAGTACTGGTGGGGTGGTCATAATAATCTGGCCACTTAGTGTAGATATTACATTTCCCAAGTGTGAAAAGACAGTGTTATGTAACTTGCTTATGATTTAAAAACCTATTAGGCATTGGCAGAAGGAGAAACATTAACCCAAAAGGATTAGATAACAATATCCCCATTTGATGGTTAAAGCAAAAGAAAGAAGGACATATTGTTTCATCTCAAATATGTACATCTTTGTTGGCTGAAAGTCCTCCTTCCTTTCTTCTCCCTCACTTTCTGAATTCACACTCCCCCAATCTAAGTGAAATAAATCAGGACTCACTGCTGCTGTGTTGGACTTGAGAAGGAGTGGACCACACAGAGAAAGCAAAGGGGCACTTCCAAACTAGAGCAACACAAAAGCGGTTTCGTCCTGTGAAGTAAACTGAGTGTTGAAGAGGAAATAAATTATACCAAAAACTAAATACTCTCATTTATGAATCCCACCCTAGAAATGGAGACGGAATAGAAATGAAATGCAAGTCAATCCAAAATCACGTATTTCAGCGTCCTTCCCTTGAATATAAGGGACTGGAAAATAATTCAGAAACATTTTCCAATAAAATACAAAACCAAAGCCCAATATAGGAAAACAAAGCCAAACAATTTACTGGGTCTTGTTTCTGTTACCCAAAGAAAACTTAAAAATTCAATGACTCTTATATCAAATTGCAAGTATCTGTCATGCCTAACCACACACATATACATATACATATATATCCTTACACATGTGTGCATGTAAAATTTCCATGCTATTCATATTCAAGTTCTAATCTTTACACCATTTACTTTGGAAATCCAATGTCTTAAAAGTTAATGCATACTTTTCTACATTCAAAAATTAATACATCATTACTATTTAAGGTCGATTCATTTTTTTTCTAGTTTGAGGAAAATGATCCATATATTACTTGTAAATAAATAGTAATGGTAAGAAATGAGCTATTTGGACAATACAATTAGAGAGAAGCATAATCTTAAACTTTTGAACAGGAAAAAAGAAAATTTAAATGTCTTTATTTCATTAGAAAAATGATGACCAACTCACTAGAACAGGGAAAGAACACAAACCAACAAAAAGGATGGACAGACAATTCACAGAATAATACAAATAAGTGTTCCAGAGATAGAGGAAAATGCTCAGTTTTTTATTAATTAAGGCAATATATGAGACAACATATCTTTCACTATTCAGACTGACCGAGGAGGGAATAGCACAATTGTTGGCGAAGATGTGGTAAGAGCCATTCCCTTTCCAGAAGCCGCTAGGAATTCAACTGTCATTTGAGAAGAGAAGGCGGCAATCCCAAAAAATATTAAAGTTGTTCATTACCTGCCACCTAAGAATTCTAATTGTTTTTATGCAACAGGAAAGATTGTGCAAGTGGACAAATTCAAAATTCATTGTAGAAAAAAATAGAACCTAATCCAATGTCCAAGAAACAGATTTGTTAAAATATGATATATTTATATCCTACAAACACACAATGGCATTTCGTACAGCTACAAAAAGAATAGCTTTTTATTTATATGCTCATATGGCAGATGTCTTCTCATTTTTTAAGTGGAAAAATCTAATTGCAGAAATGTGTGTATATAAAAAAGCAATACATAACTATTTGCATACACCAAACGGCTAAAAACATACACATGCTATTTTCTCATTTTATTTTTAGTTCAGGCAGGACTCATTTTCCTTTAAGAGTAATTTCTGGCAACAAGATGCAAAGAGAATGCAACTCCTCATTCCTAAAATCTCTCTAATATCTTTTGATTAAAATGTCTGCTAGTACCAAGGTTTGTATAAAAATGTTATAAGCCACAAACCATGTTCTAATGGCAGAAAAACCACATTTGAAAAAATGAAGATGCCATTTACGTTGTTTTGCTCAACTAATGAGAAATGCCTCAGCAAGGTTTGCAACTGCAAAAAAAATAATTTAATTGCTACTGATAGGCCTGACAGATGTCACCTCATTCTGTCCAGCAATGCCGTGAGCGTGGCAGGGCAGAGAAAAATTGGTGACAGGCCACACATGGTTTGGGAAACCATCAAAATTTGTTACCCATCTCCAGAGCAAGATGGGAGTGTACCGCATCTTGGTGGTGTTCAAATATGATCACAGTTCTTAGAACCTGTCAATTACACATTCCAGAAAAGAGACAGGCTTCAGGATCCAGAGGGCAGGTGGTCTGCCCCCAGTAAAGGCTGTGATTCTAAATCTTTTTCCTACACAACACACTTGAGTGATTATATATTCCCATCTGTATTAGTGGCTCCATGATAACCATGACTAAGTTGAGTTGAGGGATCAGACAATCTACAAATATTTACTGAGTGCCAGCAATATACGAGTGATAGTACTGGAGATACAGTGATGAACAAAAGGCATGTGCTTGTTCCTCTTTGGGAAGTGACCACCCAGAACAATGTTCTCTGACCTTTCTCTGTCACCTGTTTGACATCATGACCTACTAATGTATGTGTGTGCCTATATACGACACTCGTAAGTCAAGGCCCCACTGTATCAGCGGTTCTCAACCTGTGGGTCGAGACCCCTTTGGGGGTCGAACGACCCTTTCATAAGGGTCGCCTAAGACCATTGGAAAACACGTATATAATTACATATTGTTTTGTGATTAATCACTATGCTTTAATTATGTTCAATTTGTAACAATGAAATTGGGGGTCACCACAACATGAGGAACTGTATTAAAGGGTCGGGGTCGCGGCATTAGAAAGGTTGAGAACAACTGCTATATATGTTTGTATACATACACATAACAGTGACATACATGACTGCAAGTTTCACAATATTCTTACACTGTTTTCTAATTCAGCTGTATTTTTAAAATATATTTATGTTTTTGTTAGAATGTTACAGAGGGGTCTATGGTGATTTTTTCTTTTAACATTTCGAGAGAGAGAGGAAAGGAGAGGGAGCGAGAGAAACATCAATGAGAGAGTGGAACATCGATCAGTTGTCTCCCAAGTGCCCCCCTACCAGGGATCGAGCCCACAACCCAGGCATGTGCCCTGACCAGGAATCAAAACAGCAACCCTTTGGTGCATGGACAATGCCCAACCAATCAAGCCACACCGGTCAGGGCCAGCTGTGTTTTTTTACATGCTGGTGTGACCACCTAAGTTAATTTTTGATACACTAATGGGTCACAATCCCCCACTGGAAGCACGGTGGTCCAGTGTACCGTGCCATGCCTCTTCTCTGCCTTCTGCTGTCTGAGCAGTACCACATTACAGACCTCAACTAGTCCAACAAGAATACCCAACCAAAGTATGAGGATAGTAAAACATTCTCCCCTGAAAACAATTAAATGAACAGTCTACCGTTTTTCTCATGCTAAGGTTTTCTATTAGATGATTCTTATTCTGATGGAATGCAACCAAAATTAGTAAAACCTCATGGAATTTTGATGATTCTCTTGTTTATTCTAGGAGGAAGAGAATGGCCAAACTTGGTGCCAAATTGCCTCCAAACCAGGATACATCCAGCAATCCAGTCAACACCTTTCATTCCTGTTAGCCTCAGGCACCCTAATGTCAAACAGGAAACACTGGCAGGGAGCAGTTCTACCACTTAGTTCAACTCTGCAGGACAACTCCCTCACAGAACAAAACAGTAAAGCTTCATGAATGCTGACCTCGTTTATTTGGAATTTGGCGTAAAAACTTTAAACAATTTTTACCCACAATTACCTTTGCCAGCCTAAGAAGAAAAAGATTGATGAGCAAATTAAGAGCCAAAAGACGACTGCAAGAAAAAATGTTTACCTTATTTAAGAGAACAAACTCTTCTAGCATTATGGATCACAATCATACCAGCTTAATAAATTCTCATGACAAATCACTTTTATCTATTTGTTAAAGCAGGTCTGGAAGGACTTTCATTTGGCAATATAGTCAAACTTGTTCAAAATGCTATTTGCACTTTAATGAACCTGAGTTTATTTTAAAATAGGCTGTGATTCACAATAGCATATTCAAAATTTTAATGAGTGCCTGAAGTTATCCTATGTAAGGTTTACACTATTAAACACCTTATAAATACTGGTCTGAGGAGCACAAAGCTCAGTTTTTTCCACGTAAAGCAGAATGTTCTAGTATTCTGACTCCAAGAGTTAGAAACAGTTTTACTTACTTTTACTCAAAATAAACGTGGGTTTTACAGAAGAAATACCATGCATTGCTTTATTTTTCTTAATTATGACCTCCAATAAACAATCCTGGAGTTGCCTATTTAAATGTCCGTTATATTTTTTTTTAATAGAAATTTATTTTCCCACAATTCTGGAGCCTCAAAGTTCAGGATCAAGGGGTTGGCAAGGTTGGTTTCTTCTGTGGCCTCTCTCCTTAGCTTGCTGATGGCCATGTTCTATTTCTTTTTTTTCTTTAGAAACATCGATGAGAGAGAAACATCGATCAGCTGCCTCCTGCACATCTCCTACTGGGGATGTGCCCGCAACCCAGGTACATGCCCTTGACCGGAATCGAACCCGGGACCTTTCGGTCCGCAGGCTGACACTTGATCCACTGAGCCAAATCGGTTTCGGCTAAATGTCCGTTATATTGAGTCTTAATTTCTTAGTTCTTTGTGGCTCTAATGAAGATTCAACCTTCCCATAATTTCAAATACTCAAGAATTAAAAAAAAAATTCTATAGCCTCCGAGTTTATTTATATATATATGTGTATATATATATATATATGAATGACAAGCTTTACCCCAAAATGTCCTGCTTACTAAATGAAAATGTTTCTATTCCAGTTTTCACCATATTCTATATGGTTCAAGGGGAATGGAGCGGGAGGAAAGAAAGGGGTGAGAAGGATGGTGAAGGAGAATGGAGGGTAGAGAAAGGAAGCAAACACTGGATAGTCTTTTACCCAAAATTCTATCCCGCACAGGCACAGAACAATGAGGTTGTGATCCCTCTGAACTTATCCACATTAACTGATTACAAAGATGACAAACTTAAAATGAACCCGTAAAAGTGCGGTTCTTTGAAAACCAACGTGGAAGTCATCCACAAGTGGCTGCTGAAGGACTTCACCTATTTTCAACAGCAGTCATCAGCCACTGCCTTTGAACACATGGCCTCCTTCCTTAATGACTATATCGCACTTCCATGTCAAATGGTGAGATTTTTGTTTCCCAAACTCAGCTTAACTGTAAGAACCACCAGAGGAACTTGTTAATTACAGGGCTTCCCAGTTCCACCGCAGATCTACGGAACCTGAAGAACCTCAATTTTCTGATGGCAAATTCAGGCGGTTGGCTTTCTGCCTTTCTGCCAGGCAGCATTCTATCAGCACTTCAACCAAAGGAGCCATACAGCTGCTCAAACACCACTCTGATAAAGGATTGATGGCTTAAAAAACAAAGTTTGGACAAGTCTACTGGAAAGTCACTTCAAAAGCATAGGCCCAAATTCCAATAAGGTAAAACAGGGGGCAGACTGTGGTAACAGTAGCCATGAAAAATGTTTGTCTAGGCTCAAATATTCCACCAATAAGCATCATAAATCTAGAAAGTAAAACACAGCACAAACCCATGGCGGTGTGGTCTCTCCAGCAGTCTGGGGATTATCTGTATACTCCAAGTCTTCACATCACCCTGGGATGTAAAATTTAATAATCATCCAAAACATGGAACGAGTCCACAGATACATTTATATTCTTTGGTCTCTTGAATAGTAAGAGTTTGGAAAGAAAGGGCTTGAAAAATAAAGACCAACAACTCCATCCTCTACAACATTCAGAGGCAGACAGTCACATCAGATGAAAGAGCAAATAATTACCTTCTAAGTGCCTCCTGCCATGTTCATTTCCCTCTTATTCAATGCAAATTATATCTTTGAGTTGAAACATTTTTAAAATAATATAGGAATATATATAACAGGGATGTCAGCCAAGAACTGACTCAGCAGCTGTGTGTTTAAATAATAAGAGCAACTCAAGTAAATTCTGAATGGTCAGTCCCTCTGAGGAAAACTCTTGACATTTTCTCTCTTCCTCGAGCTCAATCTCTTTCTTTTGGCATATTCTTCTCATCACAGAGTATTTTGTGCGTTCATAGCACTTCATAAATAATAAAAAAATATAATGTGGTCTTTAGACATAGGCCTGAGGAGATCAATTCTTAGAAACAATTCCAAAAGTTAACATTAATCATGTGGAAATGACACTAAATGCCCTCAAATGTACTGCTAAAATAGTCTTATTTCCGAAGCAAAACATATAATCAAAATGTGGAAGATTCTAAATGTGGCCATTCTAAATGGGGTGTGTCAATACTAGAAACTAATCTAAAACATTAACCTAACCTATTCATCTCCATCTTATCTAAAATCTCCAAACCTGTCACCAACATTTTGAATAAAAAATTTAATCAAGTCTCAGTTTCCAATGATAGTGAGGGGGAAAGCAAGAGAATAAACCTTTCAAAGTTGTCCAGAATTGCTTTAACATTCATGTTTCCTCGGGGGTTTTCTTTAGGCACTGAGCAGATTATACTTTTATTAGGATAGTAATAAAGCTCATTTCATTCGTTAAATAAAAATACCTAATAGAAAGCCAGAATCCAGCTGATGTTCAAATCCCAAGTTGCTCAAGTGATGCAGAAGGCCAGGGATTTTTAAGTGGCTGCAAACAACCAAATAAGTAGATAATGATGACAGTTTCTTCTTCTGCACAATGGAAATAAAACATCTCAACACACTGAAGATGAACTAAGAATATATCCTGTAGTCCTTGGCAAATTCAAGGTTTATGCAAAGTTATGGAATTATGCTGGGATATTCGCCCTGTCTTCTTATGACTATTTAACACATCAGCCTCTCATTTCTTGCCACCATGACCACCAATAAGAACGTAACAAGATCAGAGTTTCTGTAGAATTCCAGTCCACTGAAGTCCAGCTAACAACACTCATAACAACTGCAACATAGTTGGCATTCCTTGAGATGAGTAACTCTAATAAAATTAGTTTAAAAGAAGGCAATTGGACTAAAATAAGAAAGGAGACTGGGAAGTGCTGCAGCGTCTAGCACCAGTTAGCAATAAGAGTCATAGGGAGAAAGGGCAACAAATACAAAACTGAACAACAACAAAAGCTAGACCACGAGGATAATGCTCAGCTCGCATTATCCTTTGATGGTGTTTTCCATTATCTCCTAATGACTACTTGCGTCTCTTAATAAAGTACGCACAACAAAGTTTACTGAGAGTAAGGCTATACTTTAAAAAGAAAAACTAACCATAAAAATATATGCTGGCAGGTCACTTGAAAATACTATGTGATCTTGAAAGAAAACGAAGGGTGCCCAGACTTTCATTTCTGACCATCCATGAAGCAGAGGCCAGGCAAGGGAAATGCTCAGCCTAGAAGAGAAATCTAGGGAGATTTTCACTCTAATAGGAGAAGAGGAGAAGAATCAGTGGAGAAGGAAAATCGAAGGTTCGTATCACATTAGAAGGGAAAAATATTCAATATTAAATCTGTGTGGTTCATAAACAAGACCTCTAGTTAAACAAGAAGACTACCATGTACATATATTTTGAGAGTTTATATACTGAAAATACGTTATTACTCGTGGAGAGTTACTATGATTCATAGCCATCAAATGAGCAGGCACCCTTGAAACGTAGGTTGCTATTAGTACCTTCCATTATAAGAAAATGCTTAAAAATATTTTTTCTGTTGTTGGATAAAAGGCTGTACCTTATTTTTCAATTATGATAAACCTTCCAAACTACTGCTACTTGACAAATATTTGGGGGTAAACATGATAAAGATAAAGGGTGATTTTCTCCATAGCCAACTTGTAGGGATTCCAAGTTGCTATCAAACTACCAATTTCCCCGTCTCTCACAATTTACCTTTCTTGGATTTGGCTCCGATCTTCAGCTTTGACGGCCAAGCAATCTGTGTATTTGTTTCCTCCATGATCTGCAACAAAAATTAAGAGAAATACTGATTTAATTAAGAACCAGTGTTTACAGATAAGATTTTCTAATAAAGAAAGATCATTTTCAAGTCTTTAGGCTCATGTGGATACAACAAAATGATCTCATTTTAAAGCAATGCCAAAAAAAAAAGAACTTGGGGGGGAGGGGGGGAAGAGATGCATTTTATAAGCTTTTTATCTATCAGAAGTATTCAAGTATATTTTGTTACTCCCAGTGTTTCTCTCCATGATGCCCCAGGATGTTAATATAAAGACAACAAGACCAAAAAGTACATGAACAAGCAATTAACCCAACTTGTTGCCAGAACGGTCAGAAATGCTTGTGCTGAATAAAATTCCCCAAAACAATTGCCAATGGATTGCAACACATCAAACATAATCCTCGTAATACAAAACTATGTGGTTCTAAATGAAGATTTTTTTGGGGGGGGGCGGGGCGGGGGGAGAGGGAATAAATAACTTTCTCTGAGCACATTGGTATTTCATTAAAACTGATGAAAAGCCTCTAAACATGATATCACAGCGTAAGGCTACATTCCCATCATCCTTTGCCTGGTCTAAAATGGCATATGTGCCACAGTTCTTTCTCACTTACTTGCAGCCAACACTGGCCAGGAGGCCCAAAGACCGCACAAGTGAGGGGAGCGAGACTGCCACACAGAGGACCGAGGCAGTAAGAAAAGGATGAGTCACCAAATATGTGTATCTTTTGATCTTCTCTGCTTTTATCACATGACTCAGACAAATGTTTACGTCTGTACCATGAATATAGACTGCACCTAACTGTAGAGCAAACAACTAAGCAAATCCGCAGAAACAGCCGATCACATTAATCGCTTAAATTAGAATAGGGTGCTTACTCTTTAATACGGATTTAGAGTTAACTAAACAAACTAATGGTGAAGACATAATGAAACACATTAACGGTCCAATTATTTAAAAGTGCCTCCTTGCTCTCCGTCTTGGTTACGACAGGGCAGAAGGCTAAATGGTTAACATGTTCACGTGCATCCTACTTCATGTAATCCCCTTTATCATAGCATAAAAAGGCTTTCAGCAGCTGCTTCAGTCTGGCATTTTGTCTATCCACCCCAACGTTTTTCGTTCTTAAACGTGAGCCAATATTTTTAAATCGGGGAATTTCCCATACAAATTCAGATTTCTGGTTCTCTGTAAAACTTGGCAGATTTAGCACCTGCAGCCCACATCCCCACATGGCCACTCTTGGCCTGCATGGGAGACCAGATGCCCTCTCTGGTCAGGCCCAGAAGGCTCCAGCTGCCCTCCAGGCCCCACTGCGTCTCTCCCACTGAGGTCAAGAGTCCTGGCCATCACCACTGTCAGGTTTGTATTATCACAACTGCCATTTCTCACGGTGTTTGCACTGCTGCTTTTCTTCGAGAAATATTTCTCTGCACTGGAGTCTCTATTAAAATCGAAAACCAACGGGAAGTTATACTGTCTTCACAAGGTCAAGGTGCTGGCCTGGCTCTGAAGGTAGGTATGCTCGTCACCCCAGCCCTACAGGACCCGGCCCCTGCTTCTTTCATCTTACACTGTCCTTGCTAATATGTATAACTGTCTTCACCACTAAATTGCTAAGTTAACTCTAAATCTATATCTAAAAATAAAATAAATATCATCCTCCCCATCTCCCTCCACTCCAGCTATACGGGCCTCCCCAAGAATATGCCCTGCAGGCAACCCCTTCGGGGTCTTTGCATTCACTCTGATGGCTCCCTGTCACCTCCCCCCAACACACACACTCCTGCACCACCCCAACCAGAATTACTCTTCCCACTTCACGGCGTTTATTTCCCTCCTAACCTTTGTCACAATCTGAAATTCTCCTAATTTTCTGGGTTTACTTTTTTATCATTGTCTCTGCAAAATAAAAGTAAGCTCTCTACTCTGTACTCAACAAGCACAGGGTAAATGAATCTTCGTAGCATGCCCATGAAGTATATTTTTTTATTCCTCACACAGCTTCCTAGCAGAGTGATGCTAAAAACCCCAGACTGCTTTGCAAAGACCACAGTTTTAACCACCATACTATACTGAACGCAGGCCCTCCCTATTTTTAAAATGTGGATATAAAAATTTGAAGATTTGCTTTAGGAGTTATGGATACTAACTGGTTATAGCATCCTACAAATATTTATAAAAAGCCTATTTAAACCCTTATCGGAGATAGCATTGGCAAATATATCCTCCCATGCAGTGGGCTTTCTTGTTGTTTTGTTGATGGTTTCTTTTGCTGTGCAGAAGCTTTTTATTTTGATGTAGTCCCATTTGTTTATTTTCTCTTTACCTTCCATTCCTAGAGTCTAGGAGCTATATCGGTGAAGATATTGCTTCAGCATATGTCTGAGATTTTGCTGCCTGTGGATTCCTCTAAGATTTTTATGGTTTCCCATCTTATGTTTAAGTCCTTTATCCATTTTGAGTTTATTTTTGTGTATGGTGTAAGTTGGTGGTCTAGTTTCATTTTTTTGCATGTATCTGTCCAATTTTCCCAACACCATTTATCTCCAACATTTACAGGGAACTCATACAACTTAATAAAAGGAAAATAAACAACCCAATCAAAAAATGGGCAACAGACCTAAATAGATACTTCTCGAAAGAGGACATAAGGAAGGCCAAAAGACATATGAAAACATGCTCAAAGTCACTAATCATCTGAGAGATGCAAATCAAAACAGCAATGAGGTACCATATCACACTGTCAGAATGGCTATCATCAACAAATCAACAAATGACAAGTGCTGGTGAGGATGCAGAGAAAAAGGAACCCTCGTGCACTGCTGGTGGGAATGCAGACTGGTGCAGCCACTGTGGAGAACAGTATTGAGTTTCCTCAAAAAACCTAAAAATGGAACTCCCATTTGACCCAGTGATCCCACTTCTAGGAATATATTCCAAGAAACTAGAAACAACAATCAGAAAGGATATATGCACCCGTATATTCATAGCAGCACAATTCACCATAGCTAAGATTTGGAAACAGCCTAAGTGCCCATCAGCAAATGAGTGGATTAGAAAACTATGGTACATCTACACAATGGAATACTACATTGCTGTAAAAAGGAAGGATCTCCTACCATTTGCAACAGCATGGATGGACCTGGAGAGCATCACGCTAAGCAAAATAAGTCAGTCAGAGAAAGATAAATATCACATGATCTCACACATTTGTGGAATATAATGAACAACATAAACTGATGAACAAAAACAGATCCAGAGACAGAGAAGCATTGATCAGACAGTCAAACCACAGAGGGAAGGTAGGGGAGGACAGGGGTAAGGGGGAGAAATCAACCAAAGGACTTGTATGCATGCATATAAGCTTAACCATTGGACAAAGACACCAGGGGGGTGAGCGGGGGGTGGGGGGGGGGGCGGTGAGGGGGGAACAAGGACACATATGTAATACCTTAATAAAGAAGAAAAAAAAAAGACCATTAGATATATGTATTGGAAGAAATGTGCATAAAGCATGGCTATCACTTTGGTCAACCTCACTTTTCTCCTCTGTACAATTAGCTGTAGAGTTTCTGTGAGGTTTTAAAAGAAAGCATGTGGAAAACCCAGGCACAGGGTGAAGCACACAGCGACTGCTGGGTAATATGAGGCCTGTTTTAAGGACATGTTGATGCCTTTGGGGCAGGCACTGTTCTGGACACTAGGAACAGCAAAATAGACAGTGCTTCCCTCAGGGAGCACATGGTCTGAAAAGGGCAAAGACAAGTTAACCCACCACTATGAACTGTATGTGTCCCAGGTTTCAGAACAGGGCAGGGCAAGGTGGGGGTGTGTAGAGGGGATCCCAACCCAGTCGTGGGGAGTCAAGAAAAGTTAGCTCACGGAAGTGACTATTAATGCAGTGACCTAGAGGAGAAGAAAAAGTGGGCTAGCTAGGGAAGAGGTGAAGAAAGTGTCCCAGGCAGAAGAGGAAGAGTGTAGAAAAATCTAGAAGGAGGGCAGGCAGGTACTGGACAGTAGCTGAGGTGTTTCAAGGTTCACCTTACCCATCCAGGATGGGGAATGTGTCTTGTCTTCACCACCCTCCTATGAGTCTGCACATTGACATGCTCCATATAGACTTGGAGACATGAAGACATGACACAAACCAAAGCCATCTGGTACCTGTGCTTGGCTCTAACTTGCTACAAATAAGCCCCGAGAACCAGAGAAGTAACTACAAATCGGAAGGGGCCCTACTTACTTCACCTTCAGAGTCAAAATTCCCCCTTGGAATTTATCAGTGAAGCTTTTCAAACTGTCATCCACAATGACTCCAAGTCCGTTCCTCTGGCGTAGACACTGTATGCTATCCGTATACTATCAGTACCCGCCCATGATGGGAGTGGTAGGGTGTGAGGCTTGTCCCGAGAGCAGGAGGAGGCGGCACAGTTCTCCGCTGGGATGTGGGAGCAGGCTGGCCCAGGTGGCCCAGTCTGAAGCTGGGTTGCTGGAGCAGGGGGTGGAGGCATGTCCCCTGGTAGAAGTTGGAGAAGGGGGGATAGGAGGGTGCAGAGGCAGAAACGGCACTAAGCAAGTCAGAAAGCTATGCTTAAAAAGATGTCCTAGTGGTCATCAAGACAAATAGGAGAATCAAGATAGACAGGGGAACTGGAAAAGGTGAGGTCACAAAGCGGTGGCTGAAATCAAAGAAGCCGTCAAACCTCTGAGAGGAAAATGACTATCTTATGTCTCAGGGGAAGAAAAAAAAAATCCTAAAGTAAGTTCCAGCTGGTTTGTTTTTTTAAACTTATTAAGGCCTCCATTTCCACCTTCACAAAACCCAAGTTCCAAGCACTACTAAACATTAAATCCCACCTTAAAATACTTTAGAGACTTTTGTTTTAAATCATAATTCTGGATGCTGTACATTAATAAGGCAGCTAAGGAACAAAGGTCAGAGATAAACCTGGGATTTCTCCGAGGGGCAAGAAAGACCTAGGATGCTTACAGGCGAGTTCCATATATTTTTTAAAATATGCCCAGGGCTTCCAGACAACCCCAACCCAAGTGCTTACTTTCCGTTTCAAAGAGGCGATGTTGAGTTGGACAAGAGCTTGGATGTGGACACCAGTCTACAAGCCACTGCGCAGACTGAGTTGTGGCGGTAACATGTTCCTAGTGTGTCTAAGGCTCGGCGCTTTGAGGAAGGAGACAAGCAGGGACGAACTGTAACGGGAGCTACTGGCAGCCTCCTACCATCTTCACAAAACCCGGGCAGGTTTAATAGAAAGCCATGAGAATTAAAGTGACTTTTTTTTTTTTTAATCATGAAAATGGGGACACTGAAACAAGTTAATTTTATGGATCCTATCGTGGATGAAAACACTGACACCTCTCAGGAGGAGATCATACATTTTCCACAATCCAAATAACTCTTGCAAAACCTCACAAGGAAATCGCTTCCCAGGAACCCATGATATACCCTAATTCTCAAGCAAGTCAGGATAGTGTCCAAAGCGTTCGGTTTGCATTCAAAGAATAATTCAATTAGGTGGCCCACTCTGACCAACCCTTTCCAAAATAAGATGTTGATGCACCCCTGTTGTATGAAATATGAACTGAAAGTTGGGAAACATGCTTAAAATGACTAGTGCTGCCTTGCGGCACTAAACTATAAATACCACGATGTCAGTTAAGCTAAGGAATGCCTAGGAATGCAAAGCCATAAAACCTCTGAGAAGAAAATGACTACCTTCTGCCTCTGGGAAAAAAATCCTAAACTCAGTCCTAGCTGGTTGTTTTCTGGTTTTTATTTCAATTTAATTATTGTCCTGGTTTTCGCTTTCACAAAGTCAGACCTCAAAAAACAAATATCTGGTTTTGAATCCTTTTCAAAAACCATTCAATGACACCTTAAATATTTTAAAGACCTGTTCTAACTCTTAATTCTGGATGCTGTTATGGTAATGGCATTTCAAATAGGTCAGTTTCAACTTCTGGACATCTTCACTGTCAGAAGAATCTTTTCTCAATTCTACCGGTTTTTCTAGGTTTCTGTAGCTGCGCTCTGATAATATGTCACAAGGAGATGAGGAGGCTTTGGAGAAGTCCATCTAAAAATTTAACTATGAAAAATAACTATTTGAAATTTTCGTTGTAAAACTTACTCTACTCATTACTTTCAGGGGATTAATAATTGAAATGTAAGTTAATTCTTATGCTAATCTCAGATCTGATGAATAGAAAATGTTTATAGTAATAAAAGTATTTAGTCGAGGAATATCAATTTTGAAATATATGAAGCAATTAAAATTAAGACTTGATATTAGAAAGAACATCTATTTTTACAGTTCATCTTTAAAGGTTACTTTTTCATCACAAAAAATTTGATGAACACAGTCTGCTATGGATGTTTAACAGTTTGGAAGCTAGAGTTATGTTAACTTTCTAATTTATATTTGCATTTCATAAACAGGGATTGATGTTCTCTAATTAAAAAGTAATGGCACTGGTTTTTTCATATTAAAAAGGTAGTTAATAAACACGGAATCCTATGCTCCTGTTTTGGTTTTAGTTTTAACTGTGAGGAGTGATGCAGGGGAGAGGAGGAAACAGAGGGCAATCTATATAAATAAAAGGCTAATATGCAAAGTGCCCCCACGGAGTTCGACCAGGAGACTGGGAGTTCTATCGCTCACTATGATGTGCACTGACCACCAGGGGGCAGCGCATAACAAAGGAAGGCCCCAATCTGTCCTGATCGCTGGCCAGGCCTAGGGACCCTACCCGTGCATGAATTTCATGCACCGGGCCACTAGTGTTTACAAAGGCTGGAATTTGAAATTTTTTTAACTGGAAGAAAGTTATATTAGCTATTGAAAAAAGTTTCATCACAGATTTACATGCAATTATTGAAATAATTTCTCTTTCCAAAATTAGGAGAAAATAAAACAAGTAAAATAAAATCAAATTCTACATGCAGTTTCATCCATAATAGAAAAGAATTCCATTTACAGTCTTCAATGCTCAAGTCATAGATTTTTTTCCATCTCCAACAAATTCCAGATTAGCAGACCATGCAGAAAGAGAACATATCTACCAGTGTTCACTATACTACACATCTTGCAAGTCTGCAGCAATTTTAGGATAATATTTTACAGATGAAGGAAACCTTTGCCAAACCAACAACATTCTACTAACGTGCTTATTTCACCAAATTCTTCAATCCAGACGTAAAGTTAAAAATCCACAGGTAAGTAATCAGCATCTCAGTTCAACCCAAGACATGTCTATTTATGCTGACTTTACTTGAAGCATTTATTCTTGGACCAGGAAAAGAACGCTGAGCACTCTAACTTGACATTTATACTCGAAACCATTGAAAATTCATCATTCAAAATGGCTACCAGCTGGGCGCCATCTGCAGCCTGCTTCTCCCAAAGTCCAACCCATTTGCGCTCTATTTTCCTTGTATCAACAGAGAAGTAAGGAGGCTGTTTAAAGTTTCTTCTTGTACTAATGGGTTGTGAGTCAATAGCTCCTTTCACCTTGAAGGGAGCTAAATGAGAAGAGAGCCAACCAGAAAACACTGGAAAGTGGCGCTGGGAAAGCAGAGAACTTCTCTCATGGGGGAGTGTCTAAAAACTGAGGATGCTTATTTAGCTAAAACATTAAAGATATCTGGTGTATTTCATTTTAAATCTAAGAAATGCATCTCAATGATTCGGTTGTTTATCACCTCCAGACTCCTCCTCACCTTTACCTTACACAGTTTTCATATCCATGTCCCATGTACTCCTCACAATAATCTTATAAATCAGATATGTGACACCTATCTTACAGATGAGGAAATTAGGACTCAAAGAGGTTGAAGCAAGTGCATAGGTGTGTGTCAAAGTCTAGCTAGAATCTAAGTCACAGAACTCTCTAGAGAGGGTCATTTCTACCTCATTGGCTTATGAAGGAAGTGGAAGGCACTCCAAACTCATGGTGAGGTCACTGTGAATGCCCAACTGCCCAGAAATTTGGCCATGAACACCGAAGTAAGTGAGCAAAGTGGCTGCCCTCGGCACTCTCTGATTAATGACACAGTGACCCACAATTGGCCCCAGAATGGTTCAATCCAGGGAGGTACCCCCATCCCCATGCACATATGGAGAATTGTGAGAAGCATTTTGGTTGTCACAGTGACACAAAAGGGGCTGCACTGACACTCAGAAGCCAGGGCTACAGATGCTGAATTCCCAACAAAGGGCAGGACAAACTATTTAAGACATCCTGGCTTGGCACAGTTCCAATATGCATGAATTACAGTTACCACAGCTTAGTTAACAGCACCAATACCTCAACAACACAAGCGTGCATTCCAGTTACCAAAGTACATTAATTGTGAGCACCTATATCAAATACAAATTCTGCTACCAGCTCTTCAGTACACAAATCACTATGTTTATCACAGATGCTCACCTTGATCTGTGACCAATCACACTGCTTTTTTCAAAGCCTGTTGGTGCAAACTCACTGCACATCTGTAATCAGTTCCTACACAGACAGCAAAGCAAGGAGTTGTGCTGACTTCTTGTCTCCCAGTGATAAAACCAAGGACATACTTCAAAAATGAATAAGTAAAAGTGGAAACGTGGCCAACAGAGATAAAAGTGCAGAAAAGAAACACACACAAAATGATACGGCTGGAAGTGAAATTTGAATCGAATGTCAATGGGTATAAAATCAACAGCTGCCCATGGGAATGTTGACACTGTTGCTCTTTAAGACTCAGGATATGCAGCCAAGGGAATCTTAGTGAAGGCAAACTTATCGGCATCAATAACAAAAGCGGTTCTGAGTCCCAAAGGGACTGCTGCTGGCAAAAAAACAACTTCACATTAAAGAGATTCTGGGAGATATTTCACAACTTTGGAAGTACAAAGGATGAAATGTTGGAATCTGTTCCAGACTTATGATTATGACAATTCACTAAGGCAAGAGAAGATGGTCCTTCCTCATTGTGGCTTATACAATCCAAAAAACCAGCACTGTTCCAACTGTTCTTGACAAGGTCTTTAACAAAAATATGAAACACATCAATTCTCTATTTCTAACGTTTAAGCATAGTGCACCAAATACTAGTATTATTTTTTCATTTTCCTATATATTTATGATTGTAATAAGATAAATTGTCAATGTTCGGACCACAATTTTTAAAGTTTGCAGATCCATTTATTTTCCCATTGATTACTAAAAGCACTTTGCACAGTTTCAGCTTGCATGGTCATTTCCATGGCCCCATGATGCCATTCCATTGAGAATCACTAGTAAGATTTTCAAACTGTTCCATACTACAAGCAGGCTTAGCTAATTTATCTCGAAGTTCAGAGAACTCCTACTGATCAAACAAAACCTAGTTCAAATGGGAAAACTCCTCCCCCTTTCTCTCTAACCTCCCCAATCTCACTTTGTTGTGGCAATATTATAGTGCTTATTTCTTTGACTTTTTTTTTTTTCTTACCAATCCCACCAATGAGTTGGGCTTCCGGTGACCAACAACTGTATCTTGTTCATTTTTAAATGTTAGAATCTAGCACTTACAGTGTCAAGAAGCATGGTTCAAGTAAGTCACAGTGATGAAGGAGATAACATGAAGGGGACAGAAGAGGCAACAATTACATAAGACTTTCCAATTACATGGCACTTGCATAGACCACAGCCACTTCCTCTACAAAGTCTCCTGTAACTCATTTGAAAAATGGCATTTTTGAGGAGTCTGCTTATCAGAAAAAATGAATTGAGTAAATATTCATTAAATAAAAGTAAATTCTAAATCACGATGGCATTAATTTCCCCAGGGTATGTTTGCATCATAAAGGAGAAAGACACTCTTCAACCAAATTGTCTGAAGTGTGCGTGTGTGTTGGGGACGGGGTGGGGGGCGCACAGGGAGTTGTGGAAAGCCAGAAGCCCAAGTTCTGATATTTCTGCTCTAGCCTGTGGCTGGCACAAGCTCAGGGGGCCAACACTTCGCCATTTAAATAATGAGCCAGGGCCCTGGCCAGATAGCTCAGTTGGTTAGAGCATCATCCTGATACACCAAGATTGCGGGTTCGATCCCCGGTAAGGGCACATGTAAGAATCAACCAATGAGTGGTACGTAAATAAGTGGAACAACAAATCGATGTCTGTCCATCTTGGTCTCTCTCCATGCCTTTCTCTCTAAAATCAAAAAACATTCTAAAAAATGAGTCAGATTTTTATATTAAAATCTCCTGATTTCTAAACATTGGCATGTATTTCAATTATGTGAAAAACACTTTGTGAGCCAAAGAAAGCATGAACCCTACTTTTTGATCTGTGCTCCAAACCAAGGAGAGTCTTCATGGGGTTTGGGTGGGTAATTTGTCATGACCTACAATGTTAATGAAGAACCAGTTTCCTGACTCCCCTGGAACGTAAGGATCTGTGAATCTATTTCATTCTCCAAGATCCACTTTATTGTAATTCCTCAGAAAATTAATCAGATCTCTATTTGGTATCATGTTATAAATAGAAAAAATACATTAAACTTGAACTATCAGAGTATAACTTGAACTGTATACTTAAAAGTGGTTAAAATGGTAAATTTTATGTTATGTGTATTTTACCACAATTAATAAAAACAGGCAGACATGTGACCCAATTTGGGCTAAAGACAAGTAAGAAGGGGTTTGACGGAAGCCTTTGAGAATGAAGCTTTCTGGCTTTCATAAGAAAATTTCTGAAAAAGGTTTCCCTCTCCCACTAGATGTGAACGAAGGTGTGCACAAAGGTGTGAATGGGGAGCCCTGCTGCTTCCGGCTGCCTTCTGTGACCATGAGGAGAATCAGCTTGAAGATAACGCAGTCAACATGTAAGGCAGAGCTGAGTCAGGAAACATCTGCGGCCTGGAGGACATCATACAGCTTCCTGATCACCTAACCCTGAAGCTCACTTACCTCCGCACCCTTCAGTAATGTGAGCCATATTGTTGAAGCCAGCCTGTGAGTAGAAACTGAAAACTGGAAGAATACACCTTCCAAACAAGGTCCTCCTCCTGACTGCCATATTCTTCTCCAACATCTGTGTTCAAAAGCTTGTCTCCTCCCCTCTCCGACAGCTTCTTCCTCATCACTCCTCATCTCACCCCCCACTGCACAGACTTAGTGATTCACTCTCCAAAGACCCGCTTCCATCCAGATAAATACCACTCATGGGCACTTCCACAGAGGGCTGCACCACAGCAGGCGGCTCTTCCACCTTTTCCCCTACAAGTCATGAGCTCTGATGTTTCCATCCCTTCACTCAAAAGTCCGCCAGTCCTTATTCATTTATCTCTTAAGTTAGGCACAAACTTCTTAGCCAAACATTTACGACTGTCCATAACGAGGACACAATTTAACCTTTTCAGTTTTACTTTTCCCCAATCCCCTCTACTTTCATCAACATCACTATCCACTGTCCTATCCACCTCTAATCCCCATCTTTTTTTATTCAAATTGTTCTATTGTCCCATTGTCTCCTGCTGGTGAACACCATTGCTCAACACCAACCATAAAGGTGACTTCAAGATCCCCACCCCCATCAGATGCAATCTTTCCCTTCTTCTAGCTGCCATATTGTCTCTCTCATGCCAGTTATATCATATCACTATTTTTTACACTGGTTCGCTCTCCCTTCTAGAATATATAATCCTTGAGGGCAAAGTCTAATTACCGGGAAAGCCAAAAAAACTGCTACCCTCCTGACAAATCACTGAGAAGATGCCTGGGCATTTCATTTGCAAGACAGTTGTAAGCTTCCAGGAGAACAGGCTTCCGTCCTTGGAGGTACCCACAGAAAGAATCACAGTCTTTTTATAGGATCGTGCATCTAAATCAAGAGTTCCTGACTCATATGTTTATAGGAGCCAGGGAAGGAACAATTAGGAATGAATGGGCACAGTGTATGTTTTTAATTCAAATACACATTCTGCAAAAGAAAAAATAGATACAAAAAATTATTCATTTCCTGAATAAATACACCTTCTTGGAATCCACTGCCTCCCTCCCCCACATTTCCCCTTGGCCTATAGACAGGGGTAAAAGAACTCTTTTACTCCACCTGAGAAACCCCACAGAACCACAGCAGGGATAAATGGTAACTGACACTTGACCTCAGTGTCAGGGAAATAACTGGAAGTGGGAGGGGGAGCAGCCAACAGGAGGGCGCCTGTCCTGCCCAAGGCCTCTATCAGTAACTCCCACCAGCGTGTGCGGAAGCTGGCCCCAAGTAGCCAGCCTTTCAGATTTTTTAAGAAAAGCTACCAAATCAGATTGGTATGTAAAATCTCCCTAACGTTACAATGCTGGAAGCCAAAAAATATATTAAAAATAATAATAATAAATTAATAGTAAAATGCTGGAAGCTAAATAAATTTATTTCAAAATCACTACTCATATGAATGCAATATGGCCTAAATGAAAAATGCTTGATGCCAAATACAACCAGCAATCATTCATTTATCTACTGTTTACCTGAGATTAGTTAAAAGAAAAACAACAGGAATGTGGTAATACTCAAAAGAGCTGAGTACACGGTGCTTCTGCCATAAGAATCAGGAAATCTTATGTCCAGGCATTTTATAACTAGCTGGGCTTTGATCTTATCAGGAAGAAGAAACAGGACGCTATACAGCCCAGCACCTGACCTTGAAGCTGGGGAGGCCCAAGGCTAAAGGATGCTGGGAAATGAGGCCAATTAAGCCTAACACAAGGTTATATGTAAATCCCCTTGCACATGGCAGGAATTTAAAAACCGCTAAACTTTCCTCAATTAATACTGAAAATTATTCCTTCCAAGAGGATGCCAGAAAGAAAAGAAAGTGTTACCCTGCTGAATTTGGTACAGCATGGTAGGAGACATCTACTGTGCTCTCAATGTACTTTTCTGCAAAAGTAATTTTAAATCTCTCTGATATAGGGGGGAAATGTGGAGCTCATAAAAAGTTATGAATAATATTTAAAGAATGTATACATTTCAAAAGTGAATTTAATTGATTATGAAAATTTCCAAAGAAACTACTCTGGAGGCTTAAGTGCACTAATGATGTCACGAAGGAGACTTGGAAAGACAAGCGGGCAGATGTACAGGATTTCATTAATCCGCAACAGTGCCGAACTGGGTTTGGCAACATTTCAGATGTCTGCATGTGATGCTTAGAGTAAAAGTTTCAAAACAGTTTTTCCCTGGTGAATTTTTAGGTTCTTAATTCACATCTAAAGGAGAATCCAACTAAAAACCACTAACGTTTCCAGATTACGGTTTCAAAAATATTAAGAGTCTCTTAATTCATCCTAAATTTCCAACACCTAACTTCATCTGATAAAGTGGCACATGATTATTCTCTTACAAAATATGGCCCGACGGTGGGATGTATTTTTATATGTTGCATTTATTTATAAAACAAGATGAATGGGAGACACTACGCTCAACCAGTAAGAAACAATGATGGACAAAAACAGCCCGGGGCCCTGCTCTCACCGGACTGACAGTACAGTCAGGGAAACAATCAATCGAAGAACCCTTATTAACAGATAATTACAAAGCACAAGCAGTTTCATGAAAGAAGCTTACAAGTAGCAATGCTATCATCTAACAGGGAGGAGCCTTGTAGTCTGTTCAAGAGGGGTGGCTACCTTGAAAAGGTGAGCCTCAATATGAAGCATTGTTACCCCAGAGGCAGTCACACAAATCGCACCAGGGAGAGCGGTCAGCATTCACTCATTTACAATTACTGCGTGCCAAATATGTGCCAGTCACGGTGGTGAACATTAGGTAAGTAAAACAGTTGCTGATCACATCTACAATATACTGGGGGAAATGAACAAATAAAATAAACCTACTGGGGAAAATGAAGAAAAGGCAAGAGGAAGAAATCATTTTTTAAAATATATTTTTATCGATTTCAGAGAGAAGAAGGGAGAGGGAGAGAGAGAGACTGAAACATCAATGATGAGAGAGAATCACTGATCGGCTGCCTCCTGCACTCCCCCTACTGGGGATCGAGCCCACAACCCGGGCTTGTGCCCTTGACCGGAATCGAACCCGGGACCCTTCAGTCTGCAGGCTGATGCTCTATCCATTGAGCAAAACCGATAGGGCAGAAATCATTTCTTTAAAGTGGGGAGGAGTTAAAAGAAAACAGGATGTTCGGAGTCAGAACAAGGGCAGGTTTGTACTTCATATTGGGTTGGATGATCTCTCTGAAGAAGGATCACTTAAGCCAAGGCCTAAAAGTTACCAAGAAGATTGCAGGCAGGGAGTACAAAAGAGCATGGAGGCCCAGAGCACGAGGGAACTCGTGTGAAAGGTCCTGACAAAAGGCCAGCATGGCAGGAGGAAGTGGCAACAGGTGAGGGGGAGATGGAAGTAAGGACCAAGGTCACACAAAGGCTAGGAAGCCATGAAAAGGGCTCTGGATCTTATTCTAAGAGCACTAGGAAGGCCATGAAGGGTTTTAAGTATTAAAGGAACATGACCTTGTGTTTTAGAGATCACACTGAAGGGATCAGGACTGGGAGTAGAGAGATGAGTTAGGGGCAGACCCAGACCCTTACTTCCTTCTGGGGTGCAGTGGGGCATTTCCTTGGGCTGGTGCAATGCAGAAGCAGGGAATGAAGCCACTGAGACATGGGTGGGGGCTAGATGATGGCCAGAAAGAACAGGTAAGTGATAATGACAGTCTCCAGTAGGTTGGCCAACATTCAAGACAGACACAAGGCCAAACAGACAGTAATGGGGGGCGGAGGGAGCATGATTCTCACTATGTACCAACATGTAGAAGCAGAAGATTTGGATGATAACCAGAAAGCCACTGGGCACCAGAAGGTTCATCACGTAGAGGCCGGGCCTGGGCCTCATGGCCACCAGTTCAGATAAAAGAGTTGAAGGTGAGCACGTCATCCTGTTTGTCAAAGGGGAAATAGATGATGTGCAGGTTATAAGTGCTGACACCCCCCCCGCCCCCCCCCCACACACACACACACTAGATTAATCATATCAGATGTGACCGTCATGGTTGACATAAGCTGTGAGACCCATAGGTGCCTGATCCACAGACGTGAACTGTTTGAAGATATCTGGAAGCCACAGGTTCATGGTTGCCACCCTGAGCTGCCAGATGCCCCCACACTCTCTGCAGATTCCACCTAAGGAATGGATTGTGCCGGATCATATTTAGCCACAGGAACAACATCGTCAGTTGAAGCTGTGCTTCCACTTCCAGGATGCCAGACAGGGCGAAGATGTTGACACAGGTAGGGATGCTGTGGCTGATGACCAGAAGGAAGGCTTTCTGTCAAACCCTGCCTGGCAACAGGATCGACCCCATGCTGCTCAAAGCCTGGGTGACTGACAGTGACAATGCCTCCTCTTCCTTGCAGCAGCAGGTGGAGAATGAGGCAGAGAAGGCATCCTTCCCTGTGGAGCCAACCTCTGTCCACCTTCCTCTCCTGGGCTCTTCTCTGGAGACCTGGTAACGAATGCTAAGCAGACCACAGGCCACACCTGCCTGCAGCCCTAGCTCAAATGGCCCTTTTAATTAAAACTTACAAACTGTGTGTTCAAAACCGTCCACAAATTAAAATTCTCAGTATCAACTCATTCGTTTGTTCAGCCAATACTTACAGAGAGTTTATTATGTGGCAAGCACAACTGTAGATACTATATTAGAAAAGAGTTTTCACTTAGTAGCACATATATTTTCATTACACATTCATATACACTGCTTGGGAAACTATATTTTATTACTCACTTTTAGCAGAGGGGGTTCTAACACATAATCTGGTGAATATTCTAAGACAAGTAGCTTTCCTTACTGTGCATGCTATTGGCTTGGTCTTAACTGAACAAAACTTTTTTTACAAGAGAAAGGTTTATTAATCCCTCAAGTAAACACCTGGACACTATCTCTTTTTAGAGCCCCACTGTTAAAGTAAAGAAAAAAGAAATAGCTAAGTGAGCCTAAGGCTTGTCCCAAGTCTTCAGTTTCTAAATTCTTCTTCAGTCTGATCAGGAAAAATGCTGAACTAGGTACACCAGTGTTAAGAGAGGGAAGAGAAATCTTGTTTTACAAGATGCTGGGTTCCTTAACGGCCCAAAGCAAAGTGTTTTCAATACATGAGGTAAACAAACAGCAGAACTCAATGTCATCGATGAAACCGAGTTTTCTCAAATGGAAGAATGTTGAGTTACACACTCCATCCATTTAAACTGACGCAATCCTGGACCCTACGTTTGGTAAAAGGGCAAATGGAGTAGCGGAAAGCTCAAATGTGACTACTGGGATACTTACTGGCTGGCATGCCAAAGCACAATTTTGATTTTTTTAAACCAGGGTCAGACCTAAAGGTGAGATTCAGAATACTGTGAATTCATCTAGAAACAAATTGAGTGGAAAGTGTAAGTTTTAAACTTTATTGCTAGTTTCCCTTTCTTTTATAAGGTCATTCAGCGAGGATCAAAGCTTACCCACGAGGAATTCACAAAAGAAAGGGCAAGAAACTGCTTTTTGTATAAATGGAGGTACCTGACCCGAGGCAACAATGCATTGATTGACATCTGAGCATCTAAAGATGATGTAAAACTTTTTTTTCAAACTCAAATGATTCAGGGAACCTTCCTAAAGAAGTTTTACATCCAGTTTGCACCTGTGCAATTTTATAAAAAAGTAGACAATGATAAAATACGTAATTCTGTGTTTACTACCAATTTGGTATTCATTATGCTCCCAAAAGAGTAATTTATAGTAAGCTAAGATGAAACAAAAGGGGGAAACAGTTACTGAGGACCTGGCATGCATCAGCACTTCATACACACACACAGGCTCTCCTCTTCATCTCTGCCACCTTACAAAGCAGGGGCGACCCCCCTTTGGCTCTTGAAAAGGAAGTTTAGCAAGATTAAAGAACTTGCTTAGCATCATGTAGCTTTGAGTCAGGAGCATCCTTTAACGAGTTACATGTTCTTATAAATGTAAGTCACCTCTTTCACACTCCATTCCCTCAAATGCAAAACGAAAAGGCTCAGCACTTTAATTACATTAAAAGGTGAATTTGATATTCCAAGGACTAATGATGGAAGGTCACTTATTTCTTCCCTCCACCTCCACCGGGTCTCCCTTGCCTTTATCCAATTTCAGTGTTTTTTACCCATTCTTCAAGAACGTAGGAAAAGAAGCTGCCACACCCTACCCAAAAAAAGAGTACTTAAAAGTTTTGTTTTGATGCTTGATAACACATCTGATTTTTAAAGAAAAAAAAAATCTTGAATAGACAAGTTAAATCTACTCCCTACAATTAGAGTATTAGAGAATTCCAATTTATGCTATAATTTTTTCATGATTACAGTGAATGAACTGACTTCACAGAATTCCCTCAAATGCATTACATCTTCACTAAAAAAAAAAAGCCATTATTGTACTCTCATAACAAGTTTCATAAAGAAGCATCATTAATAGCCAATGCGAAATTGTATATCTAGATTAAATTTGAATGTCATTCTTTAAGGACTAGAAGGCCCAGGAGAATAAGCGAATGGTGGTTTCCTTTAAATCCTGTTTATAATCCAGAGATACAAAACTCATAGTAATAAGTTAGAAAATAAAATTCTAGCCTGGCAGGTAATAATCTGTGTCTTCCCTGAAACTGTCAGGCTGCAATGAATTGAAATTTTTCTACCTGGCCCAACTGTGAACCTCTCTTATCTAGTTCATTACTGAAATGTCAGAATAAGGCACCACTGCCAATACATTTCTCAAAAGAGTTTAAATAGATATGACAGAAAAAATGGGGAAAAATGGCTGAGATCTTTTTATCACCTTTTTTGGCTTGTTAATCCTCACCCGAGGATCTTTTTCCCATTGACTTTTTTAGAGAGAGTGGGAGGGAGGGAGGGAGGGAGGGAGGGAGGGGGAGAGAGAAAGAAACATCAATATGAGAGAAACACATGGATTGGTTGCCTCCCGCATGTGCCCATCTGGGCTGGGAATCAAACCTGTAACCCCTTCGGTGCGCGGGCCGACACTCTATCCACTGAGCCACACCAGCCAGGGCTGTATCACCTTATTTAAAACTCCAGGGGAAAACTCAAGAGAAAAACAAGTGTATGCTGGATAATTCTTCGGGTATTTAAGAGAGGAAGAGGTCAATGTTAACATTTTAATGCCTACTATGTGACATGCCAGGTGAGGTTTTATATAAACTGCTTTATTTATTTAGCCCTATAAAAGACAGGCATCACTCTCCCATTTAACACATAAAAGAAAAGACTCAAAAACTAGTTAATGTGCCCAAGGGCCCACAGCTAATAAATGCTTGATGATGCATTTCCAGCTCAAATATACTGGCACATAATCTTGAATGGTAAGCTTAAGCTCTGTATACCACCTCCTCCCACCATTTCTGGCCTTAGCCAGGGATTCAAAAACTAAACTATCGCATCCAGCAACCTATTAGAATTTTAGTTTTAACTGAAGAAAAAATAGCAATGTATTAACCGCTGCACCAGAGGTATGAGAAGATAGATAGCATATAAAACTTGCATTTCCAGCAGTAGGGTAAATTGAATATTGAGGTAAAGCCATTTGAGTAGAAAACAACTTAAAATTCTTAGGAAAACATGAAAATGTATTCTGGAAGGAGAGGGAATTCCTTAGTGAAGGTTGAACTCAGCATCTGCCATAGAAATGTCTATTATCACCTGGTGGCCTATAAACTGAATTTTTAACAAACCATACCCAGAGACTAGAAAATGAAGTTCAGATCAGAAACACGCACATACAGGCCCAGAGGTTGAAATAAAATAAAACTTCTCCTTAGTGATCGACAGGGAGATGAGTGTCTGGCTTTATCTGGGGAAAGAGAGGGGAAAGAAAAGTCTCCCCTGAGAATTCCTAAGCACAAGTCTACATCACGCACTCTTGGTGACAGAATTCACCAACAGAATCAATTAGTTGAAAGTGTCCGAGGCCCAGCTGTGCTCCCAAGCCAACAAAGACACAAAGACTCTCTGGAACAAAGCACTTTAAACATGGTTTTCAAGTAAGTCTTGTGGAAAAAAATTCCAATGAACATGAGCTCACAATAAAATAAAAAAGAAATCACTGAAGAAGGGCAAGGCTATGAGTAGTGAGAGTCAACAGAAAAAATAAGCTACAAAAAAAGACCACCAAAATAATGCAGATATTATATGATACAGAATATTTATGCTTAAAGATATAAAAGAAGTTATCAAAAGTATGTTGAGAGAACAAGATACAGTAGGTCCTCGGGTTATATCGGAGATCCGTTCCTATAGCGCGAGGTAACACGATTTTCAGCGTAAGTCGAAACCCACCTACATAAACACCTAGTCACTCACATGGAGCACAGACACAGCAGTAATGAAGGAAAACAGTAAAAAAATTTAAAAGAAAGATAATTCCTGACCTTCACTTGTGGTAAATAAATAATAAAAAACATAAAGCACATATGTACATACTTTGAAATGATAGAACTTTTTTATAAATAAATGGGAGATGGCAACGTAACCACGAAATGACGTACACAGAGTCCGATGTAACCTGAGGACTGTCTGTACTATCAAAATCCATGATGCAAATTTCAAAGATAATTAATTATGAGAGGGGCAGGCACCCCAAGAAAGCCTTTCCTCATGCACACAGAGCCTGCCTACACTGAGGCTGGGGAAGGAAGGGAGAATAGCAATCCAGCTTCCACCCACCATGAAGCCTGCAGCAGAAAACAAGTAGCAGTAGCCTGTCTACCCCTGAGCAAGAGAGCGCCCGGGGCCTAGGCGTGCAGCCCTGCCTGGATCCTGGATCAGACAGCAGCAGTCCACCACAGAGATATGGGAAGTCTGCCCTACGCACAGTAACTACAGCAACAACTACATTCAGATTCAGCTTGACTACTGACCACACTGACACAATCACCTGTATTTAGGGCCTGAAGGAAAAAACACAAGTGACCCTTTGTGGCTTTTAATATGATTTACCTCAGCCCCTATTGTTATTGAGCACTCGATACCTGATATTTGATTTAAAAATTACTGGACACGAAAAGGAAAGAAGTCATTTCTAACAAATGATACAGGAAACAGAACCAGACTCCAAGATAGCCCAGATATTGTAAAGAGCAGACAGGACACTTAAAATAGTTATAAATATGATAAGGATCTAACTGAAGAAGTGATCAACATGTGCATTTGATGGGAGGGGAATTTACCAGCAAGATGAGAAAGATATAAAAGGAGGCATCTAAAAATACATGAAATGCAGAACAAAGCTACAGACTTGGAAAAAAAATTTACATAATATACATCCAATAAAGAAACTATATCCAGAACTCTTTCTATTCAACAGACAACCCAATAAAAAATTAGCAAAATCTTAAACACACTTAACAAAGGAAGCCGCATGAATGGCAACCAATACATGAACTGTTCAACAACACTGGTCATCAGAAAAATATAAATAAATCCACCAAGGAGACGCTACTATGAATCCACGAGAAAGGCAACCGTGAAAAATACGGACAAGATAAAATGCTGGAAAGAACGTGAAATAAGTGCAACTCTCACACATTGCTGGTGGAAATCCAAAATTGTATAGACACTTTAAAAAACAATTTGGCAATAACTGATAAAGTGAAACATGTACTTAAACTATGAGCCAGTAATTCCACTTCAAGGCACTTATCCAAGAGAAGTAAAAATATATGCTCACACAAAGACCCATGATTATACAGCACCTCATATATAACAGCCATAAATGTAAACAACCCAAACGCCCATCAGTGGGTGAATGTACAACAGAAAGAGTAGTATATCCACCCATTCACCAGATTACTACTCAGAACCAAAGCAATAAGCTACTGACCAATAACCTAGATGAATCTCAAAAGATTTATTTAAGTGGAAGAAGACACAAAAGACTAAATACTATATGATTCTACTTAAATGGCATTCTGCAAAAGGCAAAACTGCAGAGCAAGAAACATATCAATAGTGGTTGTCAGGTACTACAGGTTAGTGGAAAGGAAACTGTTCTTGTTTAAATAAAACATAAATTGAATTTTCAAAACCAACTACAAATAAAAATATCTTTTATTTATTCAACCAATTCTTACTTATGCCTGTAATGTGGCAGGTACTACTCTAGATGCTGTACAAAGATAGACATGTTTCTTTTAGTTGAACGGTTTGAATTTTCAGAAAAGTAACTGAGACAAATGCATAGAAACTCCTTTAATACAAGTTTTCCACATGTGGACTGAAATGTTATCAATCAGACCTCAATACTTTTTCCATCTTCTCATAGATTGTTACAAAATATCTTTTATTTTCTCGTGAGAGTTTATTATATATTTATTAGGGTGAACCATATGAAACTGCAGTGTAACCAATAAAATAGTTCTGTTTCCACAGACAAGAACTCGAGTTAGAAAGCCGTAAAAGTTATCAGAAGTTATGTCACACCTCATTGTAATGCAAAATAACCAGTGACTGAATTTCTAGTCAAAACACCTGATATTTTTTATGAACTTTTTTTTTATATTTCAAGAACTTTCCCAACATCCAGAGGGAAATGTGCTATTCATCGTATAAATAGAAATGATTGCTATGGATACCTAGCTGACTTCTGGTTTCATGTTTCTAATGTGAGAACTAAAGAACAACACAACCCTTCCCATTTTTAGTTAAGAGTCTTTTACTTAAGGTTCTTCTTTATCATTAGTGGAAAACTATGAAAATCCTTCTAAAAATATTTATTTTTTTCAGGCCTTTAAAATGAAATAACCCTATAAAAATAAACTTTCCAAAATCCAAATGAAATATCCTTTTCTTGAAGAAGCTCTTTTAGCTAGTCTAATTCATGCAGGTAATTTGAGGGGAAAAAATGGTAAATTTTGTGCTTTAACGCCATCCTAATCTTTTTGGGTCAATGGTACTTTGGCCTGGAGGAACCAACAATTTCACAGTCACTGAGGTTTTCCTCGGGTACACATGACAGGTGTCACTCAATACATGTGCACACACACACACAGACGATGGAGCTGCATGGCCGTAAGGGCCTCATTACAGAGAAAGCAAAATGAACAGGAATTTACAACATAAGAGATGAAGGTTCATAAGCCTGTAGAATCCCAAAATATGAAAGTTCTCAAAAATTACAGTTCTTGCCCTGACCAGGTGGCTCGATGGGTTGGAGCAACATCCCACACACTAGAAGGTTGCACATTTGATCCCCAGTCGGGGCTCATATGGGAGGCAACTGATCGATGTTTCTTTATCATATTGATGTCTGTCTGTCTCTCTGTCTCTCTCTCTCTCTGTCTCTCTCTCTCTTCCTCTCCCGCCGCCCATGTCTAAACATGTCCTCAAGTGAGTATTTTTTTTTAAGTATAGCTCTCTATTTCTGCAATTTTTCCTCAAACTGCACACTAATTTCTACGCTAGTAGTTTCTTGATTTCATCTTTTAAAACTACATTAGATCTTAAAGTTATGGAATTTAATCTTTAGTCATATGAGTAATAGTAGTCATATGAGTAATAGTACAAAGCCTCATATTTTACAATCCAAATTATATCAGGTTTGAAATCAGTATATATTCAGTAATACTTTATCCAATTTTTTAAATGAAATTTAATTCAAGGTACTCTGTTACCTCCAACTAACTTTAGCTATTTTCCACTATGTGAGAGATTACCTAAAGTAAGTGTGTGCCATAGAACCTTTGCAGAATGAACTTGTGCCAACAAATGAGCAAAACCTGAACACAGAATACAAGGTAACTCTACACCTTGATTTTAATGGTTTAAACTTAAACATTGTCAATAATAGCAACCAACTTAACAATCTTCAGAAAATGAAAAACAGATGAGAAGTCTTAGATCATCGTGAATCACACGGCAATGGAATTCAGCTTTAGATCACTGCTAGGATCTTCTGACAGTCATCAGGTTTTGGGCTCTGATTTTATGATTTAGGGCAGCGGCTTCCAACCACTTTCCCCTCCAAATTTCCTAAAGGGGATGGGGTTAGGCCAGGAGATGCCTGACCCCTTTAAAATGCCATTTCTAAACTCTAGGGAGAAGGGACACAAGGCTGTCTTGATAGCAGTGCCTCTGAGGTTAGAAGCAGAAGCAGACAGAGGCATGAGAGATTTCAGAGATTAAAGGAAAAATGAAACTCAGTGGAGCCCTTTTAAAGTCACCAATTTGAGGAAAAGAATCTCCCCACTTAAAATATCTGACAGTACCAGGCTGCTACCATGACATTTGGAAACATGTCCTACTACCATCAAGGAAATTAAACACATTAGAAGGAAAGACAGCTGTCAATACCCTATTGTGGTCTCAAAATTAATAGAAGTTTTCCTCTATTCCACCTATGGGAGAATTGGGCAAATTATAAAAAGAGGAGCTGATAACAAAGATATATTTTGCTTAAATTTCTGCAACCTCCTGAGGAAAGAGTGTGTGGTTTGAATTACTGAATGAGACATATGTAACATGTTAAATAGAGTCGTTTTTAACCTTGGCAGCACATTAAATCATCTGGGGAGACCTTCTCTCTTTCCCTTCCCTTCACCTCCCTCCGGGCATGAAGATGCTGTAACCCAGGGACAGGGAGGCAGGCATGACAGGGAGGAGGTGCCATACAGAGCATCAGTGGCGTGTGCCTGGCAACCAAGGAGTTGGGTAGTAGAGGAGCAGGTGACCCAGGAAAGAGGATTCCTGAAGAGTTAGAATATTGCTTACATTGAGCAAAATGAATGAACTGATTCGTTGGGCATAAAAGTAATATATTGAGGATAATGAAAGCCAGTTTTGTCAATGTCCCTAAGAAGAGGGAAGGCTAGAAAGAATACTGAGGAATGGAGTTAGAATCTGAACCACTGGAATAAAATCATTTTTCTAAAGTTATACAGATGCAGATATAGAAACAGCAGTCATAGATATACACATGTGTACGCATGTATGTATACACGTCTATCGCTCCTACTTCTGTCTGCCAGGAGGGCCCAGAAGCAGCAACACTACTGAGACCAGAGCCTGACTCCAGCTACCACCTTCCACTCAAAGGAAGAAGGGTCAGGGCCAGGGCAGGGAAAGTACAAGATAAGCCTGGAACATCTTGTTTTGCCAGAAAGCAGGAAAATGCTCAAGGAATGATGGGAACGTGGCAAAAGAACATAAAAGGCAACTTAAAAGGGCACAACTCTAGGACACATTGGGGCCAATTTGAGAATCAAAATAAATAATGAGATTATCAGGTTACAATCCACTGAATAAAATGGGAATCTATAAATCCATATTGATATATAAGTAAATAAATTGTAAATTGGTAAGTAGAAGAGAAAGCTCTTTTTATTTTATTTTTAATGTATCTTTATTGGTTTCAGAGAGATAGAAACATCAATGATGAGAGAGAATAACTGACTGGCTGCCTCCTGCACACCCCCTACTAGGGATCGAGCCCTTAACTGGAATCGAACCAGGGACCCTTCAGTCCCCAGGCCGACGCTCTATCCGCTGAGCCAAACCAGCTAGGGCGAGAAAGCTCTTTTTAATAGAACGTTAACTAATAAATGTAGATGAAATAATGAAAATAATCACCACTTGGCAACTATCACCATGAAGTCTAAAAAGGAAGGAGCCATTAATGAATGTCAGGGCCTGTACGTGGAGATTTGATGGATAGGATATTAGAATATGGGAACATTTCCTAACAAAACACTAATTAAATACAAAGAGGATAATGGTGACTTCGTTGTGGAAAATGTCTGCATTCACCAGCTTGACCAGGTGATCCCAGTCACGAGCGGAGGAGTGGACTGACACCATGTTTCCGTAGGCGACGGGCTCTGAAGAGCATGGCCTCACTCCTGCCAGGCATGTAGGGCCTGAGTGTGGTCATGAGAAACACTGGATGGTCCCAGCTGAGGGATGCCCTGCAGAATGAAAGGCCTGTCGAGGACATGAGAAACAGGGGAAAGACTAAACAATGGGTTTCATACTAAAGACGACTAAGGGACATGGCAACCAAATTCAGTATGCGTTCCTGAATACGATGCTGGAACAGAAAGGGAATCGGACATTGTTGGGACTCGGTAAAATTAGAATGGGGTGTGTGAATTGTACAGAGGTTTTGTATAATATTTATTTCCTGATTGCTAACAAACAATCTTTCCAACACAGTCCTTTGTCTTACCCTCCCATTATGGAGATGCAGACATCCAAGGAAGGGGGACAGGCAAGGAGATAGGGTGCCAATCTAACAAGCCATGGAAGGGGGAGGGTGGTGAAGGTGAGGCATGAAGGTGAAGGGGAAGGAGGCTACAGAGTGGCCATGATATATACACATGTATGTAGTAGAGTGTCCCTCTTTGGGGGAGATACACAGTGCAGTATGTAGTGGTGATGGAGCATCCTATATAATAAAAGCCTAATATACAAACTGTCCCCTCGGGTGGTCATTCGACCGGGAGACTGGGAGTTCAATCGCGTGCACTGATCATCAGGGGGCGGCGAGGAACATGGAAGCGTTGGGGACATGCTGCGACCTCTCACCAGCTACCTGGGGGCGGGGGTGACAGGGATGAAGCTGCAGTGAGAATGCAGGGTATCCACTGAGCTCGCTCTCACTCCCCCTGCTACCCTCCCTTGGGATGTCAGGGCTCACACTAGTCGGCATCGCACCTACATGGCATCTTCTGGGTGAGCCGGGCTGCAGCCACAGGGATCGCAGGGGCCAGTTGTGCTCCCCGTGGGTTCGCCAGGAGCCGGTCTGCAAGGCCGGCCAGGAGAGAGCGTGCTGCCCGCCCGGCTTCCATGCAGCGCCGCTGGGCAGCCCAGAGGCCCACGCTGCACCCCAGCCCGCAGCATTCAGCCGCGCTCACACATCTCCTCATGGGGACTCTGGTGTCATGACTCAGGCGGAGGGGGCAGTGCAGGGGTCCGGGGGCCCAGGTGCTGCCCAGGGCCCAGAGGTCAGCTGGGACGTGCCCTTTCATGCCAGATGCTCACACTTCGATTGCCGGCCAGGCCAAGGGACCACACCTGTGCACGAATTTCTTGCACCAGACCTCTAGTCATGTCATAAAACGACCACATGGACAGATTAAATAGAAGGGGGAGAAAATTCAGTAAAATGTTAACAACTGGGAATCTAGGTGATAGGAGTGGAAAAGTTCTTTGCAATCATTTTGGAGGTCTAAAACTCCTTTAAAATGGAAATTACTTAATAAGGAATCGCTGAAGAGCTTGTGAAAGAGACACCCAGGCAGCATCATTGACCAATTCAGTCTCTGGGAGGTAGGAATCAGGGACCAGTATTTGACTCGCCTAGGAGAATACACCAACTTCCCATCCTACAATATACCATATTTGCTCAATAAATGATGGATACTGCTGTTAAACTACTATATTTAGCATAACCTAGCATGCCGGTAGACAGAACCTAAGTTTTTGCATTGATCTATCTTGAGCTGCAAAGATCCACCACAACTGATGAGGTTGATACTGTTAGCAGAGACAGCACTAGGAAGACTACAAGGAAAACATTAATAATGATAAGAAAACAAGTCTTTAATCTCTTAAATGCTTACTAGTATCATAAAACAATTACTGAATTTGATCTCAGATAAGGATATAAATTATTACGAAGACTATTTGTCCAAAAATTTGTGCTTAATTTGTTTCCAGGATTCAGGATTTAAAAGTACAAAAGTTAAAAGATCTCCAGCCTCTCTTTCTTCCCAGCATGCAATTAACACTGCCATTTGTGCAACTTGCTTTATTGTTAACTTTACAATATATCTGGAAACTAATTCTAATGGAATATTTACTCTTCCTGCTGCATATTACATGTTATTACATGGTATGGATGCAAGCATAAGTTATTCAGATCAAGGAATGTAAGAAATAAAAGTCGGGAAGACCAAACTTATTAGGACATCTATGATTTAAACAATGATGTATTCTTAGGTCAAAATCTGTCCAGGCTAAACAGGCACTTGCTGGAACAAAGCAGGAGCAATGGTACTTGGTAAAGGATACTTGGTGTCCTGATTCCAACAGACATGGCACATGAAGGCCAGACTTCAGCGGTTTTCCGCGTTGGACTATTTTGAGTTCAAACTTTGCATACTTTGAAGAAACGCTGAACTACGATTTCATAAAAATAAAGCCACACTTCAGAAGAGAAGTTATGCTTATGAAAGGGGCTTTAAATTTCTGCTACTACCTTTGGTGTGCACAGTCTTAGTGTGAATGTGATTTATTGAGCATTTGTCCCACCAGTGGGGCTCAGTTTCAAAATGAACTGAAAACAAACCAGACCCATGAAGATGATGCAATATCCCTGGAATTTTGGAGACAACTCCATGAATCCCAAAACTATTTCTGGCCACTTGGCCAAACTCAGGGTACTGTTTGTGTCTGCCCATCTCAGTGGAAAGGCGTTCTCTTCTGTGAAATATGGCTGCTACCATCAGCATAACAAACCATCAAATTCATCCCCTTTGACTATACATACTCCACAATTTAGAGAATAACCAGTCTTTAACTATAATATTTGCATTTACCTTATTGAATTTGATCAATTATTGGCTGTAAGGCCATAACTATGCACTACTGTGTGACAAAGTCTATTAAACCGTTTTCTGTATGTCTCTTGTATTAGTGCTTAAAATCTTTACTGGCATGGCCACTATGTCCTAGTGTATGTAACAGGCTATCAAGGAAACCTCTGTGCAGCTTCCATGTGTATAAATTTCAAATTATGGAGCCTTCCATTAATAGCAGACACTTGGCTCTAGCTGATTTGGCTCAGTGGATAGAGTGTTGGCCCACCGACTGAAGGGTCCCGGGTTCGATTCCCACCAAAGGCATGTACCTCGGTTGCAGGCTCAATCCCCAGTCCTGTTCGGGGCACATGCAGGAGGCAACCAATCAATGTGTCTTTCTCACATCGATGTTTCTCTCTCTGTGTCTCTCTCCCTCCCTTCCACTCTCTCTAAAAATCAATGAAAAAATATCCTCGGGTGAGAATTAACCAAACAAAACAAAAAAATAGCAAACACTTGTTTGAGAAAAAGGAAAACAACTAAGCTCCAACTATACGCTAGGCACAATGCTTGTTTCTTCTGCTACACATTAATACATGACTGAGTCTGTAATTAAAAGAAATAAGCAAAAACAAGCTACAGACTACCGGACAGCAAACACCCTTCTCCAAAAATACCAAACACCCTTCTCCCAGAAATCATGAAGCAAAAAAGTTTAACAATGTAGTAGCTAAGGTCCCTTCCTACTTTAAAATGTTATGTCTCTGACATGTGAAGAAATTATTTCCAAGATAAAGCAACTAGCCCTACCTGGTTTGGCTCAGTGGATAGAGGGTCGGCCTGTGGACTGAAGGGTCCCTGGTTCGATTCCAGTCAAGGGCACATGTCCAGGTTACAGGCTCGATCCCCAGTAGGGGCACGTGCAGGAGGCAGCCGATCAATGATTCTCTCTCTCTGTCTCTCATCATTAATGTTTCTCTCTCTCTCTCTCTTTCCCTCTCCCTTCCTCTCTGAAATCAATAAAAAGATATTTAAAAAAGATAAAGTAACAAGACATTACATTAATAACCATTTTAACTGGATGGTGCTGTAAAATTCCAAGTCAAAACTAAACATTCATTGAATACCTACCATGGACATACTGAAACTCACCAGGAACATGGCTATGAGTTAACTACTGTACCTGTACAAACCTGCATGTGTGTGTACACATGGTTTCTTAGATTTGCTTTACTACAAAGTACTAATGTAAATTCAGATTTATGGGGAAAACACCTAGATATTGTGTCCGGAGCCCCAAATTTCCACTTACACAAGCGGTGATGGTAAACTCTCTCTTCCAGCTTCTATTTTAACTGCATTTGGGAAATTGCATAACTTCAGAGTTGGCAAAATTATGATCCTTCATCTTATGAGATAACCAATTGTAAAAAGAGGGGAAAATGACTTCTCAAAATAACACAATTAATTAATAGGCGTCTTGCTTCTGAGTATCAACATCTCTCGTTCCACCTTTCTCTTCTGAACTGTCAAGTATGAATTTTAAATAGATTTTCTGTCCCGTTTCACTACTGAACTTGGAATGGCTCTCTGGGTGGTTTCTGTATCAGTTAGCTAATGTGGCCTTTCATCCCTCTTAATCTCATTATCTCGAGAAGAAATCACTTTTATCTTAGTCAGGCCGACCCTTGGACAAGATTCCAAGGTTTGTAAAAAGCTGTGGTCCTGCTCTTCACTATAAATTTGGGGTCAGGATTTATTTTCAACCACAACCACTATCTAAGGCAGGAGATAAAAAGAGCTAAAGCTTTCAAAACATGTTATATTTTCTTGGCAACAGCATGGAGGGGTGGATTTCCCCATGAGGACTGGAAGTGTCTTTAAAAGCACGTATGAAACAAAAGCATCCAATGGAGAATCGAGCAAATCCCAGAAGAAAAAAATAGGATCGGAGAAGAATAAGGCCAAGGGAGGGATGGAACCGAGAATTTCACACCACGGGCCTTGCGTGGTCACTGTCTCAGCCTGCACCTTTGATCCCTTGAACAAAATGCGAAACCACCTTTGCACAGGATCACACTGTCCATGAACTAAAAGGCAGGCCAGCTGTTCAGGGCGGAAGCACGGAGGCTGCTGGTAACAGAACCCGCCAGCAGTGTTCCCAGGGGCTCCCCAGAGTCCCGTCTGTGTGTCCTCCACGGCACTGGCGCAGCGGGGCTGGTCTTCTCCGCTCACTGTCTCTCAATACAAACCGATGGCCTAACATCCACTAAAGGAGACTGACAGCCCACCTCACCCGGCAGGGAGGTGCACAGGAGGAAGGCCAAACTCTCTCCGAGGGAAGAGCCTGGCTTCCCTCCAACTCCCCCGAGGAATGGGCGACCAGGGGCACAAAGCTCAGTGCCTGGTCAGAATCATTTCAGCCTGGAGAGTGCTCAAGGCCAGCATTCCTCGTCCCCTACAAAAGCAATCTGTAATGTGTGGGGGTGGCGTGAAGAGGGAGCTGTCGATTTTTGGGGTCTCCAGAAAGTATAATTCAACAAACTCTGACAGAAGTTTTGGCATTAACGTTTGCACTGCTGAAAAACTTCAAGGACATCGTGCAGTTGGTTCCATCTTTTCCTGCTGAGACATCTCTGCATGTTAAAAATTTTTTTTTAAATTTATGGCTCTTAGGAGGGGGGATACATCGATGTGCGAGAGAAACATGTACTGGTTGCCTCTTGCACATGCCCCGACCAGGGATTGAACCCACAGCCTGGCATATGTCCCGACTAGGAATCGAACCCCACCAACCCTTCCAGACGATGCCCCAACCAACTGAGCCACACCAGCCAGGGCTCATCTTTACTCACTTATTTTTAACAAAGGGAGCTCCAGGTTGACTTTAAACACTTATGAAAAGATAAAGAAAAGGCTGAGTTTTACTGAAGAAAAAAAAAATTATAAACCAAGGAGGAATGAATATGACGTGCTTCAGTAATAAATGCCATAATGAACAGGTCTGGATTAGCAGAAGAAACCATTTCCACGAAGCCTACTCCAGCTTAGTGATACCAAATAGCCTGAGGTCTGAATCAGAACCCCACCAGCTCCACGCCAGCCGTGAGTAAGAAGAGGGAGGCCTCTACCCCACGGGTGACACAGGCACAGCCCATGGAGGACAGGGTCGTCCTCGTTGAACTGCAAGCCCCTCACATCACCCAAACAGTTGAAAGCGGATGTAACTGGCTCACAGAGGAATCAGTATTCGGGGGCGGGGTAGCATCATGAACCCCGTCATCCCTACTTCCCATCAGCACACCTGCCCTCTCTGGAAGGCCTCTTCCCCACCTCTTATGAAGGTCAAATGTCTGGTCACTCCCAGGATGAGAAAGTCGCCCTCTCATAACCAAGGCAGAGGAAGGTCCACGCTCATAACCAATTCACAGTTACCCCGCTCTCCACAACCAGCTAGATTTTCAGCTCAGGAAAATCCTTGTGGATGGGAGAAGGGAGAGGAGAAGAAAGAGGGACAGAGGGAGATGCCCCACTGGGAATGGGGCGCTGTTCACTGCTCCCTTCAAACCTCTTCTGAGCTCCAGGTCATCTATTTAGCAGGTGGTAACTAGCATGTTGTAACATGAAACAGACGTGAAAAGAACAGGAAAAGGCTAGGTTGTATTACATGTGTTATTGCATTAAATTTTTTTCACTCATTTTTATGCAGGTGTATCCTGGGTCAGAATGTAAAACGTATTTCTTACTGCTGGTTAACAGTAAAAACAAAACAAACAAAAAGTCACTTCTTTCGATCTTGGATGGTAGGACAGTACAACAGGGTGGTTACAAGGTGGTCCTGGGAGCCAAACCACCTGGACCCAAATCCCAGGTACTCGCTCTCTCTGTGCCTCAGTGTCCTGTATGGAAAATGAGAACAGTAATGGACCCTGTACCATGGGGTTGTCGGGAGGATCAGAAGGACTAACACATGGAAAGCCTTCAGCATATGACAGTGGAGATGAGCTATTGAGGAGAAATGGGGTGGGGGGGAAGAAAAAGCAAATGCCTCCTGACTTACCTGGGTGCTGCAGCCATCCCCTCTCTACTGCTTCCCAGGGCTTCTCTGACTAACGGAGCGGCTGCTGGCAGCCTCTGCAGGGAGGCTTCGGTGGGGGCTCTCTTGCAGAAGTCTGCTTGAGTTTCTGAGAGGCATCTCTGAGGGTTTCCACGGCACATTCCCTGACATGAGAAAACCGACATCCCCCAGGCCTTACCAGCAGATGCCTACTGGCCTGGATGCCGGGTTCCACTCACCAGTATCAGGCTTCGTGCCTGGGTTACCAGAGAGAAAGCTGACGCCAGCCTCCTTCAGTGCCGTCTACCTGACCCACACTAACCCTAAGAGACTTTCTCCGCAGTTCTCTTTTCAAATCCACACAGCAAGCCTGCCACTGTACCAGTGTGCCCTCGGGTCATGAAACGCTGGGCTCCTCTTGCAGGAATGCCCGATCTTTACGAGTGATTTCCTTGGCAAGTTCCCTTTCCCAAGACCTCTTACGGGGACCACCCCATTTCCCACCAGCACAACATCCCCAACATCTCTCCACCTCTTTCTTCCCACTTCAATTCATAGGGAAAAGATCTGGGAGGGATCGAGGTGGTTTGTAGTGGTGGCTGCAGATATTAGCAGTTTCTGCCTCCTCTTAATAAGCGTGAAGGAGAAGTATGTGGACTCAAGTGTTGGAAGTTCTTCTAAACTCTCTTCAGAATGCCACGGCCACATGGCCCTCCACTGGGTCCTATGTGCCAATTATGGGGCAACAGGAAAGTCCTACTCAAATCCATGCACTCAAGAAAAAACAAAAGCAGAAAGGAGAAAGGGAAGCAAACTCATCAGAAGTCATCATATTAGGAGGAGAGACAGGAATGGCAAGTAGTTTTATGCTCTGACAACAGGAAGTCCAACAATGTAGAAGCATCATGTACCTCATGGGTCGGGCAGTTGAAGACATAGGATAGTGGGGTGGGTGTGGGTGTGTGGTAGAAAGATAGACACTAAATACAGCATGGCGCCTAGCCATTTTGGCTCCGTGGATAGAGCATCGGCCTGCAGACCAAAGGGTCCCGGGTTCAATTCCTTGGTTGCAGGTTCCGCCCCAGCCCAGGCCCTCGTCAGGGCTTGTGCAGGAGGCAACCAATCAATGTATTTCTCTCACATTGATGTTTCTCTCTGTCTCTCCCTCTCTCTTCCACTCTCCCTAAAAACCAATGGAAAAATATACTCAGGTGAGGATTAACAAAAAATAAATTTAAATATGGCATGGCATTGCTTTCTCCATACCACAGCCTTTGCAATCATAGGACATCTCTACAGTAATAAACTAATCAACTAAGTCATGCGAGAGTGGCTAGCATGCAAGAGTGTTGGTCACACCACAAAATAAAACTGTATGATGCATGCCTTGTATGGCTTGGTTTCAAAGATTTCTCTGGCAAAAGGCAGAAGGAAGTGGCATTTAAAATGAACGAGCAGAAAAAAAAGTTGGAGGATCAGGATAAGGTCAGAGCACTGACTCCTCGTGCAGGGAGAGGCACTGTCACTGGAATAGTGTAATGCAAGATGGGAGCATCTACAACCGCCAGGTACCACAGGCTCCTAAAGCGGTTGACGGCAGCCATGTCCTACGGCAAGAGGGTCGCAGTGGACGACACTGGCCCTGGAGATGACGTAATGGCTTGCTGAAAAAGCAAAGCAGTTGCTTGTTTTTAAATGCAGTTGATTGTTTCACGTTTGTTCCCGAAAACCTCTTAAAATTAAAGTAAGGCATGAAAACATTAGAGCAAGTTGAAAAAAAAAAGAACTCGGCACATGTCTAAAAGCTGGGGAAAAAGGGGAACGTCACTTATGGAAAAGACATTGCTGAATGCAGCGTGTATCCCTGAACAGTTTACAACACTTAAAAAACCGCTCCATCATGACAATGCTTGTCAACTTCTCTCTGTAATTCCCGTCCACGCTAAACACCAAGGGAGCTGGAAGAAACTTGCAGGGCTGTGCTTCTCTCCCCTGATCACACACACAGTTTATTTTTGTGGGTTGTTATTTCTGTGGTTGTTTTTGTTTTTTAAGAAATCTCCTCCAATCCCTTAAACACAGATTCTTGTAATGGTGAAAGATAGTCCTTTACACCCCATGAACAAGACAGAAATGTCGTGGTGAGAAGCCAAAGAGGGCTTTGCAATTATTATAAAGATGACGGCTTTCAGGACTGGACAATCACCTTGGGGGGGGGGGGGGGGGGGGCGCGGGAATCACTCCTTCAGTCTCTGATACTATAGCCATTATGATTCATCCCTGTGGATTCCAAATAACTAGTATTTTATGGTATTCAAATGCTTCCTAAACTCATGAATCGTCTTTCAAATTATTGAACTAAGCTAAAAGCCAAAGATTTCCGATTCTCTAAAGCAGAGAAGAGATTTTGACATTCACGCTGTTTTCTAAAATGATACAATGTCAATGCTTTATAAACTAAATTATTTACTGCAAAAATTTGGCATCCTCTTTTCAATGGTTACTATAGGCAAATGGTCAATGTTTGACGCTACTTTTTTTAGTTGAAGAAAACATTTTCATATTTTAATGGGAAAATGATTAAGTGATTCCATGATCACCAAACAAGATGTTGTAAATATTTATTAAAAAGAAAAGTTGATGGCTAGAAAAAACACACACAGAATAAAGACTAGTTTACAGAACAAATGACAATTTTTAAAAAACTGTATATGTGTACACACACACACACACACACACACAATTAAGAAAAGGATGAGAGAGATGTTTCCAAAATGTGACCAGTACCTTTGGGAAGGAATTTGACTGTTCTTAATTTCTGCTCTGTACTCTTCTATACTCTCCTTTTTTAATGAGTACATACCATTTTTACAATTCAAGAAAGGAAGGGAGGGAGGGAGGGCCATTTTCCAAAATAGAATATAAACTTAAGAAAATAAACCTTTTCTGTTATATTTAAAACTAGCACATCAACTCCCTAAAACAGACACTGGTTAGCAGTTTTATTAAAAAATTTTAATTCAGAAGCTGGCAAATGATACCATATCATATGTTTCCCAAATGGCAGCACCACCTGTAGCATTTTTCACAAGACAATCTCACATAGCCTAAAATACTATTTTTGCTTCCATTATTTCTCCTGTGAGTTTCCTAAGAGAATCTGTACGGGAGGCACACAGATAGCAAAGTGTTCCAGACACATGAGACTAAATAAGAAAGGTTATTAGCAGAAGGCAACCCATCTTTACAGTCATCACTGTAGCTTCATTTCTATGTAATGATATCCAAACAGATAATGCAGACCGCCTACAAGAGCCCAGGCCTTTTTGGAAGGATACACCACTGTCAGACCTGGCTAGAAATATGGTTAAAGCTGGTGTATTATGGAAAATTTAGCCCCAATCAATATGAATTTCATCTTTCACATTCTTCTTATTATTATTCTAACTGTACATGTTTATCCTATTTGGGAAAGCTGAAAGGAAAGTGATATTTATCAGTATTTTTGCCCCCAAAACCACATGCATTTAAAATGTGCTGTTTTTTGTCCAGGCTGAGTAGCTCAGTTAGTCAGAGCATTGTCCTGATACGCCAAGGATGCAGTCAGGGCACATACAAGATGAATGCATATGTAAAGTGGAGCAGCAAGTCGATGTTTCTCTCTCTCTCTCTCTCCCCCTCCTCCCTCCCTCTCTTTCTCTCTCTCTCTCTCAAGTCAATCAGTAAATAAACATTTAAAAGGCACTGTCTTTTAAACTTTTAGCTTTCACAATTAGTCTGCAGTTTCCATCTAATAGTAAAAGGCACACTACTGTCCTTAGGAACAGTTGGCCTGGAGAAGCAGTGCAAAACAAAACAAAACAAAACAAAAATAAGTAAATAAACAGACCTATGGTTAAACAATCATGTTTTAAAATCTCTGCACATCTCACCACTAGTCCAGAAAAGCATTTCCTCCGTTCCACTGGCATTGCTCCAAATTCATCTAGAAATGTCATTTAAGTAAAGGACTAAATGTAGCTGAGTGTGAAAATGTTGTTCCTTTTCCCAGAAGAAAGAAAAAAAAATGCAAAAGCCAACATATACTTAGCAGGAAAATCCAGTAATCAGAAAGGACAGCACCAAATAAAAAGGCAACTGCTCCTGGTGAGACGAAATTGTTTTCCTTACAAATGTGCTATTCACCTTTGCAGCCCTTCCAATGGCCTGGCCCACAATCTTGGACCCAGTGCCCTTGCCGAAAAGTCAGTCACCTGGCCTCCTGGGAAAGAAAAGTTAACTTCGCCAGTGCCTGGGAATGCCAAGGGATTGCTGGCAATGCTCTGTCTTTCAAATTCAAATAGTAAGAGAGTTGACTACAGTGTGAGCCAGGATCGCAAAATTTAAATTGAGAAACCAGCCAGGGTGGATGCTGGGGTAATGTCCTTTGTGTTTGTTGAAGTCTGCCTAGCAACTACTGGCAATTTCTTAAAGCACGTTCACCCTGGAAAAAGAAATACCTGCCAAGATGCCAATATGGTTCTAATTGCATACCTTTCCCTCTTTCAAACATATCACCAGCTTCCCTACCTTGACCTAAGATACAACAAATTGTGTGTGTGTGTGTGTGTTTGTGTGTGTGTGTGTGTGTGTGTGTGTTGGGGGGGTGTGGGGGGGGGAGAGGTTGGCTTCCCTTTCTGTCCATATAGAGCAAATGCTTTGTTTAAGCACAGGCTAAACCTAAACACAGACAAAATACTATTCCATAAACTCTGATATTAAAAATGGACATACAGCCCTAGCCAATTTGGCTTAGTGGATAGAGCACTGGCCTGTGGATTGAAGGGTCCTAGGTTTGACTTCGGTCAAGGGCACACACCCTGGTTGTGGGCTTGATCTCAAGTAGGAGGCATGCAGGAGGCAGCCGATCAATGATTCTCTCTCATTATTGATGTTTCTATCTCTCTCTTCCTCTCCCTTCCTCTCTAAAAATCAATAAAAATATCCTATATAATAAAAGACTAATATGCTAAGTGTCCAGTCGTCCATTCAACCAATCAAAGCGTAATATGCTAATGATATGCTAAGGCCGCTCAACTACTTGCTATGACGTACACTGACCACCAGGGGGCAGACAGTCGACTGGTCGACCAGTCGCTATGACATGCACTGGCCACCAGGGGGCAGACGCTCCAACCGGTAGGTTAGCTTGCTGCTGGGGCCCGGCCAATCGGGAATGAGCGAGATGAGCCAGACACACCCTGGAGCCCTCCCGTGGTTCCTCCCCAGCTGGCCAACCTCCCATGTCCCTCCCCAGCCCCAATCGTGCACCTGTGGGGTCCCTCAGCCTGACCTGAGCCCTCTCGCAACCCGGGACCCCTCAGGGGATGTCGGAGAGCAGGTTTCGGCCTGATCCTGCAGGCTGGGCTGAAGGACCCCACTGGTGCATAAATTTGTGCACCGGGCCTCTAGCATTTTAATAAAATGGATATTCAGGCATAATAAAGATTCTTTTGAACATATACTAAACTGTCAAAATGATGGAAGGAGATCATCTCTACACTGTTTTTTACTTAAACTTGTAATCAAGAAGCCCTGGCAGAAATATTATCAGATTTCAAGTGTCTTTACATGGAAGACTTTTTTTTTTCTTCTTTTTATAGCATTTCCCTTCCTGACAACAAAAGCCAAATTAAATTATATTTTCAGAGCTTGAGAGTATTTAAAAGTTAAGCAAGAAAACACTTGTTCTTAGCTCAATTTTCCAGCCACTCTGACGTGGCCCTGGATGCACAATGTGAGAGTTGTCAAGGGAGCCAGCTGTGGAATGCCGCGGCATTGTCTGCAACACACAAGGGGCTAAACAGAGACGCCCAGGTGAGGGTGGCCAGGGGTCTACTCTGTGCTGCACAGGCTAATGTGGGAAAAACCTGCTCCCAGGGACGTTTGAGAGATTTGGCTCCAAAGAGCCAAACTGTCTTCCTTGCCTGACAACTTCTCGGTCCCAGGTAGTGGAATCGGTACAAGGTGCACAGGCGGCGGCAGGCAGGTGAACCTGGCCAAGGCTGTCAATTTCTCTGAGCCAACTTCCTTTCTCTAGAATAAGAATGAATCCACAGGGTTTCTACAAGGATTGAGAGATCTCTTCTGGAGCAAGTGCCTTCGTACAATGTCTGACATACGCAAAGTGGTCCTAGTGTTAGAATTAGTAATAAAAACAAATTAAATAATCAAGGCTAGATAACCACCTTATCATCTAACTCAGCTGGTAGAAATAATACCGATGGAGAAGTGTCTGATCATCGTATAGGTCATCCTAAAATACTAGATTTTCAGCTTTTGTAGAACAGCTTTAGAACGTGTTAGAACATAGAAGCAGCAACTGGATTTTTCCAATACTGAGACATAAAAACAACCACCCTACAGCCAGGGAAGTCGCTGTTGACAACACAGTCTACTAGAGACTGGCTGCAGGTCTCCTTCAGAAAATTCGCAGCAGCTCTTCCGAGGTCCCTGTAGCAAGAAAGCCTGTGATCTTCCGGGGCCACAGGCTCGGGTTTCATCTCATGGACCTTGTGATTCTTATCACTGGCCAGGTTTCCTTTTCAGCTTTGGCCACGGTGGCGAAGCTCAGAATCTGACGTATATGTTGTATACAAACCTTACTGGTCCTCAGGTCAAATTTATTTTCCAACTCTTTTTTTCCCCATCACACCGATTTCCTCTGGCATTTATTCCTCAATCTTTGTCACTAAATGTAGATTATGAAGGCACCTCAACGCCCTGTTTGGAGCAAGGGGTAACAGAACGTATCTTAAAGCTTGACCATTCTGCCATTCAGGATTCACACTAAAAATACAAGAATTCTATGTTCAATTTAGTCCAGCCAAGCTACGGTTTAGCGGTAACTGAGAAATTTCCCTGATGGACAAATAAATGGTGATGGATGACTAAGGAGGAAACTGCTTCAGGAAATAACTGGGAAGTTTGACAAAATTAGCCACAAAGGAAGAAGACAGCAAAGAGCTCTGTAATCAAAGGAGGGTGATTTAAATCACTGAAGGTAGCCAAATGCTCTTGGATGCACGCAGCTGTCACCTAAGCGAGAATACTATCACCGCCTCCACCCAAAGCCTTCAGGAGACTGACCAAGCCAGAGATTTTAATTCCCCAGGTTTTAAGCTGAGAATTCAACTCAGCTTTCCTTGAAGTATTGATTAGTTGAGAAAGCCAGAACACACAAATTTCATTCAGTGGCGTCCCAGAGAAGAGAGACCTGGTTTACAAGGCCCATTAGTAAATACCACCTCCTAGGCATTAAAGTAGAAGAATAATGGTCCATCCTTTCTGCTGATCTGTCCAATTAAATGATGGGCTGTGCAGTCAGCCACACTTTCCTGCGCTGGCTACGCAGAGGACGGGCTGGAACGATGACTGCATGGCCCAGACACAAGGTTTTGCAAATGTTCTCAAGTCACCAGGAACTCATTCCAGAAACGGTTCCACAAAATTCCAGGGATAAAGTCCGCCTAGAACTCATCTCTCTGACTTCCTCCTCTGCCCTGCCCAAGTCACTATTCTTCATCCCGGAACCCAACGCGCACACATTGAATAAACATTTCAGGGAAGACTGGCTGAGTCCCATCTGTGACGGGACCCCGGTTCTTGCCCGCTAGCATCTTGCTTTCACAGCGTGGGAATAAAAAGCCACCGTGAGCAGCTGCTGTTCACTGTCACTCACCTGTAAGCGGAGCCCACTGCACCCCTCGCAGCATGCAGAGACCTCCTCGTGCTTCTCCCTAGGCTGTGCTTCTCCCTACCAGCTATTTCATACCCTAAATGCCAGCTTCAGAGGGACTAGGTACCGTTCATTTACGTGTGCAAGTTAGTCCAGTTTCACTGTACATTTGCAGCAACTCTATCACAACTTCAAATTTTGTCTTTCCGGCAAAAATATTTTGTATCTATGTTTCAATTTTAAATTTTTTTCTCTATATGTGGCCATCTTAATACCAAAATATCAATCAGGTGGATTGCTATTTCAAAGCAAGAATGTCTTAAGTAGCACAACAATATGGATGTACTAATGGCACTGCACTGTACACTTCAATACGGTTAAAATGGCAAATTGTTATGTGCATTTTATCGTAATTTTAAAAAAGACAAAGAATCCCTTAAACATGGTTCCTTCTGTATAACCACATTATGAACCATGTGGCCAACTCATGCTTCATTACAAAGTGTAGAAGTTATTGGTTTCCCTGGAATACATGTAAGTGAAAAGCTTTGCTGTACTAGAACTTAAAAACACACAATTAGTCTCTTTAAGACTCATCAATGCTTGACTGGCCCAGGGTATGAAGTCACCACCATAACATTTCCTTTCAGCTGTTGTCACTGCCTGAAGCTATTCAGCCTCAGCATTCAAAGACAGCAAAAACATCGACCTAGATGGCGCCAAACCATCCCCAGACCTACTGAAGGCAAACATCTGCCTCTGCATTTGCAACAAGCCCTAGAAAAATTCCGACCTGAAGAAAGGGCAGAGCAGCAGAACCACAAAACCAGCATTGCCCTGATTTAAACGGCAAACAAAACCCCTCGTCGGCCGAACACGGAGTTGATCATGAATAGCAGTCACCACAGGGCAGAGCTGCCCTAAATAATTTTCTGGGATCAGACTGCTTAGATTACGTTAAATCTTTCTTTCTCTCCCTCTCCCTCCCCCACTTTAGCTGTTCTATGAAAAGAAATTATTTACCAACTGTCTTGACATCATAGGTAATGGAATAATACATGAACTGAGATACTTCATGTTTCCTGCTGAGGCCTGGCTCTAAGGAATGCATTATTGTTTTGGAAGCACTGTAAAAGCATTCCACTAAAGACAACTGAAAGAAAATACAATTATATCCTTAATGGCTAAGATTTCTTAAATGTGTTGGTCTAAGTGGGAGGGGAAAGAACTGCTTTTGAAAACTGAAGTAAATACTTAAGAAAGCTTTTTGTGTATGCAAAGCAAATGAGTAAAAGGTAGCTGTCCCCTGAACTTAAAAAATGGAAGAGCTCTTTTTTACTCTGATGTGCTCATCCACTTTAACAGGCCTTTCCCCACGTCAGCACCGTGTACATGTCTTTCTTAGATGTATTGTGATTATTTTATTTGCTTGTTTCCTTTTATTTTACCTATATCCTTCAGTAAAATTTCTGTTTGCTCCCTATGTCTGAATTGCTCACCATTGGATTTCAAGCCAAACATAGTAAAGGGCTCAAAAATTGTTTTAATAAGTAAATTCATCATTTCATTCATTCAACAAATATGTAATGAGTAAATTTATTCCGAGGCTGCAACAACCATCTTAAGATTTAACAAATGTCTATAAACTGCATATGTAAACTTTTGGTCTGTAGAATTCAAGAACTCACAAAAAGGAGAGAATGAGAGTCTGTGATTTCTTTATAATCTAACTAGAGGCTTGGTGAACAACATTTGTGCACTGGGTGTGGGGGGATCCCTCAGCCTGGCCTGCGCCCTCTCGCAGTCTGGCAGGTGGACATCCCCCAAGGGGTCCTTAGCTCTGGCGTGGAGGCGGGAGTGGCACCCACCACCGCCACTGCACTCACCAGTCAGGAGCCTAGCTTCTGGCTGAGCAGTGCTCTCCCTGTGGGAGCGCATTGACCACGAGAGGGCAGCTTCTGCATTGAGTGTCTGCCCCCTGGTGGTCAGTCCACGTCATAGTGACCAGTCATTCCGCCATTCAGTAGATTTGCATATTAGGGTTTTATTATATAGGACTAGAGGCCCAATGCACGAAATTCATGCAAGGGGCTCGGCCCTTGCAGCCACGGTGGCTTGCCTCGGCCCAAGGCAACCGCAGCAGCTGCCTCAGCCCTCACAGCCCTGGCTTCATCCAGAAGGTCGTCTGGAAGGACGTCCAGTCTAATTAGCATATTACACTTTTATTATAGATGACTTAAAATGCCTTAAAATTGTACACGTAAAGAAGCCGCAATACAGCCTTCTTCAGTATGAATAAAGACCAATTACTACATTTCATGATAGCCCTACCTGTTTATGGGTAAATATTTTGGTACAAGCATCCTACAATAACTTTGGTTTCTTTGTATAAAACCAACACCTTTCAATATCCAAAGAGTAAATTCTGCAAAGAATGTGGTCACTAAACAAAGGTAGGACATATGGTATAAACCAGGAACAAAAATCTGGAAACAGCCCAAATGCCCATTGGTAGATGAGCGGATAAAAGACCTGTGGTACATTTACACCATGGAATACAGCATGGAGATTATTGTGCTAAGTGAAATAAGCCAGTCAGAGAAAGACAACATCACATGATCTCACTTATATGTGGAATCTAATAAACAAAATAAACTGATGATCAAATGAGGTCCAGAGACATGGATACATGGGACAGACTGACAAATCTCAGAGGGGAGGACTGAGGAGGGAGGGTCAGGGAACGGGAAGAGATTAACCAAAGAACATATATGCATATATGCATAACCCATGGACACAGACAATAGTGTGATTAAGGCCTGGGGTGGGGCAGGGGTTAGGTGGAGGGGGGCAAAAAGGGAAAGGAATGGGGGGACATCTATAATACAATTTTTTTAAAAAAAAATAAAAAAGAATTACACTGTTGAGTCAATTCCTTTCTAACCCAGTCTTTTCTGAGACACTTCTATTGTTTAAATTGCTATATATTGCCTCCACCAGAAAAGGGAGAACAAAATAATGTTTTCTTATGCTCAATGAAAAATTATCATTTCTGTCCAAAACTTAATTAGCAAGAACTTGCCATGAGGCTCAGGACAAATCATGAACCTCTAGTCCCCATTTCTCATTACCACATGGTTTCTGAGAAGATTAACCTGGATTAATTTCAATGGCAGGCTTACTTAGCAACTGGTTTAGCACTTGAAGACCTTCCTGTTGACTTATCTTACTGGGGAGTTTAGGAAAATAAAAGTCTTGGCAAATATAAGAGTGCTCCATAAATCTCACATGAAGAACAAATACGCTCTAGGAGCTGCTACATGAAGCCTGTTTTGATTTATTGGGAACAATTACAGTATGGACCTAGACATGTGCACTAAAAAACAGAATACCAAACTTGAGACACCAGATGGTTCTGCCCTTCCTTTATGAAAAAGAAACCAGAGCCCGGCCAGCATGGCTCAGTGGTTGAGCATCAGCCATGAACCAGGAGGTCACGGTTTGATTCCCAGTCAGGGCACATGCCCAGGTTGCAGGCTCCATCCCAGTGTGAGGTGTGCAGGAGGTAGCCGATCGAGGATTCCCTCTCATCATTGATGTCTGTCTGTGTGTGTGTGTGTGTGTGTGTGTCCCTCTCCCTCCCTCTCTCCCTCTCTGAAATTAATAAAAATATATTTAAGAAATTAAAAGTTCAGTTTGCCCTAATAATTTTTTATTGGTAGCAAACCTCATCCAGCCACAGTAAATAGCAGTATTTCTAATAGTGAACACCCGTCTTACCGCATAAGAACTTAACAACCATCTCAAGAAAAAATCTACACTAGACGGGGAAAAAAACTTCTATTCTAAAATTCAAAAATATGAGCATATTTAAGTAAAACAAACCAACAAATAGAATCTTTTCTCAATATAAGAAACCAGAAAGTACCATCCCCAATTTAAAGATACAATCACAACTGTAAACTGAGAAGAGGTGCCAACAATATTATAGAATTGTGTATGGTTTTCCCAGCCAACTAAAGACAGGGACCCTCATCCTAAAACAGTAACAGCCCTGCAGCCTTCCCTCCACCTTAAAGATGCCAGCGCTGGCCTGGAAGGAGCTCTCTGAAGAGTCAAATAATCCCTCACATTTGTTCAGTGCTTTTCAATTACAACTGATATGTGTTCCTTTAAACAATTCTGTGAGGAATTGTCCCCATTTTGTAAAAGTAAGAGAACCTGGGCAAGTCAGGTGCCAAATGACTTTGCCAAGAATTCACAGTTGGTCTGCACTGGGATTCGAATCCAGATCTCATGGCTCCTAGTTCAGTGTTTGTTATAATATTGACATCCGTTATTTGTTTTGTCCACTGACTGATTCAAAATAACAGAATGGCATGAATCAGGGGAGGGGAGAAGGGAGGAGGAGGGAGAAGAGGAGGGGGGAGGGGAAGGAGGTGGAGGGAGTAGGAGGAGGAGACAGTGATGTATGAAGAAATGCAAACTGCAATTATCTCTGGAACATCCAAGTTTTAAAACCCCGGTTTCCTAGACATACGCACTTCCTGAGCACCTCTGTGTGTTGGGAGTGTGAAAAACAAGACAGCACTATATCTTATTGCCTTGATCTATTTTAAGTAGCAATATAAAATTTACTGTGTTTTTTTCCATTATGAAAGAAAGACTTGAGATTTTTATTTTTCTTAAAAGAGCACCTGGATTTTAAAAAGATGGTAATTGTTCGTACTGAAAAGAACAGTGGATTAAGTTTCCTCTCCAACTTCAAAAATTACATAATTATATGATTGAACAGATCATTTAAATTCTCTAGATCTTGTCTTCCTCATATGTGTACTAAAATAGGAAATTTCTAAGGTCCCTTTCAATCCTACAATAGCATGATTCTAAGGAGTTACTTAGCCCCGAACATGCACAGAGCAAGGTGGAGGCCTCTAGATCCTTGAGTCTCTCAATTCAAGAGCTCATAGTTGCACTATCAGTACATCAACTCAAAAGAACAGAAAAGCAATGCAAGAACAGTAACTTTTTAATAAATTCTAAACAAAGGGCAATATAAAATAAACGGCAACTGTCAATATAGACTGGGTCAATCCAGAATATCCCACAAAAGAGTGGGACTTTTAACAATACACCTCGAGAGGATCAGAGATATAGACAAGAGAAAGACTTTGAAGGTGGGTAAATATTTTTATCTACAGCCACAAGAATCAGGACTAATCGTGGCTTCAGGATACCACTGGCTGGTACCAGGGGGATTGCTCTGCGGGACAATGGGAGACAAAGTTAAATAGCAGGAAGTAACCAAATTGTAATGAATACTCAATGCCAAAGGTGGATATTTAGCTTCATCTGGGAGGCAATGGAGAGGTGTTAAAGAAATGCTGAGCAGGGAAAGAAAGTAACAACTGTATTTGAGGAAGGATTCATGTACACTGAAATACACTCTCATCTCTATCCTAAGAGTCTAAGAAATACTTTTAAGAAAGACTCCCCCATATAACTGTATCACATCCAGCCCTAACAGAGATCTTGGTTAATGAAAAAAATAAATTTTCAAATGATTCTCTGATTGTTTCATTCTGTAGACCAGTAATTTTTACCTGGGGTGCTGCAGAATTTTAAAGCATACAGTAACTGACTAGTCAGGGGCAATGACCTCTTTTCCCTTAGATTGTCAAGTAAAAAATAACAACAGCCAACTCAACAATAGCTATCCAGTGTACATTAATCAAAATTGTACTCATTATTGCCTTGGCCTGTGTTGTTCAGTGGTTAGAGCTCAAAATGATGTGGGTTCAATTCCAGACCCCAGTCAGGACATGCATGGGAGGCAGCCAAATCAATGCCTTGCTCACATCAATGTCTTTCTCTCTATGGCTTTCTTTCCCTTCCTTCCCTTCTTACCTCCTTCCCTTCCACTTTCTCTAAAAATCAATCGAAAAAATATCCTCAGGTGAGGATTAACAAAAAATATAAAAATAAAATTAAAAATATACCTACTTTTTTGTCTGATCAGCAAAAAGTATATTTTTGTGTACTGCAGCACTTTAGTAATTAGTGTATGTGTTCCATGTGATGAAAAAGGTTCAAAATCACTGCTGTCAACCAGATTTTCAGCAAAAAAAGGATTTGATCAAACAATATTGTGAACTGTTGCATTTATATTCCTCCAGCAATTTCACAAAATGCAAATAACTAGCACATTAAAGTCTGTAAGAAGTTGTGCAGGAAACAACTTTTTAAAATAGTACATTTATTAACATAACGCAGAAGAAGCGTTTCACAGCATACCCTCTTGAAAAATCATACAATGAAATATTTAGTCCTAAGAGAATGAAACTCGCCAGAAAGTGAAATCCGCTAGTAACTGACAGACACACACAAAACACATAAAATTCCTTCCCTTCTAAATCAGCACTAGAGACCAACATGAACTTACATTTTCTCTTTACACTTGTCTATACCCCACATCAGTGGTTTCCAAAGTTGGCTGCATATTAAAGTCGCCTGGGAAACTTAAAACACACACACACACACACACACACACACACACACACACACACACACAAAACAAAAACAAAAAACTAATGCCCAAGCTTTACTTCCAGAACAATTAAATCAGAATCTCTAGTTTGGGAATCAACAGGTCCAAATGAGACAGCACTGGGACCTGGGCCCAGGACCCCAAGGACACCAGATGGCTAGAAGAAACACAAAAATGTTTCCATCCCTCCACCACCTACTCAAAAATGCAGAGGTAGCTGATTTTATCTCCCTTCTAACTGCCTGCTTAAACTACTGACCTGAATGCACCATTCATCAAGGTTTGACGACCTTCCTAGGGTGGCAGTAATGAGCAGTCTGCTACTTTGCCCCCACAGCCACTGGTGGAAACAGAGTTACCAGGCCAGGCAGCTGGAAAAGGAAAGTGCCCCCGGCTCCCCAACTCTGAAATGGAAAATTTCGCAAGCCCGCCTTTTTCAAAAAGCCTGCCCACTTTGTCGCCAGCTTATAAAGGTAGCCAAGCCCCCAAGTCAGTTCAGAGGAGCTTCCTCCTTCCCTCTGTGCTGCCTCCCTTGTGCTTGAGCATAAGCTTAATAAAATCCGTCTGGAAATGTCTCTGGGGTTTCCTCTCGATCTCTGTCTTGGGGAACCCAAGAACCCCAATTCCGGTAACACTCAGGCAAAGCTACAGGGAGGAGGGTTAAGGATTCTGCTATATATTAAGAGTTTACTATCCCTAAAATGGTTAATGGTAGAGTCGGGAGAAATGGGAAAGGGAATGTGAATTCTAGTTAATAATTCAGCTAGAAAAAGCTGGCCCTGAAAAACTGAGAATGCGCTATATTTATTCTGCACATGATAGCAGGTCTCAAGTATTCTTGGCCTTCCCTTCTCTGTACTTAGTCCTCATTACACTGGCGGTTTAATGCTAATACTAGAGTGTGCTCAACTGATCGCCAACAACTTCTTTAAGGGAATCTTTAATTTTATCCAAACAGAACCAAATTTTCTATTCTTTTCCAAACTTGAATTATTGGTACCTATTCCTCAAACGTTTTAAGTATGATTTCCATGAAACATAGCCAGACTGTCAACTGTGAAGCCAAAACTTTCCACTGTCTTCCTGGAAAAGACGTGTTTTAAAACTGCACATCACAGAAGATTCAGGACTTAGTTAAACGATGCTAACTATTTATTTTATAGCCATCATTCCAAGCTTGGAAATTTTATCATCCAAACTGCAATGAATGTATTATAATAGTTGAAAACTCATGTTTCAAAGCAAAGTTAAAAGTTAATCTTCCTGAAAATGCATTTATTATCCGGGAAAGTGATGAGAAGAAAAAAGTAGTGATACATCCCTACACCCAGCACTCATAAGGAAGTCAGAAGCTGCAAAACAAACTACACTGCAAAATGTTTGGTTATCCCGGCCACCCTCTGTAATGTGCATCATCTTTGAGTAGACAATGGACACAAACAATATCATCTCCTCAATTTAACCTGGATTTCAAATCCTGCCACTCATCCTCTCAACCTTTCACTCGAATCTGTGAGTCATTAGCTCAGGTGAAATGACATAATGGCACGGGCCACTGTTAATTCAGTGTTTTCAGGGCTAGATGACAAACACTCTCCTCTGACCCTTACGTTGCCTTTGCAAAGGCACGTCCTTGGTTCCTTCTGCCGGAAATGCCTTTCCATCTTGCCTCCGTTAAGACACTTAGGGCATGAATCACAGGTCTAGAAGATAGCCTGACCTAATCTAAACTCTGCTGTCTCCTCAGGACTCCTCTACAAAACCTTTCCTAACCTTATCCAACCTACGAGTCACACTCTTTTAGCCTGCCCTTCAAATCCCTGCTCAGACCCTATCTCCTCAGGGCAGCCTTCCTCGATTGCCCAGAGTAGAACAAATCACTCCTTCAGGTTCCTCTATTATACGGTCTTGCCACACTGAGAGGTCCTATGGGCCCCTCCTCCTCTGGAGTGTAACCTTCTTAAAAACAGGAGCCATACGACCACCTTTTCTTCTCTGCAATCCTGCACCTGGCACAGGGCCAAGCTCACAGAGAGGACAGTCAATGTTTCATGAACAGCATCCTTAGCACCTTGTAAAGTCTGTACGTAGTCGCTCACTCTAACCCCTTCTTATAAGCATCTTCTCCACTCTGCTTGAAAGCTCTTTGAAAGTGGAAATTATTTCTTCTTTGGCATTCCCATGCAGCCTACAAGACAACAGGAGCATTTTTAAGACTCACCCGATTTTTAACTTATGAGAGGGATACTAACGAGAAGGGATACTCAAATGAGAAGAAAGACATATCCACATTTCAATTAAGCACTGAAAAATACTCTTTCCTCGATTTTGTTAATACCTACTCCCTCAATGCACTAGCTGAAGCCAAGAAAAACGTGGGCTCTCCAAACCCACCAAGCCAGGGAATATGCCACGGAATGTCTCAAACAGCACCTCCTATTGACTCATGCATGAATTTGGACCATTGTCTTAGAAAATCCCACAGAAAAACAAAACAGGAAGAAGTTCTAGTTAAGAAAACAACTCCAGACTCTCTGAGTTTAAAGTTTTCTGATTCACAGGGGATCAAGGTTTCCTGGTAACTCCAGAGTAAACAGGCATATGGGAAGTGAGCTGGGTTTTTTTCCCTCTCAAAAAATCAATTGATGGTGAACTCACGAAAGAAAACTGAGAAGAAAACATAATAAGCCTTTATATCCTTTATATTTTTGCCTGTAGTTGGTTTCATCCCTGGCTAAATCCCTTCATTCCCCACCCATCATCACTTTAACCAGAAAGAAGCAGAAAATTTGAATGACTGAATGATAATCTAGGTTGACAAAAAATAGTAAAAGTGGTCATTGCTAAGGAAGGAAAGACATCCTTAAATACTTTTCCTAGACCACTTTGATTTCACCAGGAAAAAAGAAAGGCAATAAAATCTATTTTTCCACCACTTAAAGTGCCAAAAGGCAGCTCCTTTCAAAAAATTTACATGCAGAGAAATTTAAAAACGGCAAAAGAACTAGTTTGGGACAAGCCACAACTGCTAAACATACAAAATGAGCGAGTAACATTTGGGATGTTTAATAATTTAATTCAAGGATCATGTTACAAAGCGTTCTCCTTAACGACTATTAGGAAAAACAGAAAATGTTTTATACTGTACGAATCCCTCTGCATGTTGGCTGACTACAAACTTCCCACAAAAAAGTATAATATTGACTAAAACAATATTCATGTCAATGGCCACGGAGAAGGAAGACAATGTAAAATGTACAACGAAAGCCTGCCATGAAATCTTTTGGGAAAATAAAGACAATATATACTTCTTCCACCTAAGATATTAATAGCAATGAGCCTATTATTTCTTTAAAAAATGCTGGCAACTGACTAGCAAAAAGGAACACACCCTGAATGAGACTAGTATTCTTACACAGTATATACATTACGCAGAGTGTTCATCATACACTGACACGATGTATTTTCATGGTTTAAAACATACTGTGGTATGGCTGCTATTACATATTTTAGTGACAGGTTTGCGGGAAATGTCTATGTCTTATCTAAGAGCATTGCTTCCATAAAGATATACTAGTAACTTAATTTGAGTCACTCATTGAGGGGTTAAACTACTGAACGCACACACATACCAAATTTTGTTAAAGTGTGAATGAATAAACCTGTGGAAGAGAGAATGATCATGCAATTATTCAAGTCCCTGAATGCCTTTTATGTGTTTTAGTTGGTTTCTTGATTACCAGACCTCATCTGTTGGTCAATTCCATCAGGAGGAAAGGGGACAAGACCACAAGGACACCTGTTGGTCCCCACTTGAGAAGCATCACAAACTGGGCGGGCTCCACAGGGGTCTCTCTCATTTCTGGTCTATCTGCCCTCTCTGTGTTCTGCCCCATGTTCCTTTCCAGGGATGGGTTTTCTTCTGCTTACTCCCAGTTTCTTCTCCCTCATAACTCCAGGTTTCCCATGGCTAACACTGTCACTTCTGGCTTCTGCCTACACCATCCTTCCTCCCATTCCATTCCCATTTCCACTTTAGGTCTTACTAGTAGTTTCCCAATTTATTAGAGACAAATCTCACTCAGTGAGTTTCCAGACCCGGTCACACAATCATGGCCAGTGTGTACAGAACGGTCAGCGTTGGGTCTGGAGCCCACATCTGGGCCCATCAGCTGAGGCCGGAAGGGCTGGGAGGCAGTTAGGTGGTACACAATTGGCTAGCTCCTCTCCTTTTCCATTGTATGGTTTATGGGAAGGCAGGCATATAACCACAGAAACCACAAAGTACATAAATTATAAAGTAGCATTCGGAGACCGCCCCCCCCCCCCCCAAAAAAAAAAGGTGAAGTAAGAGTTGAATTAGCCCGAGGATAAATTCTAAAGCAATCTATTTTGCCTAAATAAGATGAAAATATTAAACACATCAAGCAAAAGGCTGGACTTTAAAAAAAGAATCCCAATACTAAGAAAGGACTATTCATGGGATGACAACAAACCATTATTTTAACTCTTGCAGGTAGAATAAAAGAGGAAAATATCGATATAAACTTCAGAACAACCAACCTTAATGTGATTGTCAAATCTTGACTGTTTAAACAAAGTACGAGGGACAAATCCATGCCATTTTGTTACTGTATTAATTTGTCTCCAGCCTTTTGGTTTTCCCTCTAATGCACCACAATGACCCTAATTCCTACTTACCAACACTGGCAACTATAGATGTAATTTCTCTCATTATAGAAGCCCAGCCTGCCCACAAAGGCATCATTGCTGATTTAAAGGAAATCATTTTTGTATTAATAACAATAGTTAAACAAAGTTTAAAAAAAAAAAAAAGCACTCTTGTTCTAATCGGTTAGGCTCAGTGAATAGAGCATTGGCCTGCAGACTAAAAAGTGCCAGGTTCGATTCCGGTCAAGGGCATGTACCTGGGTTGCGGGCACATCCCCAGTAGGGGGTGTGTAGGAGGCAGCTGATCCATGTTTCTCTCTCATAGATGTTTCTAACTCTCTATCCCTCTCCCTTCCTCTCTGTAAAAAATCAATAAAATATATTTTTTTTAAAAAAGCACTTTTTAACTCCTAGCTGTCACAAACTAGCTGTCCAACCTCAAAAGAAAAAAAAAATCTCAACCCAAGACCATTCAGATTGCTGTCTACAAGAAAAAGACACCACCACCACATCCAGCTTTAACAAGTACCAAATCTTGCCCGGCCGGCATGGCTCAGTGATTGAGCATCAACCTATGAACCAGGAGGTCACAGTTCGGTTCCCCAGTTGGGGCACATGCCCGGGTTATGGGCTCAATCCCCAGAGTAGGGCGTGCAGGAGGCAGCTGATCAATGATTCTCTCTCACCATTGATGTTTCTTCTGTCTCTCTCCCTTTTTCTCTGAAATCAATAAAAATACATTTAAAAAATAAATAAATAAAATGCATTGATCCTTCAGTGAACCTACTTTAAATCAGTATAGCTTAAAGCTGTTTATTACTAGTAAATGCCATCGCATCCACTCGAGTCACCTGAAAAGGCACGGCACAGGCCCCTCTCACACTATGGACTATCATCCTGAGGCTGATAACCTCCATCCTAGGTAACCCTATGGAGTCCACAAGGATGAAACAAAATCACACAGGAGTTCTGATTACTAAGTCACAGAAAGAGGTGAAAGCCTTGAGAGGGATGCTTTGCACACTTTCATAGTCTGGAAACCACAATGCCCCATGGTCTCCAAGCCAAATGCCAGGTCAAGAGATTAGAGTAAGAGACAGACATGTGAGTTATGCCTAAGTGGGTCTTTACCTGCCAGTCTGAAATCAAGTTTCCTTTTTTTATACCATGTACCTCGCAATGACACTGGAGCCAATCTTTCCTCTTCAATTGGATGAAGAATGGCAAGAAATGCCAATGCTTCATGCCTGTGACCCATTCACAGTGCCTGAAAATGGTACAGTCTTCGGCTCCTTCTGGATCGTATCCATATTGTGGCTACTATGGCCTCACTCTCTGTAACTCTATTAGTCAGGCCTCATCCAAAACATCACATCCAGATACCACTGCCACATTTAAAATGGGACATTTTACTGACTCCTGAAAGTCAACAGAATGGTGAGGGGTCTGAAAATTAAGTCATAAGATAAATAAGAAACCAAATCTTTAGTCTGAAGAAAAGACAGCATAGAGATACAAAAACCATCTTTAAATTTCCCTGTAACTCCAAATGGCAAAACAAGGGCAATGGGTTTTAACCATTTACAACCAAACTTTCAGCAGATACTGATTTAAAATTATTATTCACTTTAAAAAACTGTGGTAGCAATGAGGGTATTAAACACATTTGGCATCCTCTCAATGGCATCCTCTACTTCCATGGTTGCACAAAGAGAGAAAAACAACAGCAAATGTGTTTTTCACAAAACAGTTGTGTGAAGTGACTGTCAAAATAAAAGGCAAGTGTATACCATTATGACAGAGTTCTACAGGTGACATATAGCATTGCTTGAGAAAACAGTCTGACCCCCAGGCTTCTTGTGTTCAAATGAACACAGAGACGGAACTAAAAAATGAATGCCAAGCAAATCACTTATTCTTTTACTTAATCTTTTCTCACTAATCCTTACTGCTAGACTCCTGATAGAAGACAGAGCAAATGATAAAATATAAAATAGGGCCAATTCTTATCTTTAACACCCTGTCCAGAAGAGGACCAGACAACCTGCTTTCTTGGACCATTCCTTCATGTTATACATGTCCAGTTATCCCTACTTAGCCAGGATTTTATGAGAACCATGATCACAGATTCTCCCATTGAAACCTATTCTCAGGGCCATAATGGGATAAGGACTCAGTGACCCCGAATGTCAGTTTTAAGGCCTACGTGTCCATTAGTGATGACATGCACTGGTGATCATCTTTAAGTTTGAAATCAACACTGCAATTCTGCATAGCTTTCTCAGCGTATCTTCAGAACCATGACATCAATACTGTACTCTTCACTGTACATATACCCTTTAGTAACATTGTGAATTGTGAATCATGAGAATGTATTACCTATTGAAACAAGTACTAAGATTAAAACTTGGAAATATCCAAATTTTATTAAAATCAAATTTTAATAAAAATGATTAAGCATAAAGACTCAGTTGTTAGAAAAAGTATATCATGGGCTATAGTTTACTGAATTCATGTTGAAATAATTAACCAGATTTCTATTACCTGAGGAATATGATCTATTCAACATACACAAAATAATGGCCAGTGGAGAAAGTAGAAGCAATTTTATTTAAAGTAGAGATTTCTACCGCCCCCTTAATAAAAAGATTCAAGTAGTCCCCATCTAAGACCACCTAATACACTCATTTTGAGGAACAGATGGAGCCAAATATTCCTCCAAGTCATTTTTCCCCACAAGACAACACTTGCTAACTTTCCAGTTTCAAAATGACAAAATCAATGTTTGCCAAAGAAGGATGAGTTTGAGGGTAATAAAAATATACCACATAAACCACCAAACTGTGTCTTATTTATTATTAGTTGTACTGTTAGCTTTTGTGAAAGCCATGGTTTATAGGTCAGTTTTCCAAACCTACATATTTTAAGAGTATAAAATATCCCCACATTTAAAGTATGTGCTGTGTACTTTGTGGAGAAGGCACGTATATAACCCAATGCAATGGAAAAGTTGGCTTTCATCAATTACGCTGCTGGCTGGATTTTGTCTTCCTCAGCCACTGGGATTCTAGATCCCTAATGCATTTTTGCTTTGATGAGTCACATCTGTAATACAATCACTATACTCATCCCCACCTCATATACTGCAACACATTTTCCCCTCCAAGATCTGGCCATAGTCATTTCACAAGAGAAATGAAAAAAAAAAATGATTAAAAGGAAACAGGACAGACAGTGAGTAAGCCATGAACAACTGCCCGAAGAACTGTAAAAATCCAAGATCATTTCCATGTGTTTCAATTAAGTTTGCCACGAGGGGTGGATAAAGAACTGAAGAGGCTATTGATAAAGTCGTATCCATTCCCTCCTTTTGTCAGTGTAGTTAGTTAGAGCCAAAGAATAAGGTACAATAACTGGGGAACTTGTAAAGTTTTAGCACAGAAAAATATCTGGTATAAATCCAAAGCAAACAGTCTAATTTATAATCCTATCAGCCAATCAGACAACATTAAAAGGCACTTTATTCACACATTTTTAACATAAACAGAAAGAAGGACTAAGGTTGTATACACAGTAGTCGTCTTTCAAAGGTAAGATAACAAATTAAATGTTTTTCCCTTTCTTATACATCAATTACATTCTATTCTACACAGTTTAGAAATGACTGGTAATAAGAAAAAAACAGATTTGGTAAACATGCCTAGGCAGTTAAAATCTACAAATCAAGCTAACTATCAAAATGTTATAAATAACATTCATAGTGTTAGCAAATTTTTTAGGTTATAGTACATTTTTCTACAAAATCATTTCCTCCATTAAAAGGTGTTATAGGTTGAACTGTGTCACCCCAAAATTCATATGTTGAAATCCTAACCCTTTCGGAATGTGACCTTGTTTGTAATAGGGTCATTGCAGATGTCATTTTGTTAGGATGAGCCCTAATCCAATGCGACCCACGTCCTTATAAAAAGAGGAAAGTTGGACACAGAGAGATACACACAGAGAAAACTCCACATGGCGATGAAGGCAGGGATCGGGATGACATTTCTACAAGCCAAGGAACGCTAAAGATGGCAAGCAAATATCCAGAAGCTCGGGGGGAGGCGCGGAACATCCTCCCTCCCAGCCTTCAGAAGGAACCAACTCTGTTGACTCCCTGATCTTGGACTTCTAGCCTCCAGAACTGTTAGGCAACACAACACATTTTTGTTGGTTAAGCCACCCAGGTTGTTGAACATTTTTACAGCAGCCCTAACGAAGTAATATAAAAGGTTTCAAAGCATAGCTCATGAGACATAAAACTGACCACATACATTTTTCCTAACAATCTCTTTTGCTGACTAGTGCTTTGCAAAATCAATATATCCTCCGTATGCTTCTCCTCCCCTTCCCACCCCCATTACTGCAGCTATACAAGGGCATGTCCATCAATTTTCTCCAAGGGAATGTACGAAGTGGCATATGGTATATTCAGATCTGGCCCCTAAGTTCATGGCACGTCTCCATACTCCCTTGTTCTCCATCAGCTCATATCTGGACATGGTGACCCACCTTCAGCCATACTGATGAGGTTTATAACATAAGGAACAGCAGAGCTCCTTTGCAGAAGGAATCTGAGTCTCTGACAGTATGGGAATACTCACCTTAGAATGTTACGTGAAAGTAAAATAACTCTGTTCCTTAAACCACTATATTACTGGGTTTCTCTGCTATAACAGGTTAGTCTTTTGCCCTAATAGAGTGTTAGGGGAACTAAAATGTTTCAAATACATGCAATAAAGCAGTATACAGAAAATCAGGTAGATCTCTGAAACATTAACGATGGCCGAATGGGAAAAGTTTATGTGCATATATAGTAAACTGAACTACTATTACAGCTTCAAATTTGAGACAATGCATTTCATGATCTTGGTAGTTGTTAAACTACAATTTAAACCCTTTGGGAAATGTACCAATTCTTATTCTTAAAGATATTTTTTTAAAAATTTTTATTGATTTTGAGAGAGAGAGGAAGGGAGAGGGAGAGAGACAGAAAACATCGATGTGAGAGCGAAACATTGGCTGCCTCCTGCACGCCCCCTACCTGGGGTCTGCAACCAGGACATGTGCCCTGACCAGGAATCAAACCTTTTGGTGCATGGGATGACACTCAACCAACTGAGCACACCAGCCAGGGCTTCTTTCATTTTTTGAATTTCAAAATTTTTCAGTGAGAATAATTAACTTAAGTTAATAATATTGCTATGACTTTACATATATCCTAAAGGTACAAATACCAAAGTAACATAGAAAAAGTTTCACACTCCTCCTCCAATCCCCTTTAGGGAGAGCCAGTATGAAGCTGGGAAAGTATCCTTTCAGACTTAGATTTTTTTTTAATAATACGGTAGTCAAATTTTAAATTCAGCTCCAGAGAGGTTTTAATTTTGGTTTGTGATACACACCTGGAGTCAAAGCCAACACACGTTCTAATAAGCACATAGAGCCTCTGAATTTCATTACTCTGGAAGAAGAAAAGTATTTTTCAAAGATGCTAATAACCAGCAATATGGCCTATTTCTTGTTCTTAAATGTTTCCCCAAATGTCATTACATGAAACTGGAATATGTGTGACTAGGAGGAAGTTCCTGGAGGGCAATCCAACCCTTCTCCATTACTTCATTCTACTGTCGATGAACCATAATGTCTATTTCTGTCTGGTCAAAACAGAAAATTACTCTTCTGGAACTTGGGATGTTTGCCTTTTATTAAATTACAGGTTTTTTCCAGAGTTAAGTATCCAAATCCTATATGGACACTTGTCTATCGGAAGACACTTTCTATCTAATGAATTAAAGAAGAAAATGAGATTAAAACTATTCTTATTTAGTTATTCAGGGACCTCATTAACCTGTAACCACGAATAGAATCTACAATTCCAACTCATAGCGTGTGGGACACACACATGTTCCTGGATTCAAGCATGTGTTCCTATTTAAACTGCTGGAATGTATATAGGGCTCCACAAAGAGTGATAAATATTAGCAAATCTTCTAAGAATGAAGGTCCTTTATGACCACATATGCTGTGTTTTGATTCAGCTTTTAAAATGTCTGAGTCATACAAAGCTGAACCGTCTGCTTTTTACATTTATCTGCAAGTTAAAGAACAATGAAAAAAATTCCTTCCACAAATATCATCTATTTGTCCCATCACAGCCAACCCAAGACAAATCTGAGATTTCTGCTCTGTCCTCTGTTTTCTTCCCCTTGTGGCAAGCCTGCCCCAGAGGAAGGCTGGGCATTCCGAAATGCCCAGGTATTAAGGACAAGTTGGATATTAACCAATGTCAGATACTGCCAAGTCAAAGGCTTCGGGCATAGTACATAAAACTTCAATAGCCTGACCCTAAAGCAGGGATGGAAAACTGTGGTCTGGCACATTCTATTTGGCCTACACAGCATTTTTAATTTTTTTTTTAATTTTAAAGCCCTTTAGGATAGCACCCTCCCCCCCCCCCCCTTAAAAGAAGGTATTTCATCATATAGGATACTGTAGCTCACCTTGCACTATGAACCCCTTATATGTTATGTGCCAGACAAATGTTTGGAGTATGAGCGCCACATAAATTCTTCCACCTCTGAGCCTTTTTAGATTCTGGTTCTTTGCCTAGAATGCCTTCCAACCCACCCAAGCCTACCTCTTCACATGGCTAACGTCCACTCTTCTGAAGACCTCAAGAAGTCCTTCCTAATCTCCTCAAGTCCCAGTTAAGTGCTTAATCCTCCATGGCCCCAGACTCTCCTGCTATTTCTGTGACGATATCACCAGACACCAGACTAATTCCTTTAGGGCAGGGATGATGCCTTGCTCATTTTGGTCTCTCCAGTGTGTAGCACACAGCAGGTGGTAAATAAATATTTTCAGAATGAAGAAATGGCAATATAAGCATCGGCTCTGAAAATATTTGCTTTTAATACTCTTGGCAGAGAATGCAGATGAATGATGAAGTTGACAAAAAAAAAAAAAGTACATCACACAGAAGTCAAGAGAATAAAGAGCCTTGTAAAGGCCATGTCTGATTACAAAGAGGTGTTTTCCCAAGGCTCTGCAGCAGTATTTAATCTCATCCATAGTTGCTGCTATATTTTCCCTCTTCCCTTCCCCTAAGGTACCCTACATGTTTGTTCCTACACACACTTTCTAGATCCCAACAGTAAAGACACAAACACAATTAAGCCAAATAAGTAAAAAAAAAACTAAAAAAAAATAAACTAGAATCAATTTCTCTGAAACAATAGGCATCTTCCTTTATATAAGACAGTTATTTTAAGAAACTGAGCTGATCAGAATTAGTCAACTGCTCTTCACAGTTCCTCATACTCATTGTTTAACCAGTTCCACTCCTATTTCCCTTTGCTATATGTGATGGCAGACTGTCTTCATTGAAGACCAGAACTTTCAGAGGACACCCGGGGACAGAAGTGACATGGCTACCGACTGTGAGCAAGTAGGTCTAAGGGTACATCCCGCCCACAGTCATGCTTACTGGAAATGAGGAAAGCTGTGAGGGACTCCTTCTATGTTTGGGGAAGAGCAAAAAAAGGGAGCAGCAATAAAAGAAGATAATCAGGACAGCATACCTGGCAGCCCTCCTTGTCTCCAAGTAAAAACCTCATTAGATTTGCCCAGAAGGAGCCTTTTTAGAATAGTTAAATGACACACAGCATCCCACCCTTACCTCGCCCTGAGCATCTCCAGCTATCTTATCAAGAAAGAACCTATACTCTTTCACATGGAAGGGGAACGTTCAGGGGTTTCTATTGAGATGGGTATGGGTATATTTCTCCTTAATTATCACCAAGGCAGGAGTAAAAAGCAACTTACCTTTTGGAAAAAGTCTTCCCCACTTTTGCCTTTTCCTTCGGCAGCAGCTGTAAATAAAAATGTATACATTTAAAATCGTTCCTTTTTTTTGCAACCTATGTATTCAAAAACTCTCAAGTATCAGGTAGGAGAATCCAGAGGTAAACAAGATGCCATTCTTGTTCTCCCAAACCTCAGTGTCTGCTAACAGGCCTCATCAGGGATACGAAAGGAATAAAGAGTAAAACACTAGTCCAAACAATTACACTTTCAGCTCCTCTTCCTGTCTGAAAGACTCACACATCTCTTGTCACACATAGATGAAAGGAATCTCTTTTCATAGTTAAAGAACTATATGAACAAATGCTACCACCAATATAATCAGCTGTAGTGCTCTCAGCACTTCCTGTCTGTAATCAATCCCAGGTCTGAAGCTGCCTTTTCAACCGGGGCTCAGAGAACATGGCCTGCTGAGCTGGGTCAGTTTTATGCTGTGCAATGACTATATTCTTTACTTGGATTTCTGTTGGCATTATATGCTACTTTAATTCACTCCTTCATTGGCTTATATAAAGAAGGGGAAAAACACATCAGAATTAAATGGTAACGGTAACGTCACAGACAACAATAAAACTTCATGTGAGATTAATTAAAAGGTCACTGTATTTGAACAGTCTTTTTATATCTAAGTGGTAGCCTATAAACACAGGACAAACCCAGCTCTTTATGTTCAAATATGTTAAGGTTCTGTGAACATTTTTTTTTATCTGTGGAGGCAGAGGTGGGAAATGTGACTAAAAGGAGAGAGGGGATTTTATTTTGCTTGCAATAGCCTCAAAGTGCATCCTTCAGAGGATAAACACCAAAGGGGTCTCAGAATCCAGTGCAGAAGAACAGGGATTCGCTGGAAAAGCCTCCCGGGCCTGGACAAAGAAAGGAGCTGGAGCAGTAACTCCTGGAACTTATTAAAATGATTAGAGACCCAAGAAGTAAGGCAAGTCATCCTGTTTGGTGGAGGACTCAAAACTCGAAGAAATTATCTCTACCCTCAAGATAATAAAAATATTATAAATTATTTTTTCGCAGATTTAGTGTCACATTTAATATAAGACAAGACACCTACAATTTTGGGATATGTTTTTATCAATGTTTTCATCCAAAAAAAAGAAAGCGCAGAGTACAGGTCTCCGTGCTTACCAAGGGCAATTTTAAGGAATGTATGAAAACAGTAGCTAAAAAAATAAAGAATTAAAAACTGTATTCTAATGTGTAGCAGGCTAAATAACACCCCCTAAAAATGTTCATGTCCCAATCCATGGAACCTGTCAATATGTTACCTTACATGGCAAAGGGTATTTTACAGATGTGATTAAATTAAAATCTTGAAATAGGAAGATTATCCTAAATTATCCAGGTGGATCCAGTGAAATCACAGGGACCCTTATAAGAAGGAAGAGGAAAGCTCAGAGTCCAAAAAAGCAATGTGACAATAAAAAACATGCAGAGAAGGGTGTGTGACGACAAACAAAAGAGGTGGAGAGGAGAGAGATACAGATATACTATGCTGCTGGCTCTGAAGACGGCAGAAGGGGCCGTAAGCCACGGACTGTCGGCGGCCTCCAATAGCTAGAAAAAGTAAGGCAATGGATTCTCCTTCAGAGCCTCTGCAGGGAGCACAGCTCTGCCAACACCTTGATGTAGCCCAATGAAACCCATTTCAGACTTCTGACCTCCAGAACGTAAGGTAATAAATTGATGTTGTATGCCACTATACTTGTGGTCATTTGTTACAGCAGCAAAACACTAATACATAATGCCAATAGCATCTTAACTTTACTTTTTGCACAAATACACCACCAACAGCATGAATCGAGTGCACACATGGACGTGAGCATTTGAAGCACACATTTCCACAGAAAGATTTTTTGTAGTTAACTCTACAGATTCTGACTTTCTCTCCCTAACTTGGAAATGTATCAACATTAAAGCTTTAAAAAAAAAACAAAACATTAAGAGCCAATTTTAACAAAAGCTTACTCTTCCTAAATAAACTAGCAAATGTGGTTGATCCTAGCTAAAGGGGTCACCCAGGCAAGGTAAAACATCAGTACCCAAACCTAATGATACAGACTTATTATTAAGTGCCTTGGAGGGACTTCAATTCTGCTACCTCTTGGGCTGTCTTTATCTCTAAAGCTAAAAACAGTTTAAAGGGCTCTAATATATAACACAATTGCATGGCAATGAACACTACATACCAGGACACCACATTTTGAAAAAATTCTAGTGACATCAAGGAAACTCATCTTTGAAAAGAAATTTTAGAATCCAAGATATTTTCAAAAGCCTATGAAGGAAGGCAGCTAATCACCCCTTTCACCCACACAGAACTCTTACACAACTTGGAATTCGTCAGTTAAGATTTCATGATACAACTATATTTTATTACAGAAACCTCCTTTAGGACACTTATTTTGTTCATGACAAACTCATTATGTCACAACCTTGAAATGTCCCTACAGACTTCATAGAATGGCCTTTCAATCCCAGAATGAATAAAAAGGGGGGAATTTCCTTAGTTAGACCCAAGCTATACTTAATTTTGTTCCAGAAAAACAACTAAGATTTAACCAGAAACTTGCACCTTTTAGCAACCTTATGATTTGAGGGGAGCCAAATGGCAAACTCTTTGGCACCAAAAATTGCTGTTCTTTTTTATGCCAAATGTGTATGTCTGAGAAACTCCAAATGTGAGCCTATTTTCCCCTAAATCCTGAGAAGTATCCATTTCCCCAGACCACAAGTGCCCTAGTAAAAGAATCTGGTTGGATTCTTGGTTAGATCACAGGTACAAACCATGGCTGGTCCCAGTCACTGGCGCTTTGCCGGGAGTGTTCTTACCTAATTCCCAGGTTACCAGGTCTCCTGCAGGACTTTTACTGACCACACCCAAGCAAAGCTGTCAAGGCCAAAAAAGCCAATCAAGGGAGAATAATATTTCACCAGAGTATTCTTACCCCAGACAGAAATCCTTCTATGCTCTAATATGAAAGTGCAATTCTCAAACGTATTCTAAAATCCTAAATATCAAAATACAAACACTGAAGAAGTGAGAGACTGGGAGGAAGGAGCTTGGGGAATATTTTTTTCTCAATAGAAACTTAGGTATTTTTTTTCTGAAAAAAAAATATTTTTTTTTTTTCTTTATTAACCCTACCAGACCGCTGTAACGATTTTTCGGTACTTTCCACACAAAGGTGGAATATTGGCGCTAGGTGAAAGGTAGACCTATTTTCTACAATGTCTCCAAGTTCCATCTTATTCTAACCACTTGTTTGCATGTAACTAACATTTTTCTATATCATGTTGGTTTTTTCTCTTTAATGCTCAGGAGCCCAGCTATAGGGGACAGTTAGGTTCAGGGCCTCAGGTCTGGTAGGATTAAGGTATTACATATGTGTCCTTATCGCCCCATTGCCCTCACACCCCCCCCCCTCATGCCCTCACCCCCCAGTGGGTGCCTGTGTCCACTGGTTATGCTTATATGCATGCATACAAATCCTTTGGTTGATCTCTCCCCTTTACCCCCACCCTCCCCTACCTTCCGAGGTTTGACAGTCTGATCGATGCTTCTCTGTCTCTGCATCTGTTTTTGTTCATCAGTTTATGTTGTTCATTATATTCCACAAATGATTGAGAGCATGTGATATTTATCTTTCTCTGATTGGCTTATTTTGCTTAACATAATGCTCTCCAGGTCCATCCATGCTGCTGTAAATGGTAAGAATTCCTTCTTTTTTACAGCAGCATAGTATTCCACTGTGTAAATGTACCACAGTTTTTTAATCCACTCATCTGCTAATGGGCACTTAGGCTGTTTGCAAATCTTAGCTATGGTGAATTGTGCTGCTATGAACATAGGGATGCATATATCCTTTCTGATTGGTGTTTCTAGTTTCTTGGGATATATTCTTAAAAGTGGCATCAATGGGTCAAATGGGAGATCGGTCCATTTTTAGGTATTTGCGGAAACTCCATACTGTTCTCCACAGTGGCTGCAACAGTCTGCATTCCCACCAGTAGTGCACAAGTGTTCCTTTTTCTCCACATCCTCTCCAGCACTTGTCATTTGTTCATTTGTTGATGATAGCCATTCTGACAGGTGTGAGATGGTACCACGTTGTCGTTTTGATTTGCATCTCTCGGATGATTAGTGACTTTGAGCATGTTTTCATATGTCTGTTGGCCTTCCTTCTGTCTTCTTTCAAAAAGTATCTATTTAGGTCTGTTGTCCACTTTTTGATTGGGTTGTTTATCTTCCTTTTGTTAAGTTGTATGAGTTCCCTGTAAATGTTGGAGATTAAACCCTTATCAGTGATAACATTGGCAAATATGTTCTCCCATGCAGTGGGCTTTCTTGTTGTTTTGTTCATGGTTTCTTTTCCTCTGCAGAAGCTTTTTATTTTGATGTAATCCCATTTGTTTATTTTCTCTTTACTTTCCATGACCCTAGGAGCGGTATCAGTGAAGATATTGCTTCAGCATAGTCTGAGATTTTGCTGCCTGTGGATTCCTCTAGTATTTTTATGGTTTCCCATCTTATGTTTAAGTCCTTTATCCATTTTGAGTTTATTTTTGTGTATGGTATAAGTTGGTGGTCTAGTTTCACTGTTTTGCATGTATCTGTCCAATTTTCCCAACACCATTTATTGAAGAGACTGTCTTGACTCCATTGTATGTTCTTGCCTCCTTTGTCAAATATTAATTGAGCATAGTGGTTTGGGTCAATTTCTGGGTTCTCTATTCTATTCCATTGGTCTATATGTCTGTTCTTGTGCCAGTACCAGGCAGTTTTGAGAACACTGGCTTTGTAATACAGCTTGATGTCTGGTATTGAAATCCCACCTACTTTGTTCTTCTTTCTCAGGATTGCTGCAGCTATTCAGGGTTTTTTTTTTTTATTCCAGATGAATTTTTGGAGAGTTCGTTCTACGTCTGTGAAATATGCCGTTGGTATTTTAATGGGGAGTGCACTGAATCTATAGATTGCTTTGGGTAGTATGGACATTTTAATGATGTTGATTCTACCAATCCATGAACACGGTATGTTCTTCCATCTGTTTATATCTTCCTATATCTCTTTTTTCAGTGTCCTGTAGTTTTCCAAGTATAGGTCTCTTACCTCCTTAGGTAAGTTTATTTCTAGGTATCTTAATTTTTCTGGTGCAATGGTAAATAGGATTGCTTTTTTAGTCTCTCTTTCTGTAAGTTCACTACTGGTGTATAGAAATGCCATAGATTTCTTGGCATTAATTTTGTATCCTGCTACATTGTCAATTTCATTTATTAAGTCTAATAGTTTTTTGATGGAGTCTTTAGGGTTTTCTATGTACAGTGTCATGTCATCTGCGAATGACAGTTTTACTTCTTCTTTTCCAATTTGGATGCCTTTTATTTCTTCTTCTTGTCTGATCGCAATGGCTAGTACTTCCAGTACTATGTCAAACAGGAGTGGTGAGAGTGGGCATCCCTGTCTTGTTCCTGTTCTTAGGGGAAATGATTTTAGTTTTTGCCCATTGAGTATGATGTTGGCTGTGGGTTTGTCATATATAGCTTTCATTATGTTAAAGTATGATCCTTCTATTCCCACAAACTTAGGTATTATTTAAGATGGTCATTTTACAGGCTCAAAAAAGAACAAAGAAAAGTTCACTCTTTTATTCCAAAAATATTTAAGTCCTATTCTCGAGAATAAGACCATGACCTCATTTAACTACAACCTTGGCCCATATATCCAAAGCCATCCAACCAGTGAGATAAAGCCAAAATTAAAATTCAGTTCTACTGACAACTTTCCCAAAGATCTTTTCAGTCACAACTCTACCCAAATTAAACTTAATAGAACTACAAATTAGCTATTCTCACTCTAGCCGGTGCACTAAAAAGCTAGTCATTCTACTTTTAACCCAACACTAGAATGAGGCAGCTAATGATAGGTCTGAAGAATAAAGGTTGCTTCTAGACAGTCCACTTGAGAATTGGATTGCAAGGAAAAATATGAGGTATAATATCTTAATTCAATGGCTTTCTCTTCAGTATATTTGGAGGTGGAAATGTTGCCTGTGAAATGAGCCAACCCATACTTGATGTCATGGCATTCCTTGATCTTTGAAGTCTGATTATATTCTGTGGTGTAACAGTTCTATTGAGTCTTCACATTCCCATACACTGATACACCCTCATCTTTTTTATTCCACAGTAACATGAACACACATAATGATTTAGCAGTCGTTTTCTGACTTTACAATATGACTTCTGCTTGATGTTCCAAAATTTAATCGTTTGATTATATAAACCTTGGATTATTCTTGCCAATGAAAGCAATTGTCTTTATTTTCATGACAAAGAGTAAATTATTTCAATACTACTGAAACATGGCTTCATGGGTTGTGCAGGTAAAGCATTTCATATTTTTAGCTGAACAATTCATTTTTTATGTTTATTATAATTTCTCCAGTGCTTTGCCATATTTTATTTCATATTTCTGCTTCACAAGAAATATGGGATGGCAAAAGCGATGGCCAATAAAAACAGCAAAAGTTGAAACAGGTGTAAACTATTACAGTCCCCCAAACTACAGGGGCAAGTCTAGTTAATTACTGAATTAAAGGGGGGGAAAGCTCAATGTTAAGTTCTTCATAGGCATATGGAAACATGTTTAAATGTCCCTTTCATTCTGAAATGCTTTTCCATTATAACATCTTATGCTTTACAAAGCCGAATCAAAAAACACAAGGACTTTGCATTTCATATTTAAAGCATAGTATAGAGTATCTTTCAACATTCCCTTGATAAGCAATGGGTTTCTTCACCCCTGTAGAATTTGAGCAGGAAAAAAAAACAAGTTCAAACTATAAAAAATAATTGAGAAATAAATCTTCAAATCTGTAAAGATTCTGGGCATTCCTCCCTTTTTTTAAACACAACCAAACTACAGCACATTTGTAACTAAGAAGGCTGCTCTGCCTTAAGGTCACCTGAAAGATAAATGTGTAATCATTAGGTAGCCTGATTCGCCTGTAAAAATATTTTACTGAAAATTCAAAACATTCACTTATGGTATCAATTTAATCCATGTGCAAAAGTAGCTATGCCACATATTTTATTTTGCATATAGTCCTGTTTTCAGAAAAGTTCCCTAACAATTTGGCCCATTCTACTGAAAGAGGTACCAGCAAAAGATGCAGAAGATTCAGTGTCCACATACACCAAAGAACTTTTTATGTTCATCAATTATATCTAACACTCTAGACTGTGTGCAAAGCTCTGAGAATTGATTGAAGAAATAGTAGATAGTAAGCCGATTTTTAAAGTTTCTTCAATTTGCAATTAAAATCATTCAAATATCCTAACCAACTGAAGAACACTTTCAAGGATAAACTTGAGTAGTGTCAACTGACTGTTGTATATATCACAGTAGGCACTGGGATTCTCAGACTTCATCTTCCCAAAAACTCCCTACCTGCCACCCAGAGTCCACTGTGAACACATCACGTGGCCTGTTGAGAAAACTCAAGAAGAAACAGACAAAAATAAATATAATTTTTATTTAAATAGTAGCTGGATATGTAAGAATGGTTTTCTTCTTCCGTTACTTTCTTATTGTTTTATATTTGCAGTGAAAAAGAAAACCCCATGTTCAAAATTGTTTAAGAAACTATAAAACAGGATGCACAGAATGATCTCAAAGCTATGGGTTAAATATGTATGTGTGCATGACATATAGTGTATATGTCAGAGAAAAACTACAAACACCAAAATGTTAACAACTGTTATTTGAGTGGTGAAATTATTGGGTCATTTATCATTTCTCTTTTGTATTTTCCAGAATGCTTTAAATAGACTGAACTTTCTAATTAGGAAAAAGATAAATATCATTTGAAATCCTTCTTCCTATTTGAGAGTAAACCAAAGTTTACCACTACTGGTTTGTCAGAGCATTACTTTCAGTCCACAGTATGTAAAACAGCCCAGCAAAAGTCTGAAGGTCAAAGGTGGATGTAAGCTACCTAAAGAGGCAGAATGACTAATGCACTCTCCAAGATGAATAATGGATAGTCAATAAATTCGTACCAAGCATAGAACAACACAGACCCTAATTAAACTGGCACCTTTTAGACTGGAATACTGATTTTATGGAACTTGCAGTGGAGAAGTTTTAACAACTTATGCCTATAATAAGAAACTTCTAGTTGAAAACACTAAATAATCCAATATTTGGAAAACCTCTGTGATTCACAACTAAATTTAATAACCAAAAGACAGAGACATTCTCTAACATGCATTAAAGCAAAAAGAGGAAATTTTTATGTGTACATTTCTAATTATAGATTATGTCAGCAATTTTCAGTGGGTGTGCTGCAAGAATTTTTAAAATATGCAATACCTGACTAGTCAAGGGCACTGACCTCTTTTCCCTTGGACTGTCAGTAAAAAAAAATGACAACAGCCAACACAACAATAGCCGTCTGATGTGAATGAATCAAAGTTACACTTACTTCTTTTTGTCAGATGGGCAAAAATTACATTTTTTGGTGTGCCGCAGAATTTTAGTAATTAGTTTATGTGTGCCATGAGATGAAGAAAGTTGAAATTGCTGCTCTAGTCTACCAGCTTTTAGTTCAGAGAGCATCTGTTACTGTCAAATGTAGGAAAACAAATAGTCCCCAAAATCTGAGAACATCTAAGTTACATTAATTGCTTCAAGAAACATTTAACTTGAACTTTTCAAGCAACTCTGGCTAAGAGTTTATTCAGACTTCAAACTTGTTGGCCTGACAATGAAGACTTCCTCACGGATTGATGACTCTAACACACATCAATGAAATCTCATGCCAACTGATTAACAGAAACTTTGGTCATGTCAAATGTCTTGCTTTTAGACCCTATTTCTTCCTAGATAAGCAATCCTTAAAGCACCACTTAGTCTGTCCTGGGGTCAAAAACACTATTTGACAACTCTGAGTATTTACATAATATTTATTTTTTAAATCAACACTCTTCTTGCTTTATCAAAAGCTATAAGGTGTCGAAGGCCTTCACTCAACTTAATGAGATGAATACCTCACACACCACAGTGAGCTTATGCTGGTCTTTTCATAGAGGTGCGCTGTCCAAAACAAAACCACTAGCCACTTGCGGCTACTGAGATGTGGCTAGTCTGAATCCAAATGTGAAAAACACACTTGGTTTCAAAGACTTAGTGCAGAAAAGGTAAAAAATCTCATTAATTTTTTTAACTATATGTTGAAATACTACCATTTTTATATCTTGGGTCAAAGAAAACTGTATTGTTAAAATTAATCTCACCTCTTTTATTTTAATTGTGATTATAAATCGTTTAATTACAGTTGTGGTTCACATTATGCTCCCACTGTACAATGTTACTACAGAAGATAACTTACTGAGCTGTTACCCAAAGAGGATTGTAAAGATTCAAGAAGAAAGTATGGTAACAGGCTACAAAGGACTGAAAACAAGGAATATTTCGAAATCGCAAGAGTCAGCAGCTGAAACCAAAGCTGTGTCTGTCTTAACCTCCTGGGAACATCTTGAGGGAGGAAGAAAAAGGTTGGTTGTTATTTTGAGAGGGTTATGGGAGGGTTAAAGAATTAGAGTAGTTTGAATAAAATATATAATGTTAATAACCATTTCCTTAATATCCAGCTTTGGCCCAGTCCAAAACCATGAAACTATTTAAGAGTTTATGTGGATGGTTATTTAATGGAATGAAGTTTATATTTCTTTTGTGTTTGTAATAACATGGCAATGGGGCAAGCCAACTTGTTTTAAATCAGAACCAAATGTGTTCCAGGCATGTTTCAAGTTCAGGTTATATGCAAAAAAATATGACAAAGCGGTCTGTTTGCTATTCTCCCACCAGAATGGGTGCAGGGGTGGGAGGGTGCAAAGATATGCTTGCTTTCATCAGGACTACTCCAATTCGACTTAACACTAAAAGACTCATTTACTGATTCATTTGAACAAAACTTATTTAGTACTTAAGGCACACGATAAGAAGATAAAAGTTGTGAAGTCAGAGAAACCTGGGTTCCACTCTAGGTTTGCCATTTACTAGCAGAGTAACTCCCAACAAGTCGTTTAGCCTCCCTAAGGCTCTGTTTTCACCTCTAAAGCATACAAATAAGCACTCTGTACGCATTTAATATATGGAAGCCAGCAACCTTGACTTCAAAGAACTTACAGACTTACTCAACAGTAAGTGCTTTGAAAGCAGTAATAAAAATTACAAGACTAAAGGTTGAACATTACATGAGAGTCGCAGACACCAGGAATTCATAGGGAGCTTCTGAGCTGACTGCTTAAAGTGGGAAAGGACTGGAACATGGGGAGATGGAAAAGTAAATTCTGGGGAGAGAGATGGCTGTGAATACCCATGTCTGTCTGTCTATCTGTCTGTCTTTCCAAAACTTTAGGTTCCCTTTTATATGCCTCAGAGCACTTAAATTAGCACCAATTCCTGAAGGAGCTGTAGGTACAGGACAGCAGAGAGGAAGGGGAGCCCCAGTGACTGAGGACAGGAATAACTCAGGTGGGCACACACTGATTCTTCATTCCTGAGAGGGCTGTTTGGAAATATGTGGGTTGGTGGCGGTGGTGGCCACTGTCACAGGATGCGTTTTGGAGGGTAATGGTGCAGGCATTTAGTGCCCATGGCCAAGGTGGTCACAGAATCCAGCTCTATAAGGAACTGTGCTGCTCACTGAGCCAATACCCCTAGTTGAGCAATACTGGTTGGGTGTTTCTTTTAGAAATGGCCTTTCTTCAATGAATGATCTTCCAAATAGTATGTATCTATGCCACTTCTCCTTCCTCCACTGTCAGTGACCTACCAAATGGACAATTAATTCACATGATCTTTCCATACTCTTTTAAGTTGTCAATAAATTTATCACAAAATTAATCTCTTTTCATTGCACGCTCCCAATAGCTCCAGGTGTGCTTAAGCAAGCATGCCTTGTCCAACAGGATAAAGGTTCTCTAATACTCCAGCCGACTGCAGGCATGCCAACTTTAAGATACACTAAAAGAGAGGGGTGTGCTCATGAAAAAAGTCATGGTTTTGGGCCCACAGATTCCACCGAATTTTAATCTTTATGAGAGCCCAGGAATCTGCATTTTCACAGACATACCACAATTAAGCCTTGGGCATTGTGACATCACTGGAATCACATGGTGAGATCGATGCTTTATTTCCAAAATCTCCATCAAGTGGGCCTTCTATAACTCTAGCCAGTTGCCCATTGCTGATTATCACATTTCACCTTAACCCCAAGACTACAGAGATACAACTACTCTGAGGCACATAAAGGATTTAAATATGACAACATAAACCAATGTAGGCATTAAGGCCATGTCTGGGCTCTGGGTATCTATAATAATAAAAGCATAATATGCTCGGGGGGCGGGGGGAAGGACACATATGTAATACCCTTTGTAATACTTTTAGCAATAAAAAAAAAGCATAATATGCTAATTAGACCAGATGTCCTTCCTGACAACCTTCCGGACGAAGCCAGGCTGTGAGGGAAGCCCAGGTCCTGGGTGCCTACCAGCAGCCGGAGGGAAGCCTGGGTCCCAGGGTGCCAGAGGAAAGCTGGTGCTGGCAGCCAGGGGAAGGAAGGCCTACTCTTGCATGAATTTCATACATCGGGCCTCTAGTTTACTATAATCCATTATAATTATGTCATTATTACAGCTAGAGAAGCTGCTTTTCAGTACTAACCAAAAAATGCAGTTACTGACTCACATTTTATTATTAAAACTGTTTCTGTCCCTTTCTAAACTTTGCTATACTCAAAGCCTGTCTAAGGGGCTAAGATAATAGTGGTCAGTGAGGACTTATTTCTTCCCCTTGAAAGGACCAAGTCTATGATCTACAGGTTTATGGAATGAGTGCAGATATGAAAAAAAAAAAAAAGGCAGCAAAAGTATTTGCTCAGAGAGATCTCACCTACGCTCCCACCGTGTCCTGTTTCCATGGCTAGCAGCACAATTCAACCTTCTACAAAATGTGGTTTTGCATAATCACGTCACTAGAGATCAAGGCATCCTCATTCAGAAGACCTAGGAAAACATCTAGGGGAGCTCTGATTTCTGAAACTCAGCAGTTTGCTGCTAATAAATCACAAGCCTACTTTTATAAAATTAAGCAGATCGCCTCCTCTTGAGACATTTGGTTTGAAAAATGATAAACTCTTTGAGGGCTAAGCCATCAATTCTCATCTCTGAAAAGAATCATTTGTTTTTGTTAAAGCTAATTGAACCCTAACATCTGAGTATAATTTATTCCATTTAAAGTTCTTGGTTTGTTAACGTGAATTCATTTTTCATCGGCAGGCAGAAAACCACCTTTAAATGTGGTTTTCATCTCAACAATGCTTGAAGAGTAATTTTAAGGTAATAGTCTTTGGCCTAGGATAAAAGTTGTAACAGATACCATTACCTCGATTTCCTTTCATAAAATATGTGTGTATATTTATGATGCAAAATACGGTAGTCACATTTTAAGCCATAGCTTTTTTCTTATTCCCAGAGTGGTAACTTTGGTTCAGGAATCACATTCTATCTCAATTAAACTGCATCTGCTATAAAAGCATAGTGGGCCTGAAACTATTCATTTTCTTGAAAAGTTCCATCTTCTCAGCAGCTTTTTGCACTGTTTACTTTGGAAAGTTTAAACTAATTTTTCTTAAGTTCAAGAAATGAAATGTCTTAGGCCTAGATTATTCAGCAGTCTCAAAATATTCAAGTCTTTCTAACAAGTAATGAAAATTTCTTCTCCTGTCTGGGCTGAGAGTTGATGAAGTTCTGTCAAATTGTGAATGCCTGTGCTTGAGGCACCTTCCCTGCAATAAATGGTGTAAAACTTCTCTAGAATATCTTTCTGATTTTGCTAAATCTGTTTAGCCTAATTTCAGAAAGGTTTGAAAATACATTCTTGACCTTTAGTAGGTCATGCACAACACGTGAATACACCCTTTTCTAAAAAAGTGTATTTTTTCCAGAGAATTTAAAAGTTTTGTATCAGGTAAAGGTTTCATAATTTATAATTTATATAATGATAGTAACCCTTTATATAAAGAAAAACTATTATTTCCATGTATTTGACACAGTAGTTCTATTTCTAAGAGACTAGGTCCTAAGAATATAATCCAAAACATAAAAGAAAAAGGGAAAACTATTGACACAAATATTGATGCAAAACATGAGAAAAGCAATATGAGAATTAAGAATTTAGATATAGGTACTTATTCAAACATTTTATGGTTATTTGAAAAGATGATTTGCAGAACTTCAAAGTAGTAAGAAAAATTGATTATAATAAACTATTCAATTGAAAAGGAAAAATAAGGTATAATTTTTAAGTGGGTCATAAAACCATATGTGCAATATGATTGTAACTATTATTCTTTAAATAAACACTCAAAAACTAAGGCCAAAATGTGTATACTAAGAAAGAATATAATTATATTATGATTATATTTTCTTTATTTTCCAAATTTTCTTGGGATATAGCTACTCAGACCCATAAAAGTAAAAACCACTTAGGAATTTTTATCACTAAGTCTAATCATATTTTAAATATATTTTATTGATTTTTACAGAGAGGAAGGGAGAGGGATAGAGAGTTAGAAACATCGATGAGAGAGAAACATCTATCAGCTGCCTCCTGCACACCTCCTATTGGGGATGTGCCCAAAACCAAGGTACATGCCCTTGACCGGAATCGAACCCGGGACCTTTCAGTCCACAGGCCGACGCTCTATCCACTGAGCCAAACCAGTTAGGGCAGTCTAATCATTTTTTAAAGTATCTATTTGTAAGGAAATAAGGGTTCTATGAATGTGTATTTTCTCATACATCTAACCCCAGTAAAGTCCGATTTCCAAAGGATATTTCAAAGTCAAAATAAATATACAAAACAGTAGATCTTGCCCAGATTCTTCAAATATCTACCCAAGCTAGAATGCTTGCCTTCTAGAAGGTCCTGCCAAGCTACTCCCACCATGGTACCAGATAGCCTCAGCCTCCCCATTTCCTGGCCCTGAATCCATGAGCTCTCCGCAAGTGCAATACAGTGAGCTTAGCTGCACCTACTCAGAGGTTATAAACAGAACACTACAGCTGCAGGCTTCCAAATAAGCACCTTTTACAAGCGCAATCACAAGCCAACAAAAACGATTTTGAAAAATGGGGTGCTATGTTACATGCCTGTTACAACAGCAAGGGCTGGGAGTCAACTTCTCAAAACAGTGCTGCTGTATGAAGCAAGAGGAACCCCCGCACACTCACACACAGAGACAAGGAGTGCAAAGGGAGGAGAGAAAGTTCACCGCCAGCAACTAGGAAACAATAACTTGAGCTTCAGTGGATGCATCTTGAAGTGATTCTTGAGCAACCTTTATCCAAAGAACTTCCAAAAACGTAGTGAATCACAAAATATAAAGAAATGCAGGTGTTCCCTCCCATCCCTCTTCTTCCAGATTTTGTGAAAAACCATCAGAATTGCATTGGTTAGAGTAAGAGTGTTGGTTTGGAGACAATCAGGTAGCAACAGTTTGTGAAGAAGTAGTCTCTTAAGAAAATATTCTCTTCCCTATCCCTCTCCTCCCCTTAAAATGGAGAGAAACTAGTCTCAGAATTTTTTTTTTTCAGTCTCAGAATTTTTAAATGGAGATGTTCCTTGATCAAGCAGTTAACATGGATCGGGTACTGTGTCCAACCGTTTTCCAGGTGGGAATGAAGGGACAGGCAGAAGAAGAGGGACAGGTAAATGTAAAAAAAAAAAAAATCAGATGAATATTTTTAAAAATTTAGAAAATCAACATCATCACAGGCTATCTCTAAAGATATTAACTCAAAATCTGTCCCCAACTTTCTCCACTACTCTCCTCCCTGAAAAAAGGACAGGAAAATGACAAAAGAGAAGGCAAAGAATATTATCCTGACTTTAATCAAAGCTAATATTCAGCCACACATCTAAAACTGCATCTATTTCTCATCACAACGCCTAAATAAAGGACTGTGTCCCGATAAGGGCAATTAATATAATGAATGAGGTATTTATTAGAGCATATTTTTCCTCTAACAAAGCTTTCTGCAGAAATTTTCTTTCCAGTAAGGAGAAGTTGAGGACATTATAAAATTACATTTTTAAATCATGGAAGGTATGAAGAGAATCCAAAGGTTTGTCATATTCTGGGAAATATATCCTATATATTCCAGAAAAATAGCACCACCTCATCTTGAGAAAACTTACTAAGTACTACTTTACATGTGGTTATCAAACTTATGAAACTTGATGGCAGAGGCTAGAAACAGAACTGGGTATTAGAATTCAGAGCAATTCATCCATTCCACGGTCCACAGAGGCAGGGCATGTGTTAGAAAGGCTGGGTGCCTGCAGCGTGAAAGGAACCCTCACCTCAACTGCTGTGGACACATCAGCCTTTAGAAAATAACTCGTGGTGCCCAATATTCAGAGCACCTGGCAAAACAGTTATCTCGTGACATTTTATAACCTTCCCAACAGTGGAGCTTAACTTCCCATACTTTCCACCAAGCAACAGATAAAATGAATGTGCTTTTCAGTCAGGATCAAGAGAAGAGGCCCCATGCCGTGCCCACACTGGAACTGAATCCTTCCTCACATTTGTTCTTATGACTCCACAGCAGGTAAAGCCATGAGAATGAGTGTGTGTGTGTGTGTGTGTGTGTGTGTGTGTGAGAGAGAGAGAGAGAGAGAGAGGGAGGGAGGGAGGGAGGGAGGGAGGGAGGGGGAGAGAAAGAGAGAGAGAGAGAGAGAGAGATGCGCAGAGTAGAATACAGGACGCAAAGGAGACATGGTGCCTAAAGATGCAGAGTCGGTTCGAGTAATGAGGGGATAGTTCCCAACACTGGGCAGTGTATGCTTGGATCTTGGAGGGAAGGCAGAAGTAGAGGGGATCAAAGGACTAGAAAAGGCAAGCCCATTTTCAATCATGGGGAGCAGATCTGGTAAAAAAATCAGTTTATCTAAAGTAAAATTCTTTTAAAGTAAAATATTTCCCACTCATACCTAGCCGGGCATATGGTTATATTCTACACTTGTGCACGACCTCATTTTATTTCTGTGCATCATTTGCAAGTCAGTCGTCCCCTACACGCACACTTTTTTTAAATAGATTTCCTAAATAAAACTATAAGATTGAGAGCCATGGGTAAGAATCATAAATGCTCAGATTAAGTGGACTCATTTTTATTTTTTATTAGAGAAACAGAGCACTTTTGTTTAGGCTGTGGGTAAACCATTTTTTTAAAAGTCTGGTGTGATTCCCAAGCCTCTTGCTTTTGAAGGAAGAGGGAAATACACTCATGTCCCAAAGCATCCGTCTTTACAAGAAACTCGAGCACTCTGCCGATCCCAGCCTTCCTCAACGCATACATTTCTCGGCAGCCACTGGAACTGAAAGCACCAAAATCCTTTAATTAAGGAAAAATCTTTCAGAGATGCTCTAAATCGGAGAGAGATTTGTTTTTAATAGACGTCCTTATAATGAGTCATTCCATAGATAGAGAGCTCTAGGATGAACGCCAACAGCCAGCAGACACAACTCCTTAGCACAAGCAGGCCGTTCACATCCGTCAGATCAGAGATGTCACCGCCCTGCTCTCAGCCAGGGAACGGGGTCAGCGCTGCATCCTTAGTCAGCAACTCCACTGGGTTTGGAAACTCCATGGATAAAAGATGGATCTCTGTGTAGTAACAACAGCCCCAAACTCCTCTAAGAGACGTGTTCTGCTCCTCGCTCAATCCTGAGACAATAAATTTAGCGGCGACAGAATAACATACCATCCATCATCCCCATGGATTGACGGTTGCTTGTTAATTCCATGTGAATAAATAAAATGTTAGATTATTTGGAAATAATTACAAACGGGTGAAGGTGGAACAAAAGCTGTGGATAACGTGATCACTAAGAGACCATTACTAACTCGGCCAGGTGCCAGCTGTCAACTTGGAGCAAAATGACTTAACCTCCCTGCACTTCGCTTTACTCTTAGTGTGAAATGGGGGTAAAAATAGTTCCTATTCGTATGTTTTTTATTGGATTCTCCAGAAGAAAGTGAAAAGACTCTGTCGCAACTATCTGAGTGAAAGTAATTTATGCAGAAGTTGATGCTGGGGGTCGCTGGTAGGGAGAGGGGAACGTGCACGGGGAAGACGGTAGAAAGGGAAGCTGGTACAGGTGTAAGGCTGGGTCCCTCTGAGCCAGCAGACAGATGCCTCAGAGCTGTCCCCTCGCGGGGCATGGAGGCAGAATTCACTCACCACCTCCAGCCTGTCACTGGTTGAAGAGGGCCCCTGATGTGAGCAAGCTCCGCTGACTACGGTGCCCTCAGACAGGACTCCCAGGGGTTAGGTGGGCCAACTCACCAACCGGTTTCCAGGCTCCCAGGAAAACCCTGTCCTGAGCAAATCAGGACAGCTGGTCACCCAGTGTTTTAGTGGCAAGAGGTGTGGGCAGCCAGCATCTGCTCCATCACCCATGCATGCGGACCAGAGGTGCATCTCCATGCACAGCACTCCACCAGGACATGGCCTCAGTCAGTGTTGGACAGTAACTATTCTTATACATTCAAAGCCAGGTAAGAATCATGATCTGACAAGCATTGCCTGTGCCATGCTGCGCCTGGTGAGCATCATGCCCTGGAGCTCGGTCTGCTGCAAAACTCCACTCAGGCTGCCAGGCCCTGCCTGCCTAAACGGCTCCAGAATGCCACCAATGGGAACCTCTCCTACAAGGAATGCTCCCCTTACCTGCTCTGTCATTGATATGAACACAGAATCACAGCTTCAGTTAGACATAGAAGAGAAATGAAACTGGCAAAAACAGCAGAAGCAGTTCTCCTAATCTACCTGCACATCACCAACATTCTTCCAAATACGTCTGTCAAATAAATAATCCCCAAAATATGAGTTTCTAATCAGTCCCCCATATTCAGAA